>NW_022884517.1:0-672500 GCF_011952205.1 Bombus bifarius | reverse complement strand
TTGTGCACTGTGGTGCACGGATGCAACTTGTTACCTTAATGAGAGTGTAAGTCATCGCACTTGTCACGCCGTGTTCGATTTATCATGAATTCTCTCGTTTTATCCCCGCGAGATTAATTCGAAGAATTACGAGTCGCATCCCCATTGTGCCATTTATTCTAATTTTTTTGTCTTTCAATTTGCATTAGAACATAATGGCGTAGTATACGTCCGAGGAGCCGGAACGAAACTTTAATATTAATACAGCCGCGAGTTAAATAAGGACGGGTACGTTATTGCATCGTACGAATCTGATCAAATAAATATTGCGCGAAGCAGGTTTTGGCCCCGTTTTGCTTCTTGCTTTTTCAGAACTGTGAAATAAAGCAGACGAAACAGATACAATAAGTTTCTTAGTTTCTCAAATTTTCGAATATTCGAGTCTATTGGATAAAATCTTTGTTAGACGAAGATAGATTGTATGAAAATTAATTTCGGCAGAATTGATCAGTTACGTAACGATATCGTATTCATCACAAATATGTTACATTCCAGATAGACACAGTGTGGTGTTACTTAAACTCATTCCTTTCTTCAATTCATGAATATTCCTCGTTATAACCTACAAAGGCATCTCGTCATATTAGAAATGCAAAAGGCGCCTTGTTAATGAGGTCTGAACTTCCAACTCTTCAAATTCGCCTACAATTTTTCCTCTTAATTAAAAAAGTCGCACTTCTGCATGCTACCATACGCCAGCTTATATTCGATAGATAACGATACTTTTTTTCGAATAATATCTACGAAAGCTATTCCTTCGAATAAAATAGGAACAAAATGCTTATAAAATTAGGATCGCTTGCAATTTACCAGGCAATTTATTAAAGCTTATTTATTCCTTTCTGCAAGCCATTGACCAATTAATCCCTGACCTACAGCTCTAAAAGCCAACTTTCAGTAGTTAGTACTTACGCATTCGATGATTTCTCAGACGAAACATGTATCTATCACGTTGCTGGATCGGTTAAATAACGAAGCATGGCGCGCACACGAGCAACCATTAAAGAAATCGCGAGGCGACGGGTTAACGAGGTCGTATCACGAGTCGGCAGTCCGTCTGTTGCGCGAGCGTTATCGCAAAACACGTGTACCCGATACCTGAGCAGCCTGACAATTGTTTCCCATGGTATAGGAGCGAATGGCCCGGCCCCGTTAACCGGGCTCACACCTCGAAAAAGTAGTCCCAAAATACGCGGAACCATCGGTCGACCTGCTTGCCTCTGTCGCGCATACCCGACTTCCTCTTACCCGTTCCTGGGGACGACCATATGTCGACCGCGAATAAGGATGCCGACCGGTGGTTTTTCGTCTCGCGGGATGGCCCGGTATCTCTTCTTTTGCCCGACTGCTGCGACTCGAGCAGCTGAATGTTCGCTCCGTTCAATTCTCCGAAATTTTTCATTTCTGCATAGCGAAGATGAGTCTTTACTTCTCTTAAATTATGTACTCGTTATGGTACTGTTTTTAAATAATAGACGTTTAATTGTTTTGGAATAATAGAGTATGTGTATTTCACAGACTCCACGCAAATGGTCGTGACATGACACTCCACTTTTTTCAGGTTCGAGTTTTGGAGTCTGGGGTCGTAGAATGAGCAAGAAGATAGATTCGTTCCGGCGGGCTGGTTCCCGCGAAACGATCTGCTCCATTTCCGAGAGGTCTGACGCCGGAAACGGTAACGCTAATAACAATAACAGTTGCACGGCAGCTAGCAATAACAATATTAGCCCGAAAACGGACAAGTCAGTGCCAGATCTGAAGCAAGATAGCAAGCTAGAAAAGAGAATACCGGGAACTTTCCATAGATCACCTTCTCCCTTTAAATCGTTCTTCATCCGCATGGGTTCCACGGGAATGCTCAACTCGGCGAGAAGTAACAGACGTTCGCAAAACATGGACGAGAGACTAAAGACCACCGAGAAGGAAAATTTGTTTAGAAGTTGTAGCACTAGTCAGCTGAACACCAGCCCGACTTACGTAAAGGGAGACGACCCCTCGGAAGGGATCGATTTACAGATCTCGAACCGCAAGGATAAAACAGTATCTTGCGACAATCTAGCGGATCGTCAAAATGACGACGCGTTCGACGAGCATATCGGAGACGCTACCGCGAGCTTATATTCCCTGGGAAACCCATCGATAACGAGCTTCAGTCCTTGTGACTTTGGTCAGTCCCGAAACGAATCGCCGATGCGGAAGAGCAGTAGCTGTGACTTCAAGGAAGCCAAGAAGTCTAGCTTTCCTTACGCTTTCCTACGGTCGAAACTATCCGTCCTACCCGAGGAACGTCACAGTACGTTCGCCTCTAAAGACGAACGACTGTTCAAGACTGCCTCTGAGGAACATTTTCCCGCGTTAAAGATCGAGGATACGTATACCGGAACGACCACGCTTGGACGTCGTCGCACCAGGAACGGCAACTTGGCCAGGGGAAATCCGAACAAGTCTCAGGAACAGCCCACCTCAAAAAGCGGACGGAACTCGTACACTGAGTTTCGGAGGAGTTCGAGCAGATGCGAGGATAGGTACAGTCTAAACCCTGGTCATTTGGAGAGGATTGACGACAACTTCCAGCAGGAAGATACGGGCTGCTACAATTCGTACGATAGCAGTCCGATGTCCCTTCGAGGTAACGCGACTGTTCAGCATCCAGAAACTGGTCAGGATAGAGTCGACTTTGCCGGAAGGATCAACGAGTCTCGATTTTCCGAGACGTCCTCCTTAAACGTAGACCTGGACATGGTGGCAGCGTTGAGGAGCCACAGACGGAACTCCGCGCCCAGTGGTGAGCAGAGGCTTTCCTCTCATTATGTCAGCTCGAACGAGTCTGGCTACGACAGTGATGGGCCTAGAGGAGAGTCAGCGGCAGCTTCGGAAAATGAAGGTTTAAGTTTAAAGTGTACGGATAGTTCAGATACTAGCAGTGTGGTCGATTCGGAACTGGAGAAGCCTATCAGGAGCTCTACTCCCAGCGAGTGCCAAGAACAGGAGAACAGCAACGATACCAGGATGAGAAAGCTTTCCGAGGCAGATGTTCGGGCTGGCACGTCTGAATTGAACGACGGTATAGACGGACTTAGGTGGCATCAGAGTAATTCGGGGAGATTGCTGCCGAGCATTCATCAGACGTACGATGATGTCATGATGAATTCTCAGTTTCCAATTTGCGGGAACGGGCTGACTGCGTTGCAAAGTTCACCAAAATCGCTGGATATCTCACCGCATCGAATGAGATTACAACAAGACAAGAGTAGGTTTCTCAGTGACATAATTCAACCACCGAAGAGGGTTAGACGATGTCGATTGGTACAACTGAACAAGAGAGATCCAAAGGAAAATTTGGGTATCCGCTTGGCGCAGCAACGTTTAGGCGAGTTGCGGTATATCGTTGTTCAGTTGGAAAGCGATGGAATAGCGCATAGGTAAGTTTAAGCGTTGTACAAAGGAGTTCGAAGGAGTTATATATATATATATATAGTAGATCAAAGGGTCTATCGACATGACATAGTTTATCAGAGTATCATATCATAAGTAATAGGTAAATGTCAGAGGTAAAGTCTTATCAGAGAATATTTAAGTGTAGGTTAGAGATAGTTTAGAGCATACAGGAATAGGTAGTAATTTATCGAGTTCCATCAGAGTTTCTTGATAAATAATCATCTGTTTGAATCAACTGCTCTTGGTTGTATTTCCACGCAATCATTTAATAAAGTTCAATTTTAACAGAGACGGAAGACTAAGGCTCGGTGATGAGATCGTCGAGGTTGAAGGAAAGGAGCTGAGGACGCTGGAAAGTCTGGAGGAGGTCCAAGAGTTTCTAAGATCTTTCACCGGTAACAAAATACGTCTGATGACCGCGTTCGAGGAGACAGTGCCGCAGGTGTATGTCAGCCCTCCGACTTTACCTGGGGAGTATGAGTACCTGGAAAATGCAAAGAATCTTTCGAATCTGTCGTTGATCGACAGTGAAACGAGGCAAACTGTACAATCGAATCAATCGAGCACACCCGCTGCGAACGAAGGCGTTCAGTCGACGAAGAGGCCGGACTTTCTGCCGCTTTCTTGCATGTCCAAAGAACGGAAGGGCGTGGAAAGTAATTTGGAATCGACAATGGAGCCGCAACATTACTTATCGAGACACATTGCCAAATTCGAGAAGGGCTACGGCAAGCCTAGTCTCGGTTTCAGCGTGGTGGGTGGCAGAGACAGCCCACGAGGTGAAATGGGCATCTTCGTGAGGAGGATTTTCCCTGGTGGTCAAGCTGACGTCTCCAAGTCGCTGTTCCAAGGTAACGTTTAACTAGTTTAACGAGTTTGGAATTGGTAATTAAATTGGTACTTGTCGATAGTTTGCTCGAGAGTCGTAGACCGTGACATTCAAAGAGTGTGACATTCGATACCGGCTTTAAATCTTGTAAAAAAAACCTCCGGATCGGTAATCCAAACGTATCGATCGATGCAGTTGGAAACGATCTCCTCGAAGATCTATCGCGGGTATCTCAATTCCTTTTACGGGCTTAGTGTTGCGGCGTGTAATCTCTCACGTTACCATTCCTCCGTGACCGTGACGCAATCGATCGCAGATTTCTCTGGCGTGGATCGCGCAAGGATTTCGTTCCATCGACATAGTTCGCTATTTCAGGATCACGGTGTGGATCGAGCGTGTCGATGCGTCACGTACGCGTTCGTCGTTCCTCGTGCATTCACGCCATGGACGCGTCGGACACACCTCGAATCTTTAATCCGACGCCTGACGTCGCGTGCATTTCTAAACAGTCCGGCACTCTTCGTGCCCTTTCTCGTTTCCTCTCCCGTTCCCCGGTCCCTTTGTTTTTTTTTCCTTTTCATTTTTGCCAACTCTTTCTTTTCCCGCCTATTGAAGCGGCGTGCCACTGGACTTGGCTTGGCGACCTCGTCGCCAGCTTTGTCAACGGCATCTTTTCTGTTGCTTTCTTCGTTGCCAAAGGCGAGCAAGTTAAATGGGACTCACAGTTACGTTAATGGACGTTTTTGGTTACGTTTATAGGACGCAGGAAGAATGGACTTGTGAATTGGATCGATTGGTAGGTCTAACGCAGTTAGAGATTTTAATGAATATTGAGTGGACGTAGACACGGAATGCCTGTTTATTTGCTGGCGATTTTCATTTGAAATTTCGTTTCGTAGATTTAATAATTTGATTAAATTGCTTGGCCTCCTAATGCTGGAAAATATGTGTTCTGTGATCGAAATACGATGCCAAAAGATACAAAAATACAATGGTCGGTCTTACCTTATGAAAATAAAATACATCTTTAAGTACTATAGTATCACAATACTGTAAAATTTAAATACTTGCTGTGAAATGCTATCAAGTACAACAAACAGGAAAGAGTAAAGATCTGATCGAAACGAAATATGGAGTTTCCACCAGGAAAAAGAGACACGGTGTCAATGTCGAATCGAATTTCGCGCACACGTCTCTTTCATGATTTTTACGAAGTTCTCGTCGCGGTAGGCGGCAGCACGTTCTGTAGGCAAGTTTCACGCAATGCGTTTCGAGTTTCAACCGATCCGTACTTTTTTCGAGCACGCGAACGTTCGCGGTTTCCTCGTGTCACTGCAACCTGCCGCATGTAAGCATAACGGACTGCCGCGCCGGTATCTTTCGGTTGCATAAGTACAGGATCGATGCATCTTCGGTTGTTGCCAAGAAACTCCTTTGAGCTGCTCCAAATTTCGAAATTCTTTCTTTTGGATCAAACGATAGTTTGAATATTTAGAGAATGAGATGAATATAAGCATTTAATTGACATAGCGCTTAAACATTTTCCGTAGGTGACGAAATCCTAAGTTTAAATGGAAAGGTGCTGCGTGGCTACACACACCAAGAAGTTATCGAATTGTTCAAAGCAGTAAGAGAAGGCCCAGTTGAATTGGAAATCACAAGGAGACACAGGTATTTATAAAACTTGATATCCATATTTTAAGATTTAAAAGCTAAGTGTGTGTAAAATGAATGAACCTATAGAGAACATAACTGTTTGCAGGTATCCAAAAAGTACGCAAAAATCCGCGCCGTGCTGAGAAGGAGGCAACGTGGACGAAGCTGCCCACAGGAAGTGCTCTTTCGGTTTAACTCTAAACGATTTAGTATTCGCTGCATACGAAGTTTTAGGATTCTAGTCTATCAGAACGAATCTTTGATCTTTGATGTTTGTTTCAATTAATTTATTTACTGCGGTGCCGCAGTTGCGTAGGAATTAAGTGTATTATGAAATTATTATTATTATTAGTTATTATTGACTATCATTATGTATTATTTTTATTATTATGTTATTATTATTATGACTATAAGATTTTATAGAGATACGTTACAGCAGCGTGAATTCATTGTATACGATTTCTGACATTATTATTATTATTATTATCATCATTATTATTATTATTCTTGTTGTTATTACTATTATTATTATTATTATTATTATTATTATTAGTATTATTATTAGGATTATTAGGATTATAGAGGACAATAAAGGGGCCGTAATTTAAAGGTGCTTAAGGATCTGTTATGCGTAACAATAATGTGCAACGATCAACGAAACAACTTTTGAACAGTTATTAAATAATAATTTTATTTTCAAGGGACTTTACAAATTTACAATATGTACAGGTTCCCAATTCATTTTTACAGAGGTCACAAAGTATGTTCTTCGTTTTTACAATCTTCTTGTACAGCTTCTCTTCACGTGTCGACGAGCAAAAGATCTGCGCACGACTTAGCCTTCGTTGTCCTGAAAGATAATGTCGTAAATTATTTAAGATACCATTCTTAATCTCAAACTGTAATATATTTTATACAATTAAGGAATTAGTATATATCGTGCTGGTTACGTAAGAATTTAGGTTCGGTTATTGTTACTAAATAATCACTAAGATTGCTGTATGGCGAAAATATTCACATTCCTACGATGTTTATGGAGAAAATGTACATAAATGTAAGGAAGAGAAAATTATAAATATTTTGGAAATACAGGAAGCAAAGTAATATGGAAGGGCTCTGCTTTCCAAGTATAATTTAGGCACTATGTATTTTTTTTGCACTGTTTAGTTATAATTCCAAATTTCACGCACATGCTGCTAAAAGATTTCAATTTCATTTTTGTAGATCCATTCTTATGAATGAAATATATTGAGGAAAAGTGTGACTCATTCCCTTTTTACATAATCAGCATGACTGTACTAAAGTTGACATTTTATAACAATCTTATGTTAACTTTATGAATTTCTTTCCTGTACAATCAGCTAACGTTAATACTAGAGGACACTGATAAAAATCGTAGAAAGCTGTGCGTAACAGTACAGTACTGCCATACTTACTGTAATTCTTTATTTTTAACTCGTCTACAAAGATGCAAGGCAATCGGTCCAGTTTTGATGTTACGGAATAGCTGAACGGCTTTTTTATGGGTCAAGTCGTGGCAAACGTGGCCATTCACTGCCAAGATCTCGTCACCCGCACGCAAACGGCCATCTTCCGCGGCTTGCCCTCCTGGCAATACCGATTTTATAAAGATACCTGTAATAAATATATACGATAATTACTACGAATTATGCGAAAAAAATTAAGCAGCGATCGATATGACAAATAGATTTGCAAAGGAAATATTTCTATTGCGATAACTTCGAATTATTTATTCGCAGACAATAGATAGCTTATGAACGAACATGGACGATTTGATAAAACTCGATAATGTTAATAAGTAAGCTTTACAGACAAATTCATACAACGTAATATCATTTTATAATCCGTAGAGAACATCTAGGCAAGTAATCTAAAACACAAAAATTAATACTTCGCTTATGTATCGTTATAAGGACTTAAACTTGCTGAAAATTACAAATACAATGTCATCGGAAAGATTCGATCTGGTTCAATTTAGTCTTTGTGCATTTTTCCTTTTTATGATAATTTTCGGCGTCTCATCCTTTCTCACTACATAAATCCTATTAAGTACAAATTAAATATTTCTTCCGTCAAAGTTTTTGAAAGAACCTGTATTTTACAAGAGCAATCAATTTTCACATGTTCATCCATCTATATCTTCCAAAAAAAAAAAGAAAAATAGATTTTAGAGGTTTGTCTTTTACGGTCAACCGAATGCAACACTTAAGCGATCAATTTCTTAATTCTTATTCTTATTTCAGAGATGTATTACAGAACATCTCCCCTCGCCCCTTTAGCCGATAAACACTCGATGCAATAGTTCTTTGACTCGAACTAGCCCGAGACGTTTCTCAACGATGTTCTTTTCATCGTTCAAGAAGCGAACTGCATCGCATCCATGTACACGGTTGATCTTACACGAATGTAAAACAACTGGAAGGCCGGTATTCCCGATGCGTACGAAACGCAGATTGGAACGCATTCGCCTTGTAATGTAACGAGCGCGTAAAACTCGAGAATGCTTGTATACACGCGGAGGTAGTTTATCGACAAGCAGCGCCATACGGCGGTCGAGCGAGTGCGTAAACGTTATGCGAGAAAACCGCCGGTGTTTCTAGTTCTTAAGCAAAAGTTTTGATCCATCGCTATTTCTGCTTGTTTGCGAATCGACCCTCCCCAAATACGCGGCCCTGAGTACAAGCAACGCTTCGTGATAAAACCCGAAGCAGCCTTCGACAAACATTGATAAGAAGCAATCTTCGTCGGAATATCTTTATTGCGAGGTTTGAAAATGTTTTCTCGAGCATTGAGTTCTTTCCATATCGTGATTAGATCACGGCGAAGGGTTGATGGACCATAAGGGTGGAGATTTTTGCTCTCTCAATTCGAAATGTTATGAATGGTAGAAATCATGTTGCACTATTTAATTTTTTATTTCTAATGCATGTCGTAAGTAAAATATTATCTCAGTGTTGTATGACAAAATTAAAATTCTTATAACTTTTTAAATAAAATTTGACCTGATTAATTTCTTGAATAATAATTAAAAAAATATCTAATATATGGTTTTTTCATTTAAAACCTATACAGAATCAATTTATACTAGTGAAAAAGTAAAGACGAACGGATTTTGTTGAATGTTTCAAGTGCAATTTTAATGTTGAAAAGATTTCGATATCGAAAATTATTAAGATGTTTTATCGTGTTAAAAGTTCGAAGTACATTGTAAAGATTTTAAGGAGTCGTGTTAAACGATATGATAATGTTAATATCGAAAGATTTATAAAGTTATTTTGTTTCTGAATATTGAAGCTGTTAAAGAACGTAGAGAACGTTGAATTTTAAGAATATTTAAAATCTCTAATCGCTAAGTTTGAAATCTTTTTGTTTATCCTTAAATTGATTAAATTGATATTAATCATTCTGGTTAACGATTGGAAGTTTTTCTTTAAATACAAATAATTTTAAGAAACGATGCAAACGTTGATGTTTGGAAATTTCTGATACATATACAATCGTATTTAAAGTTTGAGACGTGTTTTCAATTCTAAATATAAATATATATATAAACATAAATATATTTACAAAGACATTTTATAGGATTTTAACATGGGGTTAGTCTTGTTAAAAGTTTAAAGCGTCTTTGTTAAGTAAAATACCGAGATTTTTTCAATTTAATCGTACTAACTTACAGCAGATCTTATATCGTTTTGTAATTGGATGCCGTTTGTAATGTTAATATTTAAGAATATTTTAATGAGACAATTGTAAAACGAATTATTTATCTTTCCTTAATGTACTGATCGCAAATTGTGCTAAAATATTAGAATAGATAATGTTCCGCATACTATCTTTAAACCAATTAAATATTAATTAATTTACTGGTGATATGATATGTTATGATATAATAGTACTCCACAACGAACAGTAACGATGTTACCTTATATATTAGATAATAATTGTTAATCTATTTTTACTGCATCTGAATGCTAAAGTAAATAGCACGTTAATTATAATTAAAGTTAAATTATAATTAAAGTTAATGTTATAACAGTCTTTAACAAGCATACTTTTACACTAATACCTAATTGCTATATATTAGTTTATTAGTATATCAAAATACAGGTATTAATAATTTATCTCCAGGCAAACTCTGTTACTGTAAATTTTATAATAAAAAATACCATAGATTACAGATTAATCTATTTAAACTAGAAAATAATGTAAATGCTCTTTTATAGATGATACACGGATCTGCGAAACGCACAAATGGGGACATTGCAAAAGATACAATCATAATTATGGATATCGTTTAACTAGTAGAAATCTGAACACACATTTTCATCTCATATATATCCCCTCCCCCTACTTTTTGTTAGATAAACCTTGTATCACTGACACGCTGCAAGAAATTGCAAAGGATTGATAAGAGTCAACAGTATCAATAGTGGTATATAAATTACAAGTAAATCACTCACCGATGCTTCCTTTAGGACTGTCGCTTCCACCCACGATAGTAAATCCCAGCGATTTCTTCCCAGGACCTTTCTGAAACACGACTGTCAGGAACGTCGAAACAGTGTTCCTAGGTCTCCTTGGCAGTGTACAAAAATTTGAAACGCTCTGCGATCCGCCATTGTCCACACTCACGATGGCCTTATCCGAAGAAGTGGATCTGTTGCATTCATTCTTTCTATCTCGATGATGCTTCGTTTGATGCTTTCTAAAGTGCGTACTAGGCGAATTCTCGACTATAACTCCGTGACCATTTTCCATGTGAACGTTCTCGTAATCTACGCTGCTCTCTGTCAGTTTTTTCGGGGATTGGTCTACGGCGGAATACCTTGAGACGACGATGTCCACGTCGCCAGGACCATTCCCGCTTCCAAGAATCTTCCTAGCCTCGACCATACTTAATCCTCGCAGTCTTTTTCCATTAACTATCAAGATTTCGTCGCCTATCCTCAAGGTACCCTCTTTATCAGCCAGACCATTGGGTACTACGTGTGCCACCAAGTAACCTGGACTGGACTCCGCCGTCTTCGCGATGAAGATACCTAAACACTGATCGGAACTTTCCCTAGGGAGCTTCACGACGATGTTTTCAGTAGTGTAAGGTCTGTTTCTGATAACTGAAAGTCTGCTAGTCTGATAGTTATCCGATCCTAACGAACCTTTACCGTCGAGCCTCTCGATGACATCTTTTTCCTCAGGCGACTTAGAACCATCACGATCCTGTCGATCTATCAGTTCGTTGTTCGCAGCTTGACAAATCTGCCCGGGAGAGTCTTCGAGAGTATTCGTTTCGGACGCATTCCTCCCGCAACGTCTGCCCTCATTTCTGCTACAGTAGATATCCAGGGTGGAAAACAGCCTCGAAGTTCTCTCTACATCTACGATAGAGGAAGAAGGTTTTCTCGGTGGTAGCTGAGGCGGAGAATTTAGGGACGAATCATTGAGAGCAGTTAACAAGCCGGAAGCGCTGCTGCTGCACCTGTCGTCGAGCAAAGAGCTGGTAGCAGAGTCGTTATCCAGAATCCCAGAATCGTTATCATCCTGATCTTGTTCTTCATAAAGCGGATTCGTCCTGAGTTCCTCGAGGCCTGGCAGAGTACCGTACGAGAAGCTTCTCAGTCTTCGTCTTTCTTTGTCTTTACCTTCCTTCTTGTAGATCTTCGCTATTATCTTACTAGTGGAACTTTTTAGGTACCTGTCCTGCATTGCTCGAAACTTAGCGGCTAAACAGCTCGATGGCGTTATGCTATCGAATTGAGTACCATCTTTGAAAGATGGGTCTTCTAGACGGCTGGTAGAACCTTCCAAAACGTGATCCATCGATCGTTTAGGTGTCTGATGATCCTGAAAGAACTCTTTGCTCTTCCGCCATTTGCGATTCTGCTGAGCAGCGCTTTCCTGGTTGACATCTTTAGGTAAGTTTCCTACCTTTTGGCCAGCAGACTGTCGAAAACCTACGAAAGAGAAGCGTTCTTCTTGCTGCTTTCGATAAGGCAATCTGGTTTGTGATTTCGAACGTCTTTTTCTCTTCGCCTGAGTTTTCTCTTCTTCGATAATTTCTTTCAAATCAGACTCGCAGACAGATCTACGAAATTCGTTTCTAGTTAGGCCACGTTGGTCCAATTCGCACATAGAACGAAGCTGCGACTTCTCCGGATCTTCGGCTTCTTCCTGGTCTTCGTCGTCGGAATCTCGATCCTTGAAGAAGCTTAGTCTGGCGTTCTTTACACGGTCCAAAAGAGGATTCCGTTTCTCGCAGACTCTCCGCCTCTCCTGCTGAATTCTTTTCTTATTCTTCTTGGTGGGACTCCGCTCGGTGGTCACTTTCGATGTTTGCACGTTGTAGCAGTTTCGTTCCGATTCCGAGCTCGACGATTTTCGGCGAGCCCATCGCACGGGAGACAAATCTACGAAGGGACGATGAAAAATAGACAAATGTTTGTTTAAAATTATTCAAGTAAACAAAAATGATTAAAGTCGAATATTGGAAACTCTTTATTTCAGAAGTTTCTTTCTCGAATAAAGTTATTCAGAATTCTTCATATTACTCTTTATCATATTCATAACGTTCATGAAACGTTTATCAGCACTATTTGCACCTCGATGTAATTATCAAGCTAACTTTGCTTTAAAAGTTCTGATTTTATTAAGATTTTGAATGGTAAATATACAAGATGTGTAGAATATCTATAATTGTTGTACTTGTTTATTAATCAAATGGATAAACTATCGTGACACATTTATTTATCAATCATACACATGAACAATAAAAGTTCATGAAAGTATTGAATTATAATGTTTTATCAAAAAACAAGGCAAACTACTTTGAAGAATCACAGCACAACTAAAACTCAACATTGCATTAATGCAAAATTATTCTCTACAAATGCTAATTTATTTCTTTACAAAAATGATCTTTTTTTAAAAAGCTCACAACGTAATTGTTCAAAATGTAAAGCTATATTTGACACTGTCAAGAATTACAATTAACTGTTGTCATCAACGATAAAATCACGCTCGGTCACGTTCGATGAATCACTTCAGAAACAACCAGCGTCGAAACGAACACTTAAAAATTCATTTTGGAAAATTCAAAATCTGTTTAACAGATTACACGACAATGGGAATTACATTTTAAAAACTGCTGGATGTCTACGATCCTCTTCGAATGGTCCACGTATAACAGTCTGTCGCACCAAACGTTAGTCATCCTTTTAAGGAAACGATAGATCTTTATTCAACGAGCACAAAACGCATGCGACGCGTTATAACTTGAAACTTCGTTTAACAGCGACAGTCGCGACGAAAATGATGCTTCTGCGAAGCATGACGTTATATGAGTTTGAACGCAGGCCTAAGACGGCGTCGTGCAGGATGTGTGGAAGGCAGGACATCCCGTATGAGCAATTCACATGAGTACTCTGCTCGGGTGATAGAAATAAAAATAGTCACACGAACCGAGGAAATTAGCCAGTCGAAGAAGTAACGGATGAGGGGTCGGAAGTATGTAACGAATTTTACATAAATGAATCAATAAAATATTTTTATAAATTAAATGTCTTGAAAATGGCGTTTTTTGGTTGCTATTGATACCGTTAAATACATTGTACATATAAGCGATAAATTAATTCCTTTCTCTTTACAATCTCTATGGGAATTGAATAATTACCTCTTCAAACAAAAAATAATTGAAACAGAATTTTTAGTAGCTATGTATTGATATTTTTTTTTACAGTAGTATTTCGTCGACGAATAACGTAAAATTATGAATTGATGTATTTTATAAAGATATAAAAGTACGCATCCAAAAAATGTTTGACTGCGAAGATTAATATTATACGTAACGAATATAAAGGGAATAATTTCATAATATAAATTAAATTACATAAATGCTTGAAGCGGTAAATTTTTCTGTTGGGATGAAATGCTAGAGTAGGTTTAACGAATTGCAGGAAGTATGCTTCACTCGATATCTAGTATATTTCTCGAGTATCGATGGTAATGATAGAGAGCGAAGTTAAGAGTTGCACGGTAAATAGACCTTTCAGTTGTTCGATGGGATTGAAGAAAGAGTTTCACAATAAAAGAAAGAAAGGATCAATTTTGCGGCAAATGTAATACGACGAACTACTAGAAAAGGAGACAAATGCGATTTCACTCGATGCAAGCGGCAACTCGATTAAAACGAAACTATTAAAGCTTACTTCCTGTCGTGCAAAATTGAAATTCTGGGTACTGATATGTAACAATTATATAATTGTCTGTAATGTGATAACCTGTATTTCAGGAAACAGTATAAATTACACAGGATAAACTACAAAACATTATTTGACAGATGCTTGATTTAGATAGTGTTACTATTAGATAGTAGTATTCGATCTTTCTTTTTCTGTAAAAAGACATTAGCATCTATAAGAAACTATATTAAGATAACGTAGTAAATGATGCTGCAATTCTTTAGGCTATGTACACGTATTACGTAACGTTCGTAACGCGTGACTCGACGCCACAAAATTTTTCCAGCATTTTCTCAACGGTGATTTAAATAATTTGCAGTTTCCCTGCAAACAACACACAATTACGAAATCTTTAACCACCAGTCGTTTTTGCCGCGAAGAAACCCGTTAACGTCTACGTAACACCGCAAAGTTGATGTCGGCCAGTAATGCCACGAGGTTTTTGTCTAGTATGCGAGCTGACTTCGCAAAATGCAGCCGTTTCCTTTCTTATAATCGACGAGAGAAGGTTGTTAGTCTTTAGAAAGTGTTGTGGCACCAACTAACACGAACCAAGCATTCTGGTTACAAAAATTAACGAGACTGTCGCAAAAATAGTAATAAGTTGACCGTATATTACCGTCAAAAACCACAATGCTATTAACACAGTTGTTCATAGAAGCGCGTTAACTAACACTGTGGTTTCCGGTAAAGGTGTGCGTTCGTCGGCTACGTAAATATACATATGTAAACTAACAACCTCATCGCTTTTATACAAAGAAATGCGCCTACTATTCCCATCATTATCTTGTGTTATCATCACGATTAATTGCATTAATTTGCCAACGACGTAAGGTTTCTCAAACCTTGTAGATAAGTCTGTTAGGTATGGGATTCTTCAAATAATCGTAATCCAATGTTGGCCAAAAAATTCCAGCAGGTGACTATCGCAAGATATATATATATATATATATATATATATATATATATCTTACATATATATCTTAATATCTTATATACATATATATACAATAAAGTTAACTAAGAAATTAAAGTCATTCAGGACTCAGAACAGTTGCAGAAGCGACTGTTCTTCTATTTCATGTAGACTGAATAAAGGAAACCTTATCTGCCATGTTGACAAGTTACAAATTTTCTATCATTAAAAGTACCGTACTGAATAATTTCAAAACCCTTCGAGCGACAAATAACTTCAAGCCGACATCCAGAAGAAATACAATATAAGAATCACAATTGCAATTTCTAACTTCTATGCAATGAATATTATTATAAAGTGTCGGATTATTAAGCTTATTAACGCATTTTCCAGCGCATGCAATGTGCGTTGCTGAGTTCATCGTGGCGAACGAGGTAAATCTCTCCTTTTTCGTAACCGAATACAGACTGGGTTCGTAAAAAGAGACTCTCGCATAGGTAACGAGGCTATGCAAAGTTTCTTTGCTTTCGAAAGCGACTTTGGTGAAGCGACACACGTCGTGACGATTATGACGACGTCATAAAACACACTTGTTACTATACCAACAAAATGGTATTCCGTACTATCACAGGAATTAACGTTCATAGAAAAATTCGTGAAACAATGAGACTTTTTTACATGTTATTACACGAGTGTTCGTGTAAGGCAACTTTGAGTAGTAATAACTATTCCTGAAATGAAATCCTGATGGTATGGACTCAATTTGCGTGCAATTTCCCAATGATCTTAGCTAATAACGCGGCATTAGAGTGAACAATCGCAGGCAATATCGACAGGCGATTTAAGTTCAAATTCCAAATGAGCAATTTCGAAGCGTAATAAACCAAGCTGTTGCGACGGAATCGCATGTGTCAAGAGGCATACTTGATATATTAGTATGCAGTATACGAATATAATTAAAGGTAAAGCATGCGAATGTAACTGGAGTTTTTTATTCGAAAAACATATGGCATATGTAGGTAGGTATTGATTATAAGTTACGTTTGATTTCGAGACGCGATCAGTCGCTAATTAACATCAGAATATGATTGTAATTATTGTATTATATTGTATATATTATGATTGTAATATGAATGTAACGACATGTGTTGTTCTTAGCAATGTGGTAATTGTATCGATGGTTCTCACGATTCTTACCTCTGTACTGAGACGTGGCATGAAAGTGGTAAGATGCTCCGTCAAGGTCTTCATCGGCTTGAAGAGGACTTAAGCTTAAAAGTCTTGGCGCCTCGGCGTGGCCACGAAACCAACGCATTTCTGAAATAAGAAATTATAATTGAAACACGAGTTTTAATTTCGACTCCTGTTGAAATTTGATGTAAGGTCCAATTATCGTTTCGAGGTGAGCAGAACTGACGGCACTATTGTATAAAATTTCAGAAACATTTCGAATAAGAACAAATAATAATAACGCTCGCGCTATAACAGAAAATCCTAAAAAAATTCCTAATTTTGCTGTTACAAAACTCGGTTTACTCGACATACATTTTTTCTCTTGCAATCTCA
Source organism: Bombus bifarius (assembly GCF_011952205.1). Lineage (NCBI taxonomy): Eukaryota > Metazoa > Arthropoda > Insecta > Hymenoptera > Apidae > Bombus > Bombus bifarius. The sequence continues at coordinate 655,801 of NW_022884517.1, read as the reverse complement.
CACAGAAAATCAGATCAGGATAAAAAATGCGGAGCAACAACAGGTTTCGGTTGATCGCAATAGTGATAATTTATAAAAGTGAAACGGTTACACTTGCGGTGAATGGATCTCGCGTGAACGAACGGCGACAGTTTCCGCTGTGATCGCTGAACCGAGGCCCTTCTTTCCACCTCGCGGGTGCACTTGTTACCGATACCGAATACATATCGCGTAAAAGGACTTAATGGAAAGGCAACCTTGGAAAAGTATGGAGGATGTTATAAATTATAAACTTTCTGTTTAAAATACAATTCGCTGATTCGAAGGATTTAATGGTCGATTTTGATACGCATAACGAAGATTTATGAATTTCAGAGAACTGTAAAGTGTTTTTTATTCACCAATGTGAATATGAATACAAAACAAGTGTTCCTGAATGTTGTATTAATACACAATGAAAGTATTATGTGTAGTTTTAAATACCAATACCATTAATTGTTATATGTTGTAGTTTGATATATTGCTTAGATACTTAATAGTATCTATATAATTATCATGGATCCTGAGCATAAAATATTACTTTCCGCCTTACGAAATTATCAACTTTATCTTCAAAAGCGATAAAGTGAAACACGAAAGTCGGTTAAATCAGGCCCAGAGATTCCTAAACGAATCGAAGCCATTATAACGGACCTAATACAAATTAATTAGCGAATGGTAGTAATTCTGATTCGTTCGACTGGAATTTATTTTTGCTCACCAAGAGACCTTGACTCTCGTTAAAACCGTTCACGCCGCGACAATTACACGTGGCTGCGCAAGGATTACGTAAAATTTCACAGTATCGTTGTATCATTAATTCAAGTTAATATCGATTTTCTTTAAAACTTGCAAAGTGCACAAACACTTCGTTAAATTATTCGTGACTTATCAATCACACGTTGATGAATATCGTATTAATAATCCCAATTCTTCTCGTTCTTGATGCAATGCTCAAATTCCAATTAATCCTATTTCTTACTCATCTGTAGTTTGTACAAGCTAACAAACATTATCTAATTGACCGCATGATCCAAAAATCATACCTGCGAGTTAGTGTACCGTGTATATACATATTGCGGACGTCGAATTCTACACTCCCAGTATCGTGGCATCAGCGCTGTTGATACAGAGATCGCTCAAAAGACGGGAAAAAAGGTTGGGTCATCTCGAAGAAATTTTCCATTGCCTGTGTAGTAAGTACCGTTGCGAGCAACTGTCGATGATAATGCTGTCCTTTTTCCACCAGAAGAAGTATCGCTTGATCCTTCGTGATTCTCTGCCAGACGGAATCCTCACGGAGGCGTTACCGTTCATCTGCTTCTCGTAGAAACCGTAATTTAACCACCTCATACTCGCCGAAACGAAGCCGCGAACATAACGACTTCTACTTTAACGGTCCGCATAATCTCTTATGACAAATCATGCCTTTTCCGTATGACAGTCTGCGCTCAACGGACCGACGGATTTTGAGGGCGATTATCTTGTCACGGAAAAAGCAGTTATTGGAAGTATCATTATTTATTACTCATTGAATCGTACATATCGTTTGTGCTTGGAAATATAAATAACGTGTTTCTTACGTCCTGTTCTTATCTTTCTTCTAATGCAATTTTCATCTATAAAACGTTGACGAAGATATATACATAATTGGTTTCGTTAATTGGACCTACATAGATGCGTTCCATAAGCGCTTGTTGCTTAGAGATGCAAAATCTATTCTATAAAGATTTGATTGATTTGAAAGTTTACGGTGAAATAATTTTATTCCGTTATGAGAATCTTATACCATTATTTGCATTACAAAGGGGTCAAAAGAAAATGTAAAAGCATGCGGGATCGTGAATAAAGCGAAACGATTCGTTGCTCCTATGGAATTTGGAAAAATACGCAGCTAGCTAATCCTATCGCTTACTCTTTACTGTTATGAATAATAAAACACGTTTATTGGGGCAATCAGAACCATTTCGTTTTAATACGAAACATGTAAGCATCAGAGAGCCGCGATGCGATGTTAAAATTTTCACATCCGAAATATTTCATTACGACTCCTACTCTCACATTCCACCAACAGTATCGATTTCCATCGCATGATTTTCCGCGAATACGGAGTTGGCGTTACACGCTGAGCGTGAAAAGCGTCGGCTGCGACGCAACGTACATACCTCCGTCTCTACGAGACGGTCGCATAATGGGATGATTAATACTGCGAGTCTGAGTTATGCAAGGTGTTAATGCATCGATATTATGTAGATGCAGCTACGAGGAAACCATGAGAGAAAGAGAGGGAGAGAGAGCGGCGACTTTCTCCGATACAAATATGTATGCCAACGGTACCTTTCCGCTGCTCCCACGACGTCCGCTTTTCACTTTTCATTCAGACGACCGGCGACCATAAAAGATGAATCGGGGACCACGATCAAGGATGCCCGTCGTCAGGAGGAAGTTCATGGCCGTAAACTCGCGGCCCTAGAACACGCGGCCCGTGACAGTCGATCGATCGCGACTACCACCTCCGTAGGAAATTACATCGCGTGTTTAGCGAGCTGGATGCTAAGGCGAAGAATTTTTTCGAAAATTATATGGAACACGAACCAAGTTCACGCTCCAATTCGCCGAGGTTTTGATTGTTATTCCGGTGAAACTTAAGTGGGTATGTTTTGTATCTGGTTAAGGAATCACGGTATATCTCTTTCTTTTAATGGTTATTATCGATAGTCGAGCGTAGTCATGGGTGGGTGATCATAGGCGGGAAAGATTGGAAAGTCGCAGGTTCTTGAAAATTCTTTCAACGATAATTCTTTGGAAAGCTCTGTTATATTTCCTAGAGTTGTGCGCAAAGTAATTTATAACTGGATACTCATAAAAATCTGTTATCAGTTAGTTGAATCTTCGACCTCCAATCTTACAAACGAATGAATACCTAAATGAATCGCGTGCACTTACGCACGAGTGTCCTTCGCTAAATTTCATGTCGTGCTTGAATCGTTATTGCTTTGAAGAATCTGGAAGCCAAACGTCCAGTTATCTGTGCACAGATTTATCGTTCCACCTTCGTGGCTGCTGATTCGTTCCACCCTCCGGTACTCAGTGTTAAAGTCTCTTCGATGTTCTCGATTGTAAATCTTCGTTGCACCCGTCGTAGCCGTTATCTTGAATCGATAAAACCAGCAGCACTTAGTTGCAGACTTCGCGATATGTTCCCGACCGTGATTAAACGCGGCCAAATGATCATTAGACAATTAATTACGACCTTCGTTTCACCGAAACTAATTTTGTACAATTTTTGTGGGTACGAGACATAGGATGGGAATGATTCTTCAGATTGAAAGCATACAAGGACAACCGGCGAAGTACTCTTATTATCTTATTTAATAAAGTATCGTAATCGTTTTACTTAATCTTTTCCTAAATTTATAGGAGTTTAAAAGTTCTAGTTTTAGAGATATGTAAACGGTATCAGTAAGTAAGTTTAACACAAGTGATAGTTTCTAATTTTAAGAAATAGTAGTAAGATTACGCAAGTGAAAATTCGCCGCAATCTTCAAAATGTCAGACCGCGTCTAAATATTACGAGTGCGTCATAGTTACCTCAGAGATAAACATTTAACACAACAAGTTCATAAAGTGAAACACTCGTTGTAACAGCGTTTTATGAAATTCTCACTTTCAACATCACAATAAGAAGCATGACAGTCTCTAGCGGAGCGCTAATAGCTACTAACTATAATAAAGAGTGAAATAATAGAAGGAATTGTTTAGAAAATATGATACACAGTTTGAAAAAGTGATCATACGATAATTTAAACGAATAACATATTTATTAGATTATATAAGAATACCGTATATCATCGTATTCCTAAATTTTTTAAATGCAAGAACGCAAATAAATAAGTCGCGAAATTGATTTTACGGCAGTTAACTTTAACTTAGAATGTACTCGTAATCGGAGTGGTGTATATGCATAGCGAACACTCGAATCCATTAAGCCATTAAGTAATTTACTCGCCGCGCTTTCACTGATCTTCCAGTCAATTAAGTGAAACGCAATGACGTGATAAGGTTGAACGGAAACCAAGATAAAGTATGATTACACAAAAAATGGAATCACTTTCTCAGAAGCAGAGAAACTCAATGTTCCCAGACACATCAAACTGTCCACACGAACAAACACAATCACATTTCTTGCTCTTCTTTGTTTATCCGTAACTACATTTCTTGTTTATTATTCGAATTGCACGTTAATTGCAATGTTAATTGTTTAATCTCGATTTGATCAAGCCCATGTTCCGTAAAAAGTTTTATAAAAGGAATCTGCTTTAAAAAGCAAGCAAATGAAAAGCGTTTATCGATGAATGGCTTCATGTTCGAATTAAATCGTTTTTCCACGGTTCTCTGTTGGTAGTGGCGGTCGCGACAATATCGAAGTCAAACGGTTTCTATGAGTCATCGATAACGTAGTCGATGAAAGTAGAAAGTGTTCGAAGGGACCTGGGCTTGGTAGTACCAAGTATCATTCCGAGAGACTTTCGTTTGGCAAAGTGAATCGTACTACCGGGTAATTGTCCTCGATCTATCGATCTTACGCGGCTGAAGCAACCGTAACTACGATTGCATCCTTATTAGAAACTGTTTCATCATACTTAAGCTTATAAACTCGTAACGTAAGGTGCTACGTTTTCCTGTTCCTTAAGACACAAATATACGAAGTTTTAGTGAATGGCTGTTAAACGAATTCTTTCGAAACTAAGTACTTGGCTGTGTTCTAGAATACGGTTTTTAATGCTATTGAAAAGTATTAGTTAGGAATGTGTATCTATGTTAAATATTGTATACCCAGTAAACGAATGTTGTAGAAATGAATGTTCCTTACCTGTCGCTGTTTCATTAGCCGACGGCGATGTCTAACGCAGGTACCCACGATATCCTTCGGCCTGGTCACACAACGTGACCCACTTACTTGCGACAGCATTCGTTGCACGGACACACGCGCGATCGTTGGCGCGAGGTACCTCGAGGTACGCTCCCGTGCGTCGCGCGTGTTGCGTATAACTCGATTCTTTTGGGATGCTCGTCTCGGGAATGCTGATTGCAAACTACTTTCACGCCGAGAGGAATTCATCCAACGGTGGTTGCAGCCGAAAATTCGCACTGGAAGACGCGATCGATTACTCGACTCGATGAATCTACGATGGTATATTGCAAAAGTATTTTTTTGTAAAATATAACAAGCGTTTCTGATAGAGGTAGATGCTGTGCCATTTAACTTTTTCGAGACTAAAGAACCGTCCGTACACGTTGCATCGGTCGTGGCGAGAAACTGAATCATCTCGTCGGATGGAAGCTTCCTTTCTCCAAGAGTATAAACAAAACATAATGTATTGAGAGTATCAGCATGGGAATTCTCGGAAACAAGATAAGTTGTAATTTGAACATTAAGTAGCGCATGTCGGAGTTCTTCCTCTGCTCACGCTTTTGTACTACGCAAATTTCTAAAATTTCACAGATCGATTTTATTTTTATTCAAGTATTCTATTTCAAATTTATTAAATCTCCTTATATATTTTTTTGTATGTCTCATTCCTATATTTTTTCAATAAATGCCTTCCGCTACCATTAAAATATTTTCCATTTATTATATCCAATATTGTACACGAACTCTGTGCAACTGCAGTTGCTAGCTGTTTAACTATTCAAGCTATTTCAAATTATTTAATGTATCATTCACCAAATTCCAAACTCAACGCGACTTCAACGTATTTTGTCGCAAGAAACAGAGATGTTGTTAAAGCTATCCGGATTCACCTATCGGTAACCATAAACATACAACTAATCTAGAAATTTTTGAAACGTATTTTATTTTCACGTGCGATTGACTCCCTCTGTTTGACACCGTTTTGAAAGGAGGATAAAAATGGGAGCGGAGCGTACGTGCCGCTCGAATGGCACCGCATTCGAGAGATAATTATACAATTGTGCTGGCGGGCAAGCGTTTTCGCGTGGTCATTTCTACGCTTCGAGCAAATCCTCGACGAATCACCAGAACTATCCGAACGCGTTTCTGGGAAAATGGTCACACGAGGCGTTCGTTCGATAGATCCGCGACGTATATCATTGAGGCCTTCGTCGTTAAAAGGCGTATTAACGATCCTTTGGACCAACGTAAAGGAGTCACAAAATGGCAACGAAACTTATGTGCGTGTTCCCGTCGAAGATAGCCATTGCCGCGTTCACGTGCAATACGGAATCGAATTCGCCTGGCATTCCGATTGTGTTCGCACGATATCTCCGTATTTTCCGATTCGAGTTTCGATTAAAATTCATGAACGTTCGTGATCGGCGGCAACAGAAAGTTCGAGAACATAAGTATCGATTGCACGAACCACGCATAAAGCGTACAGAATTTGTCTGGAAGTACAAAACGTTTTGTACATGCTGATTCATGAAGTTGTATAAATATTTGTCGTTAAAAACCGTAAAGAGTAGATCGTGCAAATCAGTATTGGAAAAGGTCGATGGTATATTTCTTTGGCTTTAAGGAATTAGTAAAAAAACGATACACGAATTATTCTGTACTCATTGGAATCTCCTTCAAAACATTTAAATTAATATAACCTCCTAAAATATTTTCACACCTTTACATTGGCAACTTTTATTCGGAAATTACCGCGAGTAATAAAAAGAGCAATAAATCCAATCATATTTCACTGACAATTAAAGGAAAACAAACTTTGGTGTACAAGCACTAGTACAGATACACGTCAACCAGGAAATCTTTAACGAAAGTTATATCACTGATCGATTCCCAATTGAACCGCGAAACTTTTTCAATGACCATAAATTCGATTGACTTCTCACTGCCGGATACTATTTCTCTCGATTTCTAACCTCGTAAACCAAAATGTTTTTCGATTTTATGCACGAAGGAGATCTTTAACCGAAGCAACGAATAAACAAACGACTCTCCTTAAAAATAACCACTCACACATTCGCTTAGCGAGAATCTTAAACTTTTCCGTATACCCGTTTAAAAATAGGAAAACGTGATGCGGCACCGAGAGAAAAGTCGTATTTGCAACGTCGCTACGCGCGGCTTATCGCATTTTCCATTCATGGAAATCGCATAAGTACGTGGCATGCATCTCGGTCGCGTAAGTGCATTTCCATGAAGAAACGGTGGTCATAAACCCCGGGTTCACCTCAAGGCTGGCACGAGGTGCGAATTATCGCTCTACGCTTAAATTGCACGCGATTTTTCTGAGCTTGCGGCATGGCACAGCTTGCCGTGCGATGCGACAGGAGGATCTTGTACAGAGCCTATCTTATTACGACTACGATTGCACGTGCATCGTCCCGAACGATCGCGGGACAAATTCTCAGCGAGTGGAATTATACGCGTCGGATGAGTTCGCGGGTGCACGAATCGTGGAAATTACGAGGACGATGCAAAATACGACTCGAACTTCTCTTTCGTTCGACCGTGACCCATAAATTCGCCACGATGCCGCTGTCTACCGACGTTCTCCTGGCGTCCGTAGCTGAACATCGAATGGAAAATCGACGGCTCGCTAGGATATCTTCTTCTTTTCTTTCTCTCCATTTTAGAAACTGTAGGACATTATCGCACGATATTCATAGTGTACTTTATTTTGTCAGTGTAGATGGTTGAAATAGCGAAGGAGAAAGAAACGGATATTTTGCGTTACTCCTATCGGAACCATTAAAGAGGATTATCTTTAAGGACATAAGGAAAAAGACAATGGGCAATTGTTGACAGGGGATTTTAAATAAAGTCAACTTTAATAGCGAAGTATTAAGCGATTAGTCAGACGCGCAGCACGAGAAAGTGGGTCAGATAATACCGGACTGTGGTAATATGCAAGTTCTTGATTTTATGGAGAGCGATAGGAGTAATTATTAATTATTCATAGCCTTCCAATCGCTAGTGGCAATAAAGTATTGATGTCGCGTCTTTTGAAGATCGTTGTATGGAGAACTATCCTGGAGGCTTCAAAACCTCGTCGCGTTGTCAGAGATTTTACACTTTCGTGTTTAATGACAGAGCTACGTCCTTTCTTATAGTTGAATGTCTTTCCGTATGATACTACGACACTTTACGAGTCTAATCTTTAATACGACAATAATATATTTTTCGCAAATTTTTTATCTGAATATATACAGGGTGATTGGTAACTGATGGTACAAGCGGAAAGGGAGTGATTCTACGCAAAAAAAGAAGTCGAAAATATAGAATAACAATTTTTCGTTTGAGGCTTTGTTTTCGAGAAAATCGACTTTGAATTTTCGCTCGGTACGCGTGCGGTACGTTGTAACGGATCTCAATGTAAATCGTTATCTCGATGGAGAAATTAAAAAAAAAAAAATTAAAAATAAAATTTTTATTCTATATTTTCGACTTCTTTTTTCGCGTATCACCCCCTTTCCGCTTGTACCACCAGTTACCAACCATCCTGAGTAAAGAAGATACGTTACTGTTCCTGTATTAGAACAAGCAAGTACTTTCATTCCTAGTTCTTTGTAATTACACCTTCATAATTCTCACGTGAATAACATAACATTTTGCTCACATCTGATCATGTCCTCGACTTGGCAATGACATTTCTCGCCGTCACGCTTTTTACCAAGCTCTCGAAATTTTTAGCATTTCCACGGGTCTAATTACTCGGAAGATCGTATCTTTATTGAAGGAACGCGGAGCAACCGCGGGAGTCGCGTGATTTAACGAACCGCACCGCTCGGTAAATTGGTTCTAGACGAGATGGCTAACTAACGTATAAGGTAGTTAGGAGATCCTAATTAATTACCTATTCACCAACGATTGCGAACGAGGAGAGATTAAAAAATTAATTGGCCACGTAACGATTGTATAATCGTCCTTGGTTTACTATCTGTTTGTACAAGCTTAATTTAATTATATCGGGTTAGTTATGTAACGTTGAAAATTTGTTAAAAAACAGGGGCTTTTAGCTAAGAAATATCTGGTTGTTTGTCTTTTTTGTGTGCAACTAAATTAGGTAAATGTTTACGAACAAAGAACTCGCATAATAGCTTACGATTTATTGCACAGTATGCATCCTGAAACAAATATTGATTCTGATGATAAAATTGTCTTTTTCTCAGACGGACAATTATCAAGATAACATTACGTTCACGATACCACGAGCGACGCTTCAAAAACGATCCATCAGAACCACAAAAGAGAGCAGTGAAATCATTAAAATGGCTCCGTATGATTATGTTGAATTATTGTTCACGACATATTGTTCGCTATGAAAGCAACCGGAAAAACGGTGTTCCGCGAGCTGATTGTGGAGGTCGGATACCCTCGCGAACCGCGATGCAAATCTGGAATCGCGGCGCGATTCTGTAACACGAGGCAACATCACGCTGACTTCGGTATGCGATATGGACGATTAAAGCTTGTTCCAACAGACTGGTCGTGGCAATTTGTCATTCGCCACCCTATGGGCCTCTCGCGACATGCGAAATTCGCATTTAAGGAGAGCGTGGATCGTGCTCTTCTCTCGTGGTGCGAGCGCCACGGGTAGGTGAAGGCTTATCCGGATCTCGTTACAAATAACTCCGCGTGCTGCATTCTGTATTCGTGTTCAGCGGGGTGGCTTTGCTATCCAATGGACGATTCGTTCGTTCGTTCACTTTAATATGACCGCAGTTTTCTGGCTGCGGAAATTACGAGTCGCTGGCTCGCTTACGACCCTCGAACTATTTACGAGACCGTGGTGGCGGCCTGAGGTAACGAAACGTGTCGCGTGAATAGTCGCGCGAGCGGAGTTTCGCTCGGGTCCCCTTTGTATCGCGACGACTCATATCGCGGTTGAAAATATTTTTAATCGATCGCTGTACTTGTGTAAAATCTTCTACGGCCACGATATGTGCGAATAACGAAGAAGCAGATGCATAGCTATGTGGCTATGTATTTATATTACGGGTAGTCCGTTGATCGAGATTGCTCTTCGGGGCTGGAGGATATGTTTGAAAAGTGATGTGTGAACGTCTTTGGGTGAAGCACTAAGACAGAAAGCGTGTGGGCTAATAGTTTGGGTTTGCAGAAAAATTGTTACTTCGTTTTTGTGTCTATTAGTGTTTGTTGAAATGGAAATTATATTAACTGTTAAGCAATTCAAGAAACTATTCCTTAGGAAATTTCGAAAATTAATGAAACATGCATATATACATTCCCGTATGAATATGTTTACAAGCAAAGAAAAATAATTGCAATGTAAAAATACTTACATTGAACGTTAAAAGATAACATGGTAAAGAGTTATACGCGCATAGAATACATCTCTTAGTTGGAAGATTGAAACAGCTTTCCATTAGTTCAGTCAAGTATTTCTCTGGCAGAAAATAGAATGTAATTCTGATAGGACAAGCAGAGGGTTTAGTTAGCGTAGAAACTGTAAGATATTCGAGTTTCAAATTTCACATTTCTGGGATACATCTCACTTGAATAGATTTTACTGCACTATCTTACAAATGGAAACAACGTTTTACAATAAGAAATCATAGAAAACGAACAGTTGACGTCTCGATATACGTTTCAGCTAGATGTTATGAGATGTATACATTTTCCACGAACCGTAAATTTTTACTTCGTTACATAAAATAGAATTAGTAAGTACATCTTTGTGAACATTTTTCTGCTACTCTCAAAAAGCGGTAGTACTCGTATTTATTCATTCCAGATAAAGAAATGTAATATTCGAATATTCTTTTCATCGAGCTACTTTACTCGTGTTCAACTCCTAGAATTATAGCAGGCAATGGTAGGTAAATGGTAAAATTTATATTATTTTTAAAACATTTAAAGAAAATACAAAAAATACAACTGATTAATTTGTTTAAATTAGAAATAGCCAATGTTGCGGCTTTGTTGAACGCGGTCGATGCATCTTGCCTCGAAATGGTTACATTCTAAGTTTCTCGAGTACATCTTGCCCACGTATAACTGCGAGCAGCTACAAATAGCTCGCGGCATTGTATAATGTAAACTCATGGAAAACTAGACGCCCACGACTCGATGCATGAAAAATGAAAAGGAGAAATAATGGCTGAAAGAATACCATATTTTACTGACTCGCTTCCAACTAATACCACGAGATTTGCCTGTATAAATTAATGGATGTAATTTTTAGATATTGTTATTGTTTATAATATCGAGAAATGCACTCGATTTTAATGCATTTCCATGTGCATTCGCGTTACTTGGCAATAGTCAATTGTGTCGCTAATTATACGTAATTATGCACCGTTACGAAGTAATGCACAGTTTTCTTGCGTTCCTTTCCTGGATTACTTTACATACCAGTACGATATGACAACATTAGAATTTCTGAAGAATTGTTTCGGTGTAATGGTACAGTGGCTTGTGTTATGGTACAATGTTATTCTAACCGTTCTCTAATAGACTGTTATATAGAGAATAATACACAAATCAGATCAAAAAAATGAATATTTAGTAAGTCGACATAGATTTGCGAATTAATTTTGGAAAATATACAAGCAGATGAGTTCCACTGTTAAGTATTTACTGTTTCCGCATTGGAGTAGAAAATTGGCATAGGATGTAACAAGCGTTAGGCTCACAAGAATGATTCACGCAGGATTGATAACGTTAAACACGTAGCAATGTCGTGGTGACAAGTAAATATAGTTGGTTAGATAGTGTTACAACGTACTATAGATAATGCACAATTAATTTCGACAAATACAATAAATTGCTGCTTTAGAATTAGTTTGTGAATCTACATATGTTGCCTACGTTATTTCGATTCTCTTGGCATGTACTATATTCCACTAAATTATTTGGTACGTGTTTCAAATCATTCTTTACGCTGTTAAAATGCTGATCTTTAATGATGAAATTGATTAACCCCTTAACCTACGATTTACGTTCGAGAATTTTAAGCCGAAAACGTAAACAAGCTATTATACAGGGTGGTTGGTAACTGGTGGTACAAGGGGAAAGGGGGTGATTCTACGCGAAAAAAGAAGTCGAAAGTATAGAATAAAAATTTTTTTTTATTTTTTTTTTAATTTTTCCATCGAGACAACGATCTGTAGTGAGATCCGTTATAACGTACCGCACGCGTACCGAGCGAAAATTCAAAGTCGATTTTCTCGAAAACAGAGTCTCAAACGAAAAATTTTTATTCTATATTTTCGACTTCTTTTTTCGCGTAGAATCACCCCCTTTCCGCTTGTACCATCAGTTACCAACCACCCTGTATATTATATTATATATTATATTAGGCCCGATGCCGTAATATTATATTTACGTTTGGTCCGATCATCTATTTACTATGGGCTATGCCCGTAGTTGTAGGTTAAGGGGTTACATGTTTGTTGCTCTTCTGATCAAAGCGTCTTTCATCGAGCAGTTTTGCAATGAAATGATCTACTACCATGACATACGAAACATTTGCGTACATACTAAGCATTACTTTGCTAAAATGTGAACATATTATTCGATATAATATTTTTAACTGTGAAAAGTGAAAAGGAACAATCTTGGCGGTTTGCGTGCATTCTGCAACAGTATATCCTATCGTAGGTATTGAAAATGTTGGTAGATAAATCATATAGAAGTAATAAAATATCGCATTTATTATCGTTGATCGTTCGATGCTTTATTTTCAATCCAATTTATCCCGATCTTGCCAGGAGCGGAAGCGTTGTGAATACCGTATACCACGAGTCCATGTCTCTGTAAGATATTCATCATTCTACTTGCACAGTCTTTACCGGATACCATTTATCTCTTCGACTCAAAAGAATTTGCTAACAAGAAAAAAAAAAGGAAAAAATTGCACGAACGCGGCAGATCCCAATCACAGAAATAGAATTTAAATTGAAATAATGGGAGCCTAATATGTCGTAGAAAAATGGAATGACATTGCATACGAATTGATTGCGACTAGACGTTACGAAAATAAAACTAAAAATCATCCTAATTAAAATTAAAGGCAAATGACTCTGTTTCGACGAAGCCGTGAAAATAATCCACTAAAAGTTCGGGAGAAATTTACCGGGAGTACTCGTATGATAGATGCATGTACGGCCGAAATGTAAGACGAAACGTGACTTGTGTGCATGCATTCTTCGAGTGCTCATAAAGCATTCTCCATCGTATGGCTACCGCGTCGTAACTCGCTCCGCTTCCTAGGTATTGTTGCCTTACCGAAGGATTCTTGAATCTCAACTCGTGTACAAAGCAAGTACGGAAGAAACGTTCCAAGCAACTTCTTGCGCACCACTTCTGCTACAGACGAACAACAAGTTTGTGTTAGACGGTCAAGACCACCGTTCCGTAACCATGCAAAACTCCTCGGGAAGCCGAACAACTTTTTATTTTATTTCATTATAAACTCTTTACTTTCAAAATTAATTAAATGTATGCAAATTCCTTGCCCACATGTTTCCTTGCATGCCTCTTTTACGTATTTAAAGTATTGTTAATAGAACAAATAATATAAATTAAAGCAAGATAGAGTTAATAATTATAATACGGTAACATCAACTCACAATTAACTAGAACAGAGAAGTGTCGTACTTATTAGAGATAACGGAAAGGCAGGCGCATCTAAAACACGTTTGCTGAAGGCAAGTGGAAGTACAAATCGAAGATATTTTAGCAAGAACAGGTGAGAGGATTACATATACGGCTTCTACGTTATGTCCGTTTTATAAAGATTTATTAGTAGCGGCGATGTAGTATAATCTAGCTAATTTTAAGATGTAGCAGAACCTTTCTATAGTCGTTTAAGGCGCGATGTTTGTTTCTAAAAAGAATTCGGTATGAAATAGTTCTTTACATAAGAAGAGAGTATTACCCTATCCTACTGCCTTTTTTTGTGTTCTTGTTTAAATATCGAATTATCTAATGACATAGGTATCCTATTTAAATCAAGATTGAAAAGACTTAAAATTATGATCTAATTGAATCTAGGTATATAGAAATAATATAATAACAAGCACATAACATAGTAAATTAAATATATTAATTCTTTTGTTAAATTTACTTAAGATTAAAGATTAAGATTAAAAGATTAATCATTGTTAACAAATATTCCATTGCACGAAGAGTTATTATTGACAGTATTAGATTTGTTTATGTCCCAGATGACAGTAGTACATAGAAATTCCCTATTTATCAAACGTAAAGCAAAAGAATAAAACACAGGAGCAAATTGCGTAAAATCGTTCGATACTCGCTTCCGGATCTATGTCAAATTAACTGTAACTTCAAAACAGCTCATAAAACCTCGGTAATTTATTTGACGTAATTAAAATCCGACTGAAATTTAAAACGGTTCTAAATATACCTGGAAACGTCTCAAATGCGCAAGCGGGACAACAAACAGTGACGTTAAACGTTATAAAAGCATTCGACTGGAAAGACGTGATATATTAACGCATAAAAATACTTTGGCTCGTCAACCATAAACGAAGATTATTCCGCGTTTCGAACCGTTGCACGCTGGAACTGCTAATAAGACCTTTAAATCATTGTGGACAGTTTCTCGAAGAAATTCCCGAATTAATTAAAGCTGAAGTAACATTTACGGATTTCAGAAATGCACGGAATCGAGCACATAGGACGTCGGGATAAATATTTATAAAGAAAACGTTTCCAACGTTCTGACAGTGATATGATTCCGCATTCGATTCTGAACAAACATCGCCTTTAGTCCAAAATCACATTTATATTCATTATGTTAGTTTTCAAGAGTGCATCGTGGTGAAAAATTAAAAAGACACATTATTAACGACGAATAACGTTAATACTTATTAAAATCACATACGATTTCTATCCATACAAAAATATATAAATTCATATATCAGATGTTCCCAAAAAAATAAAAGCTATATAACTATATAACATTAAATAATTAATGAAATGAAAACATCTATATATATTTATATCTATATATATATATATATATATATATTCTATGTATTACATTGTTGTATTCTATGTATATTTTATGTATTATATAAATCAACAGAAGTCCAAAGTACAAATTTCGCAGAAGCGTACTGAATTCTTGTTTTACCATCCGACAGGTGTTTAATATTCTAAACAGAAATCAAAGCACCAGCTGATCACTTTATGAATTGGTCTCTAATCAAGGAAAACATTTTTTATCAATGTCTAAGCATTATAAAATGAAACTTATGTTGGATTAGACACATCTTTGGCGTTTAACGGTTATCAAGAGGATTGAAAAGGTTTAAATATTCGATGAAATACTAGAAAAAGAACGACTTCCACTTGCTAAGAAAACTTATATCTATGAATAGCAAAGTATCGCAAATTCATGGTAAAGAATAAAGTTGAACTCACGGTGTAGCACAGGCTATTGACATATTTCACCACGGAACTATTCAGCCGCGGAGATTCCGGAACAAGCGGAGAAAAAGTAGGTAGCTGAACGGTGTCAGTTTCTGAAGTGGATTAGCTGATCTCGTTTCCAGTCGTGGTATTCCAGAATTCAAGAAGCATTGCGACGTAACGAGACCGGTTGACGGGGGCAAGAAGTTAACTGGTCGCGATGGCCGTGCGATCTTAACGACCGTCACTTTATTAAAACTCGGAAATACATACTGTCAGCAATTAACGTCGCGCGTACGTAGCACCTTTCACGATCGGCTTGTCAGGGGACCGTCACGTCGATTACCGGACTCGACTGTGTGTGTGTGTATCAGTACAGGATGTTTTTCGCTTGGAAAATGCAACCGATGCAATTTGCTGCGCTCGACGATGCGCACTGTCTTGTATGGATAATATTACGACTCGAAATCCGACAAATTCTTTTGAGCTTGATGGTGTTTCCGATTATGTATCGTCAAAGAATTATTTTCGTCTAAATATTTCAATCAATTTTATTGACTTACTTCTTCGTCCTCGTAAAAACAAATAGAGTAAAACATTTAAGTTAAAAGTCTGTAATGTTAACATCGAGGCCACTTTTACATAATTCATAATGCTCTACCGCTTTTACGCATTGTTACATAGATCTTCTTTATAAATACTTGTTGCAAGTCAAACAGTTTCCGTTTCCACGTACAATGTGAAATTAGGAGCTCATTACGAAACAAGGAAATTAAAATACACAGCGCGCATTATTAATATCGTTTACGACTACTCATACCCGTCTACCGTTATTAAATCTAACAACAATACTGTATCGTATCGAATCATGTTACAACGTTATGTTATAACACGCCCAATGAAAGATAGCTCGTTAACAAATAAATAATTTTACACAGGGTATTTAAGAAAATTGGTTTGCAATAAAAAAAACCATTGGTTCGCTGTATCGGAATAACGTTACCTCGATAATTTTGTACAACCAACGGCATCGAAAATTTTACGAGGATTTCTTAATGGTACTTTAAAACACGGCAGACATTCGTGAAGTAAATGATCAGTTTTAGTCACCAGTACATCACCAAAATATTTTCTATGCAATACTCTTTGATCAGGAAGCACGAAGAAGCGAATACGGGGATTATATCCAAGCTTTGATATCTTTATTAGTCATCGAATAAAAGTATCCGAATCGTTTCCTAAAATTGGTAAGTAAGGATAATGATAATGATATCACAGTTGCCCGACAAGTAAAATATTTTTCACACGTACTAAGAAGTCAGATCTTCGAGAAACTTGAGTCGGATCTTTGGAGTAGAATGAGTGAAAAGACTTCATCCGATCTTTGAAAGATCGCCTAAACCTGAAGAAATAATAAATGAAACTACTATAAACGAAAACACTTAAATACGAATCCATGTAAATACTTGTAATTAAAACTCATATAACAGATTTGATTAAAATAAAGGATCTATCCCGATGTGTCAAGGGTTAAAGTCTTCTTTCGTTACATAAAAGGCCAGAATGTTTTCCACGAAGTAACTTGAAGCACGAAGATATAGCTCCGCGAAAACTCATACTTACAATTTTATCTACTCTTAACACCACGCATTTTAAAGATGTTCTTTTAAGAGGAACGATCTTACGAACTGAAGCTGCACGCATTACACGTTCGCTTTTGCTGCCTCTTCAAGTCCAAAAATCAGAAGGAACGATTAAAAGTAAGTAAACTGAAGGAAGAAAATGAAATTTACAGTAGTCCGTATGTGTAGTGGGTGTGAGTCGTAAGCATTCTTCGACATCATAAAAGCAATCCACGGTGATTTCAACGATGATACTTGCAGATGCATCTCTACGCAGTTATCCAAGTTATTTTCGTTCAAATATTATTTTACTAGAAGATTTACAAGTTAAATGCTTATATACAGCTTGAATCATTTATGCAGATATCTTCTTTTAGTTCAAATTAATATTGTAAGATTTAAAAAATTGATACGTAAGATATTTTTTTAGTTAATGACCCATTGCATAAGTTATGACTTACAAATGATTAAATGTGGAATGCAATATCTCTTTACGATGCCATGTGCTCCAAGAGATTAATCACTTTCACATGCGTATCTATATATGCACAAGTGAAATCTGATACGTATTTAATAAAGCAAACATTGTAACGCTGCACCTACGATACCTACAATTACGCTTTCTATGCTATATAATGTTTCTTCTTTGTTTTAAAATTTGATTCAAAATATGCAATTGCACAAATTTAATTCAGATATCGTTTACAAATGAAAATGTTATATATTACATTTTCTATCGTTTTAGAAGTATACCACACAATTCGCTTTGATGACTAACACATTAATAATTACGCAAATTCGCGTTAGACACACGCGTAAGTATAAAGGAATATCAAAAATGCATACTTGGAATCTTTCGTCTCGTATTGACAAAAATATAGATAAGACTTTCTCGAATTAAAATATAATAAAACCTACTGAAACGCAACGATTAGATCGCGCTTTAGGCCAATTGTTATGTAACACACACGATTATGTGTACACGGAACAACTGAATACCTAATTTATATGGCACGCTCGCGAACAAGTACGATACCATTTGACTGTGGCTCGGTTCAATGATATCAGTAATTACATGTAACGAATGAACCTGGCCATAGACCTAACAGCATTCCTTGGGGTTCTTTGATCTAGCCTGAGTGTTTTCGCTCGTGAGTTCACCTGAACACAGTTAATTCGTAGAATTCAAAGTTAGATGGATATAATCGATCTTGGCATACCATAGAGCGTACTTGCCACGAGCTCTCTAGAAATCTAACCATGTCTTAGCTAACAAATATGTATAGGATACAAATATGGAACCATTGTCTAGCGTTTGCATTGCATTTTCATCGTGCTAATCACTAAAATTGGAAGCAAATATTATATTTATATTTCCCTAAACAAATATTTCCTCCATAAAATATACTTAATGTGCAACGATTAAGATACACATATTTTCCATAAACGTAAATCCATACAAAGTATACTTTGTCAAAGAAATTGTCCTTTCTCGAGTACAAAGCATACTATACTAATAATCGATAAAATCACTGACACATTACCTAGCAAGTAGTACATACATATATTGCATCGCGTATCAAACGTAGTTTCTTAGCGGTATAGTTTCTTTCATATAAATGACATTCTCGAATAACAAAAAAATATCGAGTACGTAACGGATTAACTATCAGTGCATGGATGCAAACGTTAAGAGAGAAAAATAAAAAGAAATTGGTCGTTGGCAGAATCCTTTCGCGCGAGGTAGCCCAGTCACTGCACAAACAATGCGCGATTAACCGATACTTCAGAAGTTAGAGTTAGCCAGCGATGCACCATTCAACTGTTGTGCTTTTTTCGTAATCCAAACAAGGAAGCTGGCACGAGCACGATCGTTGTGTATCAAACGATTTCTATCGATTCTACCCTCCGTCACGTACCAGTTCTAGGCAGTGTTGTCCGAGGAGTACACTGACTCTTCTCCTCGCGAGAGATCTCGTATCGATTCTCCGGATTCGTTTCTGATCGCGAGAGACCTTAAGGCGCCGCGCCGATACCGGATAAGGTGAACGCAGATGCAAAAAGTGTATATAGAAGAACGAACCGTCGTGTCGCCATCGTCGAGCCGACCGTGTGTGGATCGAACCGTGGTTTTTCTCCGCCAGACTTTCCAGAGCGCGGCCACACGATTCTCGTGTCACGAGAGAGTTGACCCTTCGACGCTTCTCCCCAAGCCACTCGATCGGAATTCTATGTTCCGTCGGAAGCACTATCAAGGCCAGGGTTGTAGTCATTGGTATCACGTCGCAAGGTGAACCAGACACTCCTCCAACGATAGAGTCCCCTTTCGTGCAATTAGCGGGTGCAAATGCAGCCTCAAAGAAAATTTGATCGAGAGAACAAACGAGATGTGGACGATGTAAACGAAATATACGTACATTGCCTCGCAAACTGTTTTCTCTGTGGGTATAGTGAAAATTAGAAAGGTGTATGCGCATACATTGCACAGAGAGTTTCTTTGCTTAATTAATGACGGCATGGAGAAAACTCGTATGCGTAAAAAAATTCATACGGTGTGAAATTCAAAAATCAACATGCCAACGACAAAAAAAACGACATTTAGGTAAACATGTCAAATTTCATTTAAAGTAACATCGATTGCTCGCAGAAATCATCGAGAGTGCATCATCGTAATAATACATCGACGACTCCTCCTCTTAGTTGTAGATAATCGTTACTTCAGAAGTTTAATTCTTCATCTCCATCATGATCAAGTCTAATTTCCGTGCGGTTCGCACAAAAAATGATTTTCATCGATCAAACGAAACTCCCATCAGAGGATCTATCTATCTCTATGAGGGTCATAATTGATCGATTCGGCACTTGGAAGGCCTTGTTTCGCTTCTGGTTCAAGCAATGAAGAAATATTCGAGCGACTACGAAACACGGCAACCAGCGTATTTCATATCTTGTCATCTTCGAGGAAGCTGACCCCTTAAGATCGTGGTAGCTGACCGTAGGGAATCCGGTGCCCGGTACCCGGTGGAAACCTATCAAGGCCACAGCCGAGCTAGTCCTTTTATTTTCTGGCCATTTGACGAGAGCGACATGCCAGACATTCCACGCTGGAATAGCCGTGTAACTATGCCCTCGGCATGGCCTACGTGCGTGTTTAACCGTGTACGCGTGTGCGCGCGTTTCCGCGCTCATCTGTGTACGTACTTTATACAGGGTGCGCAACAGAAAGCGAACATTCCGATTTTCTGGCGCGTGAAACCGCTTAATGGAAATTTCACGTTCGCCTATGAGATGCTGCGACTTATGGGAACGTGAAGTTTCACGTTACATCCTGCTTCTCGTCGATCATTTCAGCGAATTTTTTACCGTTTTTTCTTCAGGATTTTTTCCAAAATATGCAACCGGAATTGACCACGGAGAAAACATATTGACACATTTTGTAACACACTCGAAGTTTATTTCAATTTCAGGCGTTGTGAAACTCTGAAATATTTTTAGTGAATATCATTCACGATAAAGTACTTATTAAGTACCTATTTCATATTAAAGTTTCATATTATTATTCTTGTTGATGTAATTATTATTGAAATTGAAAAATTCCATCTTAACGAACTATATACTTTTTATCGTGTTTTCTTCCATATGGATATATAGGCGAATAATGGAACATGACTATTCATAACAGAGACCTATAGTAGTGCTATTAAACTAACCATTTACGGTTCAGTCTATGTACATTCAGTCATTATGCTAATTAGCACGTTCAACATCGGACGTGTAAGTATTTGGACTATTTTGGCAAAGAATCGCACCATTTGCTTCCTCGTGCCTATTCTTCTTTCTGTATAAATTCATCTATGTTCTTATAGGAATATATTACTTCCAAATTTTTTACGTTAATCAACGAAGTGTAAAAGAAAATCATTTTTCAAGATTCTGCCATTCCGATGATTATCCAAAGAGGTGGTTCGTTTATTAATTACTTGATAAAGTACTAATAATTTGCGAAGTGATCGATCGATCGATTTACGAATCACTATTAATTCTTTCCTCTGAAACGTTATTGTGTTCAACGGCAGACAAGTGAGGATGTGATATTTAAATGGGGCCTGTAGTTGACATTTATGCATCTGGTTACACGCGTGTAGTATACATGCATTGGATACAATACGAAAGGTATGCGTGTGCGTAAAGGACGGGGACTCAAGGCCGATCGTCGGGCAATCCTTCTTTCTCCATCTTGAACATACAAGAAAGACAATTCGGAGCCGTGAAGTTGCCGCGAATGCAATATATCTTTATCAAACACTATTGCATTGAAACAGGACCGAACAATAACGCCGTACACGAAATAACACATAATTGTTTAAATAAGTGAATTCCCTCGGTGACACGTACATAACTGCCTTATTGGAGACATTAACAAATATCTCTTGGTATTAGATAAGCGAGTTTCAACGAAATGTTATCTTAGCTTTGTGTGAAATCTTGTTCTCGTTTTGACACGTCTCGCAAATTGTTCATTTATTGAGAGATACGTAGATACTGAAACAAGATAGAAAAAATCCATTTCTGGAAAATTCTACCTGTTCCTGACGAAAAGATCGAAAATAAATATACATACATAGAATTACAAATGTTTTCTCTGGAATTTCTTAACAGCACAAGAAAAAGACTAATCGACTCGGTTAATGGCCACTTTCATGCATTAAGACTTCCTGTCAGGAGATTTCAATCTCGCTCCTAGAACAGCTGCTATCTCCGTGATCGTTCTTCCTTTAACAGCTAATTCATTCCGATCAAAAAGAATTTTCTGGTGTTTCACTTTTCATCGAAGAGGCACTTTCGAACGCATCTATCAGGGAAATGAGGCAACAAACGAATCCGTTTGCTGTTCGATCCTTTCATATCGTTGTAATTGTGTGCAGAATTGATTCCATTTGGTCGACCAGCGTTTGGGTGTCAAGAAACTTAAAGATCGTGGCGGGACTACGATCACATTGACGAATCAAAAACGTACTTCTCGATCATCGAACGTGTTTACGTAGTACGTGACTTTTCGTTTTAATGCTTTCTACGCTTCGACAACCAACACCCGTTTCTCTTCGTGTGTACACGTTGTGCAAGTGCTGCAAGAATATTGATAGGCTTTCAAAATGAATTAACTACAAGAAACCGCCGGTGAACGATAGAGTTTCGTCGCTCGTCTATTACGCGCTTCTCTGTTTTGTAGACTTTTGTATCGTGTAATCGATTGGTTCCGTAATTATAACGATTTATTACGTTTCCTAGGAAACTGTAGTCAATTCTACGAAGTAACAGGAAATATATAATAACGGTGTAACTGTGAAATTGATCTTCCAAAAAAAAAAGAAAAATATATTCCCGGCGTAAAATTTATGCATGTTTTTGTCAAAATATATCAAATATTTCGGTTCTTTGAAAAAGAACACTGAATATTTTTACTGAATTATAATAAACAAATAATATGCACAATAAAATCGAAAGTAAATGAAATGTTATTAGATATATCGAGTGAAAGTTGTACGAAAGTGGCAAATTGCAGACATAACTTCAAGTGAAGTTTTTTAATGGGAATACTATCCACATAACCATAAATAATATATTTCTAGTGAAATTAACAACCAACTAATCTTAACTGGGAAACAAGTCCTCGCTATCATATTTGAAGAAGTGAAGAATAAGATCAGACTATAAAATTGACAGCGACTGTAACAACTCATTAGCTTCTACATCCACTACACAATGTAATTATTGTTTTTCTACTCGTTGTACGGCTACAGCCGCGGTAGCTGGATTATAGAAAAAGGATTCAATATTACGTGTCGAAGGCTCGCAAGGACATATCCTGAGTTTCCTAAGAGTTCATAAAGAACAACCGGACATCCAACATGTAACGATCGCATCTTCTCAGAAAACTGGTTATAAGAGATATGTATAGGTATCTGAAAGTTGTGTTGTATACGTAGTTAGAAACCACATTTTTACTACCTATAGAGGAAACGTAGTTAATATTAACAGCCTTGTAGGATAATATTACATATTAATCATTTATAACCGCCAATGACCAAAACATTTTACAAACTATCTATTTAAAGTTTATCTTCGTAATCTAAGATAAGCTTCTAAATGAAGAACTATAGTATGTAATATCGCCCTGTAATGTCGCTTAAATACGATTCTGTAAAAGTCTGACTCGTGTTGACCGAAACTACTTAAGAATCTCAACGAATGTTAACGCATCAGTGGAATATAAAAATCAGACGATCCAACAACCTAGTACTGTAACAGAAACAGGTTCGTAATAGACAGGTATCTAACTCTATACCCTTTTTCTAACATTGATACAAAGAATTCTACTGCCCCGCGTCTAGTTGTTCGCGTTTCGTGGTACGCGCAAGGACACGCGCCAGTCCTGGACCACGTATCCTTCTTAAGAGCTCACGACCGGAAGTCCGATACGTACGACGCGAGCAATTACGAAGGTAATCGTGGTTGCTCGGAGAACTAGCTTGTTCGAAGATCGTTTTGCTCTGAGGTATCTTCGGCCACGCTCGACTTTCCGGTTTAACCGCTCCTTCTTCTAATCGCTTCTCTTCCTGCCGAACGATCTTCCCGTCCTTGGTCTTTTCCACGCACTTCGGCTAGTTGGAAAGTTCTATGCAGTCGATTCTTGGCTTCGCCGCTCCCCAATATGGTGAAACTTTACGTTGCTCGTGCATTTTACATTTGAATTTCTAAATCTTCCCTTCAAACCAGTCCAATAATTGTGTTAAGGCATCGTTTAAATTCAAACAGGGTAAATTGTGTAATCAAAAGAGAAATAATTTTTCGGAAGTTCGAATCACAGGCTTACAATTAATAAACGAGAAAGAAACAAGCCTTTTTATAAAATCAAAATCGTTCTCCACAACGTTTAATGCTTCATATAAAATTTCCATATATATTGAAAATGTCATCCAAACGGTTCACTAGCTCCGCAATTGCTCTGTTTTTGCTTTCCCACGTGTATGAGGCAATTACGTCACTTACGGCACAAATACGATGCGTAACGGATGAAGTAGCAAAGAAGCGCCGATTTTTCTCGTGGTCATCTGATATATCAAATGAACTATCGGGGAACTAGAAATGAGATAGCGACAGCACGAAAGAGAATCCTTGAACGTCAGAGGTGTCGATATTGAACGGTGTCTAGTTTCATTCATCCAACTCTGAGAATCAGAACACTCGCCCCCGGATCGCAGACAGGAATTTTTATGAATGACCAAAGGAATCCTCTTACCTGAGTCACTATCCCCAGCCATGGTCCAATGCCATGAAAAGGGCCGTCAACTCGATCACGTAGATCGTTAATGCCAAACTTTCACAAAAATAAATCTCCCGCTTGGTTCTGGCTCTGACTCAGAAGTCAGAGTACTAAATTGTATTTCACACATTCGATACTTTTATTTTTTACTTTCAGATAGTTTGAGCTCCGTAAAAACGATTTTTTATGTTTTAAAAACTTCTACTTGAAAAATCCTAAAAGATGCTATGAATTTATGCGAATCAAATTCTATTTTATTAAATAAGTCGAAATTGAATAAGTCGGTTTGCTGAAAGATTGGAAAAATTTGGCATTTTCAAGGTGACAATTAAATGATTACTATTCAACAGATGAAATTAGAAGCTGTTTGTCGTTTCTACACGTTAACTATCCTCATTAACAAGGAGATTGGCGTTATTTCATATGAAATTTCAGTCCTCTGGTTCTGAGGCTGTACATACGGTCGCTGTCTCTAATATATTTTTCATTCTCGAACGCGGTAATCTCATCCTTACATAACGCAGTTACGATGACTCAATCTTGGGAACGTATGTATACAATCCGAGGAAATCTATTACAATGGAAAACCGTCATATGCGAACTTACTGTGAATTCTATTGAGTCGAGAAACTTTCGTTTCGCGTTCATTAAACACATCAAAATAACCTTTAATTTCCCCCGACTTATGCAAATATTGCTTGTTTTAACACAGAAAGCAGGCTCGAAATTATAATATACGAAAAGTAACATTTTGTTAAGATAATATGATACACATAAATAACGCGAATCGATAAACGGTGAGATAAAGAGGAATCCATTTTAAGTACAAATACTTACGTACTCAGCTGTCGCAACTTACAAGCATGTTGAACGTTCGTTCTAGAAACGTTTCCTGACTATGAAGAACACAAGTTACATTCTCTTCGTCGCTTCAATTAAAGCACGGACTCACGCGCTAAATTGTCCCATCGAGGATGAAATGCAGAGAAGTTGTCGACGTATTGAACGCTGTGCACCGGCATGTTCTTTGTTCAGGTGCTACGACACGACGCGACGCGTATTCCGATCTGTGGCTAGACTCGATCACGGTGAATACGAAACAAGATTTTCCAGCCTGTGACAACGGTGTAGAATTTAAATGCGTCGAATGTCGGCCGTAGAAATGATCATGCAGGCAATGGTTGATAGCGATTGAGGTCGCATACGAGGATCATGAAGGAGATCGTGAAAACTCGCTGGTTACCGGGTTAAAACCTAGCCGCGGGCGACCGCGTAAGATGCACAGTTAAATGGATTGCTTGAATAGAACAGTGCGAACGACAGGAATGTAAATTAGCGTTTGACGGTATATGAAAAGGCGACATTACATAAAGTAGTACAAAATGTCATATGATAAAGATAACTGTCTATGTTCTGAATGATTTTCCTGTGCTTTGCTGTGCTGCGATTGTGAATGCATGAGACAATTTAATTTTTGTACGTACGTTCGTTATTCACATCGAACATAGTAATACAAAACATAATTAACACTTCATATGGGATTATCTAAAAACACGTGTGCCATCGTTTCTTGAACTCAAAGCCGTCATGTGTTACCACCTGCTCAAGGACAAGGACAACTTCTCTCGAGAGCCATATTTACGAATAGCATATAAAGTATATATTTCTTTAAGTAAGTCCAGAGAACGAAGAATCATATCTGATGCTATTTCACAAAAATTATGTTCTAATATATTTTCTAAGTATTATTTTGGCCTTAGTCTGGATTAAATTTAAGTAACATAAATTATTATCGTATATATGCGTTTTCTTTAAATTGTACGTCAGTTGCTAATATGTTGTAGATTGTGTTAAATTTTTTTTAATGTTAGTATAAATTGCTGTTTATAAAACTTTCGATTTAACCGTAAGGAGAATTTATATAAAAAGTTGCAAGTAAACTACGTTGTTTATAGTATGATGCGTAATTTAACGGCTCGTATTTGTGTAAATAGCAGTGGCAATTTCGACGAAAAAAGGAAAAGAAACAAGAGAGTAATCTGTAGCCAACTGGGCAGTTTATCGACGGTTAGCTCGATAATGTTTCTCTTTCACTTTCATGTAATCCATAGCCTATTTTTCTATTTTCAAAGAAGAAGCGTAAATTTTAGCAAAATAAATCTCAGACTTACATATAATTAACGGTATAGAAAACCTCTTAACACATCACCGATTATCATCTGATTTAATGTTAATAAAACGGTTGTATTACACAATCGAAATAGATCAAAGCAATTACTCTTAAAATTACACCTTAACAGCATATAACTTAATGCATTACCAGTAATTATTAAGTAAATTATTAATTATGAAATTAGGAAATTATAAAATTCCACTTATGAGTCGTACTTTTCTTAAAAATAGTGATCACACACTTATATCATTCCTAATATAAAGATCGATTGATAGATACAATAAAAACGTGAAGACATATCGTATTAGCCGTTAACTCTAGCTATTTTTGCATTTACCAGCTTGATTGTGAAGCTATAACCGCCGAGAACGTCTTACCCCATTAAAAACTAACGATCTGTTCTCCAAATATTTTTTCTGACAAATTAGCGGAAGTAATCGAAACGCTTCGGTGATCATTAGGACGATCACTCTGTATATCCGATTTTGGGGTTGGCACGCGTAAAGCGTGTGCTGCTTTCGGACCTTCTTAGCTGGTTACGTAACCGCCAGGATGTCAGCAAATACGGACGACCGGTTCATGAAATCCATGCATAATAATAATCTCACGATATGGTCGGACATAGACGGCCTTCCCGGCTGTCGGCTCGAGGCTGTTTTGATATCTGTCGAGCGAATTATTATCAGAGCATAAGAGCGAAAGGGGTACGTTCGGAAGAGAACGGGGAGGTGCCGTGACACGTGTGATACGCGCGTATGGGTTCGTTCTACCGTGACGCTGGCCGATTAAAGTTCAAGATATGGAACTGGTCCGCGTCCCTGCAAACGTGATAACTTAAATGGCAATACGCGAAACCGTGGAACGCGAGCCATGCCCGCCAGCACTTGGACAGCCGCAATTTTACTGCAAGCTGTAGAAAAATAGGGGCGAGTATAGCCCTGAGTTATGCGTATCCCACGTTGCAATTCGAGCGTTTGTGCAATCGCGTTCCTTTCCAGGTTATCTTTTAAATTTTCCTGGATATTTCTCTTTTTAAGGACGTTCATCCACTGCAACAACGTGCTTCGAATTCTGATCAACGACAGAGATATGTATACCTACATCGACGCATGTACCGAGAAGATTGTTTTCGCAAAGTTACGAATTACAGGGGGTTTAGTCAAAGGTGCGGAGACTTTATATATAAATCGATCATTTTTAACCCTCGTCCACCTTTACTGTATTTTGTAGCTTTCATCGCGAGACAGTGAGTTTCGTAGCGGTTTAAAAGACAGTATCGTTTTTTCAAAGTGGTTGACGCGTGTTAAATCGATTCTACATGATAAATTCACGGTCCACTACATGACTCTCTACCAATTTACTGTAAAATTGAACAACGAGAATTATTCGCAAAATTAACATTATATTTTAACATAGTCTGGTAAATTAAGGTTGACGACGGTCACGTTCCTTCAAAATTTCGGTGTATCTACTACTCACAACTTTTCCCATGCACAGCCATCGCGTACATTTGAAATAGAAAAGAAAATCGAAGGAACAAAAGCTAATATCCGACAATATCGCGTACGTTCCTATTTGTGAAACGACATTAATTATGCAGCACGTGAAACAGCTATTGGCAGACCCCGTGCACTCGTTATATTCGGACTTTCACTCCATGCGCCACTTAAATGATATTCTCTCTTTATCTATTTCGCTGCTGGCCTCTGTTAAACGCGCATAAGTAACCATGAACAAAGCGAAGACAAGTTACTTGTTTTACATCTCGTCCTATGGAGACTGAAACACGTTGTGACACACTGGTCGTTCGTCCGTTCGTTTGTTCAGGATCACAACGTCGAATTGCATTGTGTTATAAAAGATTTACGGCAGAAAAAACACGGTACTTTCACTCGAAAGCTTTCATTTCTCGATGAGCCACACCAATGCGGTTCAACGAATGCAGTTAATCGCGAATCATTTTCAGCGCTTGTAATTTTTCCGCGTGAAATCATTCTGATAATATCCGTCGAAGTGTAACATTTAAATGACCCGATTATTATATAAAAAATCAAATTGTCCCTTATCCTATGAATGAACCGAATATATTGATGCAATGAATTTCTATTACGGAAGTAGTGATATAATTCCATTTTTTAGCATCAAATATGGTATATTTAATAACTCATTCTTTTCTTATGTGTTTGTTTGTTCTCGCGGTGAGTAATGTATATTATAATACTTTTTAAATTGATTTTATTTCGTACATCTGTTTTTCCTAGGATGATTCGACAATTTGTCTCCTGTATTCAATTGCCACAATTTTCCACGAACGACTATTGTGAATATATTGAATAGTGGCTATCATAGGCTACGACCAATAAGTGAAAAATAACGACGCGTACGAAATTCTACTTTAATATCACCGAGTTCATTACAGTACATGGTACCGAGTACATGGTAGTTTATAAGCACACTGTAAGCACATTTCGATGAACCAGTTATCTTTACACTTTTGCTTAGGTACACGAATATTTGGTGTATGTACCGTGTACGGTGTTTCCATTAAAGAAACCAGTTGGAGATCAAATAGTAAGAAAAAGAGAGGATTGCTTTGACAATAACTATACAATTTTCCGAATAATTTCACGTAGACGAATCAATTTATGAAACTCCATGGTTTCTTGACTAAGACAGATTACTTGGGCCACGTTCGTCAATCCTGGACTGCTTAGTTGATTAAATTCTTTATAATTATACGCCATTCGTTTGCTGTAATCTCGAGAGTTTTTTGATAATCTAACGAATGTTAATATATGGTTGATGAATTACGCGTGAAGTATAAATTACGAGTAGACTGTATCGCCGATGAGGCATGTAGTATTCCGTTTTCATGCGAATCACATTTTACTATTACGTGTTTTTTATTCACCTAAAAGTTGATACCATATGATTATAATACAACGATGTTCTCATATTGCTTTTAAACAAAGTTTCTTAATTGCCACATTGATCGATAAGTCTATTTGCTATTACTATTACTGCTACTTGATTTAATTAAAAATTTCGAATCCTTAAATAATTTTTACTTGCGAAACTAATGAAAACCAAAGAGTTTCACTGTACCATATCCTGCAATTAAAAAATAGCATTTCGTTTAGGGATCAGTGAATAAATCTTTGGTAATCAGGCTTCCATTCAAGCCGTAGCGAAGTTCAGAATATGTGTAACATTATAATTAATTACACAAAAAGTTTGCATTAATAACCTTTGCATATAAAATGCATAAGTGTGAAATATATACAGCGTTTATCGAAAGAGGTTTCTGAAATACATAACGTTAACGATAAGGAGCTTAGCTATCGCTAACCCGATTAAGGTGACTCATCGTTAGTAGAATAAATAAACGTGATTCTATAAATATGTTCACACTGATATTTATATTTTTTGCTCTAAATGGTTTTGATAAATACGAAACATACTTAACGCGTCAGTTCATTTTTCATCTCATTGCCAGCTGATTATCATCTAATTTAATTACGTAGTTGTTGTTGTACAAAAATTAAAATTTTTATTAGAGCATAGAAAACGTTATGAAATATGCAAATATATTTAGAAACAATATTCTAATCATTCTAATTAATGTTCAGTGGCACAAGACTAAATTTATTCTTTTTTGAAGCCAACACATACATAAGTATAATCTGCGTATTTGTTAAGATGTAGGATTAGTCATATAACGATGAGATCAGTGTGCATTCTTAGGAAAAAATCTTATCGATATTTTAAAAACATGACAAATCAAGTATTTTTCTATGTTTTCTTTTATCTCCTGTTTCTTTTATTAACTAATTGACATTCTCTTTATTTTCACTTACTAAAAATAATCGTAAAATTGCTTCTATATGATTACCAGCTATTGTCTTCTAGCCTTAATTTACAAACTTAATTTACTCATTATTCCCACTGGTGTCGAAAAGTAGATTGTAAATATACAAATAAATTTAAAAAAATTTGCCAAAACGAAGGAGTTATAATTCTTTCAATTGATCAATATTAATCTCTAAGTAAAAATTACAATTAAAATCACACTTAAAAGCAGTTCAGAACAAATTTAATGTACGCTAGCTAACATAGTTACTTAATATATCGTAACTCTACCATTCACCGTTAACAGTTAGTTATGTAATCCTAGCGAATCATTCAGTGTAAACGTAATGCAAGGTGCAAGTAATTGTTTGCTATAGTGAATAATTGTTTAGCACGAAAACGTCTCGAACGCAAAAGAAATCTCAAAATTTATCTGTAGACAAAAGAAACATGACGTCGAAGAAGAAACGAACAAGAATGGGAAATATGAGGCTAAAAAGCTTCCTGAAAATCACCTATAAGCAGATTTTAGCCATTAACCTAGCATCTCCGAAATGGTATCCATGGTAATACGTCGTTCACATCGTTAAAGTGGCGTCTTCGAAACGTTGTAAAGTGTTCTCGTTAATTATGAATAATATGATTACGCAATTCTTCCCATGGTTTCCCTTTTGTGAGACCCGGCTTCAATACATAGACAACCGGGAACTCGGCAATGATTCACAGAGAGCAGAAGAAGCGCGCGAACGAAATTCCGATAGTTGAAAATTCAACATGTATGCAAAACAGTAATGTAATTTATGCGCTAATCGAGTATTTCCATATAGTGAGAGTTGTTGAAAACGTACTGCAAACGATGTTTTACTAATAACGATGAATGACTAATAACTGCTCGCTTAAAATATATAAACAACATTAATATTCAAGTGATAAGACAATAAAATTGGATCCCGATACATTTTTTGTAGCAAAAAGAATCTTTAAAACATCTTTTGTTTAATTTATATCAAGTTGTGCAACGGACCAATGTGTGATTCGTAAAATATTTTAACAGCTGTCTCAAGCCAAACACTCACTATCCTGTTACCACTAATAAAATTATAAAATATACTGTGAAAGAAGAGCAAGCAATATTTTGACGAATCGATCAAAGTACGTAACGAAAGAAATAATCCCTAACATTGTTTCCACATTATTCTATTAAAGGTCGTTACAGAATTCAAGTTAATAAATTCCTTTAACTTACCTGATACCTGTCCTTGTAAAAAATCGATGCGTTCAACAGAGATCCCACTGAATCATCGTTGGTTCTGTTTGTAATAGTGTATCCTTTCTATGGTATACGCTTGCGTTTTTTCTAAAAATGCACAATTAAGAGCAAAATTTCACTATACACGAGTGAAGACCTGACAGAGCCACTGCGATAGCAGGGAATACGATCAGGTACCATCTGTTTAGACCGACCGAGCGGGTCCGGACGACTGAACGTGCCTCTCGTTGCGCCTTCACCGACAGCCTCGATTCCTACCTTCTCTTTCTCTTTTTCTCTCTCCCCATTGTAGAGTGTATCTCCCTTTCCCTCTATATAAACAGAAATTGTACAGAAATTGTATAATTTGATTTTAAATAAGAATTAGAATTTTACGTTACGATCTTTCTTGATAAATTGGTATGATATATGGATACCAAAGAATCATTTAAATATTGTAATCTCATTGGATTGTCTAAATATATGTAACTTTTGTTTTCAACAAATATTTGAACATATGGGCATTCTTGGTTAGACCGTTATATTGTTTAATCAGATGGATAATGTCGATCACATCTTTTTTCGATGAATACAGATTTGCTATTATGGCAGTATAGTTTATTCGTTTGTCGTGTAATAAATTTTATTTGGCCTAAAGGACTTTCTGTTTGAATCGCTTTTTTTAACAAATATTCGTCTCAATTATTGAATTTTCAAATTTTTAGATTTTTCAAGTGTAATCAAAAATTGTCGTCAAATAGTCTTTATCATAATTAGATAATGGATATTTGACTCAATTATCCATAATAGATATATTTTTTCAAAAGTTACAATCTTCGACATGATGTAGAACATGACTATCTTCATTTCCGTTATTCTTTCCTCTATTTATAAGTTATTGTACAGAGTAAAGCTATGCAGCGATGCCGTATAGGCGTGGAATTGACATTGAGCAGGAAAGGGGAATAGTTATCCTTCTTATCCAAGTTGTATGGGGAAAGGCATATGAGAAAAGATTTGTGACATTTAAATATTTTACTTGATAAAATTTAATAAGCGCGCGACATTTAAATTCATGTCGAAGATTGTTAATACACTGATAAAAAGATATCTATAGATTATAATTATTGAAATTTGATCAGCGGTTGTTACCTTTTTCAATTATTATCACAAATTAAAATTGTTCCTCTTAAAATAGATACCGGAGTATTTCTTCTATTAATGAAAATTAACGACACTGTATAAATATATAGATTTTAATCCTTAAAAACGTGAATATTAAGGAGTTTTATTTTCTATACATTTGACACACATAAACAGAAAAAATACTTTATTCCTTTTGTAAATATATTTTTGTTACATTTGTACTTGTTCGTACCCGCTTCATGCAAATGTGGGCACCGACACCGACATTGAACGGTTGACATTGAGCGCCGGAAACAATCATTAAGCTCAATATCAGCGTACACCACGATCGGCCGTAGAGTGTCACTAATCCCGATAATACAGTGATTATACTCCGCTTGAATACAAAACATTTTACGTATGTATTTTCTAACACGATAGATAGTTGAACATGCAGATATGTTGAAATTATGCGTTTGGTTTGGATTACGTTTGAGTTAGGTTTAGATTGAATGTAAATGACAATAATAAAGCAGAGAGTAAACACAAAGTAATATCATACAGGAAATTATAAAAATAATCGTTATCACAACTAATATAACTTTTTCTAGCTTGCGTATTTCCTATTCTATAATTTACAGTCATGGCAGTTTAGATACTTTACTAGTTTTTCCTACACCAATCACAATATATTGATATTTCTGAATTTACCAAGATAACCGTTCGTACAAAGCTACGCATCAACGAGTGATGCGGATACATAGTATACGGTATACGTGAGAACACGTATCATTTTATTGGTACTTTCGAGGACACGTATAGTTTAACTGTAAAAGTTAATGTTTCGTTGCGAAACGACAACGCAAGCCTCACAGGCTGTAATTTTCGTTTCGCTCCATTGTTCACGAGCAATAAAAAATAATCGTTACCGTGTTACTGGTTCTATATGCACAAGAACAGAGGGTGACGAGCATTTTTCTTTCATTGTTCTGGTTAAATATTAGCGTCTTTCCCTTTATCGAAGAGAGCCAACAGACATTGCTTGCTAAAATAGTATGTATATATCTATATGATACATATGAAAATCTCTGGTGTCTTAACATTAATAGGTAGATATTAGTTTCGTGGTTAGAAAAAGCACATCTGATAAAATAGAGATATATCAGAGCGCAGTAGTTCAGTTATATCTGCCACGAATGTTATTTTATGTTGCTATTAGGTAATTCAAATATTAGTATTTTGCATTATGTAAATTCTTCAAGAGAGCAATTAAGTGCCATATACGCAAATATTGCGATCTAATAAAATAGTACCAGGGTTGCTACATTAATTACAATACAAAAAGATGTGCACTTTAACCGGGTTATGCTATTTTATTGTTTGATAAATATTCGAAATTCACTGTTTGCAGTGCATGGAAGAAGTTGATTTAACCGGAGGATTTATTGTTGGTGAGGTTATTATCAGAAATGGAGCGGTCTTTGAATGCTTTGTATCATATAATCGCATTTCTAACCATTGTAAAGTATATTGTAGGGTTGAAAATAAAATGCTTTGTGTATTTGTAAATACACGAATCTCCTTCTAATCGAAATATAATAACGTTAAACTACTTCGGTATTGCAAAGGAAACGACACAAACTTAAAAAAAAGGATAGTAGTATTTAAAATTTTCAGTACTTTGAATTAAACAAAGTCAAATTAACAGGGATTTTTCAATTTTATACTTTTCTGAAAATATACATATATAATTGCTCATATATATACAATCATTAATAGTTGAAAATAGTAAAATTTGTTTCAAACTACTTGACGTTGTATTTCATAAACAGAATAATTTAAGAAAATGTATTCAGTTTTAATTGTTCATTAAAATTTATTTGAGGAATCGAAGGAAACGAACTTTTGCGCGCGGGCATGCAAGGCTCATGACAAGATATTACATATGTATATATACATATGTACGTGGATGGGTTTTTGAATTATTGCAGCAAGTTTTACAGAAAACTTGACATAACGATGGTAAACAAAACTACCGATATTACCGACCGAATGACAGGATCTCTCTGTCTGAGTCGAGTGAGCATTCTAAACAATTGTAATACGCGGTGCGCGATTCGCATCCTAGGCTCGATGAGTGTTGAGAGTTGAGAGGGCCTTGATCGAGCTGTGATAAGTTTCTTTCCGAAAACATTAGCGCCGAGGTAAATGTATCGCAGAAACAACGAACTACGTTGAGTACGATAGTGTTACGCATAACGTATAGAGGCTTGTTTTTAATTGTGTATAATACAAGCGTAATAAAAATACTAGTGGAACAAAATAACAACGTTCGTAAAGATTGGCCATCTTGAAAAGATATGTCATATTTTTTAAAACGTCAACAATATAGTGTGTATTGTTCAATACATGCCGCCAGATTGCTTTAACTACGGTTGACTACACACCTAATCATCGGAAGTAAAGGCGACACGGTGGCGTATTTGACACGCGGACGTAATCGTAAAAGAAGCACAGCTTCGTCAAATAATGAATCGCACTGACGGATTGGTACAACGACGACGTGTTGTTAACAGCAGTAGTGGTAGTAGTCTAGGCCAGGATGGCTCTAATGATATTAGCCATAATGATAAATTATCTGGTCATGGCATGGATACAGACTGTACCATGCAAAAAGATCTTAATTCAAATCCCAAGATCGACGAATCCCAAGATTCTGATAAGGAAACCAGATTGACACTCATGGAGGAAGTTTTATTACTTGGCCTGAAAGACAAGGAGGTTTGTTGACATTATTGTCAACTCTGTAGTTAATTTCTTTGCTGTCATACATAGTAAAATGTATTATGAATCAATACCTGAGTTTTAAAACATATATTTTCTTATAGGGTTACACATCATTTTGGAATGATTGCATAAGTTCCGGATTACGTGGTTGTATTTTGGCAGAACTTGGATTCCGTGGTCGAGTAGAATTAGAAAAAGCTGGTATGCGCAAAAAGGGACTATTGGTGAGGAAACTTCTACTGAAAAATGATGCTCCTACAGGAGATGTTCTGTTAGACGAAGCTTTAAAACACCTAAAAGAAACTGATCCACCTGAAACTGTTCCTAGTTGGATTGAATATCTCAGTGGTTAGTTAAGCATGAAAGTATACTTATTTGATAACAAATTTTTTATAATATACTCCTATAATAGTTTAAATATCTTTCCTTATTTAGGAGAAACATGGAATCCACTCAAATTAAGATATCAGTTGAAAAATGTTAGAGAAAGATTAGCTAAAAATCTTGTTGAGAAAGGAGTTTTAACAACTGAAAAACAGAATTTCTTACTCTTTGATATGACAACTCATCCTCTTACTGATAATCTTGCCAAAAGTCGACTTGTAAAAAAGGTGAATTCTTGTTGTATTATTTTTTAGTTTACTCATTATATCTGTAATTTAAGTTTCAGTCACTGATTATGTCTTTGGTTCACTCATTATATTTAAGTGAAAGTAACATCGTATTACCTATATATAAATTTATATATACATAAAAGTGTAAACATAATTAGATTGTATGAATCTTGTTTAAAAGATTGTTGAAATTAAAAAATTATAATGACAGGGAAGTTATATATAAAAAATGTATTTTTTATATCTCTCAGATTCAAGAAGCCGTGTTAAGTCGCTGGGTCAATGATGCTGGCCGTATGGATAGGCGAACATTAGCTTTAGTTATTTTAGCTCATGCAGCTGATGTATTAGAAAATGCGTTTGCACCTCTCTCAGATGACGACTATGAACTAGCGATGCGACGAGTGCGAACATTATTGGACCTTGACTTTGAAGCAGAAGCTGCTAAACCTAATGCTAATCCAGTCCTTTGGGCGGTATTTGCTGCATTCACTAAGTAACAATTCTTTCACAAATTACAAGTGTATAAAGCAAATATTGGATACTAGTATGAATACTTGGGACTATCAAATTTACAGAAATTTTTGTTGCAATCTGAAATGGAGTAGCTGCAAGTGTTATTAATGATCATACAATTCAGACCAAATACCTTGAACCCAACTGTGTAAAGCAGACTTAGAATATTAGTCATTTCCATTACTGTTATTTAATACATTTGATAGCTGAATTATGAATGTTCATATTTAAATATTATAAAAAGCAAAAAAGAATAACAAAATTTAAGGTATGAATGAGTACTTTGCGTGTGGGGTAGTGCCATGTCAGCTCAGGAACAAAAGATTGCACTGTGCTGAGTTTTGTCCCATATCTTCTCTGTGTCTATTATCTGAACATGGACTGCAAATACATATGTTTACAGACGCGACAATTATATGGCAGACATTTAATGTTGGATCAAATGTCACATTTCTGATAGTTGTCTAAATGTGAAAGCAATGAAAGTAATTCTTTGCACAGTGGTGACGAATTTTTATCGTTTCTTTACGTCTTCTTTATAGAAAACTGGATTATAGTAGGTTTATATTTCCAAAATTTGTTTTTATTTTTTTTTAACTAGTGTATATTTATAGTTTCACTAGGTGGCAGTAAAGTACTCAGATGTCAAAAATAGTTTATGAAAGTCATTTCTATCCCACTTAAATCTTTCTCAATGTATCGCTATGATCTATGATGAAATGTAACGCGGGAATAGTTGGAGGTAGCAAACGAATATGTCGAAGCTATTATGTTCTTAATTAATACGCGATACGCACGTATGTTCCCGATAAATTTTGTTGTTAACTTATCGTATATATGTTACTGTTGTTAACATTATACGATGTGATATGATACGATGTAAGTAGAAAAAAAATAAAGTGGGGATTGTCTGTTATAATTAGTGTATCAAGGCAAACGAAATTAAAGACGAATAAGGGATTTTCAAGAATTATAATTGTTACTAATGTCAGTAACATATACTATCGTCTTTTACAAATCATTAAATGTGTATAGGGTGATCAAGAAATATTTAATCTTTCTTTGGAATGTTTGTATAATAGTACTAATTTATTTCTTGGACATTTAAATATTTTCTAGCAACATTTGAATGATCAATGTATGAAAAACGATTCAATTATTTCACTTTTTTATCTATTTTTTCATACATCGTAAATTACATCGATTACTAAAATCGTAAACTTGTGCAATTGCTTAATATTCGGTCTCAAATCTTCGTTCATTACGAAAATCGAATATTTGTGATAAGTTTAGTATGTATTTAACAATGGCATTTCTGAATATTTAGTTCACAAATCATATTTGTGGAAATATATTGATCTTTTAAATGGAAGGTATATTGTTATTTTTGACAATGTTTAAACTGATCATATTGATTTGAATATATAAGTTTTATATTATTACCTTTTATTTAAAAACTATAAAAATTTTAGGCTCATATATTTTAAATACACATAAGAGTCAGTTTCAGTATCTGCATTAGAACAGATTAATCAGTTTCAAATGTATTTGTACCTTTTATGGTTATAATAGTAGTTGAAAATTTCGTACTTGTAGGATTAGAACTTTACCATTAATTTAACTAATTTAATAATATATCTTTTTAGTTTAAAGCAGCATGTTATGTTATCTTTGTTTGATTAATATTTCTTGGAACATCCTGTATGTATTCAACTGAATTTGTTCATAATGTTGAGGGGTTCCCTACATAAGTTTGTATAACATAAAATTATTTTATGTGTTTAGATAATATGTATTATAGAACAATAAACTTATTTTTGTTTATACATACATATATTGACATACATTTCGGAAATAATAAATAAGAGCAAAAGAAATAGATATTCTAAAATCTTTTAATATTGCTGCCTTAGTATTATAAAATTAGAAACATATATAGATTTTTTTATGTTACTGCAATATTGGAATACTATTATACTGCATCCCAAATAACATAAATATTTATTGAAAGAGATTTAAAAAGTATGAGCTATTGTTAAATTTCTTGTAATACAGCAAAATAGTCAATAAATATCATAATTTTATACCTGTATATTATTAAAGAATTTGTTTGAAAAGATAATTTAAATTGTCTTAAAAAAGAGCTTGCTGGACAAACGCATTTCATAAATATTAAGCATTTTTAGCATTTATTATTACAATGTTACTGATAGTAAGGTAACTAATTTCTATAAATTCAAATTGATGTTATTCATGAATATTACATATTAATGGGTACATGCAAATTAAAATACTTATTTTTTAATTACTAAGAGTTCTACTGCCACTTGGTAGGATGTTTGCAAGTTCTTTTAACTGTAGAATATGGTGCTACATATAAATATTTGGAGTATATATTCACTAAAAATTTTAAGTCTAATACTTTATATTGTTATTATCCTCTTTTTTAAATTTAAGATAAGAGGAATAGAATAGAGATACTCTTTTAACTCCGAGAACACATGTTACAATTAGTACTTTCATCATATCAAATTAGATATAATTACAATCTAATATATGTTTATTTTAACTAGCAAAAGCTAGTATTTTATATTGGCTGTTATAATATAACATTATGAATGTATTAATATTTTGTGAAAATTATTTTTGCAGAAATGATGTTTGATATTTTTGATTCATTATTTTCTTTTGTTTTATATAAATATACTTGTTATGAGTAATATACCTTTCCAAATACATTTATATATCACATGACTGTAAAAATTATATATTTTTACTATTGAAACATGTTACTCATTGTGTTATGTACATTTTATTAAAAAAAAGTGTTTTAGAGTGAATTGTATTTGGTAAAGAATACATTCCTTATTTTAATACTATTTTATCATAACTAATATTTTGTATAATTTGGTTTTAATAAATGAAAGTAAAAAAGTATATATTTTTCAATATAAATTTATAATATGGATTGGTATATTAAAATATGCATTTGGAATTATATTAAATGATACAGACTAATTGTATACTGCTATTAGTATGTCATTAATATATATAATGATAATAAAGTAATTATTTATTATTTAAGTATTTATAGAAAGGAGATATATACAAGTATAGGATAAAATAACATAACATATAAGAAACATAAAAATCAATGCTTATTATTTACATGGATTTTAAAGAATTCTAATTCAAGATAAAAAAAGCATGAATAAGGTTTTGGAATAGAATTCGCAAAATTTTATTTTATGTTCTATATTTATGCGTGTACAGTATTTTATCTATAATTAAATCATTTATCTTGGAAAAATAGTTTGTAGTATGAAAATTTCAATTACAAAACTGATATTATAATACAAAATATAATACATATTTAGAAATTTGTATGCGAAATTCAAAAAGACAATTACTAAAGATATAATTACTGAAATATAATTATAGAGTAGCTTTTGATAATTATTTTCATAGCTTGCATCATATACTTATTATACAATTTAAATAATCATTAATCATATATGTGTTCATTAAATGCTATAATAATTGGATTACATATGTAATTTTTGTAGTTGGAAATTGATAAACTATACATAATATATACAATCAATTCTGTACACTGAATATACAATGGATGAAATGCATCAGAATTGTGAGAATAGTACACATTTAATACAAAATATATGCAACAGCACATAGAAATTTGTTCATAGTTCAATGTTTCTGATAGCTCATGGTTCATAGAATTTTAACATGTTTTGTTAGAACATTGACAAGTTCCAGCTATTGTAGTTTGGATAAGTCCATATTGCCCTGTAAACATCCAACTTTCATCTTCCTTAAATAATTCTTCTGCTACACCTGGTACTAAACCAACACATACATCAGATTTTACAGTTCTCAAACTTAAGATATTTGTTGGATGAAACCCTCTTAATGATTGTCTAAATTCTGTTGTATATTCCCAATTTATATCACCTAGTAATTTCCTATAATTTAGGTCACCTTTGAATATTGCTAATTTAGCTTCCGATAATTTAGCATATAATTTTGAGTCACGTTTTTTCATCTCTGCAAAAT
This sequence comes from Bombus bifarius, assembly GCF_011952205.1. Taxonomy (NCBI): domain Eukaryota; kingdom Metazoa; phylum Arthropoda; class Insecta; order Hymenoptera; family Apidae; genus Bombus; species Bombus bifarius. The sequence goes on along the minus strand of NW_022884517.1, from coordinate 615,074 downwards.
CATAAGGACTTGTCCAATATAGTTCTACCTAAATAAGATATGGAAGATATTAATATTTTGTAATAATTATTTTTTTAAATTAGCGAAAAGAAAAGAAACAGATTACCTCAATAGACCATACATTATTCTTCAGATAATTAGCTAATTCTTGTATACTTTTATTTGGTGAATTTTCCATGTATGTTAGAGTCCAGTGAAAATCATTTGCTGTTGTGTCACTGATATACCATGGATAACGTTTTACATAAAACCTGATTTTTCTAGCAAGTTTACTTGCAATTAAGAATGCTGCTAAACATAAATCAGTAAAAAATTCATAACCTGCATTATCAAGTATTATATCTACAATATTTGTATCATCACTGTCTTTGTTCCTTAATAAATTCCAAACGAATTCTAAATTGTTTACAAGAATGTCTTTATCTAATGTCTTTAATACTTCTATAGGATTAGTACTTTGACTAACTTCTGCTCCTGCACTTAAAGATAAATCACATCTACAAAGAACATATTCTGATAAATTTAATGCCAGAAAACATGCAAAAAATTAAGATAGAAAATGTAGCGAAGGAAATAAAGCATACTTGTTACCCCAAAGATTTGATTTAAGAAGTTTAAAAAGTTCGTCTTTAGTTTCGACTATTGATAGATTTCCTACTTTATGTATGAGGTTCACAGTATAAGTAGAAAGTGCTTCTATGCTAGCCAATGAATTTGTAAATGCATTCTGTTTCTGTTGTTCGAAAGGATCATAGTTTTTCATAGATTTCCTGAAAATAAAAAGGTTCATATATTTGTATTACATACTACTGACTACTAATTTTTCTTGGAACTTACAGGAGAGCAAATTCTTGTGCAAGTGCCCGATACATATAGCATTCGCAATATAGCCAAGAAGTATTAAACCATGTTGGTGTTCCTTCTTCTATTTCGGTTCTTTTTATTAGATATTTATTCCATTCTTCAGCATCATTGTCTTTACTATCGGGTAGCAATTGCAGAGGTTTCAAAGTTTTATTTGTTGCTATTTCATTTTTTAATTTACTGATAAATCCTGTTATTTGTTTAATTTCTTCTGTGGCATTCTAAACAGTTTAAAAGTTATAGACATTATACATAAGTCACTAGACTCTATCAAATGAATCTTCAAATGTGTGTTTTACCTCTCCATATATTTCAGCAATATTTTCTTTGTTACGACTGAGAGTATCAATTATTTTTGTTAAAATTACTGGTAATCTATCTTTAATTGTTATATAAGCAAAGCTCCTGTAAGAAACAGAAGAAGACATTAATAAACAATGGGTACTTAAGTTTCAGAGTATTTTTATTCCTAGGTTACATAGAAGTAAAAAATTTGTTCTACCTTTTATAGATTCCTGATAAACATACTCCAAAAGGTGTCTGTATATCTTGTAGATCTCGAATGTCTACGGAATTTGATCTTTGGGTCATGATATCACTATTCAAATTCGTTATTAATGTTAGACTGCAATAGAACACAATCAGCTGTGGCTACAGCGTGAACCCTGAAATGAATAGATACGAAGAAACACCAACGATATCTCATATTTCTTCACAATTTTTGTTACGTAACTGAATAAAGATTGTCGTATACCTCGTGCTTTTATTTCTTTCAATCTTTGGTACGGCTATCGTTTTCTTTTTGGTATATTCTACGGAAATTAGACTATGATCAACAGAGAATGAACGAAGTGTTACTATATGATTGTAAGCACGTGCAGTGCGCGTGCGTATGTGTTGCGGAATACTGTTTCGTCATCATTCATATACACATGCATACATATGCACGTACCTCGAAAACGAGCAACGAGCGCGTAAATTGTTCCGTATTTGATAACACGCAAGCAGCATAATTTATAACGTGAATCGTAAACTGATCATAATTTATAACAGCTCATATGTATATCTCAAACAATAGAAATACGGTATTTAATTTGAATTAAAATATTTAATTCTTAACATTATTGATATTTCGTAGAATTAATGATCAATTATTTCTTTTTTATTCTAGTATATTCTGGTAATTCTTTTTATTCTGGTACGATACAATAGGCATTGTTCCCAAAATACTAAATTGCATTTTTATGTCATAAAACTAAGATATATCTACGCATTCTTAATATTTACGTATATATATATGTCGGAAATGAAAGGACATCGGGGCCTTTCTTTTGGAATTTTTGGGAAGATCCCCAATACTTTAGTCTAGACTATTTATTATAGCTGTATTTAAATAATAAAACTTAGAAGTAGTTGTTATGATTCATTCCGATTATGTTTGCCCGAGATTTGTAACATTGGGCTTGGGTTTGAGGTGACACAACTGGTCGCTGAACGTAGCAACGGTCACGGGATGAACGTTTTTACCTAGCAGAGAAGTGCCAATATTGCATGACACACGTTGTATTAACAATCAAACCCCGGGCAGGAACAATGTCACCTCTATGCGGGTCTGCCTAACAACTGCGGCTGGAATTTTGTTGGTATTCCCGACCAATATGCAACGAACAAACGCGATCGTAAGGAGAGGAAAGTTCCCATCAGTCTTTTATTCTTGCAATCACCTTGGAGAATTTTTACACCGTCTTTACGTGCAGTATTATACCGAGCGTCGCAGCAAACATTACTTTGTGCTTCAAAATATATTCTACGTTTAACAGAGAGTTACCTCGTTGACCGTGGATTCGTTATTGAACCTAAGAACATTGTCATTAACATCTCGAGTGTCTAATCACCACGGTTATTTGTCAAACTTTGTAAAAATCAATATTTATACCAGTAAATATAATCCCTATTGTACAACAATGATGGCTAGTCCGAATGAAGATTCGTTACACGCCCCTAAACCTAACGCCAACCCGACATATATACGTATATTTGGTATACATATGAAGAACTAATTATATATTAGAATATATAGTAATTACATATAATATGAAAAGGATTCACATACAGATAATTTTTGGCTATTGATTAATTAATTTCAATAACAAATAGTCATGTTGCTACGCAATTTAATGGCAAATTTAAATTTGATTTATCTAGTATCAGCAAAAGTTGATAAGTATCCACTAAGCTACGTATCCTCGCATAAGAAACAGAAAGCGACGGAATATAAATTACACCTTTGGAATCCATGAATAAATGTATTCCTCGTAGTGTGCAAATTTATCAGGACAAAATGTAGAAATAGAGAGTGATAAGATAATGTATCGTATGATGTTCATATAAATAAACAATCTTATCCAGATTTTTAAAAGTAGCTTCGGAGTTTGTTGTATATTGAATCTCATCTTTGATTAATGGGGTCTCAAGATGATTTTATTCATGCAATATTTCACTTGGAGATCTATTGCGTTTGTTACCGATTGTCTATCTCCTGATTAATTGTACAGACTTACGCTAGATTGCGCGTCTCTGTTAATTCTTATATTATCATAAAAAGTATGCGATTGTTAGTTTAATTTGTTCACGCATAACGTATCATCAAATAAAACAGAATTTAATTTAAATTAAGCGTTTAATGCGGAAGATGTTACGTTGAAGTACTAGAAGTTTACTATGTAGTTAAACATGCCCGCGTTGTATATTTGTCAAGAGGTTCCGTTAAGAAATGAAATTTCTTTCTTGTAAAAATCACTTGCAGCTAACCTCCTCTGCTTTTTGCAATAGTTTCTTGATTCTAGTTATTAAGCATTAGTATGTGAAATTCATGGATCCAATTCTAAGGTTAATCTTTGCCCTCGCTGCTCTTCGACATGCCATATTATAATGGTAACACGCGAATCTGCATTTTAAGCTGTTCTGTAACGATCTACGAGGTTGCATTAGCGTCAGTTGTTCCTGCAATTTTGTTGAAGTTCAGTTGGCAGGCAGAAATCGATAGCAAAAAAGACATCAGACGAAGAAGTTCGAAATTATTTCGTCTTCTTGCATCCAACTTGGTTTTTGCTTTCTCCTAGGAAACAACAAACTAGGACGATAATTCAGCTACAGATGTTTGAGACTTTATGAAATTTAATATTAAGCTGAGCTCAAACAATTGGGCTGGCGTTGTCTCCAGTGGTTTTATAACATCACGGGAAGCACTATTGCCGTTCTTGAACTATCGATGATTCATCAGATTCAAAACGAAAAACTTTATTTTATAGAATTTTATATTTTTATATTTAATTTAATTTATTATTTTTATAAAAAAAATCACATAATCGATAAAATTATAAAAATTTGAAATTAAAAAACTTTTTTTAGACTAAAATATTTTTTAATAAAGCTTTTTTAAAAATTTCTATCATAAAAAATATAATATTATCCAATAAACGTTACGAAATCTCGAAAGAAAAATCTAGTCAATCATGATAGTCGGTTCGTACCGAAACAATCGATGGGCCGCATAGTAACAGTAATTTGCCGCGTTGTATTCCTTCGAATGAAATCCGTGTTGGCGATATCCCGATCCTACTTCGGTCGTCCTCCTTCCACCTTTGGGTTCTGGAAGCAATGTTGCTAATTACTACATACCACCGAATGCGGCATAACCCGCGACCCATGAATTCCACTAGCCTGGCCGACGCTATACAGTCAGGCGAGTCAGTTTTCGTCCGTATAATCCGTGGAAATTGCGGTTTCCTATGAGCGCAGAACGAACTGATAATATGCTTCTGAGCGGTGTCGGCTAGTTCGTCTTGCATTCTCCGACATTTTCGAGTTAAAATCCGTGTTCGAATATGTGCGAACCTAAATTCATCCGATACCAACATGGGTCAAATTTTATTGCTCCGCGCGATGTTCTCCTGAATCGAGTTGCGCTTTGTTTTAGTGGTGGCTAAACGGCGTGCCTCGATTGTAAATTGTTGGATTTTCTTTCATATATGTGTTTATAGAATTCTATATTTAGACCCTATATTTAGACCTTCTATGTTAGAGATACAGATATTGGTTTATATAAATAATAGAATTTTTTTAAATATACCTTTTTATAAGGTTAGTGTGTATCTTTAAGTAATTTTACTTTTTAGGTAATTCTTATACATATATTAGAAGATGCACTAGCCATGTTATGACGTGATATACACATACAAAGCTGTCTATTTAATTTATCAAATTAAGGTATCCAAGTATAAGAACTTGTAAATCGTAAGGAGCGGTAAATTGATGGCATTGGTAGAAGTTCATGCTCTATAAAATAATGTTTAATGAAGGGTGAAAAAAATAATCGTGGGAAGTTGTCTTACCGGTATGATGTACCAATTTGGTATTCATATTAATCCCGATAATAACTAAAAGTTCGCGGCAATTCTGAATGATCCTTGTCGAGCGAAAAATCAGTACGAGCTGTCGACCAGACAATATGGAATTAATTATAATTAACTGCCATTCACAAAAGTTCTGCGAGCAATTGTGCAGTCCTACTACAGCGTTATAATGAACTTGCCAGTTCCCATCATTTACATTCTCTTGTACTCGGTCTGAAGCTCCATCTAATCGTAATGCTGTGGTGCCTCGAGAAATGTCAAAGAACTTGTTTAAATTAATTAGTATGTTATCGAGCAAGGTATAACTTTAAGAATACATCTTTTTCTCCACTGTGATCAAATTCACGATATATTTTAACCCTTGTTTTTCGAGATACATCCTGGAATGTGAGAATGTCAATGAGGATTTTTTTATGTGATCGTTGGCGTATTGTATGCACCTTATACATAGTGTGCCGAGTAGGTAGGTAGATACACTAGGGATGTTGCTCACGTTCTTGACTTGAGACAGTGATCTGCAATACCATAGCACCTCTTTGAAATCTGATGTTCTTGTGGTTTTACGATACGTCAATTGCTATTGTACAGTAGAGGAAAACTACATATTTTTCGAGTTCTAAATGGAATTTGAAAATCTTTTATTTTAGAAGTAACTGAGCGAAGGAGAATTAAGATACATTCGTGTGTGTCTACTAAATTTAATTCTCGTATTTGAATTTGAATCATTTAAAAAGAATTTTCGAAATATTTTAGAAATATTGGTTCGGTGTTCACTTTAATATAACAAATTACTAAAAATATTTTAGTAACAATTGTAATATTTCCTTCAGCGATTGAAAATTAGAAGATATTAAGTCATCTACGCTGTAGGACTAGAAAATCGCAAATTGTTTCGACAAACTAAGCGAATAGAACGGTATTTGTATTTCGCGAATACTATACACTCATAAAATTTAGATTCTGGTTGCTTAACACTGCACATAGCTCCTAAATATAAAGGACTTCGCTAATTGACGACCAGTCTGCCTTCTAACAAGATTATCCGTGACGTTTTACGCTGTTCATTTCCGAAATTACTGCTAGCCATCTGGTTCACGTATTTACGATGTTCCTGCAGTGACGTTAGCCGCGATATTCTACTACATTAATCGAGTTCATACGCGAAAAGAAAAAGGCGAAAGAAGAAAATTTAGCAGCTGGCAATGGAGAAAACAACACTTCTGTTAGTTGCTCGATTATTTGGTTTGTTATGTTTTTGGTTTTCCGGGTACTGTATTTCTTTTTTCTCGTTATCGTAAAAGTTGATTATTAGGTGGGGTATCACACGGAGATATCGCAATAGGACGAGACAGATAATTTTGTCAGGTAATATCCTTTATTCCTCGCTTTATTAAAATATTCTGTACGCGTTACTTGTTTCCTTTCATGAATACAACGTTTTATAAATGTTAGATATTTATCCTATATTCTTTAAGCAAGAACAAGATTCTTTCTGAAATTGCTAAGACAACTCTTCACAGAATATTGCTGAGTTCAATTTAATATATATTGAAGTAAGAATGCAGTAATATAAAGCATATAAAACGATTTTCAAAGGAATAGTACTGAATAATAAAGAAATTTAAGTTTCGTGGAGTATTTTTATCAGTTCCGATAAGTGGTACGTTGAAATTGTTAACGATGACCGACACGGCGCAACCTTGCCTTTCTGCTTTTTCCTTGCTCACTTTTCTTCAAAACTCTCAATCTTCTACGATCAGAAAACTTCAGAATATCGTAAGATTGAAACAAACTTACCGTAGGAAGAAACATAAACGGTATTCAGGTTGAAAGAAACGGCGTTAACTTTTACTACCTTTTAAACGAGAAAAATTACTTTCCTTCAAACAATACGCCCGGCCATTAATTGTAGAAATGTATCCAGTAATTTATGTAGAAAAAACATTATTTCGAAATTAATATTTGTTGTTTTATATAGATATTTAAGAGATACGGTCTGGATGTGATTAGATGTTTTATATGTATACAGAAAGGAAGCATATTTTTTTAAGTTAATTTAGTTAATTCGGTTATTTATGTCTCTTTGAAGGTATTCAGTCAATCATTTGCATACAGTTCACGCTTCTCAACTTCTATAAAATTTTGGAAATGTCATTACACGTAAAAGTTGTTATAATATCTCATTTTCACATTCACTTAATTCTTGCTTCATTTAAGGAAAAAGACTTTTTGTTTTGCGGTATCGGTTGTTTTTCGAACATTATACAATCATTCCTCAGTTGTTCTACGAAGGGATTATGCGAATTTCACCGATCTTGGAATTCCCAAACGCGGAGAGGTCGACTTTAGCTATTCTTCGAACGACTCGTTCTTTCTGCAATTCTTTAGAAGTTCGACGTTTGTCTCGATCCCTTTCCTTTTTCTTTCGGCTCTCTATCCGTATCTTTTTTCAGTGCTCCCCTTCAAGACGTCCAGATGAACTCTCGAAATTTCCGGAGTTTCCCGTACGAGGAAGAGCCGGTTCCGCACTTCTAATTCTGCCGAATTAAACTCGCCTTTGGAAGTCGAATTCGTTCTAATTGCAACTGCGGTTCGCTGCGAATAGTGCCAAAACGAACTCTGACGTATACTGCTTTTACAAAGTCGGACGTATGATCGACGTCTAATATAGAATTTTTTACGATGTAACTGTCTGTGAAGAAAAGAAGAAACTGAAAAATTGTAAGATAATTGCAAAGAGTCTTTTGCTAATGAGACAGATACGTGACTGTATGTAATTACATTCATAAACGATTTAAAAACATTTTTTGATATACATACTTCATAAATTGAAATAAACGGCCATGGAAATTATAGCACGAACGCAAACGTAAAGTCGCTGATTGCTTTACAAAATAAGATAAGGATAACGGTAACAATAAAAACCTCGTAGAGCTCGTAAACAACTGAGGGACGATGGTAAATGCGAAAGAGCCTCAATGAAATCAACGTTACTGTTTGCACTACCAATTGCATGATTTCGTTCCGTAATTACTTAAATTACATCCGCTCCACGTTTTTTTAAGACTACTGAAAATATCGTGGCGAATAAAGGGACAATTTTACTATTTTAAATTTTGTTAAGACCGGATTGTTTCAATTATTTTACAACTTGAAAATATGATTCACGTGAAATTTTAGATGCTTTAAAATATTATTGGTTGTTCTTAAGCCGATAAACCAGTGTATTCAGCTATGTTGAATGTAAGAGGGCGAAATCGCATAGGAACTCCATTCATGAAAAGTTGAGCTCTAAGACATTCAAAGATGCTCCTTAACGGCCATGCAATTAATCCAAATGGCGGAGTCAGTTAGTAGATAGCGCGCTAAAAAACATAGTTAACCATTTGCCCGCTAATTAGGCGCAACATCGATGCTTGTAGACGGCCAGATAGGAACACGCGAGGGTAAAAATGTTCGGCCGACGATCACGAAAGGTGTATCGTGAAACGGAAACGCGTGGCATACAGGGTGGCGAACTGGCACAGGTTGTGTGCGAAATAATAGGGTAATTGTTATGCTACGGCACGGTAAGTGGAGGATCAAAGCCAGGTCTACCCGATAAGACACGACCTCCGGGGATACTTAACGAACTTAACTTTCCGGATCGTATGGGCATCTGCTTTTCGGAAGTACGATCCCCACCGTTTTACTGTGCTTTCATCCTGAACGAAAGATGTCGTTTCAAGAGATAATCTTTAATAAACAAATGGACCTTGACAAGCAGGTTCGCGGTGCGTCTGTACCATACCGCGACAAAATTTTTTCCAGATGGCACGATCTACGGATAAGGTTGATCGAATGTTGCGTTTTGATTTGTTCTCTTGCTTGTCCGATTTTTTTAAATTGTTAAATATGTGGATTGTGAAAAAATTTTCTGGGATATGATACTGTATAATTTTAAATAATTGAATTGTTTAATCAACATCAGTAAGGTATACAAAACTTTTGACATTTTGATATTATGTTCCGTGATGTTCCCGAACTAATTAGATTTATATTTATGAAGTAAGTAAAGATTATTAATTGTTAGCGAAGATTATTTGGAGTATTAATTATGGAACAAGTTCTAACAAGCTCTTAGAGTTGGAAATTAAGAAATTTTTTTCCTCTAGGGGGATTATCTACGGATTCAAAGACAGTTGACAGATTCGTTGTAGTTCTTCTTTAATAAAAGTACGAGCTTAATCAGAATTCTGATAAAACTGCTTGCAGAATAATAGAAAATTCTTATTATACTTGCTCCAGAGTTCTTTACTTTGGTGGTATTGTAAGAAAATACTTTGTATCAATTTTTATTACAATATACAATCTGTTCTTTAAATCTTAACCGTAACTTGAAAAGATTAGAAGTACATTTAGACTTACGAGTTGCGAGCGATTGATCGATAAGATAATTTTTTTGAGAATTGTATTATCTTGCTTATGTTGCCACAATTTATATTGTTAAATTCGGTGACATGATAAAACCATGTTGAGGTGTTCTATGAAATATAATGCAATATATAGTGCATCTAGTTTTGTTTTATCTGTACCTCACTTTTATTTTACTTTTTTGTGTTTTGTATGTAGGAAGGTTGTTATCATTACTGCATATGTATGCAAGTAGGCCAGTACGTCAAGGTGGTTTACCATTTTTAAAAGCAAAACCCCACATACTCTTATACTGCACAGGTATGCTTTTATGGTTATTCATACTTCCGTTTTGTTGTTTTTTTATGCTATTAATATGTGTTTCAATCATATATGTATGTCGGGTCGGAATTGTTATTATTTTATTTCAAATGAAATTATATGGACATTTTTTTAACATAATCGTATATCAAGGATTTAAGTAATAACTTCAATTTATATTTGTACATATTACTTGCGTAGAACATTGACATCAATCTTACTTGTGAAATCATTTTCTCTATGTAGATCTTACCGATGAAGAGCGCCAAATTGTGAATACTGCGCATGTATAGGCGTTTAAAATGTGCACGAGCATCCACGACATCAATCTTCTAAGATAGTTATTTTTGGTATTTAGGCGTTATCAGTGAAGTGTGAACAGTGGATAAGGTATATATGTAGGATATAGAATATTTTTACTACATGCTGTGGTTTGTTGAACGTATATTCAAAAAATTTTTAACACCATTTCAGAGAATTATTTTTTCTTGACACTTCTAAATTATTTTACGAAATAGCGAAAAATTACAGAGTAATTTGGGTTATTGCGGTGACAAGCACTGAAATTTTTCTTCCTGGAAAAGCTGTTTCAAGCGAATCAAATGTTCGCGAGTAATTTGCGCTTCATTTCCTGTTTTCTGTACTCAGACCAGGTAGTAGCAGCTATTGCCAAAGCAAAATAGTTTCTTGGCAAATTGAAACAGGTACTGCCTTGCCGAAAACACTGGGTACACAAGTTGTATTTACTATTTGTAGCTTACCAAGTCTCAGATAAACACGCAAGTCTATTTCGACTTGCAGATTTGCTCGGTCTCAATGGCAACCAATTGCTTGTGGGCTGAAAAGTACCAAAAACAACATAAAAAAATCGTATTTTTCTTCAAGGGAAAATTTTTACGCATCTTCTCGCTGTTCATTTTTGTTTTCGAACAATTGATAAAAGTCGTTGACTTTATACGGATATACAGATTGGAAATGAAAGAAGGAAATACTAAACTAAAGCGAGATAATTTTCTTAAGTTTTAATTCCTTACCGCTATTCAAAGTTATTGAAAATTATATAATAAAAGAAAGTAGGTAACGACAAAAGATGAGAAAGAAATATTTCGCAATTTATGAACTCAGTTGCAATTGGGATTATTTATATTCGCTTTAAGCTCTGTTCTATATATGGAAGGAGCATTTGAAACACAAGGCCGAATACATGTGTTCTCTCGGCCGGGAGGGAACGGAGCTGGCCTATAATTTAATTGGAATTTAATTTAATTGGAATTTAATTTAATTGAAATCGTTCGTACGCAGCCGGCAAAATGATTTCACGTATAAAATACGCGGTACGGGCCGTTAAAAGTATCCGACGAAATTTTTGCGAATGTCATACACTGGGAATGTCCGCCGCGATTTTCATGAATTTTCCATATTGCGATGCTCCCACGTAGTTACTGATATTATGGCAAGTGATATCCAGTGCAGATACGTCGGTGTGAATTTTTTCTTTCTCGTGTATGCATTTTTTTTGTTCGATTTTTCTTTCTTCCTATTAAATTTATATCGTAGTGCGAGCTCATATCAATTGTATTGTTGCATGTAAAAATAGCGCTTTATTTTCATCGAAGCAAAAGTTATATAGGCTTGCGTGTTCCGCGTACATCAATCACTTACGCGTATCGTAATATACGCGTATACTTTGTATTTTTGTTTTATCTTATAATGCTGCTCTCTTTCTCCCTTAAATCGTAAAACTTTATTTTGCTATTCCTCGTATTAAGTCTGTTTCGATGATGGGATTATAGCGGAGATTATGTTCATTGTTCGCAAAATGCTGTTTCTATCATAGATTAAATATTTTTATCGCGAATTATAGTTTTTTTTTAATTTCCAGATATTCGGGTGTTCTCCCTGTCATAGAAACTTTTCAATCGTTTGTAAAATCATCGAGAGCACGTTTGCATCGAAAAACTCGCTGAGAAGCATTGTATGCGTTAAACGCCGCCACTGAAATATTCAAGAGCTTCGCTATCAAGTTTCAGGACCTTCCGTCATTAAGACTTTGCCTAACGAAGCGAGAAGTACGAAACCTCGAGGTACACGTAAGGCGTAACTTCTCGGAGGGTCTCTGGTAAAAATGCAAATCTATTTCTGCGTCCGTTAGTTTACTTTGCTCGGTCATGGGTAATTGCCCAACGTCCACAGCCTACGGGCTTTCCTTCGGAAGATGCAATTCCCGGAGTTTAAAACCGACCAACTATTTCACTCTCCTTTCCCAGTATATCTTCCTCGCTCTCTGTCTTTCTGCCAGCCAGCAATAACAGTAATCAGGATACAGGATTAAAAGGAATGAGAAGCGGCTGTGCCGAGTGAATTGAAATTTTTCCGGTGGGCAGAAAAAAAGGAGGATAGAATTGAGTTAGGACGACTAATGGACAAACGTCTTTCTTTTGCATTGACGATGATTTATCTCCTAGTTGTCGTACGTCTTTATTTCGTGGATCGTTGAGCGATTCGTATTAGTAATTACTCGCATGTTTCTATCACTCTATTTTAATATTACCAATAGACAGAAATGATCAGTGTCGTAAATTATTACACGCATTCCACATTTCGTGTCAACCTTTGATATAGAAAATCAAAAGTACACACTTTACGAGGAAGCTCGCAGCACCGTTCAAGCACAATCATTTACGCGCATGAATGGTTTACCGCTTTCTGCATTGTGATTATTGCACATTTAGTCGTATATGTGCACATGTTAATGCGAGCATTCTCTCGTTCTCCTGATTCGCGAACGGAATTCAGGGTCTGGTATACAAATAGCAGCAATTTCAACGCAACAACTCCGTAGGACTTTCACGCCGACTTCTGGAAACATTTGCACCCAACTGCGAGGGAAATCAAGTGAACCGTTTTGCGGATCGACGGGTCTCTTCCGGTTGAGAATGTGTTCATCCCACAAGAACTCTATTTTTCGGTTTTACCAGCTAGGAAGGAACACACGTGCCGTTGGTCAGATTTTTTCATTGAAATGAAATCTGTTCGATTAGTTGATAAATATAAAGCTATAGATCGCAAGTATGTATTTATTTGGGAAATCGAAAAATAAACGCTGAAGAGTTTTCAGAACGATCGAGTCATAAAGAAGTTCTTAGGAGATTTGTTTTTCTTCGCTGTAAAGGTACTAAAGGTCTGAAATGGAACTTCAGTCTCATTGCGTTTTATTGCAGGAAGTAAATATTAAATTCGTAGGAAAGAAGCCGAGAGCGGTAATTTCTTATAAACTTTTAATTATTATTAATCTTTTAATAATTTTAATTATTAAATTAATCATGTTAGCGTGATCGATGAATGCCAGTAGATTTCAAAAGCTCGAGACACGATGTAATTGAATAACTTGTTTTAGTACAATTTTTATCTTATAAAAAATTCAGCTTTTTAAATGCATAAAACCTAGAAAGTAATGATGAAACAGTATCGTGACGATAAGAACCTGGTAATTGCTTTTACTTTCGATCGAGTATCCTCAAGAACATGGTTTGAGGAAATTAATTAAAAGGGAATTCTCCGTTCATAATGGTCTACGTGTGTACAGAGAGGGATGAAAGTGGAAAGAGCACGCGTTCGTTGTCCGTTGAACGCGTTTAGTACAGAAGCGGAGAAAGAAAGAGAGAGAGAATGAGAGAGAGGGAGGGAAGAGTCGTGTGTCCGGGTTCCAATGGAACTGCGATTAGAATTCGAGAATGCCGATCGGGTTGAAAGCCTGTGATATCCGTGTGGGGGTCAACTGCCAGTCCGACCCTGGGTTACTATTCTCTAGGTATATCACCCACCAACCCCCGGCGAGCTTTCCCCAATGGTGAGACCGTGTCTCTCACGCCGAGCCACGGCTTTGGAATTCGAATTGTAATTTCTAACCGCGCGTCTCCGTGCGGGCGATTGCCTTGCCGTTCAAATTTCGTAAACGGATTGTGGATTCCTGTCCGCTTCCACGATCTTCGACGCGCGGACCATGTTCTCCTGGGATAAGTATGCTCGATATGTGTCATAATGAAGACTTCAGACGTCTCAACGAACAAATACTGCGGCGGAAGAGGGCCGCGGGAATTCTCCAGCGCGCACGGACTAATGATTCCGTTGAACAGTGAATCATCTATGCTGCAAGCGTTTCAGGGTAATTAGCGTTGCGTCCTGATGGGGTTTGTTAAAGGAGCTTTTGTGCTTTCCGCTACTGCCAGATGTTTTGCGAATATCCGTGGTTGCAGGGTGGGTTTTCGATTTTCGTTTCGGAGAAAGTGGGAGGAATTTGGTACGAGAACTTACATTTTCAAATTTTTCTCAAAAAATCATAAATAAAGTATTACCTTCAAAAAAAACATAATTTATTAGACGTTACTACTTTCTCAAGCTTAAAAATCCAACACGCGTAATTCATGCTTCGCGCGAAGCGTATTGGAACTTTTCGCTGAATAGAACATAAAAATGAGTGCGGATAGGTTCTACACACGTTCTCAATCACGAAGCCGTGCTGCCAGGCAGAAACGATGTTTTCGTAGCACGCGCCCACTGGATAAGAAAAGAAGACGAAGACAAGTCAAAGTTTTTCCAATAAAAAGTACACCACGGATTCGATGCGAAACTCGAAGTGGAAGAGGAGGATATGAAGTTACTGGACGTCACGTACGTGCCGTTGAAACGATCGATATAATTGCGCTTCCCCAGCGAGGATTCGTTATCTCGATTGTGGTAAAGGGGCGACTAAAATCTCTTTTCCAGAGATGGACAGAACTTCGACGGGATGATGAGTTTAGGATTTGATGAAGGAAGAAGTTAGCACTCTCAATGTTAGAACGTCATAGTTAGTTACTCGAAGAAGTTTATTCGCCGCGCGTTGCCGTGTAAACTCACCCATGTGTTCCATTGCGAAAGGGTTTGCTTTAAAACCAATTTGTTTTTCGATTTGGAATATGAAAGTGAATACGTAGCCTCATGTTCGTTTCATAGAATTATAAGTAAATTTCTAATACGGTTCTAAATGGCGACGTTACGCATTATGACGGAAAATCACAGGCAGGCATTTGTGGTTTTTTAGATTTAATCGGATAAAACAATTAAATTAGAGACTTTTGTAAATAAGATCTGATGGTATTGAAACATTTAAATTTTGAAGAAAAGAATACAACCACTCCTTGCAGTTACATGTGCGCGTAAATACATAATGTTATGGTAGCATAAGAGGCTAAACCTCGTAGCATCATTTAATTTTCTCTTGTATCCTTTTTTCATACCTGTTACTCCCTTAAAGACAGAGACTTTTTTAATTCCACGAGCAGTTTGATGGTAGATTCGTTCTTGCTTCCATCCTAAAAATTTTATGATAAAAAGCACGCGTTTTCTCGAAACCATCAGACTTTCTAAATATTTATTTCGCAGCGAATGGCAAATGTGAAATTTTTCTCTACGAACGTTACCTATAAAATCCAAAACCTAAGGGAAAACTAGGGGAAATCCACCAGCGCGTAAATGCGAACTTCATTCGAATACAAACACGGTTAACGTAATCTTCGGACAACTCACGGCGATATTAAGCGTACAAAAAGAATAGTACGTAAAGGATGGGCAACAGAGGAGTGGAAAAAATAGTAATTTTGTAAAATGTAGACGGCTCTATTAACCGGCACGCGTTATCGCCAAGCTTGCTTTCGAATAAAAGGAGAGAACGGGAGAAAACGAAAAAAAGAAGATTCGAGCTTAACTGGAAAAAGGAGCTAATAACAGGGACTAGCGTACACAGACACTGGTTAATGCCGCTCGTAGCGGCCACTTTCGGTGAAGTCTCTCGAGAGTGAAGAAGAAACTGAAGAGAATCAAGATAGAAGAGAGCTCGAGGAACCTGGTGAGCAGAGAAAGCACCGTTAGAGAGCGAGACAGAAATAGGGTGGGGACTGAATGGTCGAGGAAAAGAGCCGAAGGGGCAGCCGCGAGCTACGGACCGTATTATGGAGTAAAGTAAAGAGAAGCAAGTGCTGGCACGGAGCTAGTCGAGGGTGAATTTAATTCATAATCCGCCACAATGCCTACTTGCCGGCAGCACGGCTCATCAAGGTTTCACGAGGCCTTTTTCTTCGGCCATTGCCGACCGTGAACTCGGCTCTCTCCCTCCAGAAAGAAAGAGAGAGTTCTATGAAACAAGACCGCGATTTCGCGACGCCGCGGCTTTAGTACAGGCCAAAATACAGCAAGCAAGATGATGGTTTGTTATGTAAACACGTTTCGATTATGGGATAGGAGAGGTTGGAGATTTTTTATTGTTGTATAGAATGATCGACCCACAATTCATTAATAAGTAATCAATTTAATATGTTATTTCACTAGATAATTCGTTCCCTTTATTCGAAACCATTAATCATCGGCGTTTCAAACTCGTTTTCGAATACCTGTTGAAGGTGCATTTATTTGTCGTATGCTTTTTTTTATATATGGGTTATGCGTGGATCTAGACTCTTTGAAAGGACTGATCACATGTCGTGATAGTATTTATGTAGTAATCGGTTTGGTGACATTGATTTTGTCGCTGTTTCCAAGCTTCTGTGAACGATAGAATAAAAAATGATATATTTTATATAAAGCGGATCACATCACAGATACGCAGAGATTTCTATAATCTCCTCGTTTCGACGGGGAGCCTTATTTTAAAATTAGTTCGCAGCCCATTTCAACGCGATTCCATGTCGGCTTAATTCGAGCAATTCCCTTATAAGTATGCGGTGCATTCTTCTCTAATTCGCAGTCGTAAAACTATGGTATGGCAATTGAAGCTTGTTGGCGCACGAAATGAAATCGGACCTATGAATATTTTCCACGACGGCGTAACTATTTTTTTACGGTCGATTTATTAGGACGATTTAGGGTTTGGCACGAGGTGGCCCCGCGGTTACTGTGTTCGATCGTTTGACGGGGGTCTTAAATTTGCGTATAGCTCGTAAACGAAGTCGTTCACTGAGCGGCCGGGGTTCGATTTTATGGATTGTAACAGGGTGCTTCGAGTGCACTCTGTGTTATCCGCCGACTCCTTATTCTCTCTTTCGTTAACCCGTTTTAGCACCGTCAAGAAGGAAACGTAAAAACCGAGGGCCGCCAGGAACAAAGGGAGATCGATAGCGCGGAAGCTATTGCGTCACTCTTTTCACTAAAAAAAAAAAAAGAAGAAGGAAAAAGGAAGAATGGGAGTAAAAAAAGGAAAGAGTAAAAGTAGCATTGAAAGCGGTGCACCGTAAAGTCCAGAGACCAGAGTGTTTGACGCCTATGACGCATCTCGCGATGGTTTTCTTCCGAGAAGGTTTACGGGCTGCTACTTCTAACGATTTCGATTGCGATACTATTAAAATTTCTTTGCGTTGCTGCTTTTTATACCTCCGTGCATGAATTGCTTATGTTTTTCTTTTTCTCTTTCTTGAGCGCCTTTTTGGATTTATTTGTTTGCATCGCCGTCGCGCCGTTGAGTCGCTAATAGTGCCTTTTATATTCAATCCTCTGCATATTGTTAGACAAAGTATACGGTTTATTGTTATGTGACTTCAGAGAAAGATGAGATTTTCATTACACGTTTTACGTTTTAACCCCTTAATCTACAACTACGGGCATAGCCCGTAGTACGATGATCGGGCCAAACGTAAATATTACGGGCATTCTCGAACGTAAATCGTAGGTTAAGGGGTTAATGTATACTAATAGCTTAATGAAAGTACATAATTGGTAAAACATGATTCGAAGTTATCTTATTATGTAAAAAGTGGTCGCTAATTATTAACGAGTAGAAAAAAAGAACACGCTTTTTTGTGGTACTAACATAATCCTTATAAGCTGCTGCCTTATATCGTTAGAACATTGGAACGCAGAATATCTAACGAGGCTGTAGATTAAATGAGTCTATACGACTCTTCGAGTTCACAGAAACAACCATTTTCGTAGTTACATACGATACAGGATGCGTGTAACGTCCGAGTGAAATCGCTAGCATACATCTCTTCCCCGAAACAAAGCCAATTTTTTCAACGCCTTTCCTTATCCGTAGCTGTTTTTAGCGTAGCCTCCCAAGCTGGCTGTTTTATTACTTCGCTGCAGCGAAAGCTAAAGTTTCCGGAGACGTTTCTCGGTAAACTTTCCGATTCTATCGGGGGAGGAATTACCGCGCGATTAGACTACAGAGAAAAGCGTACAATTGCAACGTCCTTTTATTAGACTTCGCAATGTGAGTGTTCAAAAACTCAAAATGAGCGTAAATAGAGAATACAAATACGTTGAATTTCTCTTTCTTAGAATTAAAGGTTTGGATGGGATATTTTTGGAACGTAGGTAAAAAAATATTCTTATTCTAAAACGTTTATTTTTTATAGTACCGTGAGAACTTGTCCTTTATTTTTTTATATAGGAAAACAGCAGGAACGTTAATCGCAAAGTTAGCGCGCGCCATTTGCGAACAATTTCCTTCGAGCCCGCACTTTTTAACTATGTTTCGGTAAAAAAAGCAAACGAGCGAATTCGAACGCAATCGCGTGAAGCATGACCTGGTTTGCCTGATATATGTATGTGTATAATAGAATAAATTCGCTCTTTCATCTCGAACGAATTGTCGCTTAGAATGGCTTAGATGACAGCTGTAATCAAGATCGGTCGCGTGGCTAGCCGAGTTTTCATCGAATGGAGCCAGTCGAGTGTTCGACGATTTCGCACAATGTGAAACAGCAGATAATCGTTGGAGCTTCAGGCACAATGGTTACGTGGAATCATCTTTTCTCGATTCGCATTGTCTTGTTCGTTCGAGCTATTCGAACCAGAACCACTCGAATGGATTGCACTCGGAAAATAAAGCAATTTTGGCCTGGAATCGACCGATCTCTCGTTCGTTTGTCTGTTCACGTCGATCAAAATTTGTGCCCGACATTTCGTTTCGAATTCACTCTGCTCGAATGAAAAGAGCGATTTTAATCGCTTGCTTTTTTTTCTTTTTTATACATACATGTACCATATGTATTATACAGTGTTTATTGCTGCGTTTTCGTTGGACGTTATTCGATACACGATTTGGGACATTTATAGGTTTTCAGAGGGAACTTTCTCGTTGGAATTGCTGAGTTTTGAGCGATCGATGGTGAAGCTGTAAATGTTTGGAAAAACACGCAGCGCGATTTTGCTACGATATTGTTGATTGCCTTTGCGTACAATTTAATAAGCGTTTTCTTTACCTTTCTTTACGTTTTTTAATAACCAGTTTTTTTACCTTTCTTGGAATCAATTGTTTCGATAAGTAATCCGTTTTTACTTACTTGGCGACTCGATATTTCGTACAATGATAAATTTTCAAATAAATATAAATAATATACACGAGCTTTGTAATCGGTTCTTTCGTTTTACCCGAGTGGAAAGCGTAATCAAAGTTCAAAGACATACAGGTATTGCATATGTATATACATAGACAAGGCAGGTATTCCATACATGATTATATAAATAAAACCATTGTGCATAGGCTCATGAAAAAATCAGAGCAAATGGTCCTTCTTACGTTGTGTAAATCTAATCAGAACACATAGGTAGGCGTTACGTTGCAACGCGACTTTGTTTCCCTGTAAATATTGAGTGTACTGATAAATATGCCACGGCGGAAATATTGTGTCAATTCTCGAAACGTTTATATTTCCAACTCACGTTCATCGCGCCGTTAGTTTAAATTTCAATGTAATAGGCAATCGTGAGTTATTTTATCGTAAAACTGCAGTGAACTGCGCACGCGCGAATATGCGGGTCAGAGGGCGGCTATCATTTTTTAATTTTACCATGACCACTTAATGTCGTGCGTCGCAACAGTTTTCACGTAAACGCGTTGTTGCTTGGCCGATCGTGCGTGCACGGGTAGCGCGAAGCTTTCATTTCTCTAAGTAACCCCGATTTCTGCACCTTCCGCCTATTTCAATGTCACGTGTCCTAATATGTCTGAATATTTGCTTTTCTTTTGATTTCCACATCACCTCAGCCGGAGCTAATTGAAGCTTCATCCTTGATTCTGCAATAATTACGCGATGCCGTGTAGGGATTTAACGAATATAGAAATATTGGAACGACAGCTGGAACGAATACCATGCTTTTCAGTTGTACGGTTTTATGCTCGAATAAATGGAATAAATATGTTGTTTGAATAATGTTGATAGTATTCCTGGAGTGAAATATTTTCTTTCTATAAAATTGTTTTCGATAATAACTTCGATGATATTAATTGTAATAGGATCAAGATTTATAGTATTCAGTTTCAAAAAAATATCATTTCCTTTAACTAAACTTTTATTTGTGAAAAAAATGTGTATAGCATGGAAATTCGAAGACTTAAGGAATCCTAATGATTTCAAAGTATTAAGACCAGTACTTGGTGAAACTTCAGAAAAAAAACTTCGGTATACTTCTTATAACCTTACTGGTGAACACAAGAAATTCTGTCAGAATCGAGACAGCCAAGCACGTCGAAACTTCGGGATCCCCTGGTTTATCGAGGCCTGACTCATAATCGCGGTGAGGTAACGGCGAGGTAACCCTGCGGGGCGAAGTCGAAAAGCCAGCGGCTGTCCGAGAAAAGTCAGACGGTTGTCAGTAAGCCGACTTTGGATCTGGTGTGAATTAATCCTCCGGTTAGTATGCGGGTGGTGAACCGGCTGTTACAACATCGCTGGCAATAACCCTGCGAAATATTGTGTAAAGGGCGATATACCTTCCGGCGGCGCCAACACCCGCTACTTGGCCAGACATGTGCTCGTTGCTTAACTTTCACGCACCTATCTCTAGCCATGGCAAACACACGCCACCCTCGCCGTTTAATCTGCCGATCTTAGATAGAGACTCGACTCGTCCGTGGATTTTCCCCGACGACACTTATCTCGATTCTCTGTTAGTCTACTCAGGACCGTGCACGTAGGGTTGTCGCCTGTCGTTGAATTTTATCGCTCACCGAGGTTGATTGGCTAGGTGTAAAAAACGAGAATGTTGAAAGACTCCCTTTTCGGAGAAGGGTTTTTAACAAAGTCGCGTCATCAACGCGATGGAATTTGTGATTCAGAACTCCCCTTAAGTTTCATAAATTCAACAAATTTTGTCCATTGTCATACAACTTTGCGTCATAACGCAAAACGATGCGATGTATACGTCGGTTAAGGCTATGGATGATTGCCTAAACCTTTCGTCAAGGTATTTTTGAGGGATCACTAACAGGATAAAAATATGTATCAAGAATGTATAAAATGAAATAGAGGGAATTGATAAAACCAATGTGCAGAATAAAAACAGCGTTAAGAATTTAACGTATGGCGGGATTAATACGAGCAGTATATAATTTGCAGAATGACGTCGTGCAAAATTAATACCGAAAATTAATTATACGAGTGCCTGTAAAGAGACTTTGTAGTACAATTTTCCCCAAGTCTCGATTATTCGGTGGGTCTCCATTTAACTTGTTTGTCTTCCAATCTATTAATTAGGTTAATGGAGATCTTGCCGTTTTGTATCTAGCACTGTTAGATTTTTTTATGCGAAAAATATTCTTCTTTTATCTTTGTTAATTAGTAAATTAATGAAATCAAAATATCATGAAATTGATTATAATACTCAATGTTATTACGTTAAAATATTAAAAATTTAATGAGTGTAATTTTCTTTAATATGCAATATTATGAAACAGGTTGTGAATCGAGATGTTATTTTATGATATTAAACTTTCTTCATGTAGGTATATTAAAATATTATTCGTTATATTTGGTAGAATTTTATAAAATCAAAACATAAATTTGTAATATGAATATTATACAGAGATTTCAAAACCAATCCTTAAGAACAATAACAGCTGTCTCACGGTACCTCAGCTGTCCATAAATATCTAGGAATAAAAGACGTAAAAACAAGCAGATTCAATCATTTGCAGCAGCATATAGTAACAAACTAGGGTTACATCCCAACGAATTGGCTAAACACCTGACACAAATTTTAAGAGTCAGACAATTGAAGAGAACGAAAGCATACAAGTTACTGAAATGAAAAATAAGGAAATGCAGTGGAAACACTATTGAGTGTTATTCACACACACACGATATTCATACTATCAAATTTGCAGATTGATTCAACAGAGCCAGTTGTAAATGTAATATATGTACAACAACAAAAAATTATATACTTGAACATTCATTTCAGTTTCTGGTTGAATTCGGTGGGACATATTTCCAGTTTCCTTCTACATTTAACAAAAATTAAGTTTTTATTATTGAAATTGTATTTAAATAGTATTAAAATGTATGGAACATCAGCAATACTATTTTTTGAAAATTATATCCTTAATTAATCAATATTGTACGATTCTAAACCTATTTGCACGGTGACGTTATTGCGCTATCAAGATATGTACATCATTTCTATACATATTTAAGGAACATTACTATCACTACTGGAATAACGGAGTCAACAAAAATAAAATCCAGTTAATATCTCGTAAATTTAATGTACCATTTCGGTACATAATCGTAATTTACTTTTATAGATACAATCATATTTGCACGATGTTCTAACTTTCGCTGTTATCTAAAAGGGGCGAGCAAAACATTGTTTTCAACAGAATATATTACATATTTGAAGTTTGAAGTTTCTTTCCGTTTTTTGCAATTCTAATATTAAAAAATTTGTTAGGGATAGTAATACAAATTATTAAAATTATTTTTACGTGCAAAATTATTCGTTGATATGTTCGTTATAATGGTATCGAACTGAATCTTCGAAATAAATGTAACGCGAGAAATTTCCGTTTTAAGAGGATGAAATTGATGTCAATGTTGAATATTTCTCCATATTTGAAATTTTTTGTATCATCAGCGGCATGTCATGAAAGCGAAGCAACGATCGTAAGCACGGAGTAATTAAGGATTTATGTTCGCTGACGTGGCAAAGCAGTTAAATACAAATCAACGTAGGCACTGCTGCTGCAATATCACGAAATTAATTATTTCATTTTCTCAGCATCCGCTGCTTTCGCTGTCGGCGATGCTTCGAATGCAAATAGAATTTTCAAATGGGACCTAAAACATCAGCCGAACTTTCTCTATGCGATAAATAAAATTTTAACTCCGATAATTACGGAAGTTGATTGTGTTCTCTCTGATCAAAATATTCTTACAAAACATCGAAGATTGAACATATAAAAAAAAAGGGATTTGTAAAAGCTTTTTTCGAAGGTGTTTTGAAAATATCCAAGGGTTAAGTATAGTATTAATGATGAAAAAATAACACACGATCTTTTTCAGAGCAATTACTTCGCCCACATTTTATTACATATGTCGAGTGTATCCATAAGAACTTTTTTCATTTCTTTTCTCATGTAAATAACAACATTCAACTCAACGGCGCAAAGCATAATAATATTATAATAATATATCATGTAACATACAATATATATATATAAATATATATATGTATATATATATATATATATATACACATATGATATATCATTACTCAATAGTCCCTCTTAATTCGTATATTTATATTTATATATTTATATTCTGTGTTATGTATACATATATATCTTCGCGTTTAATTCGTTTTATGCATTCAAGTTTCGACAGTATCTTTTTGTCTCGAAATTCGAAAGAAGCACGTCTCGAGTATCAGGTTTGGAAAAATTGTACATGACTTTTATCCTTCCGCTTAAAAATTTATCCAGTCAACTAACTTCACGTTTGACCTCTTAAATTGCGAAACAATCACAGTCTTTACCTTTTCTAGAAAATAGTTATGTATAAATTGCTAATAGTTACGATTAAACAAATACAAATATTTATCATTGATTTTCTATAAAATATAATAAATAAATACAATCCACGTATTTTGGTAAAGTTATTTTTCGGGGAATAATAATACTAGGTCGTAAAATGCTGAACTAAACAACAATTGTTAGTAGGTACAATTTCTTTCAATTCTGCTAACCGTTTTACAAACATATATATGGAGAAGCGGACTAATTAATACATCTAGCATAATGAGTTCAAGCGAAAGGAGAGAATTTCGATGTACAAACTTCCGTTTCCGACGTTACCCTGACAAAATACCGTGTTGAGTTTTCGTTTAATTTTAGATTAACTTAGATTTAGAGCTTCTTATCGAGCTTCGAGCGAAAACGATGTGACCGACCACTTAAAATAACTTAATCGCTAAGACGACTGTTCTTCGCGTCGATTTCGTTACACGTTACATGCTAAGGTCAAAATATTCCCCTATGGTATTATTTCCTTCCTGACACACACGCTTGTTTACAACAGCCGTATAAAATCCGGCAAAATTGAACGACCGAACGAAAGCATCTTGCAAAGGATGCGATTCAAGAGTCTGGAATTGGATTGTTTCTCATCGAAGTATTTTCTTCAATCATGAAAATCCAAAGGACATGTATTTACATTCGAGTGGAAATCGTGTATTAATTTTTGGGCTGTAAGCTACTTTTAGTAGCTACGTTTCAGTATCGGATACTTTTTTAGTTACACGTTTAAAAATAAATTCAGCCTTGATGACATTTTTAAATTCTACTATCTACAGGTATATGTACGCTTCTACGTTGTTCCACTTAATAAAATAATTCCGTATAATGTTCTTTCCTATTTTTGTGAAGTCACACGACATTTCCCTTTTCTTTACGACGCATTATGTTTTATTATATTTTTCGTAATTCTTTCCTTGGATTCACTTTCATCGACATGTGCATCAATGTGAAAGGTAGGAACGCAAACTTTTGAAATTTTTAAGCAGTATTGAGTTCATTAACTTGAAGAATTTCTGAATTTGAAGTTCGTCAGTTCTCAAGTTCGAAGTTACAGAGTTCAAAGTTTATGTAAATGTTGCAATGCAAGTTCCTCTTTCAGGATGTTTTTGGGACAATGGAAATGTAGATAAGCTTGATAAGATTGGTAAATGTTCTTTAACTATTTAACTATTTTTCAAAATTCTGTTATGAAACTTACTTATGAATTTGTAAACTGTATGTACGCATAAAAGTTAAGAATGTATCTCATTTCAAAATTCACAGCACAATTTCAAATATTAATTAGTTCCAAATACTTTGGTTGATTTATGATACGTTCATCGCCATGAAACTTTAAACTTTTTATTTTGATGAAACATCTTTTCTTTGAGAAATAATTGTAAAGGAGTAGCTTTTTACACCACGTGAAATGACAATCGCAATATTTATTCGCGTTGATAGTCGATTATTGTTTTCTCTAGACAGATTCATAATTATACAATTATAATTATCGATATTTTAGAGATGCGTCCATATTTTATTTCTTATTCAGTTATAGAAAACTACATATCACTTAGATTTTCACATTTAACAATGTACTTTAAGCGAAGAACAATCGAATTCAAGTCACTTGCATCGTTTCGCTTGTACGAGGGCGACCATAACTCAATTCCTAACCGAACGCCTCGGTATATTTATTCTAAATTCAATGCAAACCAGAACAAAAAGTTGTCGCGATACAAGAAAATTCTCAACAGTTTTCCATGTTTCTCGAAGTAAACTCTCGAGGCACGAATAAAATGGTCACGAATTCAACAGCATCGCGAGGACTCTTCGTTTCGTTTCTCTCTTCCCGTGTCTATTTACTTATTTAGTCTATGTACTCGTATTTACAGGATCCGCCAGCATGACGAGTCGAACGTTATTATACTCAGGCCGATATTCGTATAATGTATAATATGCGCCATCGTTCTCTGTAGAAATTAGTTCAAGAGGAATACAGGGCGCGAAATCACGCTTCTTCTTTCTCGCCGCGAGCTGAACTGCGTTAATTATGAAATGCTCGTTCAATATGTGAAATTACACTAAAAATCGAGACAGGATGAACGGAAGATAATTCGAATTAACTGAAACTTCACGTTCCTTTCGAATTCTTCGAAACAATTGAATTCGACAAAAAGAGGTAAGTTGTTTAAAAATAAAATGGTTGAAATGATAATTGATAATCGTCTATTAAATATTATTATAAGAATAGAACTGCAATATCAGCACAGTTCAGTGTTTATTGCATATATTCTACTTGAATTCTATAATGCTTATTTCGCGTGATACTTTGGGTGGGATTTCGTAATCTGCAATTGGAATATCGGTGGTTTTCTCAATTTTTATCGACACACGGAGGCTCGTAATAACAATACAAACTATTCGAGAGATTACAACGCTCTGTTTCGATCAAAATATTCTTGCGAGAAAAGCAAACCTGCCGCAGTTCGATAGAGACCTCTAGAAAGAAAAAGTGAACTTCAACGCGTGCTATCTACATTCGTTTATTCGTTACAAAAGAAAAGTATTATTTATCTTCGGAACAATTTCTTCAAATTTTTCTCAAAAATATTTTCTCCCTTTCGTCCTGTTTTTTATATCAACAAAGATAATAATTTAGCTGTACTTTTAATTGCTGAAAAGTATTATATACAAAGAGTTTCGTCTATCAGCTCTACTATTGTATTGTATATTTTCCACGTGTGTACAATTTCTACACAGAAATTATGAAACTGTTTAGTTAGAAGAGAAGATAGAAGCACGAATGTTCGAAATTGAGTTTCATTGTTTGGAAAGCAGCTCGATACATTGAGGTGATGACGAAATTTAAAGATCTGCCGATAGTAAGTCAGCATAATCCTTGAGCTACCCTTCTTTAATCCATCATGGGCTTTAACCCGTTCGCGTCGAGCTACGGGACTCTCGAACCTGTTGCTTTAAACAAGATGTACGCTGAATAATGGATATTCCTAAGTAGTTCGAAGTCCGCTTTAAACTAGCGCAGTCCCGCAGCGGTGTTGCGCGTTTACAGAGAAATTCCGAACCTCGTTAATTAACAGGTGAATAAATTAATCGCGTGATGAATTAACGGAAGGTTATGTCTGTATGATGCGACTTTGTTAATGTTGTTCTTGATTCGCAATATACGAGGATTTCTGTAAGATCGTTCGTTCGATGGAACTATCATAGAATCTTGTTTAATTTTTCAATCGATTTTCTGATCTAATTTACGTTATATTGTAAATTAAGGTTATTTATTTATGTAGTTAAATTCTTTAAAAGAAACTCAACTATACTATTAGGTTGTCCGGAAAGTGTGTTTCTTTCGCAAACGTGTTATTTATAACGATGCACCTTCATACAAACGTGAAACCAAGTCTGTGAAATGTCGCGGTGTTTATCTCAACAGAACAAAATGGGTCGTACGTAATTCGACAAAATAATATAAAACAAAAACGTTGTGCGTCTATTATTTTCTCATAAAACGAAAGAAACTTTTCGGACGACCTAATATTAGGAATTCGTATTGAAGAAATTTTTGCAGTACTCCAGGTGTACATCGTGTATGTTCTTGATTATCTTTACGATTAGATAGAATTAAAAACTATTTGAATTTCAAAATATGTAATCTCTCTATGTAATTGAAACGGAATTTTCATTCCTACTCATAGTTATTATTTAGCTATTTTTTTTTCATTGAAATACCGATACATACCTATTCCTCGAAAGGGTCTTTTTCAGGGGCATTTTAATGCGTGCGGAATTACAGTTAATTTGCGTTTTTGGGTATTCGAGGTTGCAGCGCCCTTGATGGATTAAAATCGATTAAAAGGTTCCGCACGATACCTTTTATTTCACGTTATTAATTTCCATTGTAAAAATTGCTCCAGCAGGCAGCAACATTATTTTATATTTTATTTTCATTTCTTTTTTTGAACGTAAATCGTCAAAATTAACGTTCGTGATTACAATCAATGGTTAAAGCTGGTTTGAAATCGAAATTTTGTGAGTGGTATTTCTCGTCGTCGATAAACCTGCAAAATTATTCGTGAAAGGGTTTTGGTGTTTTTAGGATTCGATAAAAACGCTTTACGTCCTAATGCAAAACTAATGAAGCTCCGGCAGTAAGAATAAAATTTCTTTATGTCTAAACGTTTTCATCGTCACTTAATCGATACCTACACGTTATTTATATATACTCTGTTTTTCATTTTTTTCCGTTTTAAGCGTTTCGATATTCCTTTCATCTCGATACTATACGTAGAATTTGAGCAGCTGTCTGGTCAACGTGGACACCTCAACGAAATTTAATCATGACGAAAAGATGCCTCGGTGCGTCGCTTTTCTCTTTTCTTTTCTTTTCCTTCATTTAATTAATTCCTTGGTAATCGCAGATCCCGGTTTAATTTGTTCTAAAATTACATCGTCGAACCTGTGCGAGTGCAAAACCTTAATTGTTTACTAATTGTGTTTATGAAAAATAAATTAAATGATAATCGATAAAATGTATTCAAAACTTAATAAAAAATACTCGATAAGAAGAATATGTGACCAGAATGTAACAAAAATATTATCGGTCAGTATTCTATCCTTGGAACTTAAAGATATTTTCAATTAATAATATTCCGTTTTTAATATTCCCTTACCTTTGATGTTCGTTTGACATTTGTACTCTACATTTCTTTCTTTTTTCTTTGTTTTTTCATGGAAGAATGTCCTCTATGCCGAATCTGACGTTTTAATCTCAACTATCCAGATGGGATCCGCGATTTGGTGTAAGGAACGGCTGTTAGAAAGAAAAGAGAAGAACTGAGGTAAGGGATGGTGGAGAAGAAACATTTCGCAGGCAGAATAAAGAGAGGGAGAGAATCATTCAAGGAGGAAAAACAGAAGAACGAAATCGATGGCGGGGACAGTTTACGCTTACATCACTGGTCTTTGTTCTTTTGTTATCAGTGCAGAAGGAAACATCGATTATGAAAATAATTTTGAAGTTGCTGATTCGGAAGATGAAATAATAACTTTAAGAAAATCAGTTTTATTCTGGCATGGCATAAAAAAAAGTCAGGTTCAAGTAAAGAAATTCTAAAATAGAATTCCGCGAGATTAGTTTTGAACCCGAACAGGTTGAAGACTTTCAGCGGAGCTCGAGATCGTTGGCGCGTTCTTCGTGGCGACATTTGGCGTTATACAATATGTTACACTGAAAGCGATAGTCGTTGCACTTTGTGATTTGCCCACGCTTCTTTACCTTTCATATCTCGTGCATATCGATTAATCGATAGATACTCATTTCCTATTGCACGATTTCTCATCTCATTTGTCTTTTTGGACACTGCGCTACACTGACTTGGCACGCGTAATTATTATTCTTATTATTAATCTTTTTCCTCATTCGTGTTTTAATATGACACTAACTACTCAGTCATTCTTCCTTCTTTCTCATGTACGTGTATATATGTGTGCTGGTGTTGTCGTGTGCCATCTGTGTCTTTCTGACAGTCGTATTGGTTTCTGACTTCTTATTCTTTTATATTTCGTAAATGAAATCCAGATGATCGACGTCCGACGCGTCTATTTTTATTTGCTTATCGAATGATCGACACCACGATCAGAGCGATCATCAGAAGCAGTCCAGTCGTTGTCATGTTGACGGCTGAGTCTGAAAATAGAATGTAGATATCGTTAGAAACTTCTACAGGAATAAATGGAAAGTAAAGTAAAGTAAGATATTCATTTTTAGAAATCTTTTACAATTCTTCTCGTTTAAGATAGAGATTATAAGATGTGGCCAGATGAAAATTCGGTGTTTTCATTGCTTTCTGCTATATATTTAGTCCGATATGTTTCTAGATTTCTTACGGAGGTGAAAATAAAGGCTTTACGAATAATCAAGTATCATGCTATCTTTCCACGCAAATCTGACAATTATTAAAATACAAGCTTTCTGTTCTTTCTCTAACTACCCATGGAAAGTAAGAAAGTGAAAAAAAAAAAAAAAAATAAGAAAGAAGAAGGAAGCAACGCCTAGCTCACCGTTCTCGATGTATTAAAACGACCGAGGAAGAGATAGGAACCGCAGGAAATCTGGTAGGCGGGCGTGGATCGGGACCGTAAAAATCGCGTCAGTTGCCCCAAAAGGGTTGCTCGACAATCAAGAAATTCTCGTTGAAAATATCCGACCGTTGTTCCGGCGGAAAGACGGGCTGCGAAGAATCATCTTCTCTGGCGAGACGAGACGCCAACGATGAAGGATGAGTACTGGCAAACGGACAGGAAAAAGCAGACGAGCCCAAGTGGACGAAGAGAGGCAAACAAGGGAGGGGAAGTTGGTTATTCTTCCGGTTGGCCTGGCCCATACTCTCAGCCATTACTCGCTTCGAGAGAGATGTATTCCTCTGGTCCCACTCATCTCTAATTACAAATCAGAAACAACTCGCTGGGCCCTCGCCCCAATCATCCCCCGACCAGGCTCTCTTCTGTTCATTTTCTGTTTGTTTCTCGGACTACTCGGCAGTCACCACGTTGACGTTTCTTCGTCTCTCCTATCTCCTTTTCCTTTCGGATCCCTCTTGGGACGGTTCCTCATTTCATCGGTTTTGCACCGGCGTTTTCTCTGCCAAGCCTCGCCTCTCTGTTTTTCTTCGTCGACTTTTTACAACGTGGTTTTGCGGCTTTCGCCGCAGCGCGGCGGCCTCCTTCTTTTCCCGCGCCGCTAATCGAGCCACGCCTTTTTTTTAATGGTAATATGCGCGATTTTTAGTGGTGTATGCTTATTGAAGAATTAGCGTCTTTGAGAATGCAAGTCTGATCGTTTCGAAAGTAACGGTTGAAAAAGCAGTTGATACGAACTGATTGAGACAGGTTCGTGTCAGTCGTTTGTGATTAATAAGTAATCTATTTTTTAATATTGTAAAGTTGTGTGCCATTATTCAAACAGCATTAGTCTAAAATTCCTGTTTTATTTGAACAGTCTATAATTAGAATATTATTGAAATGATAGCATTTTATGCGAATAAAAGTCAGTGAGATTTAAAAAATACTGAAAAAGATATTAAACTGTATTTATTCATAAATAGACACACACATGCTGAGTATTATATGCGGTAAATATAATCACATTGTTTTATTACTCAAAGCTAATGCAGTCATGTCATTGTTCGTTTTATATATATTTTGAATACGGAGGACCCTGGCAATATATTATATCGGGAAATGTTAATATTCTGTTTAAAAAATGTTGAAATTATAAGCTGTATTTACTCGTGTCGGTTCAATTGAATTTACGACAGAACCACGATAATTTCGGCTAAAATGGTAAAAACAATGTTTTGAACACTAGCAAGCAGGAAAAGGCTGGAGCAACAATGAGCTCTACGACTACTGTCAATAAACGAAACGATGTTGATTTTGTACATTTCGTTCCAATCTAACGTATCCATTCTACATTTTCGTTTTGTCTGTTCGGTGTGTTTTTTTATGCCGCTAACCATTTCATTTGAAACACGAGTTTCCTGCGATCAGATAGATAATTCATGAGTAGCGTTTCTCGTACTTCTGGTCGTTTAAATTTGTTGTATTTTTACATTGGAATTTAAATAACGAACATTTTTGTTTAATTATTTAAAATATTTTTTCGATTTTATTATTAATTTTACAACGCGTGAATTAATAAGTTATCTATGACAATTACTCCACTGATTTTCAAATGCTTCTATATATCTCAACAGACTTGAGAAATATATTTATAGAAAAAATAATGTTTAAAAAATCTATTAACATCGCATTTCTTTTTAGATGCTCTTCAATTTTTCATACCAAGTACTCTTTTGTTTCCACTGAGATTTTCTTTTTTAACGCTTTTGCTACAACGTTATTCTCTTGATCATGAAAATAGCTGTGCACAGAATATCTTGTCCGTAACAATTTTATTTCGTATACTCTAGGTACAAGAGTAAAATTTTATCGAAAAGTCTTGCTCCGTTTTTTAATCAAATTTATATATCTGCACAGCTATATACACACGCTAAGATAATGACACTTGTCTTCTTATCTTCGTCGTGGCGATGGTTATGTATGGTTTTCCCATTACGTAAGTTATTATATAGGTATATTATATTATTATAAGGTATAGGAGAAACGAAAAAGTAAACCGTTCATTCAAATTCGCGATAAGGAATCTATTAAAAGACTTGTTTAACGAAATCGAATGCATAACGAAATCTAATAAAGCGCTGAGAACCGGCTGGATGAAACCTTCGTCTTTAGAAACTAGCAAGGTATTATGGTTGGACGATTGCTGCGCGAGACAGTTCGGAACAGCTCGATATCGTTTGGCTCTGACTCGCAGTTCGAAAACGAATTTAACGTAAAGGTAGACTGGGAGAGGAGGGTGTCGCGTTCGACCTTCGATACAACAAGGTTCCCGAGCTACCAAGGAACTAGAAGTACTTATCAAGTTGTGGAAGCTTGTGCGACGCGGTTCCACAACCGCGTTCCCGTCGTTCTCTACTCTCTTTCTTCTTTTTCCACTCTTTTCTTTCCTCTTTTTCGTCCTCTAGCTTTCCTCCAACGAAATTACCTACTTCCACGGGACTATCGAGATCGAGCCCGCGGAGAAAACGGATTTTCACACTTTCCCATTATGCAAATTCCTTTTAAAAAGAAACCACCGCTGCAGAGAGCGAGCAGAGACCGGCTGTATCGATAGTGGAAGGGGAAGGCGACTTCTCTCTGTCCATTCTAACAGAGAGCAGGTTGGATCGAGATGGAAAGATAGCCTGGACCGAGGAATTGCAAGTACCGGTTCGGAAAGAAATATTTCAATAATGCCGCAGGCCTCGAGGAATTCTAGCTGGTGCTAAGCTTGACCCGCAGCCGATGTTCCAGCCTCTGTCATTTAAATGCCACTGTAGCGCCACGAAATGCCGGATAAACCGCAACTTCGCAAAAGAGCTGCGGAGGTTTTGTTTCCTTTAGCCTACTCATTTGCCACGTCGGCCACTATTCAAGTTAGATTTCAATAGGTTCGACTATGGCTGATATCAGGCTTCGATTTTAACATGAACCGGCTCCTCTCGGTCTCGGCTCATCCGGCAAACTCGTCCGATATCGGTGTTCGAGGTTATTATTAATTTTTCTGACTTGGAAACGGAGACATCGAACTACTTTGTTCATTAATGAGCAGCCAAGGAAGAATTCCCCCGATCGGCGAGACACTGTTTGTCGTTCGTTCACTGATGCCATCGTCGTTCTTATTGTCGTTCGGGTATTCTTGGTTGTATCGAGAAAGTCGACGATTTCTTTCAATAATATTGGCAATGTCTGCTTGGGTAAATGTTGATTGGGCATTGAATACTTTTGAATGGAATGATTCTTTATCGTGGTGAGAAATTGCCAGTGGCCTGGACTAGCTTGCCACGTTGTAATTATCGTGCGAATGGAAATTTTCTTCGAACGCTTATAGTGAATGATACAGGATTACTCGTAGATATTTCTAATTCCTAGTTAATTATAATGTTTTACGCTTATAAATAGGGCTTCTACATATTCTTTAAAAACCTTGATCAGAATTAAACTTTAAAGACGTGAGTAACACCCTCGTAAAAAATAAAACCACCTCAAGTTGTATGACACAAAATTTCATTCCCGTTTTGCTTTGTAAGAACTTAATCCAACAAGAACGATAACTTCAACGAGAACTTAATTCCGGGCGAATTCCCGACAAAAGCTTCGAGAAGCGATAACCCTTCAACACGAAATTCAGGTTTAACAGTTCCGACGATATTAATCGTATAAATCCCGGTCAAAGAAAATACCATTTGCATGAAAGTCAATTTCCTCGTTTAAACCAAATAATAAGAAATCATGTGCTATACGATGCGTTACAAATACGATGGCGTACATAGTCGAGAAAGTCAATGTCAAGCACTGCTATCGTCGATGCTTGAAGAAAAGAAACCAGGAAACAAGAAAGTGGAGAGAATGTTAGCCGTGTTTGTCAGGCTGTCTCGTTTTAAATTACTTCGCAATTGTTGCACGTAACAACAGAGCTTACCGCTGTCTGGGGTCCAATTGTAGTTTCTTTTCCTATCTAGGTCGCTCGATTTTTGCTCAGACTTGCCGATCTCGCTGAGGTTCGACTGGAATTTATTACCTGCAAGCAAAAATAACCGGCCGCTCTAAATGGACTTGACATACAATGAAATTACACTGGGCTATAACCACGTATCGTAGCCAGGAACCCGTTTTAAATGAAAATATAGCGGTCACCAAATTAAATGCAAATATCAAAAGTTTTAACGTTAGCACCCGAACGAACCCTGGCCATTCCGTTCCGTTTCGTTTCGTTTCGCGTTTTATCCACTCCATGGTGTTTCATCGAACTTTCGTGGAAATAATATTTGACGAAACAGAGATACAGAGGAAAGACGGAGGCAGTTGTTTATTGTATGCTCGAAATCGTTGAAAACGGAGTCGAAAATGGATGAAACGTGAAACGTTAAATTGTTATCCGTTGAAATCGGATTACGCGTGGGTATGTCGTGAACTGGAAAGTCTAGATACATTTTACATTTTCTTTTTTTTATCTGTATTATTTGTCATTTGTATTGGCAGTGCAATTTCAAATCCAAGAGTATTATCGAAAAATCATTTCGAAACATTTCTTTTTGAGAAAGTGATTATAGCAAAAATATATTTTTGCCTATTCTTTAGGATTCTTGACTAAACATTTGTTTTTCTACATCTACATTTCGTATTTCACCTCCACGATTCGGTTACTCAAAAATGGTTTTAATAGCAGGCATTATTTAAATTACGAAAGTCGTAATATACGTAATAAATGTGAAAATATATTGTTTAATAGCCTATTTTTAGAAATCTAAAGAAAAAGTTTCGCGATCGCGAAAAGTCGATAACGAGACGTTCGCTCTTGTCAAGCATGGTTAAACATAATTCCTCGCAGTTGCGATCTAAATCCAGCCAGCATCCTGTCCTGGTGGAATGCATAGCGAGCGATTGCGAACAGTAACAAAGGATGACTCGAAACAATAGTTAACGCGAATAGAATAGAGAGAAAGCGCAGGAGACAGAGTTAGAACGCGGCGAGTTAAAGAATGGAAGGAAGTGGCCGGAGGTGCAAAGGGAACGCGAACAAAGGGACTAGTACTTTCAAGTGGCCCCTCGGTTGAAGATGTTTACGGGGCTGTTATGCGTAAAGTGGGTGGCAAACGCGGTAACTAGTATGCAAACTACGAGTAAACACAATTCCCTTATCCACTGCATCGTCCTGGAGCCGTTTCACGCTGGCGCGCTTGTCACGGGCCAGTCCACCGGATCAAATCAAGTAATGAAACTAGCACACGTTGACTACGTACCGAGAGGAACTAACAGAGAAAGATAGGGAGAGACAGAGAGAGAGAGAGAGAGAGAAAGAGAGAGAGAGAGAGAGAAAGGCGGGGGTGATGGAATGATAGACAGAGAGAGAAGTCGCTCAGGGAACAACTTTTTCGTTGATATAATTCTCGTGGCCGCGTGCACCTCGCGACCAGGTGGAGTCAGCGACAACTAGAAATTTTGTAGTTACAACGCGGGTTCCATTTGCATACATCAACCAACGGACCGGGAGAACCGAATTTCCCGCAGGAAGGATCTCATTGACGGGCATCACGTGCTTGCTAGCCCCACTGACGTCAACAGAATCCGTTCACGGATCTCTGCATTTCTCGTTACCGATTTTGGTTTCGACTGGTTCCACCGGGTTCGCCTGCGTGGAAAAAACGTATCCGTGCTTGATCACATTCTTCGTCTGACTCGCAATCTCGCGTTTAGGGTCGGAATTTTGGAACTGGTTTGATTAGTTTCAGCTCGGAACTTGATAGAATGCAGATTTGACGTGAATGTAAACGAAGCCTGCATTCCAATGTATTTTCTGCGGATTTTTGATCTTCATTGCGAGTAAATCTCATTTTTCCCAGTTTTTCCCATTAAATAAAGCTTCTTTTTAAGCTACCACCTTTCACGTTTCGGAACCTAATTTTATACGAGGTACATATCATCTTTACGACAATGAGGCGTGAAGTATAATAGACACATGTTGAAATTCTTCATCAACGTCGATTCTTCTTCTCTACTTTCTTCCTTTCGGTAACAAACGTGTCAGATAATACGCTGAGTAGTCGAAACTCTACCGCAAGGATTTCAAACATTCAAAAGCTAAAATTCTCGCATCGCGAAACCGTACCAACAATCGCAACTAACCATCCTGCGCTCCTTACCGCTTTCGATCCCCATACAAACGAGCTCTAACCCTCGAGCTATCCTCGAACCATATCCACCGAGCGAGTTCTTTGCCAAAAGAAGCTTGGACTCGAATGTGACGAGCCAGATCGCCTTCTCTGCTCGTCGTGTTTCAATTCCATAGAAGCCGGAAGCATAGTGGCGAAATTTACGGCTCCGAGAATTGTCCTCGTCGAAACAATATCGATAAACCCTGTCAACACCGAGGGTGAGAGAGGGGGGGGGGGAAGAGAGAGAGAAGAGTCGCTACTTAAGCCTCCGGTATAGCCTGATCGAACCCGCCGCTTTGTCTTGGTGACCTGGTGATTAGATTTTGTAAGTTGGTCGGCTAAAGGAACGCGCGATGTCTGCACTGGTTGGCAAGTGGAGGAAAGCTTGCAGAGGAACAGGCTCTTGGCACAATACCCTATTTCGGACGAGATAATGGGCGATCATCCTGGTACACACGCGTGCGCTGTGAGTCACTTGTTCGCCGGCTGTGTGTATAATAGCGTCTACTGCCGATACAGAAGTACGGGAGTCGGATCTAACCGGTCGTATACACGTCGAGGGACAACAAGGTGAGACACACTGGCGTACCGAGGAATGGATAGGCCAGACAGACATATGCAAATCTCAACCAAACATTAGCGGCGACAGTATATCGTGTGGTGTATCGTATACATGGAACACCCAAGGAGAATGCTTGTCGATGCTTCTTGGAATTACTTATTCGTAATTGCTTTGAATATTTGCAGTAATCGGTTTTGTAATTCGCATATTTTTGGTAGAAGAATTTTACTTAGTTTTACTTTCTTTATTAAAGTTAGACGAGTGAATATCCTGATCATGTTTTTTCACGTTTGAAGTTGTTCATATTCAGTTTTCGCGATCTCCCTCTTGCGCTTATATTTGACGATTCTACATTTTTTTACTCTTTCAGGCGATTATCTAGTTTGGATTAACTCTGTTACGTATACGGAATTTTTTCGCTCCAATGCTTTCGTTTAATTAAAAATTACTCCCTAGTCCCAAGGGATACTATATAAAATTATAACAAAAAATATTTAATTAAAATTTTGAAAATTGGGAAGTCTTTTCAACCAACGAAAGATACGATTAATGTTCTTGTTTATGACTTACGCCGTGAAAGGGTTCAAATCTTCAACTTTAATTTAGTAATTTCGTTGCCTATTTCTTTTAACAACTCAAAGTTCATAAAAAGTATTTCTGTTTACATAAATTTGTTATTTAAGCTGCATGCACTGTTCAACGCCGTGCAAAATGCAAAATGCAGCGCCGTGTGA
Source organism: Bombus bifarius (assembly GCF_011952205.1). Taxonomy (NCBI): domain Eukaryota; kingdom Metazoa; phylum Arthropoda; class Insecta; order Hymenoptera; family Apidae; genus Bombus; species Bombus bifarius. Next base: position 577,647 of record NW_022884517.1, on the reverse strand, counting down.
AGTTTATCAATGAACGCGGAGAACGTTCTGGCTAGAATTTCAATAAGCTCTCTCATCGTACTGTGTTAAATTTCGGAACAGGAAACAATCTGTATGGCAGAGCCGAATGTGGAAAGTAAGGGGCAAGCGGCATTATAACTTGTTCTATATTCAAGGATTGTTAAGCAGTCTAAAAGGCCTGTAAGGTGGAACGGAATCGTGTAATACGTCAACAATGAAAACGTGTTAAGGTGATTAACATCTCGTAGTTATTAGGAGAGACAAAAATCGCAGTAGAGTGTTGAAACTTTATTGAACGTTCTAATAAGATTGTTGACAATTATATTTCGTTATTGTAGTACCTAAATTTTATTATCGAATACGCGTTTCTAACACCCGATGGATTTAAATTTACACGGCGCATTCTTTAACAATCTTACACAAATTTTATTGCTTTCCTTCTGTCAAGGTAGCTACTACGATGAAAGTGTAATCCACTAAGAATTGTATAATCGAAACATCTTTAATCGAAACAGCTTGGAAGGCCAAGCGGAAATACAGTTTCCGAATTGTATTTGGGTTCTTTTACATTAAACTTCAAAAATCAAGAAAAATTCCTCCGACATTTCGATATTTACTCATATCCACAAACTATTATTTTAAATCAAACAGAAACTATCTTGTTAACGAAATTTTAAAGGTCCACTATCTACATTCCCTACACCGTTTGGAGCAATTAAACTTTCCATTCTTGCTTCGACTACAAACCACAAACCGGTGTTTGGTATAAACTTTCTGCTGTACCAAAAAGAATAACATACAGCTCATTTTCCCAGGAGCGTAACAACCTTCCAAACAAAATCCCCTTCGAGGTTCGAAGTCTTCTGACGAAACCTCGATTCGCAAGGCGATACGAAGGAAGAAATTTAAAAAGTCAACGGAGTGATTCGGAATTCAACGGAACGAGCGTTTCGGGCGTGCACATTTTGCAGGATCATTAGCGGATAGTTTTACACTTTCATTTCCATCCATTCTGCCTTGCAAAGCAGTGGTACGCGTGAAATTTGAAATGCAACGAATTTCCAAGACTGCAAATTAGAACGGCATAGCTGCTAATATTTATGGCGCGAGTGTGCGTTTGAACGCGTGCTCCTCGAGCAGAGGGAGCTAAGTGGGACATAAACATATCATTAGGCTCTAACAGAACCGCCACCTCCCCCGTACTCTGAGTATTAAGCTAGCATCGTTGCGCATGTGATTGCGTACACATTGAGCCTATATAGGCAGCTGGCTAGTCGATGCTTAATACCCTATGATCGACAAATAGGGATATTTACTTGCAAACGTCTATTGTGTCAGGAAGAAGATAGATTTCCAATTGTTAGGCGTTTAGTTAAATCGACTGATGGAAAATAACTGCAGGAAGTAAATAAAGAGAGCGAACAATTATTTTCACTTCCGATAATATTTAATATAAAATTATTTCAAAAAAATGAGAAAGTAAAATTCGTATGGAAATTTGGAGATACAGTCGAGCATCTCGTAAGAAAAACACTTCGATTTAAATTGTCAAATTTGATTCATCAAGTGAGTAAATTTATATACGCGTACAGTTTTCCCAACTACTCGAGGAATTGTGTGAAACTCGAAATCATACGGAAGAATTTTCAAAGTATTTAGCTCTAATTCATACGTCGCATGTCTGGCGTGCACGATTCATATCGCGAATCGTTGTCGAATTTAGGCATGTCATGAAGCTCGTATTTCAACCGCTCCTACCTCTCCATTCAACGAATATTAAACCACTCTGCGAGTGCGTTCTACTCAATAACATGCAGTGCGTGTTGATAATCGGTAGATTTTGCGATTCAGTCGATTTCAATTGTAAAGCTTCTCGAACATAGAATACACCATAGGGGAATTGAAAAGCTCCGTGATATATGTTTTGTCTCCGCTGCTGTTTATTTGCTACCATTTCCGACATTTACATTTGCCTTTTATACCTACACGTCCTATCGTCTCGAAAAAATGTTTCGTAACTCATAACTGTGAATTTTACCGAAAATTGTTGTCAATCGCGTTGAACATTTGAAGTTTGATATACTTTAACCACCACGAAATAAAACTATAACTATTATATTAATTAGAATCTATAGTCGAGCGTTATTCGTAACATCTGATCTACCACCTTTGTTTTGATTACTCATTTATATTTTCCAAATGAAAATTTTCACATTAACGGCAGATTATTTGTTCTTTTAATGTAGCTTCCCTGAAAGCTATATTAGAGTCATCGGTAGTGTTTACTGCGTTATACCCAAGATTAAATTCGTATAGTAAAAGCACTCACTTTTTCGACTGTTCCATTTATCCATATTTCACTTTAATACACAATGTGCCGTTTTATAATAAAACGATTGACAAAAAACCATTTGTAGAGAGAGGGCTTAATGGTTAAGAAAAAAAAAACGAGTTACGTTCCTTTATTTGCTATTTAATGTGGCGAAGATGATCGAAGTTTCGAATTTTTGGCGTTTGCTTAGCGGCTGATTAAAACCGATCATCAACCGTTGGATGTCGGGGAATGTTTAGATTATTGGCGCTCAGTCCACCGCGAACGCAGATAACTGACACAGGTCCTCAAGAGAGGTTTCCACGTTTTATCGGGTACACGTTCATATTGTTTGTCAGCTTTCAGCTTGTGATATTACATTGAAACGAAGTAAGTAAAGGCATAAATGTAACAATTCGATCAATGGATAGTAATAATTTAAAAAATTCGCAAACGAGAGCAAACAGTGGCACTAATCGTGTTATTTTAAAATTTTAAACGCGAAAATTGTATTCACGTTATAACAATGCTACATATTCGCAAATGTTTAAATGACCAACCAAATGAAATTTTTTTTACATCAGTTCTGTAATGTTTTTATTTTTTACTAATTCTTGACACAGATGTAAATGAAAATTTTGCTACAAATTATCATTTACTATGTAACCAGAGATTTCACGTTTTAGTAGATACTTCTTTGCCTGAAAATAATATCGCCTATGTCGTTTGTATCTAAAATTTCGATATCTGTGAAACACAAATTCTACTACAAAATCGCGTATGTATACTATTAGGTATTTATATAATTCGTTAGAGATTATCTTTTTCAACAGATTTGTTATTATAACCGCTATTCAAGCATAAAACGTCAGGGTAAATTTACTGATGGAACATGAAATGTTGGTACACATTTGTGGATGCAAACATCGTAATGCCTGCAGGAGTAATTTCCACGTCGTATTTCGGACATGTAATTTTGCAACGTTCGCCATGATCGACTTCGTGGCAGAATTGACCCAGTTGAACTCGTCCCTCCAACCCCATTTAGCGAATATTAAGCCGATCTGTACGCATATACACGCACAATAGTATGTAGAACATGTTGACAGTGCGTACACGCGCGGTTAAGTCAATCTAGATATCTACCATTCTCGAAATCCAGGCAATCAAAGATAACAGAGAGCATCGATGGAATTAGGTTGTCAACGGGCCATGGTAGTTTCTGAACTAAAATTTCACGCTCCTTATCGATCGTGCATAATTTAAGATATTTCAAGTCATTTAATTGATGGTCCTCAAGATTTCCCTTGTTTTTCGATGCCTTGCCTAGATAGGCAAGATATTTACAGATGTAAATATCTATCGAATATCGAACGATGCTACATCAGTTGCACGATGCTACATCAAAAAAATATTTAGATTTAATACCAATTTTGTAAAAAAGATCAAGATAGGGCTAAGAGAACTATAATAATCGATATATTATTAATAATCGATTATAATAATTCCTTTTTATTTATCAAATACAATTTCCTCTATGTTAGTCCCAGTTCGCGTAACACGTGCTGGAATTAAAATCGGCTGATCAGCGGAATGTCGTCGCTTATTATGATTCGGCAGAAAGGCGCCAAGCGCCTCCGCAACGATCATTTCCTACCAGAGATTTAATCAGCTCGGTGTTGATGTCGTTGATGCATTCGAGGCATTTCAGCCACGTTCTCTCTTGGCTTACCAGCAACCCCGTCGTATGTGCAAGCTTACGATAGGATAGCAGTCGCTTTATCTATATGCAAGCATGTGACTAAGCCAATCTCTCTCTGTTCTCCCGCAGAATTACAGGCGAACAACGGTTCCCCAGGGAATTAAAGGACACCTTAGAGTGTATGTGGTTTGGAAGATGTCACGATACTGAAACCAAGGCAGACTACATCTGCCATTGTAACTCTACTCTGACGAATTAGCGTTTGATACATGTTTCCTGTCGCCCCGCCGTGTCGAACATCATGTCAAATCACAATTCCGACAAACGGTAAACGAAGAATAGAACAGAAGACCTGATACTAGATTCCATTTATTTTCTATTTTTCTTTTTAATTTAGCGCTCACAATGAAAAATTACGATGGAAGATGTGGCTTTGTCAAAAACAAATGCGTCCAACAGGTTAGCATTTTTTATTACTATTTCAGTTAGAAATATGATTCGTTTTTAATTAAAACAATATTATTCTCTTTAATGTTATTTTAAAGGGGTACAATATCAACGTGAACTATATGCGTAGATTTATGTAATTGAAACAAAACAATATAGCTCTCGCTAAAGAACCAAAACTCATTCGAGAAAAGAAAGAAAAAAGAAGCAAAAATGAATATTCTAACTTTTCTAAATGGATAAACGTTCGTATCACAAATAACGTTAAAGAAGACGGTTTAGAACAATAGGAAACTTACAAAAATTTCTACTTTAATCTCTAAAGCGTAAATTTCTGTTTGGAACATTTTCAGTTTCGTGTAATATTAGGTGTAAATGTTACATTCCTTATTTAGGCGAAAGAAGCAATCAGCGAGTTCGTATAACTGCTTTCAAGCGAAATAGGGAAACTGTAGATAATTAAGTTTCCATTTGTTGAATTATTCGATTAAACAATCGCCACGCTAACAAACAGTTATGGGTCTGTAATTAATGCGGTGGTACATAATTTCGTTATTATCCAACGATCTGTTGGTTAATACGTGTCGAATGTAATAGATGAAACGTATGATAAATTGGTTATCCGATTTCTATCCAACAATAATTGTTAATTGTTCCCTTATTTTTTGTGTTGATCATAACGAGAAGCAATTCGTTATAAATCTTTCCGAGGAACGGAATTCGTAATCCGATTTGTTCGATGATAAATTTATGGTTTTTAGTCAAATAGAAGAAATGAAAACAAAAATTCTAAAGCATTATGATTTTGATGTATTGTAAGTGATTCATTTATTTGTGTTGTTAAACTTCAATTCAATTTAGCGATTTCGATAATTCGTTATCCGCTTGATTAAAACAGAGTTGCCCTTTTTGAATAGAAATTAAAAGATCATTTACTCCGCCTTTAGTATCTATATTTTGTTAATCAAGAATATGTGGGTTTAATGATTTAACATAACAAGTTCGACATAGTAATGTTAAAAGTATGTTATTTATCTCTTATTTTAGTTAGTGAACGTGGCAAAAAATTCTTACGAAAAAAAGATATGTTGTACGAAAATGTGAAAAAATTGCGTCCTAGGTTAAAAGAAAAATAAGAAAATAGAAAATCACTAATTATAGGTAATAGAAAACGAGAAAGCTAAAGTATGTATGTAGTAGGAAAAAACCTAGAAAAGAAGTGGAAGGAGTGACCGTGTAAGACTATGTATATGGTAAAATGACAGAATAAAAACTCGAAAAGTAAAAAGATGTTGGGATTAAAATGGGAAAGAAAGGAAATGAAAGAAGAAAGAGGAAAACGAAATGAAAGTTAAAGAGTAAATAAGAAATTACTCTTTACTCATCTGAAAATGCTTCGTATGATTTTGCGATTTTCACGATACAAAGAAAAAAGATAATAAACGCGAGAAAATGCACAAAGTATTTTATACGGGATGAAGTTGAAATTATCGTTGAAGTTACAAAAAAAAAAGATTAAAGAAATGGCAAAACTATAACAAATCTAGAAGACAGAAAGATTTTAAATGTATTGTAATAAAACTTGATAGAATTACGACACTATGACATTTATGCATTAAATATATCAATCACTTTATGTTTAAGGCCACGATTAATGTAAATTTGGTGTCGTTTGTTACTTCACGCGTAAGTAAGTCACGAGTAAGTGCCCGTGGCTTTACCTTTGTAAACCGGCATTCGTTTAACTTTTCAAACGCAGAATCTTTTACCTAGATTTCAGGTGCTTTTTCTTTCCTCTCGTCCCTTTTACGAAACTAACCGATAATTCCTACTCAACAACATAACTCCTGGAAAATTCTAATTGTGTCTTAATTAAAAACGCGACGCGTGTTCCTCTTAACTATCCCGAATGCAATCTTTCCTCGGCAAAAATTGCTTACGACTCAATTCATCTGCCCAAGAATGAAAACAAAACCGGAAGAAAGAAAATTCAGCAACGAAAAAAAGCAGAAGAAAAGGAGAGGAAACAAATTAAAAGGACTACGCTCGCTAAACGAAGAAGAGCACGGTGAAACGGAGAGAAAGACGACGACGACGACGACGACAACGACAAGACCAAACAAAGAGACGCGGCAGAACAGAGAAAGCTCTAGCGGAGAAGCGTTGAGGGAAGCAAGCATTAATGCGACCCCGTAGACCGCAGATGTTGCGCCAATTACAAACCTCACCCTTGCGCTTGAGTGTCTCACTCGCTCCTTAAAGCCGCGGCAGTCGGAGGAATACGCCGTATTCCGACTTACGAGCCCGATGTCGCATATCTTCCTGCCTCCAGCTCTTTGTCTTTTCCTCCCGTATTCCTTCTACTCATCGACGACGATTTAGGTCTCTGTGTATGTGCAGCTAGCATGTAGCGCCGGAGGCGTGGGGATAGCACGGCCCGCCAACGAGACACGAATTTTCGAAAAGGCTCTCGCACTTTGTTAGATTAAATTTAGCACAAGGCGCAAAAGGACGATCTCTCGGTCGTTCTCTCTTTCTTTGTCGTTGACGACGGTGTTACAACGAGAAGAGGAAGGGGCTAGGCTAGACGGTTCGGCGGGTCGCCCATGATCCTTCGAAGGAGAAAGAGAAACGGTCGAGACGGAACAAGGATGCCAGGTACCAGGGGAAAAACGGGCGGAAGAGAAGGAGAACACCGAGTACGCCGGTGGCTGATATTATTCTTGGGTCTTCCTCGCTGGAGCATTATTAGTTCTGGCGTGTTAGCATACATGAAATATTGATGTTACAGAGAGCCCACCCTTCGTGCTGTCCCAACTCCGATCTCCTATGCTCCTTGGTCCCACGTCTCTTTAGATTTTACACGTATACGAGCATCCGCTTGTACTTTCACGACTTCTCTTTTACTCGTTGTCCGCGCATACCTCTCGTTTCTTTTCTCGTCGACTCTTTGTCGACGATTTTTACGGCTTTTAAGCCCCTTCGCTGTCGTAATCCGCTTCTTGGTCGTTTTACCACCGTTTTTGGAACTCCACGGTCGAAGAGATTGAATTTCTTGGCTTTGACACGCGCAAGGTTGTTGGCTTACCTTCTACTTGAATTTATATCTGTATCAGGATCTTTTACATTAATTTGATTTAAGAATCGTTTAATTAATTTACACTAAGCGATTTCGATGCGGAACTGACTATCAAATATGAAAGAATACCAAATGTTCGATGTCGAACGGATTTAATAAATCTCTGTTACTTCTGGTTTATCTAAAGTTCATTAAGACTTCTAGCTAATTAATCATTTTAATCTGTTATATGGGGGAAATAAAATAAAACTGTCAACTTCATAAAGAGAGTTCTTAATATTTATGTCGATACGGTGATTTAAATCACAAAGCGTGGTCAAAGACGTTGTAATGTGATTATAATGAAAATAAACAGGAAGTCGCAAAATAGAAGAGAAAGCGGGAAAGTGAAACCGCGGGTAAACTACCCCATTGGTTACGGAGTTAATTGAGTTTCCGAGCTTCTTTGAGGCGCTTAAGGCGTGTTGTTCCGTTCGTTAGATTTATCTTAATACGGTGAGTCCCGAAACATCCTAACTCCTTAAAGCCACCATTAAAGCCGCGATCGATTTCAAGGATTTTCGGTGCAGGTTGCGTTGGTTAACAGTCGAGTTAATTACTGGAAATTTAGAACTCGTCGCAAGGGAATTCCTTACGCTTCAACGGAGTCGTTTGATCTCCAATTTTGATTGCATATCCGGTTTAATTATTTGTTCGATATTAAAAATGTTATAATATCATAAACAGGGAAGTCGAAGTATGTTGAAACAACATTTGCAAAAATAATTTAACTCCATTTATCGAATATGTTATCCGGTAGATTTCTCCTCATTTCGTTGCTAACTGTATCACGTTATTACATTTTTGTTGCATTTCCGCCTCGCTACACCCGTTTCCTCTTTCCCTTGACTTTCCCACGGGAAGTGTCTGAGTGATCGATGTGTTCTTCGAAAAAAGATCAAGATTGAAGAGAATACGTTTCGCCAGTAGACTTTCAGAGGAGGAACTTTTTTGTCATTTGCATTTACTTTTCTCCAAATAGTATAAAATTTGCATATGTCTGATCTGTTAATCCAACATTGCGTCTCTTAGGTTTTCAATCGTTCGTAGGATTAGGATCGTATTCTAATTTTAAAAATAAAGAAAAGGAGACATAAAATATAACATTGTTCCAAGTTCTGTATATTTTAATCGCGCATTTGACATCCGAATATATTTGAACAATTCATAAATGGGTTTACCTGATTTCATATTTTTCTCGTTGTGAATCGTCAGCGAGCTTGGATTTCCGTAAATAGAGTTATTCATTTCAGCCATCAGCTCCCAATCTGCACAGAAAATGGCATTTTATAGCAGTTCCTCCAGGGTTTTTGTGCGAAATAAATATCTGAAACGTTTGGTCGCTAACTTTGTTGCCTTTTAAACGAAATATACGTGGTTGTTGAAGCTTTGCGACATTCGTTGTATAAATAATAAATCGCTACCATTCGAATGGCGGTTGGCAACTAAATTAGCTTCCTTAAAGAAACTGACAGAAGCTAAGCCGCTTATGAGATCCGTGTGCAAAGATGCAGGCAAACACATCAATTGACCATGCTTTCAACATTTCTCTTGCAAAATCTATTTAGTCACGCGGAACTTATTCAATCCTGACTGTTAGCTGCTTCTGTGAAGGAGGATTAGAAATTAACAAAGTTTATTAATGCTAGAGGGAATTTTAAACGTAAATCTTAGGAATATGATCTGCATGGTTTCCATAAAAATTAAGTTTAAGTTAAATAGACCGAAAAAAGTTGCAAACGTTGCATTGATACAATGTTAATCCTTAATCGGTTAAGTTTTGATTCTACCTAAATCTACTTCAATCGTTACAATTCATTTATTCCTACACTAAGACATGAAACGCAAATGTAAATTGCATATAGAAAAGGAGGATAAGGATAAAAATAGAAACGAAAAATGGGGAAGAAACATCCAATGTCTCGAAGGAGAAGGTCCTTGAGGCGGTATCGAAGAAAAACGAAAACATGCGGGGCTGACCTCGATCGCGGGATAAAATATTATTTTCTTCGCGATTAAGGGAGGTTTACGAGCTTACCTTTCTTCGGCATCTCCGTAGTAGATGGGCTCGGGCTGGTACTCGGCGGTGAAGACACTGCAACGAAAGAAATAAGTTTTTATTTTTAATTAAAGTTTCTTCCTTGGTAGTAGGCGCGTAGCCCGTTTGAAGTAACACTGTTAAGAGGAGGATAGTTGGTCGGCAACCAGCTATGCAAGCAGAGAAGACAGTGGAATGGCGTGAGGGTTGACTCGAAACCTGTACGGACCGTTATGGATTGCGCCACCTGTTACTAACTTCACCCTCAAACGTATTAGCCACCGTGGCGTCGGCCAGGCCGCCCAACCTCCACATCATATCTTACACGCTACCTACCCATCCTACTCTCTTCAAATCCCCTTGCCCCGCTTCTCTAACTTTGTCGCCCGTATCGAATATAGTTGAATAATTATTCCTAATTTCGTCATACGTTCTGTGTGTTTTCCGTCGTCGTAACGTTGCGTCATCGTAGGAGAATAGTCGTGCGATCTAAGTAGGAATTGCATCTGGTTGTAGATTATGCTATCTTCCGCATCAGTGATCTGGTAATTGTAGCAATAAGAATACCATTTCATTTATAATATCTCATTATAGTATTTTATTCTATCAGAGTTGGAAGAGTTGTCATCACATTCTCTCGATAACTCATTTCGAATTAAAGCCAAAAAGGATTTTCCTTTGGAGAAAATATATTTATTAAATATATACAGCAACCTAATATACAGGGTGGTTGGTAACTGGTGGTACAAGCGGAAAGGGGGTGATTCTACGCAAAAAAGGAAGTCGAAAATATAGAATAAAAATTTTTCGTTTGAGGCTTTGTTTTCGAGAAAATCGACTTTGAATTTTTACTCTGTACGCGTGCGGTACGTTATAACGGATCTCACTATAGATCGTTGTCTCGATGGAAAAATTAAAAAAAAAAAAGAAAATTAAAAAAAATTTTTTATTCTACATTTTCGACTTCTTCTTTAGCGTAGAATCACCCCCTTTCAGCTTGTACCACCAGTTACTAACCACCCTGTATATTAGGTTTGCATATCAGTGATGTTTGTTCTGTTTTGTTTGTAGACTGCTTATTTCCTACAGTTTGGAATATAGTATATCTACGAGATATACATATACCAGAGAATGGTAGGAACGAAACAAGGATTTTTTCAAAATCGAATATAATAGTAGTATAATAGTAGAATGATTTGCTTAATAGTAAAAATGAGAATTTCTTAATACTAAAGAATAGTACAGAATAAAAGTATCTTCCATTTTATCACTACGGATTAAACGTTGGAGCAAGTATTTTACGAGTTATTCAGAATGTCTTTTACGTATAGAACTTTTTCTACTTTTATCATCCGCATAAAAAATAGCTTATAAAACTTTAAACACGGATACGTCTCTTACATCTCTAACTAGTATAGTATATTAAAATCCTTTTCAGTTTTTCTCCTTTCTCGTTTGCTTAAACTTAAAAATGTTTCAACTTTTGAAATGATTTCCTAATTAAATATTCGATCATCTAGCTCGCGAGCTTCAAATATGAAAACATTTTTTGTTTGTTTAACCAAAAACTAATTACAACTGGAAACTATGTTTTACTTTTGCGATATTTGTGCAGCGGTATAAATGCAAACTGTTTTCGAGTCAAGCTCTATATCGAATGTTGTCGAAACTTGAACAAGACCGATCAAACATCGTAGAAGGAAATCGTCAGAATTACTCTTGCGGAATTCGGCGCTAGGCGCGAACAAACTAACTTACGCGTCATCACAGTGACGCGTTCACCGCAGAAAAGTCATCGTTATTTGTCACGAAACGTTGAGCGATAGTCCGTGTGTGGAAGGTGCGTGCCACTGAAATACTTGCATGCTACAGAAGGTAAATAGGATAGAATGACGAAGTATGCCTCTTGCGGAACGTATTTACGCGCCTGAATATACATAATGCAACTTCGTGGTTGCTCTTTTCATCACGAAACCACCCCCAAATTATTTTCTAGCTTAATTGAAATTAAATTACTTTCTCCGATTTTCGAAGTAGCAGTTCATTTTCCTAACCATTGCTCTGTTCTTATTTTTCATATCAATGTAAATAAAATATGATATTTTCTTAGCATTTTCTATTTGTCTTGTCTGTTTCCTTTATCCTCTTGTTCTTCCTATGATGGAGAGCGAGTAGATTTTTATTTGGTATTTCCATCGAGATAGCAGTAGTTCGACGGCGTACAGTTACAAGAATTATTAAACTGTAATAACACTATCTACTTATTGTTAAATATTGTAAATTAAATATTTGAAAGAACTATGATGAGAAAATTATTAACATATTCAATATTAAAATATTTTAATACATTCAAAATTGAAATAATTGAAACACCTGGTCTGAACTGCTCTAATCATATTGACATTGCAATTAATAATTTCGTGTGTTTTAATGCTTGAATTTTGATGGCACGTACATCAAGTTTCATATTCAGCGTCGAGCTGTATTAAACTTATCGAATTAATGTTGATGTTAAATCATCCGAAAACTATCTAAGGTTTAAACTTTGATGCTTTAGTACAATGTATACGCAGTGAGGAAAATGCACTTTAATTAAGGCACAATAGAACGTTCTGTCTTACTTCGAGTGTTTCTCTAGGACTCTGGAATATATAGGTAAATACTTCATCAGTAAATTTCAAAATTATATTTTTATTTGAAAGGAAAAGTACGTACATCGATACGTATTTATTTTGTTTACAGGCATTTTTACAATCTTCTTCCATAACTTCTTCAATTTTCTGCTTCACGAATTTAGTGATATTTTATATACTTAACACAAAATATGATCATTTTCCCTATGTTAATCATGATTAATCTAACTATCTATAATATAGTTATAGAATTAATATCACTCATACGTGTCTGTCTAGAGTAGAATGGATTTTGCTTCACGAATATAGACGTGCATATGGCCAAAAGAATTAAACCTATACAAGTAAAAGAACAAACGAAATTCTCGATTAATTCTGGAACGAAATCGCAAAAGCAACAAAACGAACGGATAGAGGAGACATACGATGTAGAAAATTATTTAAATCCCCTTCGCCACTTTCAATTAGTTTTCATCGCGACACGTCACGATTATCGATCTCCCCGTTTTAAAAGGCATGGTTTTATTATTCAGACAGCGTCTCACAGACAAATTAACGAGTTTGAATGGCCGTGGCCGCTAGAATATTTTCGTACGACATGTCGACTAACATCATTAACATGAAATATGCATACACTTATTATCCATAATGTTAGAACGTTCAAAGCACAAATTCATCGCGATGAATTATCTTGTCTCTTGCAGATTCCAGTCGTCGATGTCGTTGGTGAAACAGTTCCGCTTGATCAATGGTCAACCTTTTATCGCGAAAAAATCAATCGTTTAGTTACTCAGTAATTAGTTGGTTGAATGCGACCCACTTTGTGACTGACCGCAAAAGTTGCACTGACCACTCTGAGTTGATTCTTTCGTAACACTTATAATCGCATAGACGCGTGTCACTCAACGATAAGCCTAAGCAACGCAACAGAAAAGCGAGCTTTACGATTCCTGACAGCATTAATCGTACCTCCTCGACCTGTTCTTTAATTGTAAAATATGATATCTTCGAACTGACAGATCGATAGTAATCCCGTTTTCTTTTTACTCTATTTTACTCTATTTTAATTGCACGCATCGATAATTCTTATCCGCTAAGGCTATCGTAATTACAAAATGTTTTTAGAGAAGACTTGATCATAAGAAGGATAGGCTGGATTATTGGTTTATGAAGATTTGTAATCGTTCGAGGGAAAAGGAGAGTAGATCTACGAGATGAGATAATCAGTCTTATTTATATTGTTTCATGGTGATTTTGAAGGTTAATTTCAGTAACGATAAATCTTTCCTTATTCAAACTCAACTATTACACGAATACGAACAGTCATAACTTTTTCTTTTTTTGCAATCTCTGTACTGTAAAGTTTCTAATTTACGCTACTCATTTTTAAAGGGTAAATTCTGAAAGTTTTTAATGACTTTAAAGGACTGATTCCATAATATATTTTCACAAAAAGCGCTTTCAAACAACGGTGCAGGATAATATCACAACTCCAAAAAAAAGGTATTAGAGTGTGAAAAGCTTTAACACAGCTCTTTCGTTTGCATTATATTGTATACAGATTTCTCATTGCCAAACTTTTTAGTCTGTCGCAAATGAATAAAGAAAAGGTTGGAGAGAAATAGATCGGTATTGTTTTCAGTATTAAACTTTAGTACAAATATTTGAAAATGACAAACCCATAGTTTTATTAACAGGAAGACCTGGAAAACTTTAATTTTCTTTGTCTGAAATTCATTCCATAACAGAATTTTCTTCTTCGTATCAAATTCTTTATAAGATATTAATTTTTCGATATATGCTTTAACATAAATAACATATTCAATAATGTATTCTCGAGAAGTAACAGTTATATTGATTTTTATGCGAACTAAAATTTCGAATCACGATATGTTCGAGTACCAGAATATTTGGATCATAAAGCTTCCAATAATAATGGAAGTTTTTTCATCGAGAAACGGAGCGAATTGGAATTCCCGTAGCGAAGATAAAATATTTTTATACAAACGATATAAAATTCTATATAGAAAATATCTTTATATTCGTGCTACTACAATATTAGTGTAATACCAAATATATGTTTATAAAAATATGGTATCATTATCATTTGTGGTATTTTAAAAGACCAAATAATAATATTTTACTTGACTATTTTGTTAATAGGAAATTTTCTAAATAAATAGTAATTAATGTAGTTTTAAATGTACTATTTTTATGGGTATAATACGAATCGTATATATAAGAAATAGCGACACGAGTCACGCGAATTCTATCTAAATGCAATTTGTTTTTTTTGTTTAATTTAGTAATGAGAATAAAAGAAGTTCTAATCGCGCAAAGATAACAGCGTGGCGGATATAACTTCATTTATAGCCGCAAGAAATTTGTCTTTATTTTTATTCTTTTCGTCTTTTCTAACGGTAATATTAATATAAGAAATATTTCAATATGCAAAATTATTAAAATCAACGCACGGAATGTTATACATGCATATATATATGCTTCGGGTAAAGATTGTGTTTTCCATGATTATGGGCAGATTATCCAATTTGAAGGGTAGCACAGGCTCGTTTCGACGCATGGATATAAATAGGCAAGGGGAAAAATTCATTTATCATTTTTGCGAGTCGTCGACGGAAAGAAGAGGCATTAGACTGCGAGAGAACGACGAGGACGAAGAAAAGGGAAACGGGAGGCGCGGAAAGACATTGGAGGAACGAGCAACGGGTAGAAGCCGAGAGAAATAGAGTGAAGACTTCTCATTTTGTACGTGGCTGAGTGGCAGACGGAAGGAAGGAGCAGAAAAAAGACACGGAAGAAAAGGAGATGGAAAGGAGAGAAGACAGACAGAGAAATATATACAGTCGAGCAGAGACTTTTCACTTTTGATTTATCGCGCCAACTTCTATTTCTCCCGGGAGATATTAAAACCCGTTGTCCCGGCAATTTAACTTTGCCCACCTGATTGATGATTGAACCAGCCAACGCGTCCTCTTCTTTTGTTGCACCGAATTGCTCATTAGATGCAATTAATAAATCGCCTTCTTTCAAACAAATAAAACTACCTATTAGAGATTATTTGATACTTTTCTTTTTACATCCCTGCGCAATTTGCGCAGTTGTCAATTGTTTGTTTCGCTTTGTTCTATTCGATTATGAAATATGTTATCACAATGTCGATGTGAATTCTGTTACGATCTAGCTTTTAATTTGATAATCTGCAAACATAGAAAGCATCGATATCGAAAAATCCTTTCAAACATTTTTAGGAAATTAGTATTTGGTCAAATTTCACGGGGATAAAAGTAAGATAAAGTGAAGAATAAGATTCGAGAAAGTTGAGGAAAGAAGGAAAAATGAAGAGGACAATTCGTGAAGTTTACACGTCACACGCGACTATTTCGAAGTTCTGGCGAGGTAAGGTAAGCGAACTCGTTAAAATCTTAAGGCGCCTTAATTAGTCTAATAGCACCATCCTTTCTTGTCGGTCCATCAGCAACTTTCCAACCATCGTTCCATTCAATTTCTTCTTCGTGTTGCTCGCAACGGATCTCGAATCTGTTCAAATATTGGCCAGTGTACTAATTCCAATTAGTGTATTTTGTCTGTAACAGAACCCCTTCGGATCTTCCTTGTCTCACGTTATTTTTGTGGAAAGAGAAAGGAAAGGTGACCAGAATGTTTTCATGGACACGGAAAGTAACGGCGCGTGTGGTAGAGTCGAATGTTACTTTATGTGTGCTAAGTGAATATAAATTGTGAATTAAATCGTGCCATAATCAGCTGAACGTCGAGAAATGTATGACGTGCTTGAGAAAGATGAAGAAAAAAGGACCTAAGGCTGAAAGATATGGACCTCTTTCTCTTTGCTTTTTGCATTTCTTTCTTTTTGAGGCAAGTAAATTTTTTCGTTTTGCAAGTAAATAAAGGTAATAAGAAAAAGTAGTTAACTATTATAGAAATTAAAAAGTGTACACTATTCACAGAAACATAAACGAGATATCTAAAGACATATTTTCAACATTCGATTCTACAATCAAGTATCGTCTTACATCTTTATTAGATTGAATTCACGTGAATTATTGTTAAAAATAAGAACTTAACGCGATCGAAAAAATGGCTATTCAATTGATAAAAAGGTAACCAGTTAAAGGACTTCCTAATATTTCAATAAGTACAATAAATATCCGGTCCAGGACGGGGAACTGTATCATCCTGGCAACTGGCGGTCGGGCCCTCTAATAAAAAGCCATACATTTATCACTTTTATCCGCGCTTTATCATACGTACCGCCATGAACTCATAAAACTGCATTATCCTTGTACGTGTGCAGGAACTCGGTTTTTATCGGCCAGGCCGATGAAATTCACCCCATTCTCTTTGTTCCCCTTATCACTAGTCTGTCCCTTTTTCCACTCTGCGTTGTTTACCATTACTTGCCTCATATCGATACACAACTTTCCTCGTTCATATGAATCAAATTATGCGGAGGTTTCATAAAACAACAGTTCAAATTATGGGGAAATTTTAGCTGTCTGGTAAGTTCGGTTGTCTTTTTTTTCTAAAGGAAAGCAATAAACTTTTCTATCTAAGACTTCATTCGTCATCATCTCCACATTTTATTTCAACGATTGAGTAATATCGATCAAAGTATTCTCGATGAAGAATGATTAAAAGTGTAGATTGTAGTCAAGCATTACATATAACAATTTTTATGTTTTTTGATCGTAGAAGAAGTCAAATGATCGAATATCGAGCGAATAGCTCATTTCCATTCTTCCCAAAGGTACCGTATAATAAGTGATTCTCTGAAAAATTTACCTAGTTTCCTACCTACAAACCATACAAGTTTCTATTATCAAGGAAAGTTTCCATAATTGACTTTGTTCATATTTACAGTATGTAGATAATTTTCCTATTGCGTTCATTGGCGATTTTCTAATGATTTAATAATTAGATCTGACAGTGTTAGCTCTCGTTTCGTGCAATTTATTATGCTTTCAGTGTGAAATTAGAGGAAAATTCCGAAACTCGAAATATCTCATAACGCAATACTAATATTTGATCTACTATAACTTGATGAAATATCTTGTGGGTCAGCAATATGCTAATATTCTCATAGGAAATTTCTTATTTAAAAGTGTTTACTTAAATCTATTCCTTGTGTATTATGGTATTTCAACATATTCATGAATATAATATACAATTTATATATGAAATTTAATTAGTACAGAATTACTCTCTAATGAGCTGTTACATTAAAAGCGATTCGGGAATAGATTTTATGTTGAATTTCATCCATATCGGTATTTTATCCAGATGTGCTATTTGCGTAGCTAAATGATACATCAATCTGAATAAATGTATCAATCGGAAAATGTTGACGATGCCCCGTTGAAACCAATTCTAAATTATACGTTTCGGAGACCAATTCTCGACCATTTAATGCAATGGCGAGAAACAATTCAGTTTAAAGTGGTCTATTTATAGAAACGTTAGTCGAAAAATTATCAATTGCATTCGTTTCGTTGTAATCCCAATATGTACATCATCAGTCATCTATTGCTTTAGACATTTTTAATCTAAATGAACTCTATTACACCCTAGATATATTTTATTACTATCGTGCATAATACATATAACGATATATAGTAGAGAAATTGGAAATTAGAAGATTTGCAGGAAAGGTGACCATAAGCTCTATTTAATAAGCGTAGTTAAGTTGTAAGTGAATTTAGATTTCGAAACGAAAATTGAGCACGGTGATACGTAATCACTTTAGTGGTTTGGAAAGTTTGTCATCTGCCAACTGATTGTTTTACTTTCCATCAATTTAATTTTCATGTTGATTCTATCTATTACCACCCAAAGTTATAACTCAGTTTCAAAATGTTCAATTGACCCTAACATACAGATGAATTTTGCACTAATTTTTACTGTAATGTTTAACGAGTGTTTTACACTTGCTACTGGAGTACCGATGTTAAGCAATGGAATTTGATAATGTAAAATAACTGAAAAAAATTGCAACGTTGACGCTTAATTGATTGGACGGTTATTCATTTTCTCTCACTTTGTCTACACTTGTGATCTATTCATCTATTCATCCACGTCTATTCGTTTCTATTATGAAATATCATTATTTATCCAATAACAGATATCCTCGAATCAGTTTCCACAAACTCGACCCTTTCAATCATCAGTCTGAACTATTAAACTTTGTATGGGTCTATCTCAAATTTTGCCTTCGATCAATCATCAGTAACGTTTCCACAAAATCATCAACGAACCTTCATTCTGATGAAGGTACCTACAAACTATTGGACCAGCTGATTTTCTTCCTCATCCCAATTGGGAAACATAATTCCCAGTTCCGATGATGCCGCAATAGCGGCAGGCCACGATCGTTAACCCGAGCGTGCACAGGGTGAACGAGATCGCCAGGAAATAATTTGGCCGAACGTCGTCGTCATCGAATCAGCGGCCGTGATAGGACAACCAGGAAATTGCCAGCTTCGTTACTCGCGAAATATGTAATCGAATATCTCGGAACAATGGTGGATTGTCGCTGCCTTATGGAGATGCCTTCTGTTCACGTCTGTAATTACTCGTAACGGAATTCCCTGTTGACGTATCGACGGAAGATAGCTATTTCATTCAATTAAATGACAGCGAATACGCGATGAAAAGCAATTATATCGGCTAGCTATACCAGTGAATTCGTACATCAGCGATCTAGTTACTAGTATTGTTATAAGTATTTATAAGTTCTCGATGTAATTAAAATTAATAAATAAATTAATTGATGTGAAACGGAAATTACTTTTATTTCAAAGACATATTATATCTATATTATATCTTTGCGTCGCGTCGTATTTATCATGGCTACTCGAATATCTCTTGATCGCGATACGACATCCCTCTTTGATAATTACCGACCCGCGTCCCTATTCACGCTCCTCGCGCCGCATCGATCTATTAACTTGTCACTGGTGTCTACTGAAAGGTGACAGGAAGCTGCTGCTGCATCCTGCGTGAACTAATTATTAGCAGTCGTTACGAAGATAGTGTGTACGCCGAAGATGTCGAGAATGGATAACAGGATTTGTGGTACGAATTAGATCGCCACGAAATTTGCGTTACGGCTTTGCTAACGGAGGTTAGACGGAACATCTACTGAAATTGCGACGTTTGCTAAATGGGAATGGTTTTTAACACGTTGATCGATGAAAAGACATACAAAAAGAACAAATAAGATCAAGAGATCACGTTAGGAGGCTTAATTGCAATTTACATCCTACGATCATCCCAGATGGCCGCAAATTTTATCTGCGCAAATTCCTATCACCATCAGGCGATTAAGTGCGCATTCACATCGAATAACATCGGTCGAAGGGCCAAGAGCATAGATGGATGCTTAAGAGAGGCCAAAATAGTCCCGAATAGGGAGAAGGAGACGCACTCGAGAAGGTGGGAAATTAGTATGCGGCGGCTGTCGCACACCCCTCGACGATGGCGACGACGCGATGTCAACGGCTTTCTACACCTTTCGCTCGACCCTGGACCAGCCAGACTAGACCGTTAATTTTCCATCCCGTGACTCCAATCAATCTTACGGCCGTCACCGGCTCTCCCGTATGACGATGCCCTCGTCGCCTCACCTCCGGGTTTGATACGTCATCGCCTTCCACCACCCCGTTTCCCCTCATTTCCTCTGTGATTTCTGACACCGTCACAGAGAATTCGCTAAATATCCGAAGATATGTCGTTTGTCCGTAGTGACACGTCCACGGAAACGGATTTCGAATGACCGTCCATTCCAACACCTTCATGCTTGTCGTTTATTGCCGGACTTTGAACGTTTGTTACGACTCATCGGCAGTATCGGGAACACGGAAGAAAGATAAAGCGGCGAACCGGCCAAATCTGGCGTGAAAGTTTGAAATCTGGCATACTAGTTTTGTCAGTCGTTGACAATAAATGTTGAAAAATGATTCAACCACATGCATGATGGATAACATTTAAAGAATCATTCAAAATATGTTTATTTGCTTTTCTTCTCTTATCAAGTAATCATTAGTAATCAAGTAATCAATCATGAACAGGCTTTTCACTATTTTGTTACTTTTGAATTTCTGCTTGAAATTTCATAAGTTACTGGTTTCTCGTTTCCATCTACGTTGCCGAGCAACAATTAGAAATACATTCACGTGGCTAGAAATAGTTTGTCAATTATTGTGTCGCGCCGTTAATTCTTCAGTTTAATCTACGATCGATTCGATGGCTCGCCCAGTTCGATGACCTAACAGTACATGGCTTTTCCGTGTCTCACATTTACCTCGATAAGTCACCTACGACCTACGATCTGGATTTTCATCATGCGTTCACCGCTTTCGTTACAACGGGAACACGGCCGTAGATGAAGCGCAAAACGCATTCTGTCACGTTGTTTGCATGCGTTCGCCGAAATCCAATTATTGATATGAAAGGTTCGTGCGTCGTACGAGAAATTGCTCCAACTTTTTCGCCATTTTCTGGTACAATGCGTCATCGACAATCGATAGTAATGAGTTTTAAGTACTGTTTTTTGTTTTCAGATGTCTCTCCACGCGATTCTATTTCCGTTTCATTCAATTAACAATCAACGGTGAACGTTTAAAGAACGCATAGAAATGTTTATACTATCCTTTGTATGTTTATGACGACACGGTTTGCTTTCCATTTCGAATGGATTTCATTGAACGCGGTACAGTTACAGAACTTTCGGGTTTAATTACCAATTCTACCATCTGACGCGTCTCATTCGTCGACGAAACAATATTTATCCGCAACATTTACTTCCGTTTTGCAGCGACCGATCTTGCGATATATGTTATAAAAATTGCAATTGTATTGGATTTTTCCGTTCAAGTTGCATTTACGAATTGCACAATAGGCATGATGTAATGTTGCGTTTATTTTTCATTTCTAAATAATAATAAATAATATATAAATCCTTCTAATAATAATAATAATAAATATAATCTAAATAATAATATAATAATAATAAAGTGCATATATAAAGTTTGCTCAAAACCAGGCATTTGCGTAACAAGTGTGTTTTGTATAACTAAATGTTTATTTTATTAAATCATGGAAATTCCGAAAATTAATTTGGTTAATGGTAATCCGCATAATTAGGTGCTTAGAAATTTCTTCCCATTGCAATAGTGTAGTACCATATTTTGTCACTGAAAGTAGTAGTCTGTAAAAATAATCTGGGAAATATTTCTTGCACTTATTCCTTTCAAACGCTGATCGGTCTGACCAAAATCTGACTACTTCCACTTCTTGTCATCAGCAGATCAACAGTACCATCTATCTTCTTACAAAAGTTCAATATTTCTCGCATTGGCATAGTGGCATACTGTCATTTTTACGGCACAAACAGATCTTTCGCCGCTTTTAAATGGCTCATCGTTGTTTTTCATGTAATAGGTTCGTCACAAATAAATAAATAATGAGTATTAACTTTATGTATTCTGTTCGTTGGTTGTCTTTTCTATAGTCTTTTTCTCTTTAATAAATGACGAATTAATAACATGGGTAAAACCGGCTATTATGAAATTGTTCCGAATAACCTTCCACCTTCCAGGTAATTGCTATCCAATTTCGCAAATATGCGAGGAGCGAAGGAAGGTGGAAAGAGTCTCTTCAACTTTGCCAAGTTCGCCTTGAATATCGCGGGACACGCGAAGATAATTCACGGAAAAGTCGGAAAAGAGATAACTTCGTCTCGGCGATGTCGAGAACGTACGCTATGGGTTCGTCTAATTTATCGAGTATAAGGATGGAAAACGAACGACGGAGGTTTCCTCGAGTTATTAGTCCTGCTTAACCAAAGTGATTGACACGGCAAAAATTGCCTGGTACAAATTTTTAGCTGACAATTTAGATTAGGTAGGATTTCTGACGTATACAACAAATTTGTATAAATATGTCCGGGTAGAATACGAGCTGAAATCACTCGAAGCTTCGCAGCGAATATTTGCGGCAATGAACAGAAAAGTAACAAAGTGTCTGGAGAGAAATGGAAAGGGGAGATGCAAGACAGAAGAATGAAATTAATTCATTTGAGCGTATATAGAGTTTTCAAACCAGGTCAGGATTTTAATGAGAGAGTAAGGAAACCTGTGATTCGATCGATAATGGTTGCAAACTTTATATTAAACATTTCTTGTATTTTGTTCGCAACATTAAACTGTAATTATCATATTCATATCGTGTATCCGTATATAACGTACGAATATATCATATTCACAATTATCATTCGATGGATCTCTGCGTTATAAGATTTTTTATTTAATCGAAATTGTTTCCGGCGGCGAAGCCTGCTGGAAAATTCATGCTGGCTGTATGGGAAACGTAACAGGTTAATTACTAAATTAGACGTCAAGGTTTCAGATTCAAACGTCCGTAGCAGCAAGTTGTAATTTATGCTGAAATAATTACTCGTTATGGTTACTTAACACCATGTACGCACTCCGAGCTCACAGCGAATGTCAAGAAAGCTGTAGACCTACAAGAAACTTTGCTTGAAAGAAATCTGTTATATTATATCGGACAATTTTTTAGCGAGAGATATAAAAACAGAAAGAAAAATGTAATGTCTCTTTAAAAAATGAATATTTTCCTTAGGGAATAATATTCGAATTATGTAAAATCAAAGTATATTTTGTATTACTCTTTAACTCTTGTACAGTTTGTTAAGAAATTTTATGTTAAAATAAAACAGTCGTCAACTAATTTCACTCGATCACTAAATCGTTCCAATACCACAAAATTACCAAAATTATCGTAGCGAATACTTGCGTGAAGACAAAAGGCAGACGTTTGCGATTTACAAAATTACAAAACAGCCGTTAAGAGCTATTACAGAGACAACCGGGGAATCGATACTCATGGTCGGCGTGCAACGAAACGTGCACAAACAGCAGCGTAATTTTAGGAATTGCTAGGAAGGGTGATCGAGATGAGCAAAGACGACTAAATTTCTTTGTCTCACCATGTGAAAAGGAGAAAGGTTGTAAGTTAACGTACGAAGAAGAACAAGACGAGTCGAGCGATCGTTTGAACTCATTCGAAACAACAATTACGAAAACTACCATGGCACAATATCCGCCGCTGTCTAGACATGTCGTTGTGGTTCAGTTGTCGTCTTCTCGTAGAATTTTGCCATACGTCGATGTACCGATAAGTCGCCAATGATTGCATAGCACGATAATATTTTTAGTATTATATACAGATTAATAAAGCGCAACTATTATAAGACAATTATTGTGGGATAGTGTGACGTCAGGGAAGGACGTGGCGTGAGGGGTAATTGTTTATTAGCGTTGTCAAGATATGTTAATGTTGTCAAGGAGTGTTATGAGCGTTACCAAGGTATGTTAAGGGAAAAATTAGTATGGAAAATGCTGTCAGAGTTGAATTTATCGTGGTTATGTGAAGTTCGTTGTGTTGTTGTGTCGTAGAATTAGTGAGAAACGAATACGCAAAATGCAGTATTATATTCGATTTCACAGTATTTATCATACTGTTTTCTATAAACTTATAATATAACATTCCTACATTATTATGCTGCAATTGGAATTTTGATGCTAGGCATTTTAAAGAATAGATATGCACCTTTTATAGAGCTGCATCTCGACAACTTTGTCGGTGAATAAGTTTGACGAGTATGCAGTGTGACTCACAAACAGAAAAAGACAGAAAGGGGGAACACGCTAGGGAATAGAACAATGAGAGACTAATTTGGAAAAATGAATTCCTGCATGGATTGAAGTTGGAGAAAACGAGATCTTTGACGGTAGTAAATGACAGAACCACGAACGCACAGTTCGTAGAAATGTTATTCCGATTTCGAGCAAGTTTGCGCAATGAATTTGGATTCATAATTTTTGTGACGTTATAGGAGACTCGACATGTTGAGGAAACAGCGGCTGGTTGTTAAACTTCGGATACGCCTCGGGTTGAATCATGGCTCGCGTACCTCTTTCGTTCCAGCTTTCTCCGCGCGCATGTTAAAGAGGAAGCGTTGCTTGTTTTGACATCTCCTTTTATCATTTACGATGTCACAGGGAAGTTATTGCTTTGCTGGAAATTTTGATTTTGTTCAGCTAAATTCCTTCGCGTAATCGAACTATTGTACTATTATTAGTACAATTTTATAAATTATAAGTTACAAGTTATCAGAATGATTAAGCTGTGCCGTATAACGGGAAGAATAAAATAAAGAAACTTACACAAATACATTTGATGATACACGATTCGAAGTACAGAATAAATTTAAAATAATCCTTTTTCATATAGTAAAAAAGAGGTCCTTAATTCGCTGCAATTGTTGCTCAAAAGCGCAATTTTATTATCGGGTTTGTTCTGACTCTGTTATCCTCAAATCGCCTTCATTTCGATACTATCCTTTTCAACCGTGACTTCATATTTCATCAAATACGGAGAACCGCAAACAACGAAACAGGTTTACGCTTCAAATTTTATTGAGAAACCGTTTGCTTTTGTCCTCGAGTTTTTTAATGTAACGTTTACATAATAAATGAATCTCAACATGAGAAAAATTCCTACTTTGCTGTTTTCATACTTATGAATGTGAATGATGTTCAATGTTTAATGGCATTTAGAATTCATTCTTTTTTCATTCTTTCATCTTAACTTTAAATGCTATTGATACAAATCTATAAGCGAATAATTGAAAGACTATTGTATGATAATTACATATATATATATATAATTAAGGTATATTAATTTTTTTCTTTTCACGTATAACAAGAGACGAGCAATTGAATCCAGGGAACGAAAAAGACTCGTAGATCTTTGGATCCAAGGATTTTAAAGACAATGAAACGGGAAAGGGGAACGAGGTGAGAAAATTAATTACATTCTAGAAAGTTGCGTAATTGCATCGATCGCCCCTGCAGAAACTTGTTTCGCTCAATCTTCACGCGTCGACTTTTTAGCACTTTTCCTATTCTATTCTTTGTTTCAATACTTCGTGATATCAAAATGTATGGCCATTTTTCGATAATTAAAAAAATAATAAAATTTCGTGTCTGCATGTTACTCTTTGTATTAATAGTAGGTTTGCCTCATACATCATAAATATAACTCATAATAATTGTCCAAAATCTTAAATAAGAATATAAAGATCTGTACAGCTTGCCAATATAATCTTTCTCCGAAATATCTGAGTTGAAGTCGCAATAATACGACGAATGTGAAAACTCGATAATGAAAGGAAAGAACTGTGAGGTCAAGATAGATGGGTTAAAGGAAAAAAGGTTCGGAAAGGTAGTGGCTGGATCAATTGGCACTGAGCTGCTCGAAAAATGGAAATATGTCTGTACGTTCGGTAATATGATTAAAGAGGGTGCAGAAGCAGTCCCGTTAAGAGGAAGATTCTCGCGGGGAGAGAGGAGAAAATATTTCCATAAGATCCTTTGCGACGACGCTTTCGAAGAAACGACAATTGAGCTTTCGATCCACTAGATCCGTCGAAATTTGATCCGTTTTTATTTACTCATCCCAGATCGTAAGATGACTTAGGTTTCGTTTTTAATAAAAATGGAATCGAAATTATAATTTTTCGTTAATTTAACTGACAATCGTATCGCATAGCTTTATCGATAGAAATATTTATCAGTGCACCTATTTTTCTTTGTGTGAAATTTAATATACCTGAAAGAATAAATCTGACCATATGTCGAATACAAATAATAACCTTACACTTTATTATTTATAACCTTCGAGAAGACAAAGATTTTTATAGGAAACGGGAAAGGAATCGAAGTTGGTGTCTGAATGAAATATCAAAGAATTCGATAAAATCTTTATCTCCATTCATTAAAACTCATTATTGCTATATCCACTCTAATTAAAACTCGCTTTCCTCACCCTTCGGAAACTTTTTTCTTATCGTCCTTTATCTCCACATTTCCTCGAATCAAAATTCAGTTTAAGTGATTTCTTTAATTTCTTTGTGCGATAACTGGTTCTCAGTATGTCTTCAGATAATTCTTCAGATAATAACCGCTGATCGAAATTTTTTTTATATTCGTCATAACCTTACAAAAACAATTTCATTTGTAAACTCTCTTCTTGATTTACATAAAATTCTTCAGCTTATCGTACATACGCACGAACACTAATGCACTAATGTAAATTATATGTAACTATAAGATTTTGCCTTAAAGACAAATAAGCTCTCGTGACTACAAAAGTAGGAGCAGGTCTCATTTACAATTAAACAAAACACAAGAACGTCGCACGATGAGGAAGGAAGCAATGAACGGTGCGTGCGCACGTGGCGTACAAAAATCTTCTCTCCCTCTCGGCCAAGGCATCGAGCAGCTCATTAAAGCCAGAAGAGCTGGAGCTATCCGGTCTAATTAAAAGCCACTCAAACACGGGAGCTGATCAACCGCGACGTTTATTGGTGCGAGCGCTCAATCACGAAGGGGGTCGTCGGACGTCGACAACGACGACGGGTGAGATCGAGTCGTTTCTGGCACGCAACCACGTCTCTTTCTCGATGTCCCAGGAGACTTCTTCGACCTCATTCTATTCCCTCTGGTGTCTTTCCTACCATTAACAATCGGAGACGATGCTAGCTGGTGCGAATGAAGGGCAAGGTACACCAACGATTACCAGGATTAAAGATAGAAAGAGATGAAAAGGAAGAGGAAGTAGAACAAACAAAAAAGCAGCGTGAGAAGGTGAGATCGAAGGAGAACGATAATAAAGAGAAGTATGAAAGATAGAAGAAGAAAGAGGTACAAAGAAAGAAGAGAGAGAAGAAAACATAAGAACGGAAAAGCGTAGAGTCGCTTGTATAATTCATGGGTCCACTTTGAGTGGTTGCTGGTCCATGGGTCCAACCACGTTTCAGACAGTGCCCCCTGGCCCCGCTGGTTTCCAACTGTTCGACCTGTAACCCCGCAGCATCTCAATGCTGACCGACCGGCAGATTAGCCCCAGGAAATTGCCAAACTTCTCGTCTCTCCGGTAGGAAAGTCGATTCTAAAAGTCGTTCCTCAAGCGGCCAGTAACCCCCGCAGACTTTCAGTTCGAATTCCTCAGGGCAGCTTACGATAGGACACCGGAAACTGTTTCTTAAATTAATGCGTCCCGAAACGATCCTCCTTCTTCCGTTTTCCTTTTTCATCCTGCTTTGGCTATTGTTTTATCCCGTACCCTTTTCTTTCCTTTTATCTGTATTGTTTTTTGTTGATTTCTTTATTAAATGATTTTCCATCATGTGAAGCGGTAGAGATTATTTACGATTTATCGCATAATTTTGATATTGCGTTGTTTCGTTGGTTTCTTGGTGGTTTTTGTTCTCGCGTCGCTTTTCTCTTCGACGTTCGAATTCGAGACGATGCGATAGTCTAGTGGATTTACGGACCACGTACGTTTCGGTGCTGCTTTATCGGCTGTACCGATGCACAGGCTTCGATGGTTGTAAATCGAAATCGCTTTCTGGAACGGCTGCTCCGGCAATACATCGAGTCTCTTCGGGTTTTGTTTGGATTGATCTTTATCGAGCCGATCAGACGAGTGTATTCCTTTTGTCATCTTGTTTATTCTAACCTATCAGACTTGTACTTTTATGACAGCATTTTTTTTCTTACAGTTTGACAAGGTCTAGGTTAACAAGGTCTATTAAGTCAGTCAGAGTTTCACTTCTCAAACAAATCTATACAACTTTAAATGTTTTATTTCGTTTGATTTTTAAACGAACTGTACTTGATAGAGCAAATCAGTTAACAATGATGGGTAAAATTGCTCTAACAGAAAATATGCTGTTAATTATCGAATAGCATAATAAATAACATAATCACGATCATAATAATCTACCTTTAATTAATTCATCGCTTAATAATTATGTACTTGCGGCGTTGTTTAATATTAATGAAACCAAAACTCCATCGCGAATAGTAAACTACCAATCGTGAATATTAATGAATTTATAGTATTACACAAGCAGATAAATTAGCACAATGTGGAATCGACAAAAATACGATAAATCTATCGAAGATATTAAATCAGGATCTTGTTAACGTAAATTTCATATCGTAATATTGACAAATGAAATATGAATTATATTCTTCACTTGTTAAAAATATTTATTCGTCTTTCGCAAAATTCATATCTCCACTTTCACGTTGGTATTAAACATTTCGAATACATATAATTAGGTATTTAACGAAAAAGAGAAGAAAGGACAATTAAAAAATCAATAATTACGACGTAAAGTTTTTACGGTATCCTTCCGTGGAGCACACCTTAATCCAACATTTTTACACGAAGCTGCGGCAGAAAATACATCAACGATGTTCACGTATTTTGCGGTGGCGCAACAACGCTGCCGCGAGAACGAGATATTTAACGAATTTACTTTCCACGGTACTAACGAAGCAACGTCCGTGGGCCGCAATTAATTCAACCGCGAGGAAGCGTGGACCTATTTAAAAAAATAGTCGGTCTAATTTGCACGCTAAAGAGACAAAAATCGGCGAAAGAAAAGTACAGGTGCACCCGGTCCTTCGTCGTCTTTAATCTTCCCTTCAAAAATATATTCCCGTATACTCTACGAATATCCCATATTTCAGGATAATTAAAATTTCCAAACTGTCCATGTTCCCTGTCCTGCAATAATTCGTTGTTCCGGTGAATATGAAAAATGTTTAAAAAAAGGAAAAAAGGAAAAGGGAGATAAAGGAAGAAGGAAATGCATCCTGCGACGGGAAACCGGAAAATTAAAAATTCAATCGTGAGTTCGAGGACGGGAAATTGTTCTTCTTTTTCCATACGTTATGCACACGGCCATATTCGTCCCCGCGGGTGATTGATTGAAAAAAGAAAAGAAATCCGTAAATGAAGGATGAAAAATTCATCAAGCAGGCGCCCGAATTAAAATTTTCAAATAAAGCTTTGAGTTGTTCGAAAGGAAAGTTTACCGAAAACTCCATGATTACATTATGTTAGAAAATTGAGAAGCTAACTGGATATACCAATTTCGTTACTGGTTTTCGAGTTTCGTGGACATTTTTTTTTTTTTTTGTTTTATTTAAGCTTTTTATACGTGCAGTGTTCTACGAGCTTAAAATTTTGAAGTACAAATCTCAGATAAGATAAGAAGAAGATCAGATAAGAAGATTAAATTATTTCCGAAGACAATGTACTGTGTAATGTATCATTGCGTAATATTCCTAAAGACAAAAAGTATAGTGGAATCAATTTATTAATTTTGAGGAAAGTTAGAGAATATCTCAAAAGATTGACTGGATGTTTGGCTAAATGCAAAGGCGCGAGTTTTAAACGAAGCAATATCTTTCCCAATTAATGGGAAACTGGTCTCTATAAACGATTCCCCTCGAAAACCTTGAAACTCTTCGATCACCGAATAGGAAGGGTACGAAAGCGAGTAATTAATTTGCCGCGTAATCTCCCTTATTATTCTTAATTGATTCATTTGCGAGGAAGCCGAAGCTCTACATGGCAAAAGAGTAAAAGCGGTGACAAGGTGGATGAAAAATACTCATGCAGTGATTTTAACGAAAGAGGAACGGATTAAAAAGTATAGACGAGTTCGTCAGTGGAAAGATACAACGATGATACAGTGTCGAGTTCATGAGAAGCTCTCGTTATTACGAGCTTCTCCCTTCTCCGATCTTTAATTACGTCGCGATGTCGAATCGCAGTTCCCAAGAGGTTACGCATTCGAAAGCAGAACGCTCGACAATATTTTAGCTAAATTAAAAAGCCGTTTATGCATCCTCTGTCCCCGTCACTTTTCTTTCGGTGATCTTCTTGGTGGCGTTCCAACCCCTTTGTGTCGCGGCTGTCGGTCTCAGATTGCCGTACTCGTCGACCACCACAGAATGGAAGAACTTCGTATCTGTCTTCCGGAAGAAAGCAATAGTGACATTAAATTACGGCGTCTTCTCTCCAGTGACAATAAGAGAGAACTTTCCACGGGACCTTCGCTGATATTGCTCGAAGGGTAATCGCGCTATTACCACTCGATTGAAGAAGTTTTGCGACGCTCTCGTGTATGCAAAATCATCGCGTATATTGAGCGCTTTGTCGATTAAATCTCGACTTAGTTCTTTTTAGTTCTTTGTGACTGGTTGGTAATTTAAACATAGCATTTTTGATATGTTTATTGCATGTAATTTATATGTATATCGTGAACATGTGCTATACTATATGTATTTCCTTTTTTTACACAGATGTAACACCTACATCGTTTCCTGGAACAACTTGCAGCAACATTTTCATCTGAGAGTTATTCCTCTTACAGTTGCTTCGATTGAATTTATAACGTGCTTATGAAATGCTATCTGCCGATTTTCCAATGCTGTAATATGCCATTCTATATTATCGCCATACAATTCACATCCTAATATTTCCAAAAATATTCTTCTTATTTTTTTTATTGATATAGGACTTTCCCACGAAGGATATTTGATCAATCATAAAACGAATGCCTTATATGTCGCCAGGTCGGTAAAATTCATAAATAATGACAATGGTCAACGTATACATCTTCGATACGAATAATAAAAAACATCTAAGTTGCACAAATGTTTTCGCATTACACAATATCCATAACTCAACTACGCATGTACACTTTGAATGGACATCTTTCGTAGAAATTTACTAATTGTTTATCAATCGTGCCGACATTTCTTGCGTCAAACAAGTCACGACAATTTGCCACAAAAATGTCTGTTATGGCTCTAAGCGGTGCTAACTTGTCCGTAGCTTTTCTTTCTTTTCGAATATTCATATCATCAAAACGCATAAAGCGTACAATTTCTCTGAACCGATCTCGCGACATTGCAGCCATGTAAATGTGACATAAAAATGACTCCATAAGTGATGCGAATTTTCTCCAAATTTCCCGAATCTAACTATAGTCAATAAAACTCCAAAAAATGTATTGATTTCGGTGCGGTCTATAGGTTTCCATTTCTTATTTGATATCGTACTATAAACTTCTGCTTTTTAATTTGTATATTTGACAATTATATCAATAATTTCATCATTGATAAAAAGATGGAAGCTTCTATCGATGTAATATTTTCTCTTTTGGTAGTTAATTCGCCATTACGCGATGTAATTTGCATTTAATTTTTGTTGGGAGCAATATATTTCCACGTGTATCTAGTTATAATTCGATCTCATACATGAATTTTCATCATTTCAATTTGTTCGTCAAAATCGTTGATTTTATAGAAAACACATCGTTTTATATGTCTTGTAACTCAGCCTCAACATTGCTGCAGCATGATGTAGTACTTTCATCGGGTGATAACTGTATATCAAAATCATCTTCATTTGTAAGACTATCGAAAGCACAACTTTGATTCCCTGGCTGTCCTGTTTCTTCAATCATCGCGAATGCTTCTTTTCACATTGAGCTCTTTAAAATATCTCTTTTTTTGTCGATAGTTCAATAGATACTAATGGACGCACACAAATTCTTTTCCTCTCTGAAGATAAAGTCTTCTTATTGCAAATTGTCGAAGAGTAAAATATCGAGAGAAAAAGAAGAAGATCGCATGTTTCTCAGATTACAAATCCGATACGCATTATTTACAATATTTTTTTTTATTTAATTCTTTACATTCACAATTTGTCCAGTTTGGACATTTGGTAGAATTTTTTGGCTGTTTGATTATCGTGTGGGTGGCTACCCCCAGCGGGATACCATCTTCGTGTTTGTTAGGTTGTGTCCTTTGTGAAGTCTGCTGGGTGTTTCCTTTTCAGTTTTCTATCCATGTTGGAGGTTTCTTTTTTTTTTTATTTAGTTGTTTACATTCACAATTTGTCCAGTTTGGACATTTGGTAGATTTTTTTGGCTGTTTGATTATCGTGTGGGTGGCTACCCCCAGCGGGATACCATCTTCGTGTTTGTTAGGTTGTGTCCTTTGTGAAGTCTGCTGGGTGTTTCCTTTTCAGTCTTCTATCCATGTTTGAGGTGTTGATCGTTTCCGCAGCTAGCCGGTTTGGGTGTTTTCCTATTCTTTTTTGTATTTTCCTGCGTATCTGCTAATTTTCTCTTTGACCGTTGGTATTCCCATGTCCTTCCGTATGTCCTCGTTTCTAACGTACCATGGGGTGTTTACTATTGTTCTAAGAATTTTAGCTTGTACTATCTCTATTTTGTTTATATGGCTCATTGCTACTATCCCCCATAGTGGTATTCCGTACGTCCAGATTGGTTTCATGATCGTTTTGTATATTTTTAATTTATGTTCTATGTTTAATTTAGATTTTCGACTTGTTAGCCAATGCATCTGTCTCCTTGTTGTCTGTATTTTGTCTATTATTGATTTAGTATGCTGTTTCCATGTGAGTTGTGTTTCTAAGTGGAGTCCCGGTATTTGACTTACCTTGTTTGCGGTATGTGCGTGCCGTTCAGTAGGATGTTTGGTGGTATCTGTTTTCGCAGTGTGAATGTAATATGGTTACATTTATCGGGGTTTGCGTTTATTTGTTTATCTTGCAGCCACTTTTCTATTTTTGTGACATGTTCTTGTAGTAATTTGACTGCTGTTTCTGGGTTAGTGTGTCTGACTAGTACAGCTGTGTCGTCCGCGAATGTTAGTATTTTGCTATTGGTTTATTTACAATATGGGTTAAAATCTATGCGGCTTTGGTAGCCGACGATTAATGCCTATTTATAATTTTTAGGAGATAAGATTTAGATTACCTTTTTTTCATCATTATGCGAATTCCAACCACGAAATTTATATTTTCCGCATAAATAACAAACGAGAAACAGCGCCCGAGTGCGAATATGATTTTCCTAAATAATTTATCGAATCGAAATCTACAGATCAAGTTAAAAGTTTGGAAATTAGTCGCGCAAGTTTCGAGCACGCGAGAAGCCAGTATAAATTCTTACACGTCCGCAGAGGTAGCACAAAAGACGTGTTGCAATTGTCGTCTTCGTCAGTGAGGTTGTCGTTGTCTGGCAAGTTAACGAAAGACCGTGATCAATTCGTAATTAAAGCCGCGAACGGTTCGATATCGCTGCGTAAAAGAGCCTTCGGGGAAGCTGTTTGCCCGCGTATCACGATAAAGAATTCATTAGCGAGACCCTCGGACCGAAATGAAAATCTCAGAGAAATTTCCGCTAAATTTTTAAACGCCCGATAACCGTTTCGTGTTTTTCTTCAATTAATCGAGACCGACCGCGCGAGGCTTACCGAATAATTGATCGCGACGTATTAACTCTACGTTGAACGATTTTCCTCTCTTAAACGAATTTTCTTCTTCCTGCAGATTTTCTCGTTTTCCGTTTTCTCTCCTTTTTCTTGTATTCTTCTTTTTCTTTTCTCCTCTTTACCTTTGGTAGTTGGGATAGATGCATTAAGTAAATAGGGATCCTGCTCTTTCTTTTTTTGTTTTTAATAAAATCTTGTGGTTGCCAGTGATCGATAGCTTTGTCTGCTACGAAACGTATTCTCTATCCGAATTATAATTTTTGTAATTTCTTTTTATAAATTTATAATATATTATATATTAATATATATATTATATATTATAATATTATATACGTCAAAGATGAAAGGACACCGAATTCATTTGGAATTCCCTTTGGAATTTTTGGAAAACCCCTTAACACTTTAATCTAGATTCTACCATAGCCGTAATTAAGCAGTTCATTCAATCCGATTGTATTTGTTCGAGATTTGTGATAATGGGCTTGGGCTCGAGGCGATAACCAGTCGCCGAACGTAGCCGCGGTCAAGGGATGAACGCTTTGCCTAACAAAAGTATGGAGTAATGGTATAGCTCTACTTAAAAAGAAATAGTTGTAGCGGCACTCGACAGTAATAATTCCAACGGTTTCTGTCCTGTGGATCGCCACACGCAGATCCTATTCTTCGGGTAAGATGATTACCAGATGTAGACGCATCTCCACAGTACATGTTCAACTAGCCTGAGGACCCGTTACAAATCTTAAGATTTAGTTAACTAAAATCCTTCAAACAGGCAGGAAAATAGGGGAAATCTATTTTTTTCACGAAGGACGCTTCCTCCTAACAACTTTCTCTCAAAGGCGGTTAACATCCTTCTTTAATCACCAACATAGGAATTAACCAATTAACAGGAACGTCTATTTCCCTCACTTTCCGAACGAAGGTTTTCCTCGATGAATCCGATGATCTTGCGTCCTTAGACACACCCCATCATAGTTTTCCTCTGCAGTATCATCGTGACGGAAAGTCATTCTCTCTCGTGAGGTCTGATTAGCGAGTTACATAGCGTCTTTATGCTCGGTGAATATTTTTACATTTTAACAAAGAGCTAGTTTAGTAATACTTGTACCGTAGACATGTAAATCGAGTCCGACTTAGACTTTGGAAGGAAGTACATTTGTTATCCCGTTGACCGCGGATTCGTTATCGAATCTAAGACCATTGTCATTAGTGTTTAATCACCGCGGTTACTTGTCAATTCTGCAATATCAACACTTGTACTAATAATCATATTTGTACTAGTAAATATCTCCTCTATTGCATAACAACAATGTCTAATCCAAATGAAGATTCGTTACACGCTCCTAACCCTAATCATAATGTGATCCCGACATATATATATATTATATATACAGGGTGGTTGGTAACTGGTGGTACAAGCGGAAAGGGGGTGATTCTATGCTAAAAAAGAAGTCGAAAATGTAGAATAAAAATTTTTTTTTCTTTTTTTTAAATTTTTCCATCGAGACAACGATCTACAGTGAGATCCGTTACAACGTACCGCACGCGTACCGAGCGAACATTCAAAGTCGATTTTCTCGAAAATAAAGCCTCAAACGAAAAATTTTTATTCTACTTTTTCGACTTCTTTTTTCGCGTAGAATCACCCCCTTTCCGCTTGTACCACCAGTTACCAACCACCTTGTATAATATTTGACGCAGAAATAATTTGAGCAGATATTTGTGGAAATACCTTGCCAGAATTACCGCATAAAATTAATGTTACCTGTTCTCTTGTCACAGGATTGGATGTTAATCAACTAGATGATTGGAAGCGGTAAGTTTTCTCCAAGTTTGTCTCGGAATGACAACTCAAGCGACCAATTCCACAGGCACCGAGTAGCATTCCGTTTACACAGAAAGTAGTTTAACGTGAAAATTATGATGGACAGATTACTAGCTGAAATGAAATTAGCTCTCCAACCCCTTAGGCGAATTAAGAAATCGTTGGGAGAATGATGATCTTCGCGATTGTTTTATCCTGAAACCGGTAGTAGGAATTGTTTGACTATTTCAATCATCTTAATAGCTCGAGGATTAATGAATAAGGATTAATGAATATTTCCGTAGAATTTTTGTTTGAAATGTGAAACATTATGGCGATGGTTGAGGTGAACGGCCTGTATAAATCACGTTATTCGAGCGGAGAAACGACGATGATTGTTCGAACTCATAGCAGTATTCAAATTTGTGAATAAATATTGAACCTGATCCTGCTGTTAGGTATCGACAGATTATATTACAAAATGGAGTTTCTTGCGGAATCAAACTGTTGTACCTTGCAGATTATATTACAAAATAATGTTCATTTACATTCATTGGAATAATTATTAGAGAATTATGATTTCACTACGTGACATTAAATTTCTTCCAAGAGTTTAAGATATTTTAATATGTTTTATATAGCACGTATAATATAATATACAGTAATATAAGTATTTTGCAGAATATAAGCAAATATAAATAAGTAACTTTTTTTTATTCACGCGTATCTAGAGCCTGATAAAATAAGGAAAAATTAATGAATTTTACGATAGTTTAGAACATTAATTTTTCATCCTAATATAACACCAATTAATACACGATCTGTACGGCGTACGGTGATGCAATACACGTTCTACGATAGCGTGTTAGGATTAGCATAATTAATACGGGTAATTAATAGTTACTGTACCTATCAGATACATCTATAATGGTGTTCATCGCAGAAATACATCAAACGAAATACTTCTTGACGATGAATATTGATTTCGATTCGATACGCCATTTGATATTCACCTTACTCGAAATAATAGCTCATAACTAGAACAATACCTATTCCTGTACCAGTAGTAATACTGCCATATTAAAGTATTGCATTATTTTCAAGTACCAATATAAAGTATTTAGCAAGTGCTTTGCATTTTCAAAACAAACATCGATAACGATTTTTTATCATTTTTCGCGACAAAACTTTTTTCGTCCTCGTGCATCATGATGATGCACGGGCAAAAATTTTTCGCGAATATTTTATCAGTGTTGTAATTTGCTTTTATAATTTACTAAAGAAACGGCTAATTTGACGTTGGGTAAATAGGTGCGGTGCAAAAAATGTTAATAGTCGGAACGTTGGTCGAAGAGGAAGATTTAATGTCACATGTGAGATTAAAACTGCAAATATACGTAATATATGTTAAAACAAGCAGCTGCGTGAAATATAAAAAACAAATTTGAACCATTGCTAATCAAAGTTACGGAACATTCTTTATCCCAAATAAAAATTCACAAATATTTCTTCCTCGCAAATCTGAAAGAATTGCAAGATTCAAAACTCAAAGTTAATTTCTCTGATTTCTCAAATACGACACTCAGCCATGCATAATTGATTAAAAAGTTGTTCTTAACAGAAATGAAAATGTTCACATTTAAAGTCAGGAAACCATTCGAAAACTACCTACTAAGTAGAGCCTCTGCCTTCTTCTTCGAACAAATAGACGCGTCGGAAGTTTCGCGAGTTGGAGGAATTAAAAAATTCAGAGTTAACGCCTGGACTAATCTCAGAGACGTTTCAAGGCCGAAGCGTAGCTTCATGCAATTAATAAGGAGGTGAGATGGTTGGTGATAAGGCAGGGAATGGAATCAACGCTATAAATGCCTATGGGAAGGCTGTCTAACGACCGACAATTAAATCCCCGTCTCAGTCGGAGGCCAAAGAGGAAGAAGCGTTGCATTATGTATACGAAGCTTGGAGTTTGAAGGGAAAGCAGACGGTGCGGTACGGCGGTGAGAACGAAGTCGAAGGAAAAGAGAAAGAGAAAACACGAAAGAAGAAAGAGGAAGAAGAAGCCGACAGCCGAATGAATACGATATTGTTGCTATCCGCAACACGGCCGCAAGTTTTGTTCGTTGCAGCAGCCTGCAGCGGCCCTCCCTTCCTTCGTCCTTCCTCCACTATGCTTCCTCCACCCTCACAAATAGCAGTTTGACTCGACTATGGAATAAATTAGCCGTGCTCCGGCTTTTCCTGCGAACGATGGAAAAGGAGAAGTTGCGCGTCAGAAAAAGTGAGAGATCGCAGCTCGTAGGAAGGGATGCGAACTCAAGAGAAAGGAACGGGGGAGGGGATGGGGTGGAACGAACGGGATGGTTGCTTATCAAGAAACAGGGGTACTTTGTCCCTTAGGCGGTCCTTAATAATAAATTCATATCTCTACGACCTCCTGCTCTTCGTTCGTCTTCTCCTCCACTACGTCTCTCCTGGTGTTCACCCCATACAGTATCCCCACCAAAGGCAGATCCTGCAACCAGAATTTCACCCTTGGCTACGGTAGTAGCAAACTCTCCCTCTCAGTTAGATTACAAATCTCTTTTTTATGCCGCTTAATAAAACTCGTCTGACATATCTCTGACTTCTACCACTTAATTTCGGCCCCCTTTGTCCATCGAGCCGACCTTTTCTCCCTTCGTTCTTCCCTCCTTTTTTGCATTTCCTTCTTTCTTTCTCTTCGTTGATTTCCTTTACTTTCTATCGCTTTTCCTTCTTTCGTTTCCTTCCATTTTACAGTCTTTTTCCTTAGATGTATTTACCATCGTATGTGTCGGTGTTGTTCTTACGTCTGCCTTCATTCTACTCGTTTGAAACCTGTTCGACCTGTCCTCGTTCAACGTTCGCGGGGAAACGAGCACCCCTTTTGGGACTCCCATGGGTTCCGGCAAGGTTATTTTACTCCCTCTACCACAAACGGAATGAATTCGAATTCCTTTCGAGTCTCGGTATCTCTTTGTGGCCGATGTTTCAAGAAGGAAGATCGATCTCCTCGTGAAGGACAGGACCGCGGAAGATAGACGAAAGGTCTTGTCGGAGTAGTAAAGTACGAAAAGATATTATTGTTCCCGTTATCATTCTTCTTCTTTTTCTCTATTCGTGATTTTCAATTGAGAATTTAATAAATTTTATAAATATATATTTTATATGTACTAACTTGGAATTTTTTAACGAATGGAAATTTGTTATAGTAATCCGACACGTCAATTACAATTTCTTCGTAAGAATGACGTTGCGGATAGTCTATTAAAAAATTGGTAATGTGGATATTAATATTCTTTATGCGTTGTCGTTTCCTAAGCATTATACTTCGCATATAATCGCCACTGAAAGAGAGGATAATGCAAAGGGAAAACAATAAAAGGCGAAATTGAACTTTATTGCATGAAAAGATACTCCGAATTATAAGCGTGAGACGGAACCAAATGAAAACACGACAGAATAATCAAGGGAAGAATTTAGACAACTAAGTCTGAATAATTACGAACAGGTTGGTGTGGTGTTTGCCAACCCCAAGGAATAATACCTTTATACCCCTTTGTTTCGTGAAAGCGGCCAATTAGTAAGTAATATTCGTATCCAGAGGGCAAAAACTCTCTGAGCTATTGTGTGACTTTTAAAAATCTCGCCAATTAGAAAGCAATTTCCAGGAACACGCTGAGAATTTCTCTCTGGTATATACCGACGCTATATTTACGCTTGTTTTATTTCCTCCTCCTTTAGCTCCTTTCTTCTTTTTCTTTTTATCTAGCAAAGTTATTTTTGCGTATGCATTCACACTCCACTCGGACGAAATTAAGGTTTCGCTACAAACGTATCTCTTATTCTCTTTTTTTCCAAAATTTTATTTTGATTACCTCTGCTTTATATAGCTGCCAAATTACACTCTCAGAAACCTGTGCAACTTAGCCGCGCATCCGATGTTTAATATTCGACATTAAAACTTTACTTGAACTTTCGCTTTAAAGTACATAGCCCGTCTAATATCATAACGGCTGAACGGCATGAAACTCAATATCGACATATTCACATTATTTAACATATGTATTTTAATAGAAGTGCGTTCACCTAACGACAACAGCACAGTATCGACACTTCTCCTTATCGATAGTAATATGGATGTTTTGCTGGTCATGGAACGATCGTATGCCATTTGTATGCTGCTCGCACGTTGACAACTGAGAATTCACTGCTGATACTGCGTTGGTGACGAATAGGATGGATCAAACAAAATTGATAAAATAAAACACAAAAAAAATAATTCAGATTCGACATCAGCAATTTTAATGCAATATCTACTAGAAGGAAAAAGGGAAAAAATAGTGGTTTAGATGAAATAGATACATTTTTTTAAGTATAGCAGCAACTGTAAAAAAGCTATCATCTCGAATTAGAGCAATAACAAAGAAACAAATTGTTTTAACAGTATCACATATTGAATTAGGAGAGATAGATAAACACCGAGTAGAAAAAGATAAAGAAAGTAATATTTCTATTTTAAAATCTATAAAATTTGTATACTATAAATAAAATTTTATAGTCTTGTATTTACCTTGAATATACTGTCAGTTTTTCAATGGGCGTTATTGCTTCTCTAAATTTTGTATTTCGTTCGTGTATAAAATTTTCTACACTTTTTAAAAATATCTGATATCGGGTAGTTGACATTCGAAAGTACTGATGGAACTTTTGTCCATCTCTAATTAACTTTTTTTATATAGTACATGAAATTTACCTTCGTCTTTTCTTAATTTCAAACTTTTCTACTAACTTCCGTTTTCTGTCATCTTCTTGCTTATCAAGTAACAATGCTATTATAGTCAATTCTTGGATTGTAAATTTCGAGATTTTTATTAATGTGGGGAATATTGGGAATATGGACTCACGCGCTGCCGATGCGTGGACAGCTGAACGTTGTTGTATTAGTACTGTACCGTTATATGGACGATACTTGTGAATATGTCGATGTTGGTCTAACACCGGTCAGGCGTTGTGCTGTCAGATGGTCTAACTTAATTCTCTCAGTGATCGGAATATGGTTCATTTAATTCTTCTTTTTACTATTTTTAGTTGTCTTCTACTTTCTGTTTATATCTCTCTATTATAATGAAACTTGCGATACATTTTATGGGTCAACTATGCCATATATTTAAAAATATCGACTCTCTAGACAGGGTAGAAGGCAACGATGTATCTAAATTTAATGCAATGGTTTGAAATATAAGATTCGAAGCACGGCATCTTCTCCTACTGTTTATTTTGAATATGATATTGTTCTAGAAATCCTATTTAGACGTTAAAGTGATTAACAGCGAGTGTTATAGAATATCGATATCATTGTTCTGATATCCCTACGTTATTAGATTATACGTACGAGTGTCCCTAATGGCCTTTCTACGATATTTAATCAACTAAGCTTGTGCGTCCAATAACTGCTAATAATCAGTGACGATTCTCGAACATGGTCCTATAACGCATTCGATTGTT
Organism: Bombus bifarius; assembly: GCF_011952205.1. Taxonomy (NCBI): domain Eukaryota; kingdom Metazoa; phylum Arthropoda; class Insecta; order Hymenoptera; family Apidae; genus Bombus; species Bombus bifarius. The sequence continues at coordinate 536,775 of NW_022884517.1, read as the reverse complement.
CGACGTGGTTTTCAACGGCGAGCTAATTTCAGCGTCCCTTCTATCACATAACACAATAATTCAAAATTACAACTACACCTATATTGTGTCGAGTCGACCACTTGGAATACATATAGTTGGCGATGCTAACATAGAGATCTATGGTCAAAGACTGAACGCATATACGCCTTCTCTGATCAAATGGCACTTAATATTGCTGTTGTTCATATTCAAATAACATTAGCTAGTTCACCGGATGGATTATTGTTGTTACCGATATATTGATCAGTTTCCTATTGACCTTTGTATATTGTAGGCTTGTGGCTGTTGCAATAATTAGGTCGCGGTCATTATTAGCCCCACAGCCAAGTGAAAAAGACGAACTCGTCTGTTTTGTAACAGGAAACTAGAGAAACTGATATCCCGATTGTTTGAATATGCTTGGTATGTTAGGAAATGAGTAATACTTAAAATAATCTGTAAACTAAAAATATGTGAATCTAAAATTTATAGAACAATCGACGAGGTTTAGCAATAACTATAAAACGAGTAGGTGACGAAAGATGAAATTCCCTTTAACTTTGTCGAAATTGTACACCTTCCTTTCACATCTTTGTGGGCACGTTGGAAATGTTTGATGGACAAGCTCGTGGGTTCACGAGAGGAACTAACTACGCAGCCACGGATTTCCACGAATCCGGACCGCTTTCATCCGGTTGGACAGAGGTAATCGCCTGCAGGGATCACTGGCAGCCTTTTTCTTGCCGGTAGCCTTTTATGCTAAACGTTCGCTTCATTTGAATGTCGCTAATGCGAAAAACCGATGCATACTAATGGAAAGCGGCCTCCTCGCTCTTTCTCACCCCCTCTCGTTGGAGATACCGGTTGAACACACCGAAATCATCCTTCCGAGCGCATGTGTTCGTACGTGGCGTTCACGTTTGCACAGCGACTGCCCATTTCTCCATCGGCTCTTTATGTCATATGCATATATTAGGCGAGATATACGCGCCATTTCAGAAGAAGCTGCGCGGTAAAATTGAAGATACACTATTTCCACAATTTCCGATGATGGTTACCTAATTCCAGTGCTAGATAGTGCAACGGTAAATAAATAGAAAAGTAAGGATTTCGTGACAAGTTTTGCTAGGTTTTGTAATATCAGTGTTTTGTCTCTAATTCCTCGTTGTCTTCCAAATTGCTTTGCTCAATTTGGTATTTAATATACCTACTTATTCAAATGTTCCACGATAATTTACATTTTACGTATTCTATCGCTAATAAGAAAATATGAACTTTCTTAAAAAAAAATAGTATTTTTCGGGAAAATTGGTTTTTCTATTAAAAGCGGTTCTGAATAAAGTTTCTCGATCACGAAAATCAGTTGTAATCATTCGGTATCTCAAATCTAATGGTGTAACTGTGCGGTAGTCAAGAATAGTGGTGCTTCCGCGTGATTTCGCGAACGATTTAATCACGGATTAATAGGTCGCCGCAAAAGCGATCCTCGAGGTTTCTAGGGTGGTTAATTAATTGCGTGTATATATTTGCCGAGGAAACCCGAATTAGTGAAATCCGATTTAGGACCGAACGTTTTGACCGAGGGACGTTCTGCAACCAATCGCTCAGCGTGTCTCTGTAAATAGTATGTCTCCTCTCGTCTCGTCTTCGTCTACTTTGTAAACACCTTGCAGAACGACTGTACACCAGTGCTTCTCAATTTTTGTTATCCCTTTGCACTTTACAATCTCCAATATGATACAGCACGAAATTTTACAGACCACATTTAAACATTCAGCAATTTATGGAAATAACTTTCATAAGAAGTTAAATATCAATCATGTATTTGGATCAAAAGTATGAGGTACTCGTTTGAAATTCGATGAACGAAATGATATCAACAAATATACGGTGTAATTGTTCTAATGAAGAAAGCAAAATTTGGCTATATGTCAAGGAATAAAACGCTTTAATTACGAAAAGAAGGAAATTTAAAAATTGCTATACGAGTAAGTAGGAAAAATAAATAATATTTAATTAGGATTATTTGGTATACGAAATAGCAGAGATAACCTAAAAATTCTTTACACGGAGAGCTGACAAAATTGTATCTTGTTTGCGAACCACTGGTATGCTCACCGCAACGATCCGTCATTAGCTCGACAAACGTTCCCGCGGGATATTTTAAAATGCGAGTAAACAAACGACACTTACTGTACAAACGAATTGTGCCGTCGGTCTCTCCACGTGGATTTTTCGCGACGCACTTGTAGCTACCGTAATCCTCCTCCTGAAAAACAGAATAGTAACAACGTCAGAATCAAGCGTCGATCAGAGTTGGCTTTTAACCAAAGTTGTGTTTACACAATAGTCAGTTATTTGACAAAATCCGAAAAAATGTTATGTGAAAACGAACGATAGAGGTAAGAAATGTATGTTAGATGAATATATCAATCGATCCGATTATATTTGCTCGCATTTTCATTTTTCTTATGTTGTGCTTACCTTATGCACAATGATGTTTTGCGACGTTTGATGGGTCAGATTTTTGTGCAAGTATAGAAGTAGGATAAAAGTGTTAGAATTAGATAAAAATGTTTGACGATGCTCTTAAAATGCAACAAAGAAGATAAAAAATGATAGGAAGAAGAACATATTATATTCTGTCATTCTGATGACATGAAGAAATTTCTCTTTTACACGATTATCTTAAGGATATCCTCTACATGTACGAAAATAATCTAGGAATAAATTTCGTGAGATATCACGAAACTTTTCAAATATCACCTGTTGGCTTCGCGGCTCTTCATGCCGACTAAAGGCAGAGTTCCGTAGGTGAGCATTTTCCTCTGGAATCGAAGCTAATCTTCAGAGTATTTCACAAAAAGACAATCTTGAAAATTTCTGCTCGTTTTTGCAAAAGAGGCATCGCGGTACTGGAAGTTTCGTCATCATTATAAAAAAATTGTTTCGAAAAAATTAATTTTAAGTTTCGTGTTGATTAAATGTCTTTTACTCCTTCCAGTCAGTACTATACTTCCATGAAGTTTTACACATTTATTTTTTAATACCCTGTATATGTAACAAGGGAAGTATTTTTTGCTTGGCTGAGGATGTGACGAAGGAAAACTTTTTATGTATTTTTTTTTTTTTCGTGAACACATTTGTAGTGCAACTATATTTTCACAAAAGAATTGCATATCTTTGTTAAACAAATGACTCGTAAATACTTCTCGAAACACGATTCTCAAAAAATATAAAAAGTTAATAACGATGGCTAATAACAACAATAATTACATTTAATAGGCTATGAAAATTAAGATGTTCTTGCAAGAAAAATATCGATTTCTCGGCTGTTTATTATACATGAATAACCAACCGGTGCGAGAAAAAATACAGCAAGAAATTACTTAACAAGGGAAAAAGACCACACGATCTTTGTTCCATGTTATTTAAGAAAAAACGGAAAAATAGGAATTCTTAATTCAGGGAACACCGGAGAATAGAAGAATATTTGTATCGCAAACAAACGAACAAACACCCAAAAAGAAAGAACCAACCTGCCATGTGATATACGTACCTACCTAATTGCACTAAAATAAAAAGATGCAAAATTAGCAGGGAAAATTAGTTCATCGTCGAGTTATATCTGAATAATATTAATGATGATCGATTTCAGCCTATACCTTTATGCACAATTTTAGAATAATCGATACGCGATTTCTATTTAAAATCGTTACTTTATATTTTTAGTCCCGTTAAATTATCTTTATTCTTACTCGAGAAATAAACGGATAAATTTTGTTTCGATGAATTCAGCGTTCAAGAGATGATTTTATTTCAACCTTGGAAAACGATTTTCGACGCGTCGCTTCGAGACATGTTTCAGCGAACACGACAAACGAATTGTCTTTGCCAGATGTTGCAATTCAATCGGTAATTTTTCGCGTCGATACATTGGGATTTTTGTTTCATCGAAGAGTAACGATTCGCTTCCGATCCATCGACGAGAAAACGATATTAAAATAATTAAAAGACATCGGCTGAAGTTCAACAATTGGTGAGCATTCGCTTTTGCTTCCTCGATTCTTTGACGGGACGCGATGAATGGAGATTGAAACGATTACCCGAGAAAATAGAATTGCAAATTTTTCTATGAAATGCTGTGTTTATGTGTTAGTGTATTAATTTTGACGCTGTGATATTTCATTAAAAGTATATTTATAATAATTAAAAAGTATAATTGTTTATCAGAGAACCAGACTAATTGGAAGAATTATTCCATATTTTTTAGAAAAGTAGAAAAATAATAATAACAGAAGTAATGGAAATAATGGAGAACAGTATTCCATCTCTGGCTCTCATTCATTTTATTATACAGAATAGTAGTCGGTCCAAGAATATGAACAAAGCTAATGATCCGCATGTGTCTAACGAAACTTCTGCCATTATGGTTTTATTTCATCAAATTTTCGTAATATCTTTTTGTATTTCCAATAAATTAATTGGTGTCGTATTATTAATTTTTGTAAAATTTTATCGAAAAATACATTACCTATATTTTTTAGAATATGTGTTGGTAATCAATTTATTAAATGTACGACAATGTCGCAGTTTTCCAAAAATTTTCAATTGTCGTCGCTTTTATACTAGTACGTTTTCTAACTTGGTCCATACCTGGCATCTAACTATGAAATAGATATACTGACAGATAACTTCAATGACGAATCTAATTTGGATAAAGTATCTTCTTTTTCTTGTTCCTTCAATTTTCTTCTCCTCTTCCTCCTTTAACATTATATTACCACAGACCTCCTGAACCCACATAAATAATGTGAGTAAATAAGTGTAGCTTATTCATGAAATGTCATAATGATTTATTCGCAAATCATGATTAATAAATGTTACCGTAAGAACATTTGCATGGCTAATAAGTCTTGTCTGCTGCGTGAACTACTTTACTTAATTATTAACGAACGTTCCTCGCGTACTAAAGTATGGAGTTTAAGCTTGATTCCTTTACGGTATAGTATAGTTGATACAAATTTGACTATTTATCATATTTATTTATCGAAGAATTTTTGTCAACTATTTTTCGAAATTATTTTACTATTTACGGATACCGAAATGTCGATACAAAAGATGGACAATGAAATCTGTTCTTACCTGCAAATCGTATATCGTAAGCGTCATATGCGTCTTGTACGAGGGTTTCTCCGGCGTCGAAGTAGTCTTGTACTTCTTGCTCCCCTGAATCATCAGGCCATCCTCCCTAGTCCAGTAATTCAAAGAAGTCGGATGAGCCTCTGTGTGGCATTCCAGTGTAACCGTATGGTCCGAGGGTGCACCAACCAATTGGTGCGGTATCCACAGCATAGGAGGGACTGCAACGAGAAAAGTGATTGATTGGCTCATAAATGTTCCAATTACTAGCGATACAAGCAGGAGTTCGCGATCGATAACCAGTCCACGTCTATAAATCTTGGCTTGAGTTTGTCGAACACGCGTCTAAGCGCTCCCCGACTCGATCACGCTCTTATGAGACGGGAACAAAGCGGTTACAGGATCAATGAAACTCTTTTTTTAACGATTGGAAGCTTTTTATATTTCATACCTTTAAATAAGTTTATTATGATACGACCACAAATAACGTACCAGATATCCACAGTAAATAAATAAAGGATCGTCTGTCTAATTAAATATCGGGAATTGTTGAATAATTAAATGTTCTGTCGGAATCGTCTGTTACCTATTTTCTGAATAAATAAATTTAGCTTTTTATCAACGAGAAGACAAACATTTTCATGACATTATTTAATATTTTCGTATCATATGATAGATAATTTAAATCTTTCTACTGTAGAAGTATATTTCAAGAATACCCTACTTTAAATATCCTCTAGTTATAAACCTCTACAAAAAATGTAAAATGTAACTCATTACGATAAATTAACTATCTAACTGTCTAATTTTTTTCTGAGGGAAAACTTGATTTTGCCCGTTAGTATATCTTTTTCGTTTTCAAACTGTTTCTTACCCCGACTTGCCCTCCTTACTGTAACTTTTCTTTTTTCATTCATCAAGCTCGCGCTCGCTTTCTTCCTCTCTTTCTCTCTCGACTCTCCCATTAAGTTTTGATCTACGCGCCGCGGGCGTCGAGCAATTAAGAGCAAATTAGCGTCAAGATGCTCGATTAAAGACAACGGGCTCGAACAACGGCGGTGCCGCGGTTGAAAATGTGCGTCAACGTTTCGACCGCATTCTCGTGTTGAATACGGCCCTGGTTCTCCACGAAAAAGAATGAAGACGGATGCCGGTGATATTTTATGGAAATTCGATAAAGTTCCTTGAATTAAAGGAACAAAAGGGAAGCGAGCCATTTTTTGCTGCTTTACAACACCGTGATGGATTGTTGTTTCTAATGGTGGAATCTGTTACGTGTCGTAACAGCGTATTAACTTTACTGACGTGAAATCGAACATTTATTTCATAAGCAGCGTTCATCGAATGAATGTGAAACATCGATACGCTGCAGCTGCGACAAACGATTGCGTTTTTAAATATTACACGTTACCTGTTTATTTTGTTCTTTCGTTTGTTTTCCAACCTAAAAAAAGAATTGTACTATTTTTAAAGCGTAGTCGTAAGGCTATAATCGAAGCCAAAAATTAGTTAAAATGTCAAGCGGGAGTACTATCTATCAGTTTCAAACAATTGTCAAAATATTTCTTGCACGCCTTATAATTTTCATATACGTACAATATCGACGTAAAAGAACTCTTTGAAATTCGAATAAACGAAGTTGCAACATCAGAAATTTATATCGTATATATCAGTAGGTATATGTATGTTTCAGTTCATTCCTTTGTATGTATTCTTCAAAATAAAATTCATACAAAAAATGCACGAAGCTCCATAAAATAACCTTATAATTTCTAAAAAGTGGGGATAGTTGCAATAATCGATAAGGTACCTGAACGGAAATCGAAATGTTGAATTTGGGTTAATCGGGTCTTTTAAAGCGTATTTACGAGTTAGGAAAGCGGAGAGAAAACTTCTGTATTCATTTGCAGCATGGATCGATGCTGATTGAAAAGCAACGTAAGTGATATGGAATACAGATTCGTTTTGCAATATTTCCCGTTGAACTTTGTTTTTTTGTAATTATGAATGTTTCTTTGTATTTCTCTCCATTAGCTGCTTAACTGAGTTATTACTAAAACAATAGAAATTTATTTTGTAAAAAGTTACAATATATATACAATTAATATATATATTAATATATATTGTAATTTTTTACAAAATAAATTTCTATTGTTTTAATAATAACTCAGTTAAGCAGTTATATATATGTATATATATAAGCTATATGTTTGTAATTTTGTTAAATTTTTAAAATCTTAAAATAATTCTCAATTATCAACAACTCATTGTGATATTCCAAATGTGGTTTTCGCGTTTTAGATTTATATGAATGTTTTACCAAATTCTAATATATAGGTACATTAATAATAATATCAATAACGCAACGCCTATAATGCAAGATTATAATCGAATATATCAGAATAGTTAACTGTATCGAATAATTAAAATCATATCAAATAATTCATTAAAATAGTTCGTACTGCAAACATGTTAAGTATCAATAAACGAATTAAGCGTATTTAATGTAATAATATCCAAAACAGAGTTTTGTGAATGTTGATTGTCGTTATTCCTCAGTTGAACGTCGAATTACTTAAATTCCAGGATATACATTTACCATGATTAATCCGACTGTTTTTTTCGACATGTTAAATCTCAGAAAATAAGTCATGCAGGCTTTACCACGCTTAGACCTGCGGAGTTCCTCCAATAAAAAAGTAATTCCGCCACAACGAATGGTTTTCCATAGGAACCCTCGCGCTTCTGATAATGCCTCCATGGGATGGGAGTGCTTCACTTTAACTTAAACCTCGTAACAATACACCCAGAGACCTCGAACTTTCCTGCCATCATATTCTTCATGAAGTTCGAGACGACCCGAGCATAATTCAACATTCGCGACAAAAAAGGAGAGAAGTATGAGAATGGAGTGTATTAACGTTTAAACACGAACAAGGTATAACATTATATGAGACACTTTGTAATGCAAACTGATAAAGCAGAGATTTTAGTTATGTGTCGAATGTAGACGAAGAATATTTAGTACCAACATTTATTTGGGTCCAGTTCTTCCCATAAAAATTTGTATATTTTTTTATAACATCTACTTTTTCACACGCAACTATATTTTTCTATTACATTATTCAGAAGTCATAACTATCCCAGGCTTTTAATTTATCATGCAAACGTCTGCATTAAATATGCTACCTTTTAGCTTATGTACTCTTCCTGTTCACGCGCGCGTTGTACCAAGTTTTGTTACCGCGCGAATTCATGCGCTACTCCAAAACATTAAAAAATACTCCGCGAATATAGAATTCTAAATTGTATCGATAATGAGTTGGCTGTATTATTTCGTTCGCGATCGACATCCTATCTAGATGATAATGTTTCTCCTGGTATTTTCACGCACTATGTTTCCTATGGGCGGTTGTTTAACTTTCATTCAGAAAGAACGGAGCGGAATATCAGATATTGCGTAACAACAACAAGAAAAAAAGAAAAAGGTGGAAAGGAAAAGAAATAAAAAAAAAAATTTGATTTTATTCTATCTCGAAGACGAAGACTGATACAAAAGTATACAGATAGTAAAGAGCTTTAAAATTTAAATAAAGATCCTCCGTCGAATGGTTTCAGGAAGCAACTTTCACCCTTCTCATTCCACGGGGAATTACATGGCTCCCTATCTCGCCAGCTTTAACAGCGGCTGCAAGCTTGATTTTCTTGATCCCTTAAGATTCTTCAGGGCATGTTTTATTTAAGGAACGCTGAAAGCTTATCTTTGAAGTCGACGGATACATGATAAATAATTTATGTTGTTAAACGAGTTGAACATCTTTTAATAACTGGTCTCTCATTTTATAAAACGTTCTTTTTTAATTCAATTCATTTCCAACCAAAAGAGAAGGAAACGGACTCACTTTCGTCTTCGTTTCCTTTTATCCTTAAATAAATTTATTCAAGAGCTCGCGATTTGATTTTCCGCTTAACTTATTCGTCGTAACATGGAAATTATTTATTGGAATTCGAACTGTGTTGAATTTTAATATATAAGTATATAGTATATATTATAATATATACTGGAAATATCAAATAAAAGGGTTTTTTACGTATTCTCAGAAGATGTGAATTGGTATTGTATAACTTATATTATATTTCTTCACCTTGAAAAGAAATATTAAATATTATTATTTTATTATTTTTCACAAAATCTTGTATTTTATTTCTGCTCGTGTAACTGTTTTTAAGGCAGTTACGCTAGTGCAATTTATTTATTTCTATTAAGAAATCTTTTGACGGGACGTGAATACAAATTTCCTGAATTCAATAAAAGTGCATCCGAATGGAATGGAAGAAGAAGAAAAGTGATACGGTGCGGCAAGTGGATGTAAATTACCTGAAAATTTAAATAAACATCCTCCTTGAATTGCTTCAGCAGAACAAAGTGCATCCCTTTGAACCTTCTTCCTTTATCCTACCACTTCCATTGATTTTCCTCCCGCTGTTAAAATTGCTTTCATTTTCTACTGTCTTCCCGCGCGAACATGATGTCTACGAATGTTACATTGCGTCGACTTTAATAAAAATATTAGATACGTACTAATGTTGCTCGCCCTATATTACGAAATTTAACTGAAAAACGAATTGGAATATTAGAAGCAAATATCCATTATTTTTCTTTTTATATTATTTCTACATTTTATAATTTTCTTTCTCTCTCTCTCCCTCTCTCTCTCTCTTTCTCTTTTCTTAATAAATCGAAGTGAAAAAAGATTGCTCATTTGAATGAATCTATGGAAAAATTACAATTAAAAATCTTTATGCAAAATATTTATTTTCTTTGAAACATGTTAGACGGAAGAATGATAGCGCCTATATGACAATATTAGTAACTCGCCCATTTTCTTTGCAGTTTCTATGGACAGGAACGATCATAATCTGTCATTGCACTTTTACAGACATTAACATTGCATTCGATATGCCTTCATCATTCATGTATATGTCGAATAACAGCGAAATATGGGAATATCCTTAAAATAAGACGTTTGTGCAATGTAAATGTGAAAATATCCAAATGTCTTCTGGCCCGATATAAATTGGATAAAGTTTCCCTATGCGGATTCTCTTTCGGATTTTCTTCTTCTAGATTTTTGTCTTCTTCGTATAGCTTATGCACGATAGCAGTTTTATTTTCCACACGCTGCTAGCGTCTTAATGGCTTGACATCGTAAATCAGTTACAATGTAGTGCACGAAATCATTCGAACGTATTGGAACAGCTTCTTAAAGCGAACAGTTCTTTAATGGCTGCCTGTTTCTGTGTCCTTTTGTCGAGAAAGTGAGATTTGTAAAAAGACTTCCACGACTCGATGCGGACGAGCTAGTTTTGTCACACGGATATTCTCTCTGCATTTCAGCGCTATGTTACATGTTATACACGCGAGGAGATGTGGACAAAGGACAGAACATAAATTTTCCATATTAGAACATTTACGAGTTTGTGTCTTAGTTAATCAAGGACAATTCTGAGCTGGTATTAAACGCGTTAGTGTATTAAAGAGACGAGCGGTAAAATGTAATGGTCAATGTATTTTAAAATCATTTTGAATACAAGTGCAGAGATAGTGTATGCCGGTCGCAATCGTAGAACTCGCCGTGATAATTCGTTATGTTGATCGCTATGAAGACTCTCGTAATGATACTGACTGATAATACTCGATGCGGATACTGATACTGACTTCTAGAGAGCACGTTCGTCTATTTATAACTACAGTTGTTATTATAAAAAATTCGAATGTAATTCCGGTTGGCGATTACAAATAACGGTGATGATGTTTTGATCTAGAGTTCGTTATTTCTTAAATCTATCAGATCGAAACAGCGTTAACACTCCAAGGCACAACAATATGAGCCATTTCCGATTCGAATCGTCCGATGACTCATGTGCCGCTACAATTCTAAGGATGCAAAGGTATTATTCGTTAATATTAAAATCCTGAAAATATCCTCTTGTCAATAACTGTCTTTAATCAAATTCCATTGAGCTAAAGCTACAATCAATTGTATATATATACACACAATATACAATATATAATATATAATCTAATCGTAAAGTAATGAAAATTTTGTTTTCAATCTATTCTGAGCAATTTATTTCGATATCTTCCTACCAATCAAACTGATATTTCATCGACTTTACGAGCGTGTAAATGGCGAAAATTATTTTCTTTTTTATATGATTATATAATATTTCTCATGTATGGTAATTTATGCTTTACTAGCAATTTTGTTACCCGTTAGTCATGTGTAGCATGATTCTTTCAATTGGCATGTACAACTTAAAACACCCCTTTGAAAAATTATTCTACCCCGGTAGAAACAGGGATGGAAAGTACACAATCACGGTTTATCGCTACTTGCAGAGCAGTCACTTTGAACAAAAGAAATCTGCGGTCAGGATAATTCAGAGAACTGAACGGATGTAACGTTCAAGCAGCCGAGAAGCTAGTGTTCCGGTTTTCAATGGCGGAGAAAGCAAAGTTTACCAAGCGGTGAGCATTGAAACGAATGGCTCCACATCGGTTTCATCTGGTGGCTTCTTTGAGCAAGGGCCCTGGTAAATAAGGACTCGATTAAATTCTACTCTCTTCACGGCTATTCCCTTAGAATTGACCACATCGACGATCCTGGCATCCTCTCTCCTTTCCTCTGTTTTCAGAGGATTTTTCCTCTGTTTTTGGAGCTGGTTCTTTGCCCCAGACTTCGACCAGAATTCTGTATTTATAGCTGGTTCCAAGTGACGTTGACCAGTTGAAACAAACGTTATTTTGGTACGTCAAATACAATAAGGAATTTTTAATATAGAGGTACGATTGAAACGTGAAAATAGGTAAGAATCTGAACTTTTATGTATAGTGACTTCAGATTATTTCTTCTTTTAATAAAATATATCATCACTTCACTTGCTCCTTTTCAACACTCGAACGCCGTGCGGGCTATCGGACGACTTATGCAGGCCTAAGTGCGTTTGACTCTAAATTAATTTTTTTTTTTTGTTTTGTTTAAAGTGACTGATTTATTTTACTTCCTCGAGTAATATAAATAATAGTAGTCATAAATTTAAATAAAACAACAAAAATAATATATACAGAACGAGTCTATAGTAGGGGGGGTGGAGCAGAAGGTGAGCACGTAATATGTCTCTTTATTAATTGAAGCTGCAAGACAGAAACGCAGAACAAAATTAATATTTATTAATTAATTTCTTTTTATATTATATTTATATTTTAAAACGATAAACTTTTTTCGTTGAACTCCTTTAGTTTCAACCATATTATTTGAGAACGAGGTTGACGAATTGAATTAATTCGATAGGATCGTTGTAAAGATATAATTTACCAATTACATTCGTGTCTACAATACATACATACCTAGGAAGAAAATTGAAACCTGTCATATCAAATATTGCATCACAGCCGTTTGATTGATTTGAAATAGAACAAAATTAATGGATTCAGCGAGTCGGGAACAGCCTTATATCATAACGATATCAAGTGACCTTTGCAATCTTGATCTATCTATCTATCGATTAGTTTAATTTTCAAAATAATTGAGAAAGATAGGTACTAGTTATTTTTTTCTGTCCGTGTTTCCAGACTATTCGTTCTGACTATAGTTTTTTAAAGTAATTTGAAGGTAATTAACATGTCGTGTATGGATCACGAAATATCTCGTGTTCGATAAAAGTTCAGCGTAGATCTCGAAATTTTATCCGTGTTACACGTTATGAATGTATCGTTGTAATTAAACGCTATAAGAAAATTACAGCCTTGAATGTAACCAAAGGCGTGTAAATGTCACTAGAGATAAACTTGATTTAATTGTAACTAGAAAAATCTCTAAATATAAAACTGAATCCAATAAGAAAATCGTGAACGACAACAAAAAATGTATTATGTTCATGAGTCATTTTATCCGAATAATAGTGATTTTTCTGTGAAATGTAATTTGAACCATAATTCAACTTAAAAATTTAATTTAATATTTTAATAAAGTCACATAAAATTTTATATAACTTAAATTTTTTAATTGAAATATACAAATTTTTGTAGTATGGAATAACTCTCCTAAGATATTAATTCTATTCTAATAGTAATAATAAATAGCATTCATACGTTAAGAAGATCAACACGTTATGAGTTTTATCCGTTTTTTCGAACACGCAAAATCGGTATTTATATATTTATAAATGTTTCATTCCTGAAGTTCCATCAGTACCATTTTAAATGTTCGATATTAATATTTTATAAATATCACCAGTAACTAAATGAATGCTTGTTTGCACATCATCACTATTTTATTTAGACTTGTTTTATTTTAGTATATACAAAAGAAATTTTAATTGATCAACTATAATGAAAGAATTTCAAAAGTTAATTCGAACGCAATTAACCTCTAACTAAATATCTAACTAACTCGAACTAAAACTAACGTAATTATCGAAATATAAACAAAAGAAAGTGAGAAATGTTTAAAAAGTATAGATCATTTAATCCCCGACCAATCCTAAAACTTTCATGAATCATCGTCAGCGCTGCCGCGCGTCGCTGCGTTATCACATTGTCGTTCACGAATGACATACAATCGCATAGATCGTCGTGAAATCTCCCCGATTTTCCCAGTTATCCCGGCGAGAGTGTCCTAACATGTAATAGAGCCTCGTGAATTACTTTGGATTTCAGGGGTGGCAAACCATCCCTTCGGCCCTCTTCTTATGCAGTATTCCCAGGTTCCCGATGCCGGCCGACGAGGTACTGCTGTCTTCGGATAGCGCAAAGGATATCCGACACCTTCTTAAAATGCAAAACATTCCGTCTCAGAGTGAGAAGGGAGCAGAAAGGTTCCTGGAGAGAGAGCCAGCTCCAGGCGTGACGCTTTAGACCCTTATTGCAAGCACGAGGCTTGCTATACGAAACCTTTCGACGAGTGTTACGACTCGATGTTCCATCGTCTTTTAGTCCACCCACGCTTCGTCAGTCCTCTTCTTCCCTGCTCTCTTTCGTATGCGACGCCAGAAGGTCCCAGATACGTCACTGTTCACTTCATTGTACGTGTAACTAAGGATTTTCCTTCTTCTTATTCCTTTGATTTGGTCTTCTTTATTTTGGTTGGGGATTTGATTTTCAGTGACTTTTAGGATTCCACTTCCTACTTAATTTGTAGAAGTAAAATAATAAGAGGACATAACGAATCTAAGCTAAGGAAAGAAAGTATTTATACGAATTAATATTCAAGACTGAACAATTATGCAACGCATACAGCAAAGTTTATTGTCAGCGTACAAATCGTATAGCAGACAAAAAGAATAATTACCAAACTGTCTACGTACCAAGAGGAATATTCGAAACAACATGAACCGCAACATCTCCGGCCAAGTCGTTATAGAACGAAATTAACCCCTAAGCCAGCAACCCCCATAAAATTTGCGGTCGATATAATTCCTACCTGTGCAATCCGACAAGCCCGTAAATTCTCATGTGGATTTTATGAAAATACCAAATATCTGGAAACAAATACTTATTCACGGCGTTAATTAGACGTTAGAATTATCGGCAACTCAATGAAACTAATATCGGATATTATAAACACATGTAAAACTCGCAAGCATTAGAAGTAAAAATATATATTATAATTATAATATAGACTTCACTAGTTATCAGTTGTGTCAATTATTAAGTCGAAACTTCAAACTTAAGACGAAATCGTCTTAAATAATTCACAATTTTCATTATATATTATTTTTTCCGCCTATTCACGAAACTGAATTTCATTCACGGGAACTATTTTCCCAAATCTTATTGTGTAATCGAACAATCACGTCCGTAACATTAAACTATGATATAAAACACCATCACCGGTTTGAATTTAGTTATTTGGAGGAACGCGAGAAGACTAGCGGGTAAGATAAAAACGAAACGTAACAATGGAGAATCGTTTCAGACGGATAATTCACTTTTCACGGACGAGAAGAAAGGAGGTTCGTAAGTTGCTCTCCTTGACGAATAGCCTGCAATAAAGGGCAGTTGAGTCGAGTTACCGCGTTAAACCTCCTTGCCACAGGACCCTTGGAACTCGCGTTCCACGAGTCACACGCGAGACTGGTATTACTTTCTTTCACGGAGAACACTAACGATCTCAAATACCGTTGGATGAGAGAGAAATCGTTCGAATATCTCATGGTATCGACACGGGGCATTTTTCCTTGGTGTTGTGAACGCGCACTACCTTGTGCACGCTTACTTAAACCTCCGAGGGTGAAATGACTCACCTTGAGCAGCATACAGTTTAAATATTAACCGGAGCCACCACGAAATGTAAACGTCGTCGAGTTAGATTGTGGGAGAACAATGTGCAGAGAATAATGTGCAGAGAACAAGCCCGAAGGTGGATAAAAGCTAATTCAGCTGGAAGTTAAACAGTGTCAAAGGTACACCCGTCGGTTTGATGGGTTAAGACCGCATGGTTTGGCTTACGGGTTTGTCAGCTGTGGTCTTAAATTCATCACAGAAGCGAACCCGCAGTCCCGTATTCTTCGATTAAGAACGTTTATTGAAATTTTACATAAATGACGATAGATTTTCATGGTATCTTATTTGATGGCAACAGAGTTCCATTCTGTGCCGATTAACCGAATGTACCATGACCGCTAAAAGGATCCCAAAAAACTATATCTTCACACTGGCTGAAAAGATTGAATAATTCAAAACTGTAATAATTCAAAATTGTAGAAACAATTTATCAAGTTATTTAAAGCTTAATAAATTATAAAACAAATTGTACATTTTTCTTGCCATAATTTTTGTACTTTAGCAGCAAAGAATCAAAATCGTGTCTGAACGAAGTAGAGTTTCCAGAAAGTTAAAGTTTACGGTGACACAACCAGTCAGTCAAGAAAATTTTTACAAAGTACAGTTGCAATTGAATTACACGAAACTTACCAGCATAATTAACAATGATATTGCTTGAAATTCAAAACGTTAGCGACCTGATGTGGTTCAGGATTAAAGAAAACCAGTGTCCCTGCACCAACGCGACGGAGGGATTAACCAGAATAAAAGCCGCAGAATTCTCGGACCACAGTTTATCTCTT
This sequence comes from Bombus bifarius, assembly GCF_011952205.1. Lineage (NCBI taxonomy): Eukaryota > Metazoa > Arthropoda > Insecta > Hymenoptera > Apidae > Bombus > Bombus bifarius. The sequence goes on along the minus strand of NW_022884517.1, from coordinate 520,503 downwards.
CGGTCGAAAGTTTTGCTGTTTCCTTCCTCGCGTTGGAATCTCGCGGGATTTTAATCTTCTCATAGGCAGCAGCGAAATTTAATAAGAGTCGACGTTAATATGTATGGATTGGAATCTTTCAGTCGCGACCGAATTAAGCGGGAAAAACAGTTACACCCTGACATGCGGTATTCTGACTGGATAAACAGACGCGCATTATTTGAATAAATAAATGCTTTGCAACGTTTTCCTTACAACGGTTTATTAGTTTTATTGGTTTCTCCGTTTATTGGACTTGTTACGACATATTTGATAGCTAAAACACAATTAGTTAACTAAAACGAATTTATGGTACAATACATTCAGCACATGATTGTAGTAAGTTCATGTAGCATTCTCTGGAATATGTTTAATTACAAAGATGTTATGAGATTATTGTCGTAAATAATTAATTGTTGTTATAAAAGGTTTGCTTCTGCAATTATAACATAGAATAACAGTGGCAATATTTTTTATTACGATATACGTGCTGTTACGTCGGGCGACACACTACCTAGACCAAGCCATACCCCGCGGGCCAGACGGGAACCAGATGTCCGCTCATCCTTACTGCGTACCCCCAATAGTCTTAAGGACCCATCATAAATCCCAGTAATTTGCTAGTTAAGGTCCTTCAGACCGAACAAACATCGTGTTTCCAAGTTATTTTCTAAAGATAATTGTCTACTACGGCTTGACACGGGAAAGTTAGTTTTTCTCACGTACGATGCTTCCTACTAGCAACTTTCTATCGAGGGCGGCTAAGACCCTTCCTAGTCCACTAACCTTCGTTTATCCAATCAGGAGCAATGTGTACTGCCCTTACTTTCCTGACCAAAAATGTCATGAACAAATCCGATGGTCCCGTGCGCTAGACACACCCATCGCTAGCTTTCTTCCGACATAGCATCGTCACTGTACCTTACTTCTCCTACGACATCAGGAGGGTCAAGTCAACTACTTCTCCTACGCCATCAGGAGGGTCAAGTCAACTACTTCTCCTACACCGCTAGAAAAGTCAACATGTCAGTAACGGGTTAATCAACTATAACAAAACTCTAAGAGCCTTGCTCTATCCTCAACGAATATTGTGCCAGTGTATCGCGTCTCTATACGCTAACTCATTGTCGACGATATATATTATAAGCAACAGTGTAACTTAAGTGGAAAAAATATGTAATTTATAATTCTGTGAATCACAGTGTTATACAAACTGAATCACCCCTATTATCTTAACGGAAATCAGGAGATCGATCAACTCGTGGTGTCGGTTATTATAATCGTAACGGGGATTTACGACTCCCGTTGACGTCTCTCCTCGCGATTGCGTCTCTCCGCGATTGGTCGAAAATCCACGTGCATCAATCGTTTGCAAAGCGCAAAATGAAGATTGGAAGAAAAGAATGAAGAATGCAAGCAGGTCTGTAACAAGACAGGTTTGCGTGTCTACAGTTAGTTTAAAGATTTTTATGTGGGTTAGTAAAGATGGATTCATTTATCTTGATACGCTAGAACACGTGAAGGCAAGACTACTAGCTGGCTGAACTTGTAAGTTTCATTTTGACTAAGATCATGATTTTAAACATTCTGCATAAACCTCTGTAGCTTATATTCCCCGTAAGTCATACTTTGCTTATATAGGAGAAAAGAAGAAACAAATTTTTAAAATCACTCTTAGAATACTTGCCTATCTAATATTTAGAATACAATTTTACTACCTAACGTTATAGGTATAAATAAAGCCTGCCACGTGCCTACAATTTGCAAATTCGTTCGAATTCGTTGCACATAATTTGTCGACTGGAGATGAACCGATATTTCCGCACTAGATCCGCCGCGGCAGTGTATAAACAGAAACTTTTGCTAATGCGATTCGCTATAAACAGAGGATGAGATTTCGAGCGCGTAATGCATAGCTATACGTTGTTGCTATAATGTCGATTAAATTTTCGGCAATTACGTTGTTCAATTTGGCGCACGCACATGCTGTGCCGTGCCGAAATCCAAACTGGCTGATGCGAACAGTTTGGCAAGCTGTTTGGGTCAGCAAAGTTAAATGCTTAGAGGCCCCTTCGTGAGATTCCGAGCAAACTTTCTGCGTGAACATAGTTTCCCACCTTAAGTGAATTTGCTGTCCTGTGCGCCGGGATTCCTCTATGCTTGTGCCGACATGTAACTTTGATATTATCTGCATCGTTACCAACGTGCATTGTGCGCCGTCTACGCTTCGAATCCGGTTCTTCATCCTTTTATTTACTTTAGAAGAGATCGTGCGACAGTCGTGACTATCGACATCGAAAGATATTTCGATGTCTTAATTTAAGGCTATAATCTAGAGTTTGGAATATCAGCGTTTTATATTTTCGAATTCAAAGTAATTGCAAATATTGGACAGAGAAGAAAAAGAAATAACTGCAATAACGGAAAACGAATGTTGATCCAGTGGGGAGCGGGGATCAAGAGAAGGTGCATTAACGCCAGATACGGTCTGATGCATTCGCGTGGGGAATCGAGCATGCCTCGGGAGATCGTAATTCGCGGACTTTACGAAAAGTAGCTATTTCGTGAATCCGAGGGTTATGGTTACGAGCATATATGGCAAATCGCGGGTGTTCGCTCGATCAGATTACCAGGCGCGGACAGAAGCGGCAGCTATTACGTTTAACGAGATGGATGTCGGGTCACGATAAGCAAACAGCTGTTTAGCTGTTTAGCAACCATGATAACGGTATTACTGTTGACCTTGCCCTTTCTTAATAGCTTCGTCGACCACCGATGGTCCACTCGGAAAGAATTACGACGGCTTTGGTCCCAGTTTCAACGAAATTGCGTTCAACTTCTGAACTTTCTCATAAATTTTGATAAGCAGCATGGACGAAACCTGATAGTAATACAGGTTTTTTCGACATGCGATATTGGGATGTTGTCAAGTTTAGCTTATCCTCCATTGAAATATTTTCATATTTTCATTTAGAATTTCATGAAAGAATACATTCGAGTAGAAAAAAGGAAAATTAACAGTAGAATATAAAACAAGCTGGCCGCATCAAATAAATTTCTACATATGTTATATTACATGTTACATCCTCTTGATAAGATACAACTTCTGCGTGGAGCAAATTTTCAAGTAAGATGTGATTTAGGAGTTATTGAATTTAGATAGCGCATTTCAGACCATAAGCAGCTAATTGATGCAAATCATTGGAGTAACGGATGTCGATTCCGTTAGTTTGTCCATCGAACAGTGTTTCCTAATCAGAGTCAAACGCCTTGAAATCATGGAACAAGCTTGGGTAATTCGGACGATGCAGAGCTAAAGAACGACCAATAAAGCGGAAAAGGGGCAAGACTAACTGACGTTGGAGAAGCGACGGCACCGGGTCGCTCTCGCGCGTTCTGTGATAAATCGATTTCGCGGCAAACGAACCGTGAAAAATGGCGGGCAGTCGCACGTGGAAAATGTGTTTCGGCTGATAGCACTTTCCACGCAGCCGCTCTCGCAGGGCTGGTTGGCGCCGGTTAATGCAGTTCACCCTATGTACCCGTAAATCCGACGCTCGTTGATTGCTGCACTCCGATAGACCGAGCTTCAATCAGAAGGGGCTACTCTCATTTTAATAACAGAATTCATTGTTGTTTCTTTCGTCGAACTTTCTTCAAATTTGGAAGTCAATCTAGGAAATTTTTCTCAACTGGAAAGTAAAGAAAGATAAAGGAGTATTTTGAATTTGCGGGATCATGGACATTCTTCAGTCAACATTTATTATATTTTTTTAAATCGAATGTCAAAACAATTTATACTGTATCATGCTTATTTTATGGCCTATACACGTAAACGCTTCCTCGATCCACTATACGTCTCTAGAAACCTAATCGAAACAGATAGTACAATGTGTTAATTAATCAACCTCTCTCGAACAAGCTGCAAACGCTATCCGAACATCTTGATAGAACCCTAAGAACACATTTCTATGCCCTCTCTCTCCCTTCCCCTCTCTCTCACTCTCTCTCTTTCTCTTACTCTTCATACTAAGCAAAACGTTCGTGCTTAGACCGAAACTATCTTCCTTCCTCGTTAACAGGAACTCAGTGGTCGTAACCAAGATTCGTAGTAGTAGGGAATTCCTTTGAATCGTGATACACGATTCGCAGCGACTAGCAACCAGAGTTCATGATACTCTTGATCTCGTTCTTAGCGTCACCGGTATTCGGGTTTAGAAGACGCTCTCGGTGCAATCGAAGCTTCGGGGAAGTGTAGTAAAGCGTACGCGTCCAGTGACCGCGCGACGAGGCGTGATCCTCGTTTTCGGAGCTCGGAATTCAATAACCGGTAATGCACGAACTAAGACCGGGTCTTAGTCGTCTCGGGGGAGCCTTTCGGAACTGCCTGCTAGTTCGATTTACGGTAATTTGACTGGCATTTGCCGCTGGCGTCTGCGTTTCCTCGGATGTCAAACGATCGTTGAATGGAGTAAGAGACACTCGTGCTAACTGAACATGCCCGTTCGTTGGACTAGAATAAGATGTGGAGAGGGAAAGAGATTCTTGGTTTCGAGCCCCCCTCTGCAGAGCAGATATCAGTTAGGACTTTACATAGCTTACGATCAGTTGGTCGTATTATTGGTCCGCTTAACAATGGTATAACGGTATTAATTACAGGCAGCCGGGTTTACTTTATTGTCTCCATCCTTAGAAATCTAAGCGTAATCCCTTAATCATTCGGATTTCGTATTTAGCACTGATCTATTTTCTTTACAAGCTTCTAGCATCCATAAAAAATACGTAACAGGTAACTTGCTGTTTCGTATTGTTCACGCAGACGAACGTTCATTCTTAAACGACATTCTTTTTATAAGACATAGCATTATTTGCTGAGCACGCACGATTTAAAAACAAAATGTTCGAGATTTACAGTCCGGAAACTCCAATCAAAATAATCTGTAGCAAAATCGACCGGATCAACGAAGCATCGTACGTATATCCATTTAACTAGACAGCTCTGCCGCGATTCTCGCCCACTGAACTAAGTTAGCGCTGCGATGAAACTTGACTGGTACAAACTATCTTCGTAACGACAGCTGGCAGCAACATCGTTCTGGCAAGTTGCTACTGGTACTACATCTCGACGTATCAATCATACAGAACCAGCCAGAATGATATGTACCGGAGGGATCAAACTATTCTCGCGTCGAAGAAAATCAAGAGAAAAACAGAAAATGTCACGTTATTTATTTCGAGCGATCGCTTCCTCCCACTGACAATAGTGCACAAGAGTTTCTAAATTAGAAATGAGTTATTTCATAATTCAAATATCCTGAAAGTAAAAATAACTGATTTCTAGTATATAGCAGCATCGAATTAACGATACTCATTAAGAAGTATCAATGTTTATCGTCATGGTTGATCGAATATTGCGATCGTACAAGGTTTCTTGGATTTTGCACATGGTATGCCGAATAAGTAAAAACTAGCTATCAGCTCAAAGGATCATACACTAACGTGGGTAATAACTACTGTAACAATTGCTAAAGACGGAAGAATAGCAAAGAAACTAGCGAAGACGAGATCTAATTAGAGACAACAAGCAACTATTAGCTAGGACAAGTGACGAATACGAGTATCGACTCTGCGATGAATAACAACTAAGCAGGACAACTAACAACTAAGAATAGTGATTGACAACTAACTACTTATCTCTAAGAAGCAACCAATTTTGCAGTCATCCCCCTCTAATGTGTCTGTAGCGATACATACCCCGTGAGCGGCGATAAAGAAGTTAGTCTCAGGGTGGACGGCGGTTTGACAACAGAGTGATCCAGACAGGTCGAAGCTCGATATTACAAAGTACCGAGGGCCACTAGGTTCGGTATCGAGCATCTGGATGCTAGAAGATCGTTTGAGATTTGACTTTATGATACTGTTCTGGCAAGAAAATGAATAGTGACCAAGCTCTAACAAGACGAAATTTTACCAAGCGCCGTATGTGGGTTGCAGGCTAGCCTGCTAAGGAAACTTGTTGAATAGCGAACTAAGATATGCTGACTAAGACTGTACGATGCTTCGCTGTATCATAATGTTACTGCATTTGCATTCTTTAACAATCAGTAAAGATTAACAGGAACTATTTTTATGTCTAAAGTGTGCGGTCACTATACATCGTAGCTGTCGTTCTTGTACACGAAATAACGTAATTAAACGTGAAGAAACGAATCCCAGAGAACCATACGGATCAATCAACTCGATGGGAGAGCAAAAGATCACTCGAACCGTGGCTCGTTGCTCTATCTCTCTTCATGTTCGAGAACGAAGAAGGTCCTCGAAACGTAGCTAAGTTTGCGGTTCTTCGCAGCAGCGCGAGCAACTCTCTTTTCCTTGGTTGCGAACCACTTCGGTCGGATAAGATAGCCCGTCACGTAATCCCGTCGTTTCAATTTGAACCTGACGGCTGCGGGGCCTCAGGGGTCCGTAAGAATCAAAGGACACGCGGTCTGTTGGTTCAAAGAAAGATGAAGAGAACAATGTAGAGCAAAAGAGAGTAATGGAAGGAAAAGAACAGGCAGGCTCGTAGCCTCGAGATGCTTGCTGATATTGCGACCGCGGAATCACGAGGTGAAAGAGAGGAAACGGAGCAAAGGCGGAGAAAGAGATTCTTGTGCGAGAATCGATTATACTTCTCTTTACTCCATTTTTCGACCATTATGTTGGCGGCGAAGTTTCTCACAAGAAAGGGAGAAAAATAAAGCGTGAGAGACAAAAGATTTGAAAGTGGGAGGAGGTAGCGAGAGAGTGAAACAGAAATACTTAACGGAGTTAACGAAAAGGTACCTAAAGAGGAAATCCTCGTGGGATTTCCTGGATACTGGAAAACAGGGCCTGGGGAGATGTCGACTACCGAAGGAGGAAATGAAATGGGCAAGGATGGGAAAGGATGCGAGAAAATGTGTGTTTAAGAGAGGAAGGATGCATCGGGCGAGAACGGAAAGTCTCTCCGGAAGAAGGACGAGAGGAAAGCATGGAAGATGTCGAGCATAAAAATGAGAAAGCAACACGCGCGCTTATAGATAGAACACCAGAGCAAGAAATGTGTAATCGAAAAAAATTGAAGTACAATCTTGTCAAGACAAGAAAAAAAAAAAGGAAAGGGAAAGGAATGGAAAATCAGGACGAGCAAGAAAATCAGAACGAAGCTCGGAGGAGGTTGTAGTACTCGCGGAACAAAAGACGTGGAATGAGCGTCGAAGCGGAGTGAAGAGAACGTGGCATGAGTTGCGCGAAGAGGATGAACCCCATAGAGAAGGGAGTAAAATCGGAACTCGGTGACTTGAAAGAAGACGGATGCAAAACATCGAGCGGGACAGAGGTACCTACGCAGTTGGAATTGCAAGAAACAGAAATAAGGAAAGCAGTGGCGAAGGAAGGAGTGGCTTCGAGTTGGAAGAACTCTCATTTCGGTATACAAGATGTGCTTCTATGGAAAAAACGAGAAGAAGGAAGAGAGAGAAAGAAAGGGAGAGAGAGTGATAAAAAGAGACGAAAAAGTGGAGTAAAGAAGAAAAGTGAGGATACGGATAAAAGAAGAAGTAGAGAACGGGAGAATCAGCTCGCAGTAAAGTAAGGTGAGTCAGAATAGAGGTATTGTCGCATTAACATTCCTTTCGTGTGAAGAGGATGCATAGGGAGAAGAAAGAGAGGAAGAGAGGGAGAGAGAGACAGCGGTTAGGAAGGGATTTGATTATGGAGGGTTACTAGTGGCCCTCTGGGAGGTCTAGGATTAGGGGAACCATTAAGAGAGAAAAGGATCGGCAGAGATAGAAATAGAGACCCGGAATGGGGCAGGATACGAGAATTAAGCTGGATCTTCCTTTCGGCTTGTAAATACTAGGGATGAAAAAGAGGTGAACTGCATCTTGTAACGAGGATTTCTAAGACAGGACACGTAAAAATCATGATGCACCGCTTTAGTTACATATGTTAGAAATAGCAAATATTGGTCGAGAATGACGCGAAGTATGAGGATTTTGATGGTACGAGAATTTTCCTTCCAGAGTAAAATTTGGATCTATTTGTACTTCTAATAGTTTTATATCTTTTATTAATTTTTCTTAATTTCGGCGATTTTCATTTTTTCATAAGACACCACGAACAATTTTACCTAGAAGTCATTTATAGTCGTAGTTTGCACTTGTTTATTTGCGTGTGTGTGTGTGTGTATGTGTGTGTACGCGCGCGCAATATCGTATTATTTTAAATCTAAAACTCAGACGTAAAAATTCCCGAATTTGTCCAGAAGTTAACCAATATGAAAGTAGTATAGGTCAGGAAAAATCGCACAGCAATGCACTCTACTTCCATCGTGTCACTGGATTATTGTATTTTTCAGGTGAGGAACATCAACTATGTAATAAATAGCACCGTTTTCCAGGAGCTCGAGGCTACTTAAAGGCATACTTTCTCACTGTCGCAGGTAATGTAACAGATTAATGTCCCATTTTTCGAGGCTCAGTATCTCTGCTTACTGCGCATACTAATACACTCCATGATACGCTGCCTGAGACCCACTCTGACGGCGTCTCTGTTATTTTTATTATGATTAACGTAAGTAGAAGATGTTTGCGATAAAAATTCCATTGGTGATTCACGTGTTTCACAACAAAAATCAGCATCTGGTTGAATAATTGTATTAAATAAGGTATTATTATTATATGTTCCTGACATTTAACAATATTGGAAATGTTAATTTGAGAGGGAGAGAGGTACCTTTTCATTCTATGATATAATGTATTTAGAAGTAATTTCTCTATAGTTACTCGCCCTTATCTTTTATATCTCTTACCAATAATCAAATTTGTAAATCATTTATGAACAAAATGAAAGTACCCAAATTTTTCAAAATCTCGATCTATCTCGAAGCACGTCTTGCAATATCGTATAGATATGTCTCCAAAACGAGTATAATAAAAATCTTTTTACCATCAACGGAACGATTTCAGCATTCTTCCGGCATAGAGACCGTTTGTCCATCAGAACTCGCTGTCACGGCGACATCGAAGCGTAACAGCTCGACGCGTCAATCGCGAGTCGAACGCGTTGAATCAGCGATAGTTTATGCGGACGCTTACATACATACGCGCGCAAACTTTCATCCAGGAAATTGAGAGATAGACATCTGTCGACGGTGGCCATTGTACGCGCCGATTGGATTTTCGGCCTTAAAACGCTTCGAGAATTAAACTGTGTCCCCGATCCTTCGCCACTCACCACTGATAAATCCGTGACTCTGCTACGATGTACATCGGTTATCGCACCAATCGATTGGATTACCGTTAAACATGTTCCCCGTTTTCAACTCGCGTGTTACAATTTTTTGTCTCGCTTTCAGATTGCCCTGTTCGCTGATAGTATCTCGCTGCTATTAACACACTTTCCTAGTTATCCTTGCAGCGGAACATTCGAGAGGATAGTGGTTTATGTGACTCGCAATATTTTCCAATGTATCGCATACCATTTTGGTGGTTATTGTTACTTTTGTAGGGCGATAGGATTTCGTTGAACGAGTGAAGAAATTTGATAGAATTTCCCAAGTCTATTTTATAAATTCGGGAATGGAATTTTGAAGATAAACTCATATACAGAAAATTACAATTAACATATAAAAGCACGCGCATCTGTGTCGTAAAAATACGAACCATTTAAAATAACGATTAATAATCACTTTAGTAATTTAAATAAACGCCAAATGTACAAGTGGTCATCGATAAATTTTATCTGCGACTGTTCTTATTAGAGAATTTATGTACGATATCACCCAGGTTTCGATTTCTATGGTTCCCCATTCAGATCCGTATCAAATTTCCTTGTTATGGCGCGCATCTAATTAATTCAATTTTCGCTCCATCCACCGGCATTGAAATAAATCTCGTACCGAACGCAAACAATTTGACAGTGTTTCTCTTAGCCTCGTAATTCACATCGATCCGTGACTTGTTTATAATGAAAACATCAGCGCGCAAGCCCGCTTGATATTAATAAATAACAAGAATAAATCTCGATCATGTTTTGCTTCGTCCCACGTATCGAATATTGCGAATAATATTTCTAGATCGACCCGCCTCGAACAGCCGCGAATATTACAATTACTCTGTGTAATTCTTAGAAGTTTCCTAGAATTTTGCTACTTAATTTTTAGAATTTCTTATACACTAAGCTTCTATAATCGTTTTCTTTTTGTTGAAGTATACTTGTGTATTATTATTACTTGATACAGAACACCAGTATTGTAGGATTTAAGTAAATACATATATTTTAGAACATTTCTATCTGTCAGTAGGCTATAGCTGATCATACGAACACTCGCAATTTGACGCAAACATGCTATTCTGTATCCAGACCCAATTGGTAAATCAAGGCAGTAGATCTAACGAATTATATTTATATCTTGTCGCTCTGTCTCTCGAATTTTTCTCTGTGATTGATTTGCATACCATATCGCCTGTTTTCTAGATACAAAATACAAACTCGAAATTACTGTATAAAACATACAAAAGTGATCGAGATTTACAACACTAAAGGTTAAAGGTTACCTGTGATTAAACTAGGGATCTTAATTATCGAATAATGCTCGCAATTAGATTGGTGTACCAATGAGATTAACTTCGTTTTGCAACCAAAAAAAGGAAGTGAACCGTGCAGTCTAACATAGAAACTACATCGATCCTGTCACAGCTTTTGTTTTAGTCCGTCCCATTAGCGTGGGTAGCAAAAAATTTCCATTAAACCGATTACGGTTCCCCCTGTACGCAGATTTTTCCCATTACGATTTTCATCGTCTTAATGACGGGGGTCGGAATTGAGAAAATGCCGCGAGTGAGAAACGATTCCACCAGAGGGTGGCATTGGGAATGGATGAAGAGCGGGGCAAATCGAGCCGATCATCCGCGGGGACGGAGCCGTGTAATATATTTCGGAAATTGCGAATGATACCCTCTCGTGTCGATGCCGGCCGCGTTGCATTTCGAATCGTATCCGGCCGGACGATCCAAACGACAAATCGTCCGTTGCTCGTTTCTCTCTCTCACTCTCTGTCTCCCTTTCTCTTTCCCTCTCTCCCTTGCTCAATACTCTCCTCTCTCTCTCGATTGTTGTCCTCGTAGCCCTCGAATAAGTCAGATTCCAACGAATCGGTGAAACGATAACGCTCGATTTTGTTTTCAAATGATGCTCTGGTATCTCGAGTGTGAACGCCTACGAATTTACAACGGATTTCAATATCTATTTTCTCTAGGAGAACATTTATTTGCAGTGGCTGATTTTTGGCGATTGAATTTCAAAGTTTAAGATCAAGGTCTTGTAATATTTTTCACCATGAACCGAACCTGGCTATATGGCAAGCCGACACAACGTACGCGGCGTGTGACTTTTACTCAAACAACTTTTAATTGTAAAATTAAATTTTTTGTGCATTAAATACTTGATGTATATGGATACTTGATAAAACTTTTTCGTATGAACGCTTTTATAATAAGGTCGATATACTAGGTAAAAGCGTATCGCAATGAAAATAAAGATATCGACAATGTATGTTATTACTATTTCAGGCAACAATTCTCTGCAATGTTTCAATTTACATTAATTTATTCACGATATACCTTAATGTTTTAACTTCGGGCATTTAATTTATTCTTCGTTGTATATGATTCGCACATCTACCATTTCATTTTTTACATTCTAGCATTTTTATTTTTATATCGAAAATCTATTTTAATGTATGTATACAAAAATCTGTATTTTGAATTTTTAAAATTGTCGCCAAATAACTGCGAATTTCAAAATAAACGTATTCTATGTATTCAAGATAAACAAATTGAATATTCCATTTAGAAAAACAAAATAAAAAGGAAACCATATACAAGCAACCTCAAATAGTAGCCAACGTTATTCAATTGATACATTAATAAATCAATTTTCCAAAGCCATTCACAACAATTACCTTGCATAGATCCACCCACACGTACACGATGTGCATAATCGAGTCAAACAAGCCTATTCAATTAAGGTGATACCATTGGTATTCGATCGCGGTTCCAAGCACTACGACACCGTTAACGTTAAACGTGCGTATGCGTTTTCACATCTCTGTGAAGATAACTCCACGCGCACGTGTCAGGCGGCTCGTGCGCAATAATTCAAGCCCGTATCAAGTCAGAGATGCGTTGGTAAATGCATTAAACTCATCGCATAATTCCTGTATCACCAGCCGATTAATCGATTCTAGTATCGAGGTGTCTGTCTAGTGAAACCTCCAAAAAGATTATGCCTGTATCGGCTCAAAAATAAGATACTCAGAACCGTGGCGTGACGCGCGTCAATATCGAGCTAAAAATTTCTCGGTGACCTGATACCAACGCTGATGTGGACAAAACGGATGTGGACAAATGCGTCGAATGACTTGAACGCGCGCTGTGATTCAAAATTATATCTGCAGAAAGAAGTTGCCCGAAGAAGCGGAAGGGCTGTTTCTGACTAGTAGGATGTTCGAAACTTTGGAGCGCTCGAATGTATGGATATGCGAACATTTTCACATTTTAAACGCGCCAACCTTCCAATGTTCGAAATTTTAGAGTTATATTTGAACATTCGAGTGTTAGGAGCTTTTCATGGATAAGTACTTGGAAGTTTAAGCATCTGCATTGATGACATTTAAAGAGTTGAAACATTTCAAAATTTTGAGAGCATCGAGTATTTTATTGTGTTAAGAACATTTACCAAACAAAAGAATAACTTTTTACTTTCATTATGACCTTCAAATCTCGACCAGGAACAGATTCGAAAACACGTTTAAGCTGACGAAGCACAATAAGGAATTACGGAACATAAAGTATGAACGAAGATGTCGCGTTTCGTCGCAGTTCGTGCCACCCCTGTCGTTTTTAATTAATTCAACAGAATTAATGTAGCTCTTATAAAGTGCACTTCCGTTGCGCTGACCGCTTGACTTTACGCCCCCTCGACAAAGGTACAAAATCAAACACTGATATAGACGTGAAATGGAAAAGTTCAATGGAAGAGTTCAAGAACACCTTCGCGCTAGTCTCTTCTTTGCTCACCTCTCGCGAACTCAATATATGAATCACGTGGATGAAAACGGACACACGCAGCATGTTCGTGTAGGTACATTAAAAAGTTTCATTAGGTTATTTCACGAGGGACACGAACTGTTCGGGTATGGACTGATGTCGCAAAAGGGGTGAACGTATGTCACGCAGAAAAAGGGACATAAATATTTATATGGCATTGTTTACTACTTTGTTAGTATCGCGGAATTTCTTATCCACAGATTTAAGACGGGGAGATAGGTTTTGATGCAAGTACTAAAAAAATAATGTTTCACATGCGTTTAATATAACGAAAAGTTTTGATTACACGGGATTTTCTGATAGGAAAATTTTACTGAAATTTTCTACACGTTTACAAAGGTATTCGGTGGACTGAAAATTTTTAATGCCGTTATGAATTATTTATGATAGACAAGCAGTTGAATAAATTGTGGTGATCTGTAAAGGTTATTAGCATGTTTATATCGATTAAGTTTCAGCTAAGAAGTTTGATAGAAACATTGTTGATATTCGATAAACGCTTTCTTTTTAAATGTCAGAATGTCCATTTTTATTGTTTAACATGGACTAACCTCAAAATTGGATGAAATAATTTTCTTTTATTTTGCAATTCTATTTATTCATATCAGGAAACACGAACCTAAATATATAACTTGCAATGTTGGTGCTTTATAGTTTAAATCTAACATTTATGGTTAACCAAATCTGAGGAATTTTTTCACCGAGTTATAAAAGATTGATCACAAGACGATCGAAACAGAGACAGTGTCCCCTACGTTTTTTTTCGCAAGAAGATGATATTTTTCTCTTCTTTTCTGAGGGAAGTACTTCATCCTAAGCAGCCGTTTCGATCCCTCTTTCGGGCTTCTTTTTATCCAAAGGGCCGCGCTGGTACGCAGTATGCTTACGTAACGAGAAAGCTTGGCAGAGGTATATGCATATAAACAGTTATATTCGTGTCCCAACACCCTTATGACTTTATTCTAGGACTTTCGTCGAATACGGAATTTTTGGCCCTGCGCGGCTTCTTTATTTCAACTCGTTCCACTATCGACGTATCTTCGTATTTCAAAATGTTAAGTCTGTAATCTTATAGTCTATGGTCGATGGCAATTTGTCGATATAATTCTAGATTTAAGAGCTCTTTTGTTGGTTGATGGGATCATCGTGAAGATATCATAGTATTTGAATCACTTAGCTTCCCAAATTTTATTCTGTCAAAGCACATTAAATTGACATGCTTATCTACATTTCCGTGCGAATATTTCAGCAAATAAACATAAAGAGTTACGCTCGAACAGTCACTTGACCGTTTTTAAACACGTACATACGTCACTGATAGACACACGTGTCGCTTGGAACAGACTTCACTCGAATACGAAATACAATCCGTTGACGACTGTATGTCTTTTCGTATATCCTTTCATTCAGCATATCACGGATGCAACTTATTATATCTTTGAAAAGGTAGAAAATTGTAAGGAAAACGTAATCGTGCGAAAATAATTCCGATTGCGATTCGACTTTTATGCCATTGCCCTTGTTTAAAAAATAATTCAAATGCAAAGATATAATACTAAAATGTAATTAACGTGGAAATTGCTGATGTTATTCTCTCAACAAATTCGATTTTCACTCTGAGAGTGAATTCGTGGCAAAAAATTATTTTATCTTTTCTCCTTTTTAACTTCATTACGTATTCGCATGAAAATCAAGTTCTGTAATTATTTCCCAATAATCGCGTTACTATTTCCGGCTGATAATGGTACGCTGATGATCGATTTAGTTACAGCACGCAAAAACATGAAAAAATGAATAATTTACTTCCAATGGCAGCGACCACGACGTTTTATTAAAATCCACGTAAAAAATATAGCAGTATGCTAATCAATGCGCTGAAAATTAGAATAACAAAAGAATTATTGCTCAGCTTTGCAGTGACAGTGTAGTGCAACTTTCAACCACAACGTTATTGTCACGTTTCGTTGGTTTTAATAACCTATTGTTGTTGCAAATATTCTGTCGTTATTATAACGTTATCTTTTCACGTTGGTGAACATTTTTTGGAGATATTTACATATGATCGACTGGCATTGTAATTAATCTAATGAAGTATTGGATTGTTTTAACTTAAATTTATCGCTTCTGGCTATTGCACTGTTTAGATTAAAATATATTATAATCCTTTAAAAATCTGTATTAAAGTCAATTAATCGAAAATTTCATCTCACATAGTTTTGCCCGTATTATTCATAAAGGAGTATTGAAACGATCAATATTATTGTCAATATTTAATATTCTTAACATTGTATTGACAATATATTGATCGTTTAAAGGGTTTCTTTTACGTACGATAATATTAAAAATCTTAAATATTGACACTAATATTGACAATAATGTTGATCGTTTGAACGCTCCTTAAAACTATTCAATATCTGTAGGTAAATGGAACAATCTTTTATATCGATTATTTTATGTAACTGAATATAGTGAAAATTATGAGAGTAAAAATTATTTTCTGGTCAGAATGAAAATTTATGCAAAAGTAATATATTGTATATCCAATTAATTTGTTTGATTCCCTGACCTATTTACTCTATGAATTTATGCAGCATTATGATATCGATATCCGAGAAATTATATTGTGTAAATATTGATTACAATATCATGCAGGGTAACCAATCAGTTTGAGAATAATTGCCTTAATAAATCAATGTTTACTAAGTTAAGTTCTAATTTAATAGCTCGATTGTTAACAATGGGAATAAAGTCGCGATTTTTATAATTTGACGAAGGCTGGAATGTAATAAACAATTACTATCTATTAAAAGATAATCTTCACTATAAAAGTGAATTTTTATTCTTCTATTAAATTAAAAAGAGGTAGTTGCTAAATCCGGCTGACTATTATTCGCATTAATTAAATTAGTCGGAAAACAGACCTCATCTATCATCACTTTTGCAGATAAGAAAACACGCCAAATGAAAGAACGTATCAAACTGGAGCGGAACAACAACCACTACAATCCTTTAACCCAACATTAACCTATTATAATACATCTCCACCGTATTGTCCTGTGATAATCTGCAATCAACCTTTTATATTCTACTGGATAACTCACCCCTTTGTTCAGTATCATCAAGGAAAAAAGTACAAAGGTAAAAGCCAAGAATGATAATGTAGTATCGTAAATAAAATATTATTATTGATGATCATTTATTTACAACAAATGGATTGTACAGATGTTGATTAAACAGAAGAACATTTAATCAACGTTGTTGTTTAACGTGAACTAATCACAATAACGTATTATAATCTAGACAACTCAACAGTTAATTTGCAACTCTTGTCACAACGGATCCAACGCTCTCTCTCTCACACGGACCACATTCTCACGACAACGCTAGCAACACTATCTCGACAAAGCAACTCGCACTCTCTGACTTCTCGATCCACACTCTCTGGCTTCTCCACTGACACTGCCTGTTCTAGCATCCCTTTGTCTTTTCTTAGCCCACCACGCACGTGTTCCGCAAACACTCGTGGCCAGGGTCACGTATGCCTTTTCTACGAGACTATTTAGTTGAAGGACCGACGATACATTGATGGGTCCGACAGCGCCTCGGCTCTCGCGACATTTTTTATGGTTTACCCGATATTTCTTAGGCCTTTCTGTCCACGATACTACAATAACAATGATGAATAAAATGGGTCCCAACTACGGGGACTAACACATCCGCGGAACGGATGCGACAGGATAATTATTTCAGAGGTTAGTAATTACTTCCCTCTCATTTCGGCGAACGAAGGTTAGCTTTTCCACGCTTTAAATCGCATCAGAGGGGAGACGAGCAGTTGGAGAATAGCAACATCTTGCACGGATTAGAGATTGTCAGAAAAGGAACAGCTTGCTCGAAGGAGGAATGAAGAAGAGATGCGAGGGAGTTGAGGGAGGAAGATGACGGCAGACAGCGGGGTAGAGCTACGTAATGACACAGTCAAATTCATACGGAGCTAAGGGAAGAGGAAGACGGAAAAGACCAAGGAGGAAGAAGGGGCAAAAGAAACGGTCTGAGAGTTTCCAGGATGAAAAATTGCGGAAACCGCGCTGAATGGTCGTTCAACTCGCCTCTTTCGCACGATTTACGTAAATTTTACCATTCTCGCGGTGCTCCAAGGGCCTTGTAAAAATACCAGATGACAACTTTGTTTCTTTTCTCATGAATTTTGTGATACAAAAATGGCTGCGGAGATTTAGAGGTCGAGGGAAGAAAAAGTAGGGAATACCATTGATCGGGGTGCAAAGATGGTGAAACGTTTAGGAAAGAATTGGCAATGACACTTGGTGAGATTTATGTGGAGAAGGCAGCAAGGAAAATTATTCGTTGGTAGTAATGAACGTTCTTGTGAAATTATGCTAAGTGATTGATCTATCTTCCCGCGACGTTCGTACCTGATTGTGAGGCTGTTCCTGAATCCGATCCAGGAAAAAGCTAGTTTGTTTTTGTGAAAAAGGAACTAATTTGTTGCATAAAAGGTACTATGTATATTCTATATAACCAACTGTATTTCCTTCATCTTGTTTACTAAGCTTCTATAATATTTAACATAATTTTAAATAAACAAAATCCCTCCGCCTCACCATCAAATAACTCGCGTTTCACGAACAAAGCATACGATATCATCTGCACAGAACAAACGAAGCGATTCAGCGTCTAAAAAACGAAATAGAGAAACAATATCCGTAGTAGCTTCCTAAATATTTGTTATATTCGCGCGGCGTCGCAGCCATGGAAGAGAAAAAGGATGCTTATGACGTACCCATCACAAGTAATAAAGGGAAATTGACAAAGATGCGCGCACGTTGGAGATTCATTAAATTAAAATCTAATTAACGTTCAAGGAAAAAGGGGAGAGCTGTTTTAATTAGATTAAAGATTGATGGTCTGACACGAGTCATGGAGTAGATTCGTGCGGAAAAGGCTTCCTGTATGAATGATAATGTATTTTAAGGACGACGGAATCTTTCAATTGTGCATGCATCGAATCATCATGTATAGCAAATTACTTAGTGCTTCATTTTTATTATTTTATGTTATTAAAATAGCTAGAATTGTATTTAGAAGTTTGTAACCGTGTATAGTAGAAAGGATCAAAATATAAGCTAATTAGTGAATATGAGTTTTCTATGAAATTTTTATATATTATTGATCAGTGAGACTGTTATTTTTATTAGAGAGAATGTTCTGCGTTCCTCGGCCGACATATAAATAGAAGTTTTAGACTACAGATCCTTGATTAACAGACATCTCTAATTAAAGCGCACCTAACAAGTTAAACTTAGTATTAATTGCGGATTTAACACTTGTAAACATCACTAGTCATACAAGATTAATTTAGCAGGTGGTAACATGGATCGTGATAATCTGCGTTATAGGTATAACATTAATCTAAATAATGTATATCATTATCAACGACCTCGTATATCAATTCTGTAATAAAGCACTCAAAATTATTTAGATTGCATTATGCAGAAAGGTATCAATTCATAAAAGTTAATTCTTACATTAATCTTTCACAATCGCAAAATTGGTATTATAGAATGTTCATTTATAATTTTCATTAATAATTGATAATTTTGAAATTTTGTTAGCGTATTTAGATATGTGCATATGCCGCTGTTCCTTTTAAATCCTCTAAATCGCAATTCGTGAGCTCTAGTTGTAAGAAAGGCGATTCGAACAGACCACTGTTCATCTCCGTCGAGAATTTCACCTCACCCCCTGTTACGCCGGGCGACTCTCTGCCTGGCCCAGGTCACACACCGCGGGCCAGACGGACACCAGATGTCCGCTCTTCCCTACGGCGTACCCTCAATAGCCTTAAGCACTCGTCATAAACCCGAGTAACTTGCCTACTAAGGTCCTTCAGACCCAATAAATGTCTTTTTCTAAATCAGTTTCTAAAGACTATTGTTTACTACGGCTTGACACGGGAAAGTTAGTTTTTCTCACGTACGATGCTTCCGACTAGCAACTTTCTATCGAGGGCGGTTAAGACCCTTCCTAGTCCACCAACCTTCGTTTGTCCAATCCGAGGCAATGTATACTGCCCTCACTTCCTGACCTAAAATGGCATGAACAAATCCGATGGTCCCGTGCGCTAGACACACCCATCACTAGCTTTCCTCCGACACAGCATCGTCACTCAACTTCACTTCTTCTACATCGTTGGAAAAGTCAACTACTAAGTCTAAAGCTAATGCCTATCGGGGCAGTCTAAGCATAACGCGAGAGTCGGTTCTCGGTATTGTCGAGCATACATCTCCTCTACTAAATATATTATAGTGCTACGTCCACTAATACACTAAATCCAATTATAAGAGCCCTGCTCTAACGTACATATCTATCTTATCTTCATGCGATAAGTGATTATCTATTTATCTATGCTCATCAGTGTAATCTAAGTGTTGGAAATATATAATTTATAATTCTGTGAATCACAGTATTATATAAACTCAATCACCCCTATTATCTCAACGGAAATCAGGGGATCGATCAATTCGTGGTGTCGATTGTTATAATCGTAACGGGAATTTACGACTCCCGTTGACGTCTCTCCTCGCGACTACGTCTCCCCGCGATTGGTCGAATAAACACCCCCTTTCCTTGTGTCGTATAGGAATGAATATTATTAAGTCCGTTACATTTTTACGTAACATGTTACATTACAAGTTCTCACAAGTTGCCCGATACATTTACGGAAGCTTAACAATTAAAGGAACGTTTGCTTTACGATTCATGGCGTCGTCCTATATTCTATATCCTGTATCCTTTAGGATCGATTTCAGAAACTCCGTCGAACAATAAGAACACGATCGGATGTTTCTACGTACTGCTTCGTGACCATCGTTAAATGCAGCCTGTTTGGTGAAATCATTGGTACTTTATGGAAGTTCTTATTCGTAATATTTGTCAGTGCATCTCTTTCACTTTTTTCTTCTCCTTGATAACGTATATATTATTATCTACATATCCTTATGTCCATACGTCGTATATATTCGAGCAATAGCATGTATACAGTGACAAAAGCAACAAAATTAAAGAAAAGGGCACATGGTAGTATTCGCACGCAGAAATCCGTGTTCACCGAGGAATACTTAAAATAAGTTTAAACATGGGTAGCGACACAAATGGTGCTGTGTGAATAAAACGAAAAAGAGGGGTGAAATGCAAAGCGCATAGAATATAACCTAAGCCAAAGAGAAACGCATACCGTGCCGGAGAAAAGCAAAATCCTAAGCTATTCTCTGAGATCCAGAATGAAATTGGATATATCAAGGAGGACAGCGAACCAAGACAGAGGAAAGACAGTCTCAAAGTCCTGTCACGGAAGTTTTCTCTGCATACGTTGTATCGTTTCCAGTTGGCCAATCACAATATTCTTTCCGTGAACTTATTATATACCGCAGCGCATATTGAGTTGTTCCGTTTTCTAACAAGAAAGATTAATCTATACACCTTTTAAAATAATAATTCTTTTGTTAATGCATGATTAAAATATTTTAAAAATTCTACAACTTTGCTGTACGATAATTACGATGTGAACATCCATTCCTTGAAAAGCAAGAAATAAAAAAGCTCCACTCAAGATATAGTACGATATTTCTCAATGAGAGGTTATCACAAATCAAAATCTATGGAAGAATAAAAGGTAGCCACCTTTACGCGAAGCTTAAATAAATTCTATGCAAAGCGGGAAAAAATGTCTCCCGCCGGAATACGTTCATAAAGATCTCTACCTATTCGCGTCTGACTCTTGAAAAATCTGGTAACATATTGAGACAAGTTTTACCTGTTAAAACTTAACTTTTCCTCGAAACAAAGTGTCATGAACCGCTCTGGATGCTCGAAAAACAAATGAGAAGGTCCGCGTCAACGAAGCATTCGTAAAAAGGAAATAGAAAAGCACGACAGGAAATGGCGAAATAGAAAGAAAAGGCCGGCGCGTGATCCTTGACTGTTCGTCCGCAAATGGAAAGCAGGACCTTATATGGTAATTTTATGGTGCCTTACGGAGCCAGCATGACCAACGGAGCAGGAGCTCTGGGAATGTACTGCACTCGAGGCCGTGATAAAAAGCCGATTGCCGGCCTAGCACGAACCGCTTTCCCGACCGACGACGTATTCCTAGATTCATTCGTCTATTTCTTCTTTCGCTCGCTGACAAAAGTCTGGCTACCGAATATTCTTACGAGAAGAAAACGTGCCGCGACTACGGACCTCGATGGCTCGGTCGAACGCGCTGAACTTTGTCCCGATTATTAAGTTTCATTTGATTGCCGAGGATAGGGTTTGATGGCCTGATATAAACTAATTTTCCATTTCATTCCTATCAGGCGCATGTTTCAAAGAAATTACCGGTTTTCACAAACTATTCATCAGAAAATACTATTAAAGAAAATTTGTCGATTCTTCGGTTATTCGTATTTAAAAATAATCCTCAACATTCGTTTTTCCTAATCACTCAGAAACCCTTTAATTACCCCATTCCATTTAAAATCGTTTCTTGAAATGCAAATTTACGAAATCGACGATGCAAGAAAAGTCGTCAGAGAGTGCCGTCTTTGTCTGAGTGACGATTAAACGAACCGTTCGTCGTACTTTTACTGTAGCTTTTTAACCATCGAGTTTTATACTACTGTTTCTGGATCTTCCTAACTCGAGCCGACTCGATAATTCGAACTCCGTGTTTCCTTTTGATTCATTCGTCTATGTCCGTTGCAGAGACGGATGACATGCCGGTGAGACAATAGATACGTGCCAGGCATACGAAACTTTCCTTTTGTTCGACGATTCTTACGCGGTGACGCCGCCACGACTTCGACTGCTGCACCTGCGCCCGCCTCGATCTCGCCGAGAAAACTTTCATTCCCCTTTGCCCAATACTTCTTCCTAGAACCTTCCTAGAACCTCCGTCTTTTACCGTTAAAAATTTTGTTTGTCGACGCGACTGATAACGATAATTAATTGTTGGCGTGGCCAGCGATTGTCGTTTCAACCAAGTTTGTCGGAATCACGAAATTGACGTATGGAGTTTCGATCGGTGGTTTATCAGAAACACGAGGTCAATCGTATGATGAGAAAATATTGGGGAATATTATTATTGTTATTATGGATAATATTATTATTATAACGAAGGAGAATGTATGAGAAAGGTACGGAGTTTTTCCAAGTTTAGTTCTTTTTATCGTTTTACAGAATGTCAAGTGGTTTCTTTTATAAGTATTGTTACAATTCACACGTTTAATATGTAATTTTCTTCTTTCTCAAATGTTTAATTTTAAAATTTGTTGATTCTTTAATAGCAATGTTGGCCTTAATTAAACTCTACGGAGCTTAAAAATTATATAGTAATTTATTACAAATTTTCTCTCTGAAATAACAATAAAAGCAGCTGCCACTGTGTCACTCATGTATTTTAAATTTTAAATATCATTCCAGAGACATCAGTTCCAATGAAACAATGGTAAACGTCTGAAATTAAAATTACTTTTAATTTGAACAGTTCCCGATGGATTTTCATTTTCTGCAGAACATGATTGACGTTCAATTTTTCTATGAATTATCGAAATATCTGGAATATATGGCGTGTAATGAAAAATTGTGTTTTAATTAAAATTACATTTCAACTTCTTGTATATGAGAATTCAAATTATATTTATTGGAACATTTTATTATTTTCCGTATTATAAAATTTCATTATTTATTACTAGGACTAACATTTCTCTACTTAGTGAGCATTATGATCAATATATAGTAAACATTTAATAAATATAAAACACATTCATAAATTGAGTCAAATCTGTTCAATAGAACGTATTAAAGCAGACAATTAAAAGTATTTATAACATTTTAGTGTGTGAATGGTTACATCAAATAAATGAAAAATCAACTGATAGCTTATTCCTTTTTTTCGTCATTTCAAAAATAGTCAATACTTATTGGAAACATTCTTCGCGTGGTAATCACTTGACAACTTGTAGGGGGAAACTTACGTGAAAAAATGTATCAAAGGATAGCGTTCGTTTTAACAAGTAGCAAGGCATAGCCAAAAGACACTGTTCCGACAAAAACGTGAAACGTGAGAAAACTTGGAACGCCTTCGACAGGAGAATTCTATATCCTTCAATGGCGTTTCCTCGATCCCCGATCGATTATATTTTGTTCGAACACGGTCAGCTTCCCTCGATCTCCAGGCCAGATTAAACTTTAATCGATTACGCAACAGAAAAAGCTCGCAAGCAAGGGAATTGAACGCAACGGGAGTTTGTGGAACTTGCCGTTACGAAAGTTTGCTTTAATCGCAGCCTAGAAAAATTCAATTAATAGAACTCTCGAAAGTATCCGTCTTTGATATGAATTAATAAAAATCTTTAATATATGAAGAAATAGTAATGAAATGGTGAAATAACTATTAAACGATAGTAAAGTAATGGAAAAGTAATTGATACAAATTTTATGTAAATGTCGAAAATAGTCGTATGAATATAACGTGATAAGGTTATTTTCTTGTTTTTAAGAGATTCGCTGTTTTAATCGAGTATACGGCATACAGGATTAACGAGCTCGAATTTTAATAGAAAACCGTAATGTAAACTTTTAATAGATTGGAATTCAAGATGTTCGTGATAAGCCGAGAATAATGGTACTCGTGAATGTAATTTAGAAATCCATGTCGGAAAAGCTAGTCAAAAGGAACGGACGGTTCATTTTTCTTCTTGAAGTATGTTAAACACACGTGACACGGTTACTTGACACGCTTTATATTATAACCAATTTTATACTATAACCCATGTGCAATTTGTATTATTGTAAAAGGTGGACAATATATTACCCATATCATCTTACTATTTCAATGAAGAGAAGAAGCTTTTCGCATTTTTACATTAAAATTTGTAGACGAAGCATATCAAGACTTTATTTATCGAGTATTCTTGTGACGCGGCTGGAATAATAAAATAAGTAAGGATGGTTGCAGGTCTTTTTAAGATCCATCATGATATTCAATAGCGACACTTGTTGACCTCCCCCCTTGGGATTCAGCGCCTCGAAGTTCCTCGTCAATATATATTTATAATAATTCTTTTGCATAGGCGATAATTCGACGCGGACGATGAATTCTGATTTACTCGGCATATTCTTTAATACATCAGCCTTTAATCTCCTCAACATGTGTGATCCGACTAGTTCATGCAACTTCTTCACTTGTTCTTTTTTTGAAATATCAGCGAATTCATTTTGGAACGCAGCTAAGTCATTGAATTTATCACGACAGAGGAAGTTCAAAAGATGGAACAATTCCTCCATATTTATCGAATATTCTTCAGTCACTTTAAGCTTACTATCTAGTTCTCTAATTTGAGTCTTGTAACTTGCTTTATGTCGCTATACTACGTTTGTGTATGTTAAACTTATAGTCTTCATTTCACGATCCCTATCGATTGCTTACCACACTTTCTCTCGTTCCGTATATTTTCTACTTTCCTTTACAGCCATTCTATCGAACATAGCTACTCAAAACTAATCAAAATCGTCACGTTCTATGAGAGAGTCATCACCGAGAGATCTTAATATCGTGATCGAGAGCTCGTCGCGAATTTTGGTGAATAGCAATTGAAATTTAGAATTTAGAATAACCCGCATAACACGCACTGTCGAAAGCTAGTTCCCTGGCGATGACACGTCGCCGCAGCAAGGATGCGCGCTTGTTGATGCAATTGTACTAGCACTTTATGCGTGCACGCATTGGGAGCCGATGCACGCCACGTTAAAGGCTATAACGAGTCCTCGTACGCGGCGATAATTGCAAGCCTCGCGTACACACGCGGGAAGCACGCGTGGATTGCATTATGACATGATTATTGTAGGCCTGGCCGGTGGCGATACACCGTAACATCACGACAATATAGCTTTCAGCGATACGTCACACAGTGTGTCTACTCCATACGCAATTACAGCGCGTTGCGCTTCGTCCATGCATATAAAGGCCACACTAGGGCGTTCAACGTGACTGTCCGATGGCCAGAAAATGTCCTGTCTTTCTGTTTTTTGCTTATTCAAGCTTAGTCGGTATCGTATAAGGTGATTATATCAACAAGTTGGAGTTGCAATCTTGTTTTAGGTAAAGATGAAAGAAACTCGTGTAATTTTATAAGTTTGTTTCTGATGTTATAAGATATTTTTAAATGGCATTCATGAAATACGAAAGAAATAAAATAAACCGAAGAGTAAGATTACATTATGCTATATTTATAGTAGGTGATGATAGAAAAGTTATATATTATGAAAAGGAAGTTGACTCTTTTACGAACATATGTAAGAGAATATGAAAAAGATTGTTCTTCGATCACTTCGACTTGGCAGCCTGAAAATTTAATATATCATTTCTAATCCACGTTGTGGATTTCCGCATTGAAATCGGGTCAGCAGAATGTTTTAGTCAATCAGTTAATCCATCGGGATTTGCCTGTGGGAAATATAATTATATCCTACGTTTCATGTCGTTTACGTTGTTAAATTATCCGACTTAACTATTCAAAGGTCATACATTGAATCAAATTAAATAATTATACAATTATATCAAATTAACATTATCTGCACTTGGCGCTTTACTTCATTGTATTTATTATCTTGTCTTATCAATATTTGACTGATTTAATAAAATTATTCCATTGCGGAGTACTTATTTCAAGCATCTGTATTTAAGTAACAGTATTAGATAAAAGTCTACGGATAAAAATATTCATTATATTTAAATACTAGATATACCTATCCGTATATTAAAAAACGTAATGTGTTACAGTCTATCAAACAATCTCAAAATTAGAATCGCCGCGATGGGGCTTTTTTCGAAGTAACACATCGTGCAACACACGCACGCAGTGACCAATTACGGCGGATTATTGTCCCGAGGAACGCGTTAGTCCAGCATAAAACGGCGACGCAAATGGAAATCGTGCTGCTCGTACATTGCTCTTTATTCTGTTAAGCCGAAGTTTCCTCAGAACAGCTTCAAATGACACGATAGCACTGCCACGAGTGCTGCTCGCTTTATTTTCAAGGCCGTCACACGATTTGTGTGCTTGAATTCTAACGGTGGATGGTCACTGTGGGGTTCGAGCTTACTTCGAATTTCATAGTCGTTTCATTGCTCAACGCTTTCCCATTTTCACAACTTAAAGCGAAAGAGCATTCAGAGAATTCCGGATTGGGGCATTATCTTGCATCGAAGAGCTAATTTTTATTTTATTTTAATTAGTTTTAAAATACTTAGAGTAAAGTATTTCAATAACGTCGTTCCAAAGAACTTTATTAGAAATATGACGTTTGTTGAATTTTGACGAACAACTTCACATGTAATCATAAACCAAATTTCCATTTTCGTATGCTGCAAAAGTCGAACACCCTGCTTGGATGTTCGTAGCTCTCGTCACTTTCAAAATTCATTCTGGAATAACGAGTTGCACGATTTACATATGCTTTCACGTCGTGTGTAATTACATTCAGTTACAATTTATTCATTCATACCTGAAGCTCACACAAGAATGGTACGTAAACAGAAGTTGTGTCGAAAATAAATTGCACTATGCGATGGAGCTATTAGAAATATATAGCTATTAAATAATTAAACGGATACATAATTTTGAATTAGCAAAACGATTATTTGCAATTTGATAAAATACTAGTAAATGCGTTCGTCCTTAACCTACTTTACTGCGATTATTAATCTAACTAGAATTTCATATACTATGCTCTTATTTCTTAAGAAAATATCCGTTACGTGTTCTCCGAAATTGCGAACAAAGATCAGTGGACTAGAAACGAATGAGAAAGCAGAGCTGGCAATGGTCGCAAGTGTACGCAAGCGGATTGCATTACAAATGTTGTGAGCGGCTTCTGACCCAGTTGTAACGATACTTTAACGCTATACCATACACGAGCTATACATCAACTCATACGTCTGTCGCACGTGCACCCTGCTCATGCGTACAAACATCAAGCCTTTTGTGGGGGAGCATTCAAGGAGAACAGGAAAGAGAGGAATAGTAAGGAAAGTCGCAGAAAGCGTACGATCACCGAACATAGCGGATAGAAAGAAGCGCAGTGACAGAATACTCATAGAATAATCCTGAATCTTTGTAGCCTCCTCTTCGTAGGTCAGTACGGGCCACGAAGAGGGGTTTGAAACTCAACCTACAGAAGAATTTTTTACATATTTTTATGCCCGACCAGCGTACGTAAATATTTTCAGAAGAACAAATCTCAATATTTGTTTATGCCGTTGGAAAGACAGCCACCTGTAAATGGCGGGGTACGCTTTCCTCTGTGATAGGGATTTATTGAATCATGCTACTTACGGAAAATAAGTATACGCTTTGATCAGTCTTTGGAAAATTTAATGTGTGGTTTTTCTGAAAATATTTGTAGCTTTTATTTAAGTTTATTAATTAGTCGAATTTTAGATCTACTTATCAGTAAACTGCGAATTAACGGAATGATCCAGTGAGCGATATTACGCGTCAGTTACGAGACGTCTGATCATATACTGATCTGTATTACTTGGCGGCTATCTAGTCACATATTAACTTATATCTTGTGTTTTAGTTTCTCGCATTTTAATTATTAATCGCTAATTGTAACTTCAACATATTCACAGTGCAAAAGCTAAATTCACTAATTGTACATATAAAATACGCTAAGAATTAAAAATTCTTTCACATCCTTTAATTAAAGAGCGGTGTTAGCTTATTCCATGCACTATGCGTATGAGTAATTAACGCCACTGTTAATAATAATCACGCCTTGTAATTAATTATGCGGTAACGTAGGCGGCCTATGCGTGTACTGTACGGAACACGAAATTTTTTTCGTCTCGTAACGTAAAATAGTAACGGTAACATGAAGTAAATGGTTAGGGACATACATACACGAAGCCCGAACATGCGTGAAATAATTTCAAAAATCATACTTCCTTCGTGAACGTGACACGAAAGGCGGTACCGTGTCTGCGCCACTGAAAGTTGTTACTGGGTTCACAATTTTTCATTATTTCGTAAACCGTGTTCTTTCAAATTGCACCAAAGACGCATTTTCATAACATATTCCGTAATATTACACGAATTCAATTTCCGTTCGGTCACATACCGCATGTATAACGTGTCATTTTCTCTTTCCCGCTTTTTCCTTTTTTTCAGAAATTATTTGGAAATTTACGATAAATAGATTGTGTGTTGGATTACGTGTGGATTCCCGCATTCTTTAAACTAGTTTGAACAATTAATATTTTTGAATTGCATTACTTTCGTAGTAAAGCTGCAATGTAGAATATCGTTTAGAGAACAGTGTCATCTAAAAATCTGACAAGAATCATCGGTAGTCATATAAGTAACATTTCGCGTAAAATGTTTAATATTTTAATATCAAAAAAGACCCATATCTCAGCCAACTATACCCTCAGCCACCGACATCAGGGACCAAATATTAATCATAGAACACCCTCGAATAGACCCATCATTCCGAACGACCTCCATTTTGAACAGGTCAGAGAAAAAAATCACAGGAAGACACCACGGAGGAACATCGCCAGAATATTCCGTTGGAAAAATAAAAGCGTGGCAGGACGGTGCTGAGGGTGTGGAAAGAAGCATGCAAAGGTGAGACACGCGTGGAATAATCCAGAAAGTCATCCCTTCTCGTGAGGATCCTCGGTTCCCGCGTCGCGGAGGAGAGGAACGCATGCGGTTCCGCCTCGAGGTCCCGTGGGTCTCGTCAGCGCGCCACCGCGTGATTTGTGAGACACGTGTCTACTCATTTTTATTTATTTCTTTATTTATTTCACACGGATCTTCGCGCAACACGCACATCGCCTGGTGTAAAGTCTTGCAGCGACTGTAGGGATGAGATAGTGCCCTCGCACAGTCCGCAGAAACCTGTCTGGATTCCGCCGCTTTTATGGAGCCATTGTTTCGCGAACCGGAAGATATCGCGCGTATACTTCTCGCTACGTTGTGTCTGCGTGAAAATGGGATGATTGCTTAGACGATAGCGTTGATTCTCAAAGTATAGAGCGAGACTACAGCTGAGTATTTTATGTGACCGATATCATGCCACAAGAACTTTGTTCTTTAATAATGTGTCCTTTTCATTTGTAAGTCGCGGTAGCATCATAAACATTGATTTATCGAATGAAAAACGATGTATCTGACGCATATTGGACATAAAATGGGTATTTCCGTAGGAGTAAATGATTAAACGATAATAATTGATAAGCTTCTAACGCTTATTCGAAGTACTATTGGATTAAGATAGATACGCTGATATTTTGATATTTTAAATCTTTTACATATTTATTCGAAACTCCGATTATTTTAAACCTCTTGTCGGAATCTAATAAATTTAGCCCAATATAGATTTATCGCATGAACTGTTATGAATGAAACTATTTGGGACACTAGAAGTAGGAAAAAGAATCTATAGGTGGGCTGAACGACTCAGTCAGTTAAAGTAGTCATACATTAAATTGAACACCATCTTGCTCGCGTGAGTAACAGGTCAATGACAATTATTAATACATATATATATATATTATATATATTTATATGTACTAATAATTTTTGCTATGGCATTCCTAGACACGATATGGCTATTTTTTTCGTTCAATATTGTTATACTTAGAATTATCGAAAATCTGGTTAACAATAAAGTCCGAACTCCATTTCTGACCGGATACACTGAAATCTCGTTCCAGCTACTGTGATATCACGACCTCAATTATTAAGGATAGAGGAGGAATTCCATGGCATTTCCGTCATAATTAGAATCGGGATTTTTCCTTTCCTCTAGAAGTTTAAAATAGAAATGTGGACAGAAATTATTGATCATACGAACAGGAAGCTAGTCGTGTATGTAACATAAATTTTATTTTATCAGATATTCTCGTTGAGATGATCCTAATCGATACGCCTTCGATAAAGTAAAGGAAGTAGGAACAGCGTCATATTGATCTTCATTGATCCTTCATTCTACTTCGGTTATTTATTCTTTTTCTGTTACTTACCACGTATGGTAAATTATTCTTTAAATGAATAATTTATTTCGCTAGAACCAAGAGGTTAATTAGTATGGAGGTTAAAGATGATGGCCGACGCAGATATTTGCTCTAAAAGCAGGGAATGTAAAAAGAGATTGATCGCGATCGGGTTTTCGATTTATATTCAAATTCCGAACGCGCTAACTTTTCCCCTGCTGCGACCGGATATCGGATCAACTCTCACTTTTCTCGTGACTCGATTGCGTAAATCTACTTTTGACAAGTGTCACCTTTATCTTTATTACGGAGAAAACTGAAATTCGCTACGGCCCAAAAACTGATTTACTTCCTTATTGTATTCGCCATAATGGATCGAAATAATACAATTTGTTATTCGTATTATTTCCTATTTCGACATGTAATTCGACTTGCCCACTGCAGCAACGCGCTCGGAACAAAATGGAAGAAATAAAGCTAGAAAAAATTGGATAAAAACTAATAGCTTCGTTTTTCATTCGACTTTCATTTACTTTCTTTCGAAACATTTTTAACAAAGAGAAGAGTAAAACGACGAAAGCTCTTTCACGTGTTCAAAGCATCATTATTGCATTACACTTTGCTACAGCGATATCAAAGAAACAACGACAATAATAGCGAAGCAACAATGAGAAGAAGCGTGTGTACAGGCTACGAACTAATTTGAGGCGTGCAAAGCCGTAAAAATTCAACGCCTCTCAGAATTCATACGCGTCGTCGGGCGAGCCGTATTCAAAAAGAGGAAACAAAAGCTTCTCTGGCAAATCACTCCGTCTCCCTTATTCTCGTTTTCGTCCCCGTTCTACCCTTTTTCGCCGTTATATTCGCGGCTTTTCGCACACAACGGGGAAGAGTCATGAGCACAGAATGCACTATTCGCGCGCATTTTCAACGAAACAACAGGCTCGAGATCAAAAACGTTGCCGTGAAATCGTGGCACGCCATTCCCTATACTTTCAGGGTTAAATGTCTGAGCTGGTTTTCATTGTCGCCTGTTGCCGATTTAATGGTCTGCTCGAGGCTCGCTTTCTTTCGCTCGCTGTTCTAGCGCGCTCTCCAACTTTCCGTTTGTTTGTTCGGATACGCAGTCATTGAAAAATGTGATTGCTTAATCCATTTCTTGGAATAATAGACACTTTACAGAAGCACATTACGCAAATCAGACACGCAAAAAAATGTCCACAAAGTAAGAAGAAATAGTGTATCGATTTCAAATTTTGTAACACAGCATGATCATCCAAAGTATGTTCCGAAACCACCAAGCAATAACCATACAACTCAGTGAATCTCTGGGACAGAAACAGGTGATTCATCTGCATTAAACACCGCGAAACTACGACACCCAGTTGCCTACAATAAAAAAGGGGGTTTCTACGTTGGATCCGTAGTAACGTGTTCCAGCACAAAAATAATTCTCGGCTGGCGCAGACACCGTGCAAAAACGCGTTTCACGGCGAAGAAGAACCGGAAGAGCGCCAATATTTCATTGTATCGCGTGACACTCGCTTATGGAACTTCTCCTCCTTTTACTCAATGCGTAAGTAGCGTCACAATTCTGATGTGAATCAGAATCATCAGAATGTTTAATTAAGACAATTTTACGTCCAATATATTGTGATCATTGAATACCAAATAATTTCCGGTAAAATTCCAAATCGCATTACGTTTATCGGCTATATCTCGATAATTTTGTTATAGAAAAAGAAATGATCTTTGCTGGTGGCATTCAAATTCATAATAGCGAAAAGATTTTGCGATACATATTGCATTGCTTTTATGCGTGGGAAGCCCTAAAATTCTATTGTAGTTTTAATTATGTGACCCACGTACATAACAATATATGATACCAGATATAATAATGCATATGCGACTCACTTACAGGCCAGCGGCCGATTTTTAATTTAAAGGACAATTTATAACACAATTTTTATATGAATAATTGAGTTATAAGGGAACTGGCTGTACATAATACATGTATTTTATATACGATTATTTAATAAAATAAAATGAAAGAACAATGAACGTATCAATACTTCAATAGCATTGTAAGTAAGTAAATACATCTCGAGCCTGGGTGTTCGACCCAACACGGTGCACCTCTACTTCGAAACATCGATGAGAAATTCCAGCCAATTACGAATTCCCTATTGTTAAAAAAAAGTTTAGTCTTTCGTAGAGAACTCTGATTTAGCATGTTTCACGTAAATCGATAAAAACTAAGACTTTTGTAATTTAATTCCCTTTCTATTTCACAAAACAACGCTTTACATGAAAATGTTTCCTCTCAAAAATTCAAGCGCTCTTAAACGTGCAAATGGCACTCGTAATCGTCGCCCGGGAAAGTCTATTTCGATTTTAACTCAAAAGATACCGAGGCCGATTGAAAGGCGCCCATACGGCTGTTTTGATAGCAATTAAATACTCAAGCTGGATGATAACCTACATAACTAATAACAGCTGGTAGTTTCCTGCGCGAACATAGTTTCTTTCGAGTCGTAATACACTTTGCTCTCGAGTTCCCTCGGATATATAGTACAACTACTTTAGCCTTGTTAATAAAATATTCCACCAGATGCCCAGGTAAGAGTCGTTCTTTTCTCATTTTCCTTCCTCCCTTTTTTTCACTCTTCTTTCGTCTTCTCTATTATTTAATCGCCCACCCTACTTCCACGCGTCGACTAAATTTTGCCTGCAAGGATACTCCTGTTCCGTGAATACGGTAGATTATAGGACGGAACGTCTTACTCTGCTCTCTTACGTTTATCGCGAATGAACGCCGTCCCTGAAACTGAATAATTTTCACGATTAAGCTTAACGACCGCCCCGCATCCACGCGAGCAACACGAATTAATTAGGAAAATTCAAGCGAACAAAGTAACAATCGCGTATCGCACCGGCTCTTCTGTTGGTTATAGTTGAATTCAAGATTCGTGCACGGAGGTGGTATATTTGTTACATAAAGGGCATTGAGAAAAGAGAAATAAAATTTTCTACTATTTCTATTATTTTTATTTGGATTTAAAAAAAGGGGGGATATCACCGTTTGAAGTGGAAAGTAACTAGAATATCGATTGTCGAATACAAGACATAATCAGAATCAATTTTATATCACAGTGGGTACCTGGATATAAGATACTACATTCGTATTGAAGAATCTTACGTGGGTAATATATCGCAATTTTTAATGAATATTCTAATTACTTGAACGAATATGTGCATAAAGAAAATAAAAGTTTCTTCTATAAAAACAAGAAAAATATATCAGAATTTCATTTAAATATAATCCTCGTTAAATATTCTGCTTTTAATTTATCTGTAACGGTCTCGTTAAATTAATTGGGACAAGCAACGAGTAACGAAAAAATTCGCTCGTCTCCTTCCGAGATTTTTAAAAATAAATTACAACTTACAAACTGACCAATAAAATAGTGGATAGCTCGATAAGTATTTTAATGCGATATTATAAACAGTCATATGTATGAATCGGCGTATTATTTATTCTATTGCGTATAATATTTAAATTGATTTGTAAACGTTTCCACACGGAGCTAATCTCTAATGATAATATTATCCTATGAATAAAACAATATTATGGGTACACAAAAATTAAAGTTTGTCGAATAGATTCGCACTTTTGACTAACATCTCTTTTGCCGTGAAGTACGTAATAGAATTCTGTTTTGTGGTGTTATTTAATCACGCGATAAAGTCAGCGACTTGCCTCAAAGAGGATGTTTCTTTGCGCGAGAAACAGGCGAGTCTTTCGTTTAATTGCAGGTCACTCGTGTAATGTCCTAACATCGTCAAAAAAGAAAAAGAAAGAATAACGTGATTCAAACGACGAAGAACACACGTACCTTCTATAGATAATATATCGCATAGGAACCTGTTCACGTCACATCCCTTTTGCACCCGCATACGTTAATTTATCAAAACCTTAGTACTATACGTCGTACTATATGCATATTCACGAAGACGAGAGGATATTAAGGTTTTCTTTGCGATACTTGTCTTCGGTCAACAACGTTAGTATTTGTATTTCAGATTTGAGTGCTCATCGTATTCAAAGTTTAAGAATTTAATGAAAAATCTGTTTATAGGTAAGTTAAATATCGTATATTCATTTATTTTTGTATAATTCAATATTTATTTAATATTTTTATTTATTTTAGCAGAGATAGTCTAATAATGTGTTTTGTGATAATAATAATGATAATAATAATGTTTCTTGTAAACTTTCGGTGAAAAAACATATCTAAAAACAGTAAACTTCCTCTTCATTATACTGTACGATCCTCACGCCTTTTCGACAAACACATGGCATTTAATGTACTAACAAACACATACCTTCACACCATTCGTTCATCCGAAGCAATCCCCATTCCTGTACAAACTTCCTCAGAAAATTCCTCGGTAGCTTTCCTATACATCAAAACGTAGAACGCAGCAGCCTGCTCCTTTCGTTTCCTTCCCACATTTGCTCACACATAATCTCTTCCTAGTCTCCCGCAAACACTTCTTAAAACCTGGAGTAAGGCACGCTCGCGGCTCTTCACGTCCTCAAGAGGCAAACAGCAACGGGACGAAGAGAGAATCTGTAGATCTGTTCTCCGACCTGGACCACGTCGTCGCGTCGTTTCCTTTCCACGCTCCACACAGAGTACGTACAAGAAGTTGGCCGAGTCGGAGGAAAGGTAAAGGGAAGGAGAATCAGCGAGACACGTTAATGAGTTTTTCGAGGGACGTGCCGGGCGCGGAGACGATCGACAAGAGCCGGGAATTAGAGGCAGTGAGACTCGAGAAAGGGAGAAGGGCCGCGCCCGTCTGGCCTCTGTGAAAAAAAAAAAGAGACAGAGGATGAAGGAACACGAAGCCGTGACCGCGGCTCGAGATCGATCTCTTCCACTTTTAAATTTAAATAAACGCCAGCTCGTAGCCGATAAGGCTCTGTGCTCTCCTGTCCTACCGTCTCGTGCAGTCTCAGTAGCAATATTTCTTCTTACGGGCTCGTAGGTGGCTAGGTAGGCGGGTAGGTGCCGCGACAGACGTGGAAACACGGCCGTAAGATCGATATCGAGGGAAAATCCGATCATTATTGTGCTTCTTTTCAGTCCTAAAAGGTTTCCGCGGCAGCTCCCGGGACTCCTTTCGCAGCAGTAGAACTGATTGAAATTTTTTAGAGAACCATCCCCCTTTGCTCCCCACTTGCGCCTTAGCCCTATTTCCTCCTTCCCCTTTTTCATCGTTCTTTTTCTTTTTCCTTTTTCTTTTTTTTTTGGTATTCGTCTTCTGTGGCGCTTGATCGAATAATGGAATCCTTTGAGCGACGAGGAAGCCCCACCCGCGAATTATGATTTGCATGCGCAAAGCGGATTTCACGTGCTCGCGGTATTGTGTGTGCTCTTTTGCTTCGATAGAGGGGTAAGTGGAGGTTTAATTAAGTAGGGGAATAAAGTTACGAGTTTATATTTTTAATAATGAATGAGTCGTAGTTTTTGGGTTTGAAGTATCGTTCTTTAGTGTCGAAATTATTAGATGGTTTATATTCTATAATTATTTATAAATATATGCCGTCAAGTATTTAGAACCATATCATATTCTGTAAAATTTTATCAATTTTTATCTAGTTTTAAAAACCTTTTTCTTTCTTGAAGGATACGAATAAAAATCCCTCTTAAAGGTATTACATACTCCAATAAACACCGATCCTCAAACCTGCTTATAGACATGTACCTCACGATCTAGTTAACCGCCCAATACCTACAACATGAAAAACCCTAGGCCGCCGACCGAACCATTTTATGCGATTGCGTACAAATAGCTGGCGAAAATGCTTCGGACCTAGAAAGGATCGTTCGTGCAAATTTTCCAGATCTATTCGGAGGGTGCCGGGATGTGACGATTGATTGCGAATTCACCGGTAGATTAGCGTACCACCACGAAATCACATTTTCGTTGGTTCAAGGAGCAGATGATTTCGGGGCTTTAGCCGGATAAACTGAAATCGATAGATTCAAACAGCGATCTGTAATATCGGCGAACACGCGATATGCGTTGCGAGCAGATTTCCAATTTCCTCGCTGCCGGACTATTAAATTACAATCGGCAAACATGATAAGCACGGCGCTCCAAAGTAAAATGAATATTTCAAGGAGGCATCGTTTAAATCAAAATGTCAATCCGCGCTGTGGCGTAAACCAAGAACGAGGAGGAAAAAGGAAGAGAGGAAACAGAAAACAAAATGAAAAAGATACTTGACCCGGTTGCGTTATCGATGTCGCTTATTCCACGGTTAAAGAGCGCTTGGAAATGCGCAGTCAACGTTTACCTGACAAATGAAATGCGATTTTGTGGACTTTTCAAGTTTATAGATCGATCATGAATCAAATAGAAAATCTACTTGAAAAATCAGGATGACGAAAATAATAAAAGAATCGTTTAGAAATTTTTTTGAGAATTTCTGCCGATTAAGCCGAAATCAAATACTGCAAATATCAATTACGCGTAAAAAACGTTTAAATTTGTTGAAAAGATTGTATCTGATACGCAACTCCACACACCTCGCAGTAATTTTGTTTTTGAGTTAGTAGGTGGCTTAATTTTTGCCACAACACGTCTGTCGGTATGCGGCTCGTCCTGCGTAGATACGGCACGAATTTTTCTCGTTGCTGATTTTAATAACAGATTGCCACTGGAACCACGGCAAGGAGCAAGGAAGAAGGACATGGAGAGCCGAGTGCGAAGGGTGCCGAGAACGAGAGGAGGGCGGAGGCTGAGTCACTGCTTATACGTGACTACGTCGCCGCATCGGTACAACCGCCCCCTTTCCGCTTCCAGCTCCTTTTCTAAGTTCAACCCCTCTACATTCTCCCCAATGTCTTGCAGTTTCGTTACCTTCGACCCCGATATTCGCAAGTCGATAAGTTCTTTCGAACAGATTAAGCTCGATTGGAAGCATCCTTTTATACTTTCTTTTTTGTGATAAGTTTAAAATAATAAGGGAGAAAAATTTTAAAATATTCTTTTATCGATACATTGATTAGGATGATTAAGGCCAACCTTTTGCTTGAAATTTTAATAATTTTAGGATTTACGAAATACTGAGCTATTATATAGTATTCTGTGTTTATCATTAGTATACTTTCTTTTCGTGTATTGTACAATACTTTCATACATATATGTAATCCACGTAACTAGACAAGTCTACCGTTTTTGGTTATATGTAGAGAAAGATATTAGAGAAAGAACGACTTAAAGAACTACTTTTTCAGGTACTAATCTGTAAAGTACATTTGGGATTTGTCACCCTTTAATGTGGTTCATAAAGAACAAGGAAGCAGATTGCACCGTTCAAGATATTTATTTGATGTAGGTACATTACTAGCTACAATTACTGACTTTAATATCCGGACACCCTTTTTTAAAATTAGACCAGACTACTTGAATTTTTTTCAGAAGTTGAAAGGACTAGTTTACTAGATGATATGTAAAGAAAATTTTGAAAAAATTTCAATTGATCGAAATCGTGAAGAAAATAGTACAGATCGCGTCTTA
Source organism: Bombus bifarius (assembly GCF_011952205.1). Lineage (NCBI taxonomy): Eukaryota > Metazoa > Arthropoda > Insecta > Hymenoptera > Apidae > Bombus > Bombus bifarius. The sequence continues at coordinate 482,691 of NW_022884517.1, read as the reverse complement.
TAATTCATTTATCTGAGCCTGTAACGAAAATTAAAAAAATACATTTTGTAGATTTATGTCAGTTGTATACATGCTAAAAACATCGAAATCGCCTAACGTACGGACAAGACAGACCAAGGTAATTTGTACAAATTTACACAATGTTAAACTATATATAATATTTTTCTTGTTTATAGTTTCATAATTATATCGTACATAATTATTATATAAAGTAATTGTTATATCGATAGGACTAATAGTGTGTTTGTTCCATCAATACACGCACATGACAGTATCGATAAAACTTACGGCTAACAGTGGAATTCAAATTGTATACAATATACAACATCGGAACCGTATACCTGAAAAGCAAAAGCCCGCAATGAAATAAAATTCTGTTTGTCAACGATTAAAACTACCCAGAGGTCGATTCGCATATTCATTCGCAAACTACCTTCGCGCAACTGAACAAAACCTTACGTACATCCATATTCAACGTCAATTAGTCGTGACAATAGATTCGTTGGGAAAAAGATTGAATCGAGAAAGGTTAAAACACGTATAAATGATTAAACGGTCTTTGGGCAAGGAGGCGGTCACAGGTGAAAGCCGAGCCGGGGTCTCGGTTCATTTTCCCAACAGATTCATCCCGTTTCGTCCTGTGACCTTTCTGCCCCACGAGAAATGACCATGTCCCGTCGGCAGATTTGCCTACGTGAATCAAGCGCAACTGTCATTAACCGTGGCGGCCATGTCCAAATTAAAAAACGTCAACTTACTGGACTTTCGCTCGTGCTCCTACCTTTTTTCCCTCTGTCATTCTATCTTCCTCGCTTGCTCTCGCTGCACTCCTTAGATTACGTGCGATCGATAACGGGCGCTTTTCAGAATGCTGCCGCTGTTGCTTTGATACGTTATGCACACGGTCCCGACGTATACGCGTTTTTAAAAACGAATGGACACACTCTGAAAGAATAAATGGGCCGCGCTTCGAGGGATGCTTATAAAGGATTGATTAAAGTAAAGCACGCGGTGAGGAAGAAAAAATATAGCGAGAGGGGAGGGCAAAGCGTCAGAAGCAAAACCGCGGCATATATCTCGTTATCACCTACGCCTCGTGACTGAATCTGGGAACAGTGGTAAGAGGCGGATCGAGAGCGATTCGTTAGACTCGCCAAGGTGGAATCTTGTTTTGTATTGGAGCTAACCAGTTAACTGCGTTCGACGTATATACATGTCAATGCAAAACTTTACTTCGGTACAGTTGACGTATACACTCGTCATGTAAAATAAAAAATTACCATTTACTATAAAAACTAAAAATTTTATTAAAAAGTAATATAAATGACATTTAGTGGTATTTTTCCTTTATTCTACCAGCAAAGCTATTATATATTTTATAAAAAAGACGAAAAGACTTAAAAAAATTTTGATTATTTGATTATTCTCTTTGGTATACCGTTTATGTTCCGTATAATGTATTGCTTTTTGTAAATTGAATCGATTATTTTCCCCAATGCATCGGCTATTCCCCAAATTACTTTGTGTATTTTACTGCGTATATCAGCTATTCCCTGAATTGGCTTGTGAACTTTACTTTATTATTTTTTGACAATTCTTAAGTTTTTAATAACTTGTTTTGAATAAAAATGTAAGACTTCCTCGTTTTGCTTTACTTTTTTCGTAAAATTTATAAAAGGAGCATTTGATCTGCGCTTGACGTGTATTACTCGTAATTGCTTGATATAGCTGTGTAATCAGCAAGGAATTTTTGAAACTAAACTCCGCAGTTAATGAGAAGCAATTAATGAGTTAATGAGAGCAATCGTGTGAATCTGTTTTCTCGGATCTCTGCATATTCTATATTGTATGTCAAAAGGTGTATATTGTTTCAATAAATCTTGTATTAATCTTGAAATATTAGGTCATCCCATAAGTTCGTGCCGTTTTTCGACCGGTTATATATGTTATTTTTTTTAAACACCTATGAATCGTTGTCTTAGGTATTTTCAGAACATTTGACATCTCTTGAACTGTCAAATTTCGTGATTTTTCAACAAGATTCCGAATTGTATCTTCGTCTGTCTGAGGAAGACGCCCGGAGCGTTCCTCGTCTTCTAAACAGAAATTCCCAGCTCCAGAACGTTGGAACCACTTCCTACAGGTGCGAGATGAAAGCGCATTTTCTCCGTAAACAGCACATATGTTTTTCGTGGCAATTGTTACAGAACTTCCTTTCCGAAATTCATATAACATGAGATGTCGAAAATGGATACGCAATGCAGTCATGATTTTTTACTGTTAGAAGTCACTGTGTTCACTATATTACGATCTTATACCCACGAAAATCTGCTCTAGCCTGTTATCGATCAGCTAAGCTCAGGTGCATTGGTCCCTTATCGCCGTATGTTTATAGATCGACACATGAAATGTATACACAAAAGTCGGCACGAACTTATAGGATGACCTAATAGTTTATCGCAGTACGTAATGAAAAATTTTATTGTCACCTTAGTTCGCTTTAATCTACTTCAAATGTACACGTGTATATACTATGTATAAACATAGAGAAAGATTCGTTTGTAAAATTATTTCCTTTTTTCTTTTCAAAATTACTTACTACGTTTAAAGCAGAAGTATGTTACCGTAATTCGCATCACTAAGCATGCAAATTTCAATTTAGTCAATTCCCAAATATTTAGTCAATTCCCAAATATTTATCTTCATCAGCTACACAATATGAGAACGAGAGGAGTTGATTCAGTGGTACGTGGTATGCGCAGATTCTGCGGCGAATTAACCATTCCCACTTCTATTTAACTCAAGCAACGTGTTCCTTTGACAGTTGAGAAGATTCAACTGCATCTGCACGAGACTTCAAGAAATCGAACGCAATCATCTCGATGTATTCATCAAACACGCAAAGATAAATTATTTTAATGGACTATTGCAGTCTAAAGTTTGAATCGTAGGTATTTAATATTTAAAATAGAGATTCGCGCACCTTCGACCACTTTAACTTCTTTGATTCTTTCTTTTTCAAGCAAAATCACCTTGCGATATTTCACGATCCTTTATATCCACGGAACTTCCGTTCAGAGAAATATAACGGCGATATCCTATCGTGATACTTTTCAGTATCGTAACTAATTCGTACTTCTTGTGATTTCCTTCGTTGCTGCATAGCCAAGTGACGAATTCCAAACAACTTGATAAGCATAAAAATAATCTTCTCGTTACGAAAAGCTGGTTCCCAGCGTCCTTGGAATGCTTCACGCAGAAAATTATATTTTCTTTCCATTGCAAGTTTCTTCTTGAATTGGGGCCCGCGCCGGTAATGCATATCGCGGACAGAACTATTACATTACTCGATTGCAATTTGACTTCAAAGGGCTCGGGGTAATACTCGTTGACAAAAGCCTTTGCCCGGGAGCACCGGCTACAAATGGAATTAAAGGACGCCTAAAAGGATAATCCTCGGCGCGCATCCGCTGAGAGATCAGGGGCAAAAACATCCCCCTCTTTTCAACCCCCAGACCCGGTCTGGCTCTGAATCGCAATTCGACGCTTCTTTACGGCGCCGCTAAATTAATTAGTCTCGCTTTAACTAAAGGGATAACTCCTTGGTTTTCGTCTCTTGGATGGCGCGCGCGCGCATGCACGTGGCTCGGTTTTCTTATAAGCGAACGTGCAACAACGAAACCTGGTATTCTGCGTGAACCTTTGTCAGCTTTTTTGTATTCGTTTTTTTTCGTATCTCTTATCATAGCTCTTTGATAAACGATGGACAACTTAGGATGCTGTACAGTCTTTTTTGCCAGTGAATTTCTTATATTCCATGTGAAAGAAGAGAAGTTATATTAAACTGTCGTTTAATTAACTTGTCGGTTAACCCTTTTTCTGTGATTAAAGTCAAATCGAATATTTATCCTTCGATAATATCATATTATAAAAATTTCGGATGATATGTCATAGAATCTTTTATCGACAGCTTAAAAATGGTCAAAACGTCGCGTCGCGACAAACCGTTTAATACGACCTTTCGTTGGTAGTAATCGAGCTTTCAAGAAAAGGAAGTTGATGTGACGCAGGGAACGCTCAGTATTTAGAAGGAGCAGTAACGTAACAATAGGCAAGCGTATAGGATAGAAATGGAGTAACAGTGTGTCGTGGTTCATCCCGAGCTTACTTTTATATCACACCATCCTTGCTCTTCACCCTCTGTACTATTCGCGTTTACTCTTTCGCACGAGTCAAACGTGTTTCTCTTTCTCAGTTACAACCGTTGTCTCTCACATATCCCCTCGCTTCTGCTCTGCCGAGAATAGAAGGAACGAACCGCTTTGTAAGCGGTAAAGAGGCGCTTTGTCGCCGGACACCTTTCTCTATTATTAAATTGTATGTTCTTCAACTCTTTAGCCATCTTTGCGCTTCATGTTTCGCGTTTGCGTGTTTCGGACAGATGGAGAATGTTTGCGATTGTATTTTCTCAATTTATATAGGTTTTAGGAATACAGAATTGATTTTAGAGATAGACAATAAAATCAGGAGATGAAGATATTACTTAGATTAATTAGAAATATCAATTTGTTAGTTATTTAAACTTTTTAAATAATCTGAACCGCATTTGGTTTTTAACGTTTGAGTTAAAGTTCCTGGTTTTTCGAGTTTGAGTCAATTTGAGACATCTTGAAGCTTTCAAGATTTTTACATGTATCTTCCATTGAATATTGATTATCGAAAATTAAAAAAGAGTCAATACCGCCCAGAATGAAAATCATTATGAATTGATCAATATATGAATTGAAATAAAAGATTCACTTACAGTCGACGGAAACTTTGATCTGTTTGCTCACAGTCGGAGGGACGCCATTCGTTGCGATGCATAAATAAACGCCCATGTCCAATCTTGAGATCCGTGTGATTTCCAGCGTCTCGCCTTTCCACTCCAATACTAAAAATGATAAGCGACACTTTAGCTAGACAGGCGATTTTGGCGCTTTTATTTTCCCTATCCGACGTCGCGGAATAATCACTCGACAGAGTCTAAAAGCTAATTTTAGTTAATTGACAAACCAACGAACAGAGGTGGAAAAAATGGCAGGGAAATGCTAAATGTATCTGTCTCCATACGAGTTCGTTCTACTATCGCAAATTCCAAGTTTTTCGAGCCTTTGTTAATTCTAGAAATTATATTTCTGTATGTCCCGCGTTATTTTCAAACTCGGTGAAATTTGCTTATAAAATTATGTGTACTATTTTCAAAAATAAAGATTGAAACTGATTTGCACGTAATTTTTATTCCATTAAAACATAATTTAGTAGTCATGGATAAGTAAAATCATTACTTTCTAACACATTGAAATTCTTTTACTGAAAAGAGGATTGTAAAACTTTTAAATCGAAGTTTACCAGTCCTCTTTATAATATAATTTAACCGTGTTTGCAAACATAAAATTAATTTTGCCACCTGATGAACACGTTAATTACACTTTTCCAATTTCGATATCTATATAACACTTCCTGTATCGCATTTAATAAATCCTATTATGTTCGTAACCGGAATTAAATTCTTGATTTCTTTAAATAACAGGAGCGCCATCTCCGATGGTTCTAATGCGTTAATTTTTATGAAGTTGAAATTCTACATATCCGTTTTAAATTCCTCCGACACACCGTGGCATCCCTTATTTACTCCAATAAATTAATACGCTTTCTGAACCGCGAAACCGTGTAAAGACTTCAACGCATCGTTCTTCAAAATCCGTGGCCAACGTAATTACGCGTTACAAGATCCTCACCCTAGCCGTTTAACGACATGGAATTCGCGAGTTCTCCGAGTCCTCGGAATTACGTGACGTGTTAATGAGAAATATCTTTCCCTTCGTCCTGTTTTCATTAAATCCACTGTCTTTTGACACGTTTACATTTTCTCTCCTTCTTTTCAATCTTCCTTTGCTCTTCTCTCCACGACCCTACCGCACGATCTTCTCTGTGATTGCGGCAACACAGTTTTTGAGGTAGAGCATGTTTGATCTTCGGATAGAAGTCAAACGAATGTCATTATTTTTAATTGCAGCGCGCTTCTACCCCCCGAATTTTTCGAAACACAGTTACGGATCGACGTTGGTTGTACTCTGAAGAGAACATCACATCTAAAGATTATAGATTAAAAAGGAACATACGGATAACTTAGATTTAGGTGACAATCGTTCAGACTTCTTGCGAAAAAGACAAACATATCACATTTTATGCTATAGTTAATAACATTTCAATAATATTTCAAATAATATTCATTGATTCACTGTAATTTAAATTTACAAAGCAACTAAAAGTCACCCTATATGATATTTCATATATGACAGGAAAACAAAGTGAACACAGGACTAGAAAAACAGAAGAGAAGAGTACATGAAAAACATACGGAGAAAATAACCATTGAGAAAAAACTAGTAAAATAACGAGAGCAACTTTAGACATAAAAATATTATCAAACTGTAAAATCGAGTTATAACTATAACGGTCAATTGCGATATTAAATTATCGTTTCAAGTCAAACTCTATCATCGCAATCGTATTATCTATTGCTATTACATCGAATAGATTGTTGTAATAATATTTATTCATGATAAGTCAATAATAACGTATACTTACCGGAATACGTTTTGTTAATTGAGATCTTTGAACTATCGTCTCTTTTCCAGCTTATAGCTGGTTTAGGACTTCCAGTCGCTTTGCACGTTAGACTCACATTCGCACCTTCTCTCACAATGACATCTGACGAGGACTGATAGTCCTCTATATTTGGAGGCACTGTGAACAGAAACATGTTTTTGTGTAATATTTGTTCATTAATACAGTTACATAAATTAACTCACTCATAATCAGTTGCATACTTAGCCAAAATAAATGTTCTCTACATGTCTGCGAATATTACATTTAGATGAAATACAGTCGATCTTCGAAGTTCGAACATAACCCGTTCCAGGAAACGGTTCGATCTTTCAGTTGTTCGAATTTCGATTTAAGTTTTACTATTTGATTTAATTAATTGAATTAATCCGTTTCAGACATTCAAAATTTACTCAAATTTTTACATTTTAACTGCCTATTTCAAAAGATCATATTGATAAATAGTAAAAAAAAGACGAGTTTCAATAAACTACTACCAAATTCATACTTTTATATTTATTGATGAGCTCCTTCCTATGTTCTATCTAAAATATAAAATATATACGACTTCTTTTTTAGCATTTTCAGGTATCTTAGGTATCTTTCATTGATAAAGTTATGAATGGAAATCATTTTAAAAAATACATAAATGTATATGAAAATAACTAAATGATATAAATGAAACGGTTGAAAATGCTATTATGAACAATTGCTGAACCAATTACAAAGTCACAAGAGAACTGCACACGCAGTGAACATAGCCTTGTTTTCCTCTTTTCTTCTCAGCTAGCATTTCGCCTGACCTGGGCCTAAACAGAGAAATAATGCAGCCACGTGACGGTTACAAGACAAGTGACTCTTTATCCCTTTGTTGGAGCTTCGAGTTTTCGTTGAGTTCAAAAGTCGAATTTTTCTTGGCATTCTTATTTGAACGTCGAATTGTTCGAACTTCGAGCGTCTACTTTATATTAGTTCAAAAATTGATTTAACATAGGTCAATTTGGTATAAAAATCAAAAAAATACTGAGAAATCTACGAGAACAAATTATATTTGGATCTGCGCAAGGCACCACAGTCTTTGACATAAATCAAACAGTAGATCCTTTTCATCGAGCAAGAAATACATTTGAGCAATGTCAAGCAGAAAGTCGTTCGCGAGCACAGCGTCAATCGCGATTGACGTGTCCGCAATTGTGCAAAAGAGCGACATCGAAAAGACGAAGGCGTTGGTCAGATCCAAGAGCGGTCATATAATAAAATTTGCATGACACAGGGTCGGCTTCGAGTGGACCCAGGTCAAGAACGCTTCAAAGAACAGGCCAACCTCAAGGATGAGTAAGAAGTTCTGAATGGCATTCTTTCACATGCAAATCGAATTCAAAGTTAAAAATGAAAAAAGGAAATGTCTAAGGAGGTAAAAGAAGTTCGGTTCGACGAGGTCGCAAAGGGGTTGAAGATGATGATACCGGAGAATCCAGTTACAATCGCGGAAACGTTCGACAGCGGGGCTCGAGACCGGTATGAACAGACAGAAGGGCAAAGGAAACGAGAAATGCGGCCAGATGAGACGAAGAGGGAGGAAATCCCCGTTAAAAAGTCGTAATCACTGACGATAAGAGGCCCTTTCCGTGGAGGAGAAAATGTCTTGGAGAACAGGCTCGTCGCCTCGGGGACCACGATTACGGCTTGAAAACGTACGATGCGGCGAAAAAGTTTTGTCGCAGTTTCGCGTTCCAACAGGCATTTTGCCGAATATTCCTAGTTTTTATGGGAACGAAAGAGTTTGTTCTTTCGTCTTTTTTAATCTCCTATTGTTTACCAACAGTTTTGAGGTATGTTTTTTTAATTTTTTATTCGAATTCGTAGTCGTTCGATATAAAACGACTTTGAAAATGGTTGTTTTTTAATTTGCCTTTGAATTCGTTTCAACCTTTGTTACCTTCGCATACAGTCACCGTTTTCATTTTTCTTTTAATTACTTTTATAAAAATAAGTTTTTAATTCGAATACTTCTCTGAAAAAACACTTACTTACAGTAAATACAAGACTTCCACGCGAAATTATAAACCTTTTGTCAATTCTTTTGTTGTAAAGAAAATTTATGAGGACTCGAGCGATAGTTTTACAAAGACAATAAAGACTTTCTGTGTCATCCCTGATTACATGGCTCTCCTTCGATAATTACTAAATCTAGTTAGCGTCCGGATTACAGGTACAATCCTGTGTTAGCGTACTTAGTAACCGACCAAAAATCCCTGCCCCCATTCTGATGAATACTCGTTGGCAAAGATGCGAACAGTTTATCGAAGGTAAACGTGATAAAGTGGAATCGATATTGCGGCCGTGAGGTCGCCACGTATAATTCAAACGACGATAAGGCAAATGACCATAATGAAACCTCAAGCAAATCCAATTTCCATGCGAATCGCCGCCGATTGTTATCCAAATGACAAAAGCGAGCCACTTCTGGTGAGTAAATAAACTACCAGAATGGTCTAGTTAGAAAAATTATGAAATATATTCAGTTTTTAAATATCTCCTATAGTGAATAAAAAAGAAATTTCTATAGAGATATTATTGAATTATATTTAGCATATGTCTTCTGTTCTAAATGAAATTTTCCGCACGAAACTCAAATCTTTGTTCGCATAAAATTCCGTTTATTGTATCGATAAAAATATAACCGCAGAATTGAAATTTACAAAAGTATATAACATTAAATTTTACTCTCATTCTATACTATATCCAGCATTGCAACGTTACATCGTACAATATTAATTCCCCCGATCTAGAAATCGTTATCAATCGTTATAAAAGCAAATTAAAGAACGAAGCATGGATTTAACATGTAGCTTGTAAATTCACGTATATACCTTTATAATTATTAATAACGTTGAAGATTTTTACAATTCAATAAATTTTCACCTGCAATGTATTAATATTTTTATCCATTGAAGATTTTACAAACGCGACAAGTGTTAATGAATAAACACATTAACAATTATCTAAGTGATTCATTACAGGCTGAAAGAGTTTTCCACGAAACTGAATTGATTAGTGAAAGCGGGACCGAACGTGGTAAAAGACATCGCACAAGAAGATTTGTAACCCTTTTCAATTATTAAAAAATTATATGTTTATACACGTGCACACGTGTGTTTTCCTTAGATTAGTGCACGATTATAGTAGCGTTTTTCATTTGTAGATATTATATGATATGACTACCAATCAATTTACGATTAATACCATTAATGATTTGATGTATTCAATCTGGCGTCAGTCATCGGTGATTTGCGATAGTTTAGTGTCATTTGATCGCATGAATTATTATATTAATGGAACTAAATATTTACAAATAATCATGAATATGTATTTAGGAATATATCATTGAAATAATTCTATGTGCAATACTTGCATTTTTATTCCTGCAGTTCAACGAAGATTCGGATAATTAATATTTTCTAAAGTATTACTCTTTCCTGAAACAACATAAAATAAAGAAGATAAACGGATCATATCTAGCATAGAAGGAAGCACTTCGACATTATTAAAATCGTATCAACGTAGATTGATATTTCATGGAAGGTTCGTGGCTCGTTAGTTCCAGAAACCACTGACGGAAAACACACTGTGCTTGAAAAGGACACGGTATTAAAAATTAATACAGCACAAGAGAAGTATAAAATTGTCGTAGAGGAAGGGGATGCTTTTATGCTCAGACTGTAACAGCTAAGAAGACGAAGACACTACATTCCTCTATCCTTTTTATCCTTTAATTATTTTTTTCGTTGTGATTTATTAGACTATTTCTACACATAAATCCTGCACAAAATTGCTGTGCAACGAATAATTGTAATTCAATGAAATCCTTAATGGTGTGTTATTATTATTAAAAGTATAGTTATTTTATATTTCAGTCAAAACTCTATTCGCAACTCAATATTCCTACGATATGCTTTGGAACCAAGCTGTAACTCAGCATTCACACTTCCACTGTAGGTTCTTTCGTCCGGAGCATCGACAGACTGCATTTTACGACTGGAGAGAAAAAACTTCCTTTCCGATCGAATACTCTTCATGAGTGTTCTTCCATTAACACGTGAAGCGTCAGACTGCAGAGGAAGGGTGGGGGAAGAGGCTTAATTTAAAAGTCTAAATGCGATTCGAGCATCTAAGCGTTTCCTGGGTAAACCGGCTAAAGCCTTGACGATCCTCTCGAACGTATCCTGTTTGTGTGGAAATTTCAGCCGATCGTTATTCTGCGGTACACGAATGCGGCCGACTCGCGGAAATAAATAACAAAGACAATTGTATTCAATTATATCACTGTCATATTATGGGAAAAGATATATATATATGTCGTATCAAGAGGAGTAGATTGGCATCTGTCGTCTGCATCACCGTGTGCGACCAAAATCGGTTGATCGAAACAGACATCCGTGGTTCGCATGATTGGTGTATAAATGCCGGTCCAATGAGATATATTTCACTGGACCATTCACGCTTAGTTTTCGTGTAATACGCCATGACTAATTATTATCTTTTCTCGAGACTTGAACGCAGATCGATCGTCTATTCGTATAAAGATATTACGTTAAAAACAGTCAAAATTGGACATATCGATACGTACCTAACGACTCACGTATTTCAACATCTCGTGTGCCGAGTAAATGAGCAAATTAAGCAAACGCGCAAAACAAAGCATCACAATGATTTACGCGCTGATTCGTCCTCGTACAAACACTGAATATTACATCTTGCTTGCAATTTCCTAACGCTGCATGATTTTATCACGTAATTCAAATAAAACATGTTATATTATATTTATAAAATACACCGTCAAACACGTGATAATTGTACGCGATTTTGTTGAGCAGATCTCTCTTACTAAGCAAAAGCGTGAAACGGAATTCAATCGATGCATCGCATTTTCAGAGAGAAATCAAAATAAGAGAGTGAAAGAAAATGCAATAGGAGAAAAGAGGAAAAGGTCGAACGCGGAAGATCACGCGACAGATACGGTAACGCGAATATTGAATTATTCCATTGGAAATTAATCGCGAAAATACCCATATCGCGACGCTAAATCGCGTATCATTCATGTAACCATTTCGTGTCGATAACAAACGACAAACAAAACAAAATATGTATTTATACGATCCGCGGTTATCGTTTCTTTCAACGTCGTCTATGATGACACGATATTATCATTCGACGGCGATATATTTTGTCCAGTACTTATTACCTTGATGACATGTTTACGACATCTAAACATAAATCGAAATAAAAAAATTTTTATACATTTGTGGCTAAACGAAAAGCGATTTGTTTAAATTTCGCATTCCATTCGTAATATATGTACTTAAATCTCTTTCCACAGATTTGAACGTAGAAATTTGTCCTTTATAGCTAATGCAATAATACAGAAATTAAATACATAAATGAAAGTCATATCGTGCCAATTGAATTCACACAAATCGATACGAATCATTTCGATAAATTCCTTACTAAGCTCAAGGGGGACTATACACTGTACGTATCGTACGAAAGAAATTTTATTTTCTATTTTCACTATTACGGTAACAAGCAGATTTATATGTATTTCCAGCTGATCTATTTATAATTCAGTAAATTGCAATTGCACTCGAAACTTTGTTTATAATGCATCAGTCTTACTTTAGTCTCTCTTTTCTTTGAATTTGTAGTACTGCTACTTTGAAAATGTACAAACTTCGTAGAGTAAAAGCGAAGAGTAACTTACAACGGAGTTTTACTACCTTTGTATCAGATATTTTGAACGAAACGCACTTTAACTCTCCTCTTAACTCACCGTTAAAGAGAATTATCCCATATTTACAATTTTTTAATGTTCTTCATTAATTTTTAAATGATATATGTATTATTTATAAACGATTATGTTGTAATTATCCTACTATATATTTGAATACTTTTGATAGTGTTCTGATCTATGTCACGAAATATGTGGAGGATACTTACCGCGGATATGTAAATATATACAGTGGAATTACCGATGCAATGTAATGTTCAGCTGTGGTCCACAAATCTAGCTCTTTTCTCCCCCGAAACATGAATGTCAATGGATAGTGCCAAATGCGCATCGACTGACCGTGAACGTAGAACGATGGTATACATACATATTTATGTATATATGTCATCTTTTCTATGTAGTAAATCGATGCTTCATTGACCGGATAGTCGTAATGATTCTTCGAAAGAAAGGATGGCTATGACTGTCCCCTTCCTCTAGCGGGAAATCACAGAAAAAATTGTCCCCGCGGGATGCGCGATGTAACGCGAGACAGAAGAATGGCGATGGACGAGCTAAAATATACGATAATCGTTAAGCCGGAAGCTAACACTATCGACGTTCGTGCGTTTGTCGTTTATATCAAACGTCGAAAATGTTCGTCGAAAGTATTCGTCGATAGGAATCGCTCGCGTTCGACTCTCCCTTCAGGACTGATCCTTCCTATTTTTCTACCAGATTGTAAAGTCACGATAACGACCTTAACGCAGGGCAAAATATTCCTCCTGGCTGGCACGTATTTCCAAATCCCGAGTTTCACTGGCTTGACCCGGCAAAATTGATTAATGTCATGTCGGAAATTAACGCTATCGCGCGCGCTTTTAATCTCCTTGCGCTTGGACACGAATTAATGGTCGTCTTTGAGCGATTTCAGAGTAACGCAACGCAGTAAAGTACGCAATGGCTCGAGACGGAAGAAGCTTCGTTCGATTAAATATACTTTTGATGAGCGTTTATAAGTAATGAAGCTAAATATTTGGGGCGGTGGAGGTCGTTTCCGCCATACAAGAAGAATAAATGTTGTCTGCTCAAAGAAATGCTAACAGTATCGATGATCGTAATCGGTTAACACTTAAAGTTTCTTTATATGATGGAATTGCATTAAAATCTTACTAAGATGCACAATATTTTAGGAAATAAACAAATCATAGATCAGGAACTTGATACCATTCGTTAAAAGCGATCGATAGACGAGCATCAGAAAAATTTATCCAGGCGTAAAAATTTCAAACACCGTATCGTTTTTCGTAGATTTTACCGAAAGTAGACTAATTAAACGAAATTTCAATTAAAAGATTTTCCAGCGCGCACGATGCAACCAACGTAACCGATCAAATAATTGCACAGTTTTTTCGCGAATTCGCGAGACGCGTGAGTTATAATCGGCCAGGCGTGTCCTTTCATCCTCGAATCTGATTATTGCATTTTACAATCGAACGAAAGAACCATTCTCGTTTCACTAATATATATATCCAGGCAAGCGTATATTCAAACGAGGCGAATTCGTTTGGCGTTATGCCGCGATAGAAGACAAAACGAGGAGGAGATAAAATATGAGAAAAAGAAGGCGAAAAAGCAGACGAAGGGAAAAAATATTTAAAATGTCGCTCGACTTATTAGCGATTTATACTTTTTCCGATAATCACGGATCGATGTGATACCACCAGGGACGTGCTCGTATCACCATTAAGAATAATTTGCATTTGGTGTCGCGCCGCTTCGCGCTGACGGTTATTGCGATTCCCAGGCGACACTTCGATTCCACTTTCGACCGTATGACTAATGCATTTTCAAACGAAACGTGAATAGACACACGTTACTTCGTGGTGGGTTCTCCACGAACATGCTACCCGAAAGCAGGACCGGAATTCCAAAGTTTTACAGTCTTCCATAGACAAAGTTGGAACGAGTTGCGCTCTGAATATTATATTATAGTATAACAAGCTGTTCTACCGACATTGTTGTAACGAACGATAAGAACACGGCTGGTGGTACGCTGAAATTTCATATTGCGTTTTCTTTAACTGTTTGTACTTTGATTATATCGGATTGGAATACGCCGTTCCGATTTCGTTGAAGGAATAATAATTTTATAGCAGTCGTAAAGTGAGATTTTTTATCGAATTGACTTCTGCACGGGTTTAGAGATGAAGATTTGAGTACCTTGGTTCAGGAAGTGCACTTTCATTATAATAGATGATTAACGTTATAATAATTATTAGACGTTTTTATGATGACTCCAATTTCAAACGAATATATAATTAATAACAATAATAATTAATAGCAAATACGTGAAATAGGATATCCATTTCTCTCTGTTCGTGAGATTATTATCGTCACGCTAGAGACACCGTTACTAAAGACATCAGCAAACACGCGCCCGATCTATGCACAATTCATTTTCATTTAATCTAATTCGAACGAATCTAAATATTCGCTTAAATAAATACATACGTTTCAATGCTGCCGTCGCTATCGATAAATAATTAAAAGAGTCAAGCTTATTACCGGTAAGAATGCGGGAATTGTTGCAAATTTAGCCAATTTATCATCGCGTCTCGTTATCGGTTAACCGGGAATAATCGCTATCATAAATAATCAGCGTACGCAATCTGCAGGACAATTATTCGAGCCTCTGGAAATTTATTCGAGGAGTTATCCCGATAAGATGTACAGCTTTCGCTTGAAATAGCAACGAAGCCCCCTTTCGGATGGTTCGTTTGCTGGCCGAAACGCCGAGTGAAGAGGGTCGTTTCTACATATTCATATATAAATTGGCCCGAGTACCTGCCACCCCCCGCTGAAATTCTACCTCCGTAGCATTCCCAAATGAACCATGACGTGTATTTTGTGCGCGAGCAAATATTTGTCTACGGCCGAAACACGTAAAAGTTCTCCTGATTTCAGCAATGTGCCCAGATTATCATCAGTATAGGAATTTTTATCGGTTTATCTCTACAAGACTGGAAGAGTAGGCGTAGAAAACATCAAACAAAACTATGGTCAGATATATTTGATAGATATATGGTCACATATACTTGATAGCTGTAGAACAAGATCTCCGTATTAAAAATTAAACGCTCAAAGTCGATGGAAAGCAAGGGGTCGAATTTGAGTAAAACTGTGGTTGGCGCGAGTCAATTGCGCGTCTCGAAAAGCAACAGCGAAGTTCCACTCAATCCTATGAATTACCGCAGGTGTCCGACGATCTGCTACATTAATGCTAATGCGGGGTGTTACCGAATTGTTCAACAAGCGCAGATTGAACAGCGTGGCCCGTTATACGGCAGCCGCGTACGGACTGTTGATGCATTATTCAAGCGCAAACGCCACCACGTGTACGCTGCCGCGGCGTTGTTGCGCGTTAACTTACCCTAAACTCTACCAGCATCAGTTCGTACGGAGGACAGACAACGAGAGAGCGAAAGAGAAACAGACCGACGCGACGGCATGCTAACACTAAGGGTCCACCCGTGCTTCGCGCTTCGAGCCACGAGAACATGTATGTACGCGGAAACGTCGTCGCGCCTTGAATTATTAGCGTTTTCCCTCTGTGCTATTCCAGGATACCAAGTATCTGTGTAACTTGCAAGTTTCCCTGTATGCAATGTAAATCGGAAGCAAGACTCTTTAAAGATTTTCAGTAAAATTTTCTATGATAGCAATGCTTTTCACTCTTTTACATGCGGATAGCTATCATAGAAAAGAACGTGCTGAATTAAATATTTTTCTACTTTGCCATACTATGGACATTCCTATTTTAACACCTTTATAACCCTGGATGATATATCTCGTAACTGGTACTACCACGTCTGTATCGGGTCACCAGATATCTCATCATGAACGTTAAACAGCTGGTATTGAATGGCCAGATATCTTGTCCAGAGTTATGGATTAGTTATGGATGGAGTTTAAGGGTTAACAACTTGCAGGCAAAAGTCTTCGTTTTTCTTGGACAGCGATAGTTTAATTTATTCCGTTGAAGGCTTAAATAATCAGCATAATGAAATGATGGGATCTTGTCTTGTTGGCGATCGATATCCGGACCGAGTCTTCGTTTACCCTCTACGGCGCGGCAGTCCATGAAATCTTCGTTGTCCGTAATTGGCCACTCGAGAAATAGAGAATAAAGCGGCAGAGATCATGTTTGTGAAGGACCAGCCGATTCTCCAGATACTGGCCGCCATTTCACGAGTCGAATAAATATGCAAGGACTTAAGCAAGTAGCAAACTTTGTGCATTGCTTGGCCGTCTGCCGAACACGGTTCGATTTCCTCGTAGTGCCTCCAGTAGTTTCCTCCATGTGCCGAGTAGGAAAAAAAATTTTCTCGAACATGCTTTTCACCGAGCCTAATGATCAGCGAGTGTTATTGTGTTCACGAGCGCTTTTCTATGGGGTCAGACGGAGAAAGTCTCCAATTAGGGAATTTCCCGGGGAATAGCGGTGAAAAAATCACGTTCACAAACGGGTCAGACACTCAATGCAAAATATAGACCTGAAGAGGACCAAACTTATTTCTTTAGACGTTTATACTTGGCTTGTTGCGGAGTTTTCTTTTGAATGGGTTAATAGCAAGAAAGTCGATACATGAGTTATTAAAGGTAGGATACAATTAACAAAATAGTATTAATATTATTTGTAAAGCGGGATGAGATTCACTCGTTATTTATATTTATGCTTCGCGTATTTAATTAAAGATATTTGTTGACCGATGGATAAAAATTTGAAATTTGATTGAAATATAGAAATACTAACTTTTAAACTTCCTAAACAAAAACACTTACAATTTTAGTATCGCAATAAATATCACATAGCTAATCCAAATCAATCTTAGAGGTCAGTAAAAACAGTCGTCGACAAATAAAGAGATGTGTGACAGCTTGGGCAAACATTTATTGTAAGCAAAGAGTTGTCAAAACAAGGAACGAAACGAGACAAATCGACGAGTCCAGAATGCACTTGGAAAATAAATGTCCGTACGCTCCACGAGATTTGGAAGGAAAGGGATCTGAGTTTATTCGGCAAAGTGGAGGATTGCAAATAGAAAAAGACCAAACAATACCAGCGTCCTCGTCAAAACCGGAAACACGATCGACTGGTGAAACGGGACATATTTTGTTTACGGATATCAATAGTTGGAATGATTCGCATGGGCGATTCGGCGACGAACCTATAAACAATTGATACTTTACACGCCGAATTTTTACCGTTTGTTGGCAAGAACTGATTGCGAGACAGTTTTTGCTTCCACAACAGCAATCGAAAAGTTTCGTTATTAATTTATACCATACGTGTAGAACGAAAGAGTAAACAGATGTTACGATTTGGTCAAATTCTTACTTCCTTAGCTTAAGTAACATTGTAGAAATAGTATAATGTTAAGTTACGATGCTAAATTATTTTATAGAGTTTAAATGGTTTCTGTTAATAGTGCGAACTATAGTGCTTCATCGAAACGACGTATCATCGGATAACATAGTTCCAAGTTTATTTTACAATTGAACTTCCTTAACGTAGTGCAGTGTCAAAAGGTGTTTCGAGTCTCATTACCTTGGAGTCAAAGCATATGATTGAAATCCTAATGAAATTCCGCGCGTTCTCGCCTTCAAGGAAGTGGAAGCTACACTGAGAGGAAAAAAGTACTGCAATGCTTTGACAGACATTCGGAAATTAAGTGGTAGTAGGTGCGAGATGGAGTAACGCGTTTTGCAACTTAACGGAGCACGATCCGCAAACACAAAGCCCCGTTAGAGGCTCGTGTCGAAATGACTGTTATGCGGCCCGTTGAATGAAGCCTCCGTTGCAACCACAAATTACTAATTACGCCGGTCCCCCTTAGGGAATGCGGTGTCGAGCTCGCGCACCGTATGACATACGACCGCGAGACGACACACGCGTTCTCTGATACAATACGTAACGTATACGAGCACAGCGAGACCCTTCCTTTGTGTCATGTTATACGGCTGGCCTTTGAGTATTCTTGAATTCGACTCGTGAAACTCGATGGCCGGATAAAAGCTGTGCAACGGTGCCGTGTCTTTTGACCGGACAAACGCCGTAACGGGCAGGCAGAGAGTAGAGGGAACAGGGTGTTAAAAAAGACCTGCACGGGGCAAGAATTGTGAACAAGGCTGCTTGTGTTTCATGGCAGAAAGAAATGCATTCCCTCGTTAATGGACGCATAAAAACTACTTCCGTCGAAGAGAACTTGCTCGGAGATTATTCCGTCTCTTATTTTTTCTTGTTACGTTTCTTTTTACCCTTTCTTTCCATCCCTTTCTTTTTCTTTTTTAGATAAATATCTCGACACTGTGCCCTCGACGTTGTCCTGCCGCTGGTCGTAATTCAAAGGATCCGCTTGAATTTCATCGTCTTCCGTCCTCGACGAGAGAACCCCCACTAACTCCTATCGACTTTCCAATAAAACGGAGCTCGAGGAACGGTCGGAGAAAAGGAGAGCAGAAACAGATATGAAATTGCATACAGGCTCGCGAGTATCATAACATGCTCCTTTTACTCGTTACGAAGGAACGCCAATTGAACCGACAACAACCCTTCGACTCTTCTGCCGTCCCGATCTCGGCAACTCGATAACCGGCAAAAACGCGACGGACGCGCGTATCCCAGACCAGTCGAGAGACGGCATGCTCTGTGAAGGAGACAAGCAAGGGACGAAAGGAAAGGATGAATACTCGAAATGTCGAAAAATGTGCAGCAAGAATCGGAAGCTCGACATCACCGTAGTGTACGCTTTTCAGCTCCGTTCGAGCTTCTTTCTTAATTAAACTCATCGACTTGGCTTTAAATCGAATAGAAGTCAGATAATTTCCGGCTTCCACCTTATTTATGAGAGGACAGATCAAAAAAAAAAAAAAAGAATGGCTGGAGACGAAACGGTACGATCTCCGATCTCCGATTTGACGAGAGACCAAGAGATACGGAGAAAATAAAGGACCGTGTGTACGCGATATTGGATAAAACGGAGCGATCATCGAGTTATCGTTATCCTCAATTCATGGATCATCGCGGAATTCAATGGCGAGCTTGAAATCGACGTGTTAGATACGTACGTGCCACGTTCTGAGGGGAATCTTTCATGGAATGTCGCTGCTACGGAAAATTGATTGGCCGGTACATTCGCAGCGTATCGACCACCGGGATAACGCGATGAAGTTTGTATCTACCGAATGGAATCGTTTCAATCGGTTTTTGTGAGGTAGTACAAAGCAATGTTACACGTATATGGACCGTGCTTTATTTCGATAATTGTTAGATTGGAGAGGAAAGTCTCATAAAAAAGTTTCTCTTAAGAGAATTTTTTATTAATCGATACTTCGATTTAATTTTCATTTTTATTATTAAAATAACAAGTGCGATTTTTATATACCAACAAATTTTCTTCATGTTAAGGAGTATGGAAAGTCCACCATCGAAGGAACGAACCTATCAAAATATATACTTAGTGCCGTTCTAAACCCTTTCGTAACAATCTTCTAATTCATGTCAGAACTTCTAAATCCCGCGCATAAACCATACTTCTCATAACATTTATCATCCCTAATTCCTATCTCTTGCTTAATATTACACGAATGTTCTTGATTCGTCGAACGAATCACGTTTCTCCTCGAGTTAACAAACAAAAGTGAAATGTGCGAAGAAATGAACCTCCTGAAACGGTCGTGCACCGGCAATCAAACAAGCCGGGTTATTCTCCGGCATGGCTGTTAAAATATATTCCGTGGAATCGAATGTTCTGGACCGCTCCTCGAAATCAGTGTTCCACTGGATAGCGTGCGAGAAACGTGCTCTAGCGTGCTCGGGTAAACAGCGCGGCAACAATCGAAACGCAGCGCGGTTACGATTCCCGGATAATTTACATGGGAATTCAAGCGGAGAGAGTGTGGCGCGTACGCGCTCGCGAGACAGAGCTAACGCAGTCCGTCGAAATCGTCAAACTCGTGAAAAGCGTTTATTAGCTCAGGCAGCAAGGTAAACGCCTCAGGTGGTAACTTTAAGTGATTCGGTCCGTATGGAATATTTACACACGTTACACGTTTCTCCTTGCATGCCCAGAGCTGAGAGAGTGAGAGAGAGAGAGAGAGAGAGAGAGAGAAAGAGAGAGAGAAGAAAGAGAGAATGGAGGGCTTGAGTTATGGCAGAGCTTGCATTGTGTCTGTTCCGTCGGTATTATCACGAAGTACCGTTTCGAAGTCTTCCGTGTATTTGTGCTACGTCGGGCCAAGAGTCCCGTGGAAACAATTAATCTAGACCTCTGATTACTCCACCGACTACTGAAACATCCACCGCCCTCCCTCCACTTCGCCAAACGACTGAGCTTCCGCTTCACCGACGACTTCAGACGTCAAAACTCGAGATATTAATATGTTCTCCCGGATGGTAGAACGAAGACTGACTCTCTCTGACACACTCAGCCACTCTCACGGATGCCCTCTGCTGATTAAATTATTGTTGCCCTGTCCTTTCAACAGGCCGGGATACTTTCTCCTTTGACCCGGAATTCTATTGCGTCCAACGGCTTGCTTTCCGAGAGTCTCACCAATCGTTGAAACGCAAGCGGGTTTTTTTAAATATTTTATTCGATGATAGAGACATGGTCCAGGGACGTTGTTATACAAAACGATGTTTTGCTCGTGTTTTTAAAAAGAGAAAAATATCCTTCTCTTCGCTCTTCTTCTTTTTTCTTCTAATTATTTTAGAAAATATAAAAAAGGAAAATAAGAAAGAGATCACAGATCTGTACGTTACTATTACGATTGCAATTATTAGTGTGAAAATTGGTAAAGGACATAAATGTTAGTTTAATCTAAAAAGCTAAATTAGCTTTAAACTAAATCTGGAGCTTAACTTACTAAAGAAAGTGACACGTAACATACAACGGCTATAAGTTAACCGCCTTTTTACTTGCTAATCACTGACAGAATTACGTTACCAAAAGCATCCGATATGACAGAGTACCTAGTTCTCACCGCAAACAAGCTGACGGATATACTAGCTTACTCAACCGAACGTGTTTAAAGCTTCAGCGTGCTATTTCTAACAGTTCCTAAGCACTTAACGGTTTTTACTAAATCAACCAAATTTTATTAATCCTTTTTATCTTAAAATTAACTTAAAATATAAGTGTTGTATAATTTAGTTTGTTGTAGAACTGTATCTTGATTGAGGTAAGCATAGAGTAGATCACCATATAACACAGAATTCGTATAATGTGTAACGTATCTTTCGCGTTGTGGGGTTACCATGAAACCGTGTAAATTTCATATATACAATGCCGGGCAAAATAATAATTTAATCTTAATTCTAATTTCTCGAAGATCATTTAGAATTTTTTAATATAACACATAACGTCATAACTATTACGATGCAGATAGAAGTAATCTGTTAGTAAATAAGATTGTCCTTGCTGACTTTCTGAATAAGCAGCAGAAAAACGCAAATCCTAAAGATGAAATGATAGCACACTCGAGCATTATGCTAATATCCTTCAGTAGTTTGTGAATTGCTAAGCAATCAATAACATGTATCGAGTCTTAGAGTTAAACGTCGACATGGGTTACGAGAAAAAATTTATTAAAACCGAAATTGCAAAAATTGTTGAACTAAAAGATTAGAATCTGTTTCTGAAATTTCAAATATTGTAAAAAGATCCTGTAAATTATGGGTAGGAAAAAGTTGTGGAAGACTGTAAGCATTATCAGAGCGCGAAAAACGGGCCACTATTCGTGTTGCCTCAAACTCAACATTAACATCGTGCGATATTGCTCAAAAAGCAGGCATCACGGTAAACGTCCCAAGTTTTCACCGTGTTCTTGAGAAACGTAAATTTATTCAACGACTAAAAATGAAACAAAAACCACCTCTAACGAAGCAACACGAAGAGAAACGGTTAACAGTTTCAAGAAAACGTATTTATTTGAACAAGAAATGGAAACGTATTTTATTTATCGATGAAAACAAATTTAATATGGGTACTTCAGATGGATTTTCATTTTATTATCATGACTTAAGACAAGCAGAAATTATAAACAAACGACGACAAATGAATAGGAATCGTATGATGATCTGGAACAGAATCGAATATAAAGGCAAAACCGATGTATGATTTCTTGAAGGAAAAATGAATAGTCAGAAGTATATAAATTTAATGCGACAAGAAATTAACGAACACGTACAACGAATTACGATAGGAAAATTTATTTTTGAATATGATAATGATTTCATTCACCGAGCTAAAATTGTAGAATCAAGAACAATTTTTTGAAACAAAAATACATCGATTTTACTATGTCCTGCACGTTCCCTGATTTGGATATTATCGAAAATTCTTAGGGAGAACTAGCAATATATAAGAATGGAAGGCCGTACGATGATATTTAATAATTAAAGAAAGCTATTAAAATCTTTACAAAATCGGATGTAATAGAAACTAAAGGTTAATATTATAATAAATAACATACTAATAATAAAACCCATTATTAATTTTCTGTTAATTGCTGCACAACTTTTCTTTTTGTGTGAATATATGTATAAATTTGGTAAATGTGCTATCATTTCGCCTCAAGAATTTAAGCATTTCCTCTGCACATAGGGAATGTTCGCAAGAACGAACTTCTCTACCACCACTCCCTGCGTCGTAATAGTTATGACGTTATGTGTTACATTCAGAAACTCTATATGGCCTGCAAAAAATTAAAGATAGCACACATGTGCTATTATTTTGTTCGGGACTGTGTTTACATAATTAAAATGGCATACATAGTGGAGGTGTAATTGTTAATCAAACTGCGAAACAAGAGCAAAATAATTATAATGCTTTGTATAAAAATTGCAGTACGAAATGATCGGAAATGAGATGATGAGTTACTGAACAGATTCCGAGAAATGTATGTTTCTATTTGTAAACGTATCGAACGTAACGTAAACGAATTCGCATCGAATGAAATGCGCTTGTTATTTTCGTGGGAACTGGATTGTACAAAGGCAAAGCGCATTATTGTTTAACACGTCAATAGAAAGGACCATCTTGTTTTATTTACTTACAAGCGACCGACGCCCGTGTGAAGTTTTAGAAGATTCGACAGCATAGAAATTTAAACGATTATACGGATGTCGGATTCATTTCTGTTGAATATGTACAAAAGATACAATTTTTCTTGAAATTATAATTCATATATCGCTTTTTTCTTAGACAGAACACTTTTTTCCAAGGCAAAGAAAAACAGGAAGAACAACCATTCGACATGTATTTTAGCTATTTTCTGAGAAGAATCAGGTGAAAGAAATTGAAAACAATTTTGAAAGCAATATGGAATGTAAAAATTAGAAATCATTTAAATACCTCCGCGATGAACATGTTAACAAATTTAAACACATTCAGTGTAATAAAAAAGAGCTGACACTAATGAATTGTTATAAAATTTTAAAACACAATTGGTATACATATTGAATAGACGTGTGAAGCAATATGATAATTATATCATATTATAATATGATTACTTACATATGCAATCATTTATTTATAAGGGAATAATGAAGCTCACTTAGTAGTATATGTGAATAAAAATGTCTCTAAGTATTGTTCTTTCATTTGTAAATTTTCCACTATGAACGATTTTACTAGTAAAATAATAATATTTGAAAGAGACTCACCTACGACGTGCAGATAGCCATATTGTGTTTTCGCGGTCGCTGTATTAATCTGGCACATGTACTTTCCCTTGTCGTCCTCCCGTACATCTTTGATATGTAGGAACCAGGTCCTATGCTTATCATGTGTCACGGATATCCTGGGGTTCCTGGTAATAACGTGACTTTGTACTGTCAGGATAGCGCTCTTGTCGAAAAGCATCCAGGCCACCTGAAAATGAAACGGCAATCCCGTTATGCTATAAACACGATTTACGGCCCCGTATCGATTATCATAAAATTGCAGTTTCCTATCGGAACGTCGCTAACGTCACGGGGCTCATTTATCGAGATATCAGAGTTCGCGTAGTCACGGATAATTAAGGTATTGTTTATGCACCACCGAATTGTTCGAAAAATCTCTCTTCATCGTATTAATAATTTGAAAACCGATAAATAGTTTATCAGTCATTTTTATTTGTCACATTTCGAAGACTTATGCCGGGAATCGTAATTTTATTATAATGTGTATCTTATATCTTAGAGAGGCTGAAGCAAATCAAAGAGTAGTGCCGGTAAGACGCTAGAAGAGACAATTAGAAGAAGAGAAAAGCGGAAAGCAAACATGGGATTTCATAAGAAGATGGGTGACCTGCGATGGTTTCACCATCTAGAAACCTGCAATCACCCGATCTTCTTCTTGCTCTCTCCTTAACGCGTTTTTCTAAGAAGTCAGTGCAATTGGATATATCATTCAACATAGACGAATTTTTATCAACGACAAGGAATTTTCCAGCCGCTGTCTTTTATTCAGATGCATCAATCCAATTATCGTTTACTAATTCCTATTTTTCACTAACCACTTAGAATCTACTCAAACCCTTTTCTATCGAAAATCAAACGTACGTAGCAAAAGTTGTATTTTACAAATACTACGTTTGCAAATGATGTACCATTTATATGTCTTCCAAATAGATTTTTATTTAGATTACTTTTAAAATTACACATACTTCCGACTTGAAAGTATTTGTACCGTGGAATGTACATTTTCCAAAGTTCATTTATAAATTAAAAAGTTAAATTAACTTGCAAAGTTCATTTTCCGCAGAAGGAAGGTATCACATTTCAATCGCAAACCCATGGTCTTTTCAACTCAAAACTACTTACAATTAGACATCATAAATTCAACTTCGCAAACTTGTCGTGAAGTTAATTTACAAAGAAAAGAACAAAGAGAAGAAGCACGTGGCAAGTGTTACATTTTCAAAATTTCAGCAGAATTCAATGAGACTAGTTCAGCAATCATGAAAAACTGATTGAATTCTAATCACGAAGACCGATTCGCGGCTTAATCGATACAAAAGGAAGTAATGACCGATACGAGAGAGAACGATCTGATGAAGAAAAGAAACTTCTCTTGGAGCAACGAAATGTCCGACAATCGTCCCTGGAGAAATAAGAAGGCGCCTTTCGCCCGTGTAAGTATACGACGCTGTTTACTTCCGATGCATTCAGTCGATACAGTCACACCTTGCAGCAGAAAATAGGTCACTACGTTGTTACTCCGCGACATTCTTGCGATGAGTTTCGATTCCTCTTTAAGTGACCGATGTTTACGATCAGGAATAAAAGGATGAATGAAAGAAAACGGGAAGAACGCATAGATGGGAGAAAGTTTAATCCGCGTTTAATTTCGTGTAATTTTCGTCCTGTCTATCTAATCCTTCTTCGATTCGTCTTGTCTATCTTAACGCGAAACGATGGAAATGGTCTTTCGCTGTGTCTCTCTTTTTACAGTAATATGCTCTTTATGCTTTATACATCACAAAGGTACCCTTTTTGGTTTATATTTTCAACAATAAGATCTCTTTGCTTTCCTTCGTATAGCAGTGTATTTCCTACACCTTGCTTAGTGTACAAGCTCTCGTGGCGCTGTAATGAAAGGGAAGAAAGAAAATGAGAAGCAAGGAGGAAAAAGATCCGTTTCATTTAAAATCCGCCTTTCAATAGATAACATAGTGGATGTTAAACTACTAAATCACGACTCATCAAGTTCAATGGTACAAAAACTTCTCCTGATTGCTTGCAACTACGATTTTAACAATATGTGACTCTAAATGAAACTTTTAGAACGTTCTCTAAATGTCAAATTTGTACCATCGGTAGTACGACTCAGAAACCCATTGTTTTGAGAAGAAACAACTATGACTGAGCGACTTCTCCTCACAATCGATAAGCCACGCAACATTCGCTGTCGCGACTGGGGAGAATGCAACTCCATTGCCATAGTCATAAGTCTTGGCGACCATAACCAGCGACAACGTCGGCACTGACTCGTGACAGTTCTGCGTTTCACCCCCGTTTTTCGTATTCCGTGGTGGAATTTTCACCTCGATTTATCCGGGCCGACTGTCAGCGTAACAGCGGTTATGTCTCTGCCGCAACGACCCGCGTCGAGACGACCGGCGTCGAAAGGATTCCACTCTCCAGTGCGCCGAAAAATCTGCCCGGCACTTTCGTCCAGACGTAGACGAACAACGGACGTTAGTCTTCCTGAGGAACAGTGGGAACGGCGTTCTGATCGATGCCAAGCATCTCGATTCGGTCGCTCGCGAGATAGGACGAAAGCGCGCAACCGCGTTTTAGTGTCCTCGCGTGACTGGAAAATGAGAATTCTTCGAGTGAAGAATGATACCGAAAGGGGATAAGGGTTCATCGATAAGTGGGAGATCGGTTTGTGATATTTTGATTAGAAGATGAATGTGATTGCGTATGTGGAATAAAAAAATGACGTAAATTTTTATAGCGAGTGACTGAGTCAGGGATTCGGAGAGGTAAAGTACTTGAGATTAATTATTTTACCTTGCAAGGAGTTGTAGTGTTGTACTTAACTTGAAGGAAAAGCGTTATCAATATTAGATAAAATATATCATATATAGTTAATTCTCAAGCGTCACAAATAAGAAGCACATGGAGAAAGGAATATATTTTAAAATAGAAGTTTAAAAGGATCTATTTAAAAAGAATGAGAATCGTCCGACCCAGATCAGACAACAAACCCCGTGTCTGTAACGTATCATAGAAGTGCCACTAAACGCAACCTTCGGCTCGACTTAACCACCTTTGAGGGCTTGCTAACCATGGTCGCTGAAATAGTATCGCCCCCGACCCTCGTTCCCACCCTTGTAAAACCTTCGTCACGAGCGATTGACCTCAGTGTACGCTGCCAAGTGTTCCACAGGTTCTCCCTTGGTGGTTTTCACCTCGTCATCATCGTTCAAACGGCCACAAAATGCCGAAGGGACTCGGCCGACTTGTTAAACTGAATGTTACTCTTCTGTCTCGGAATGAAATGTAAAGCGGGTATCGAAAACTACAGTAGGATTATATTTACTGTCTTAGATTTTTATCGTATCATCGATTGATTCGTCGATACTTTTGTTTCTCTGTTTTTCTTTCACTTATTTTTCTCTTTTCTCGTTATTCCATCAATTCGCAATATTTACATTCGTTCGTGGAAAATGTCAATTGTGCAATATTCGTGAAAGGACCCTCTTATCAAAAGAGTACGAGATATCATACTTTTCTATTAAACATTCCATTAAAATATAAATTGTGAACATATTCTACCATTAATTCCAAGAAAAACTACAAAAACTATCAACAATCGACTTTCCATGGCTCGTTTCGTCTTTCTTCATCTATCAAAAGAGTCAACAGTTGCTTTATGCGGCAAGTAAGATAGATGTCTGAGAAGAGATTCGCGGCAGACGATTCACGAAATGCTAAGCATTCACCAAACTTTCCACGAATCATTAATATCGTGCTATAAAATCCCTGCAGTGAATCATTGCTTTCGTTTCGGTTACTTGGCTTTCCGGGAAATCTGATGACGTCCGCAGAGAAAGTCATTAAGAGCTTATCGTAAGTTAGTAATAACGAGTATAGATTGCTTCTACTATCGCGCATTCTGCCTCTATCAAATCCCAAAAATCACGAAGGATACCAAGTTGTTTAAAAAACTATACAGCGATCGATCAATCGATTAAGAAAAGAAGAAAAAGAACAGTTACATGGTACTATTGTGTGACAGCGTTTCACTGGAGTGCATCAACATGCACGTTACAACAAAACTAAGTGTGTACTTGTACCTCGGAGAGCTCGCTAGCGCGCATTGATTCCTTGCCACGGGAGGAGAGTTACAGCTTTGTTTACCACGCGGGCGACGAGATCAGCGCCATCCAGTCTGGCTCTGGTTCTCTGTATTGCCACCGTCTCTTCTTCTTTCTCCGCCAGTTCGCCTCCTTTTCCATCTCTTCCCTCGGTTTCCTTTTTCCGCGATCTTCTTCTCCTCTTTCTTTGACCGGCTGTCTGAGCCTATAGTTCGCGTCAGGATCGACCCCCTTCATCTTCTCGTGCATGTTTCTTCCGCTCGAGCTTCGTGAAATACGCAAATACATACCATGACAGCGGATATGTATAAAATTGAACTGGCAATCGAAATTTTGTCCTTTTAGTAGGACTAAGTATAACGGTGGTATTTGAATTTTGTCTTCATGCAATGTATGTTATTTTCCTTCAACTTGCTAAACACTTCTCCTTAACATTCCATACACTGAAATTACATAATGCTGTAACCATCATATTATCGTCAAACATTTTTAATTTACAACATCAAACGTTTACCATGCTAAATTAAATTCCTATTTCATTTTGTAAAGGTTTCCAAAAAGAAATTAGCTGCGGCATTACGTCGCGCTATAACTAGCATTACAACAAACTTTAGAATAGCTTCACGATCCCAACATCCTCTTAAAGACAGCTAAATCGTCCCTCTTCGTCGCTATATGTGGTAAGTTTCACCATGTTCCAGACTTGAACGTAATACGACCACTTAACCCGCAAGCTGTCTGACCCTCTGGCGAATAACCTTCTGCCATGACGTGCCCCATGGCCCGTTTAATTGTCATACAGCTCACCGATTCCAACTGAAATTGTCGAATGAATTGCCTTGCTCGATTTTCCTTTCGATGATATTCACCGTGTACTCTCGTCACTTCAAGCATATCTTTAAAACGAGATGTATAAAGCTTTCGTGAATTAGAATATTGTTTCTTAAGATATTATGTTCGAAATAACGCTAAGAGGATCTGAATAAAAATGCTACCTAATAATAAAAATTCGATTGGGACTTTCATTTTCTCGCTGATATGTTTTCCTGTTAAACACACAAGTGCAATTTATTCTAGTCATTGATGTCCATTTTCGTAATGTATGTTCCGACTATATTGCTGTTTTGTCCAATGTGTTCATGTGCACTGTTAAATAGCTTAGAAAAACCTGTTTTTCCTTCTTGTTGTTTATCCTGTTTCTTTCTCGAGTATGTTCTGATTGATTGCATTATCTCGATTTGCATCAATTGCATTGATGTCTCGAGTAAAGAAATATTATATGACTGGAATTCTGCAATTTGGCAGATTTCAACATGTATATATAATATACTCAATTAAAATATCAAAAACATTGATTTCTTTTGTCTCAAATTTTACAATGTAACGAAATACGATCTGTATACGAAAGTCAATCTGTGAAATAATTAATGAAAGTAACTTCTCCGTTTTACTTCTCATGGTGTCCACGCTCATTCCTTTATTCTCTCATCGAATAAATCGAGTTTCCGAGGAAGCAACACTTCACCGCATTTGCGTAAACACGTCTGGGACTTGCACAGTTGCAGTAAAGCACGAGGAAGAGGAAAAGCCGAGAAGAGAACCAGTTAACTTCCTCCAACTTCATCTGTACATCCTCGTCTGTGCGCGAACTTGGAGCATATTCAAGCACACCGTCAAAATATATGGAACGACCGCTTGTTCTTACGATTTAACAGATACTTAAGTTAGATCATTGGTTTCCACTGGAACATTCACCGTCCCTCTCATTTTCCTGTGTCGAAGCTTTTCAGAAATTTATGGAGATATTCGTAAAGGTATTTTCAAAAGTATTACAGTCCATAAATTTCAGTTATATATTAACACGAACCAGAAGAAATTTGCAAGAAGTTATAAAGCGTTACGTTCAACTAAAACATCGTGGAGCAGAACAAAAAGATGAAAAATACGATAGAATAAAATAAAATTTTGAGGAAATAGATTCTTTTGTCTCAAAACCGTAATAGGAATTATTCTCGAATTGCAAAAGACAACAAAAATTTGATATAAAATACAAAATGGAAATAGAGTTTCTGTGTGCACTTAAACTTTTAAGGTTTTTATCGAACTTTTAAGGTTTTATTGCACCGAAGAAATCTTCTCTGCAAACATCACGATCTTCGATTGATTAGTTCGCCGCCTATTTACGCAATAATTCCCTTTGTTTGCAAAAGGGCATAACTCATTCGAACACCATGAACGATTTCTTAATAACTTATAAATATTCAAAATAATTCTATATTTAATTTATTCGTCACTTTTATTTGATACACGTAGAGAAAAAAATCGCCATATTTAAGCTACGACTTAATTATCGTGCTTAATCATGCAACCGAATGAAAAACCGGATAAAATCAATAAAATCACTAAATTTCAGCTTATTTGATGCGAAATTTTTAGTTTATTCTTTTTCTAAATTTATTCTTCTGGCATATTTTCTCTATTTTCTTGTGCTAGTTTATAAATTTATAGGTTATGATAAGAGTGCACGGAACATTAGCTTTTTATAGAATAAAATAATTCCAGGAATATTTAGATGAAATGAAATATCCAGTTTATAAAAGTTTGAAATATCCATATTATAAAAATTTGTTTCCAATGCAATTTTAATATAATTAATATATTTTAATGTTAATTAATATAATTTCCATTTTAAATATCCGATTAATTAAATACCTTTTTAATTGATTTTTAGAATATTGAAACGATTTATTTATGAATAGATATGTTTGCAGTGAAAAGTTTTCCTGAATCTGAAATAATTCAAATTTCATTCACGAGAAATCGCAAACTTTCCATAATAAAATTAATCAAACGCAAAAAAATTCCAAAATAGATGTACTCTTTCTCCCGATGTGATAAACAGAATAAACATTCCGCGAGTCTCATTAGATTTCAAGTAGTCAAAGTAAACGTCAATGCTGACAAGCGTAATTAGTTTCAATTTACTTCGTAAACTCGACGTGGTCGGACAGAAAATTTCAAAGTACCAGTATTTCAAAGTAAGCTACTATGCAACTCGAGACGAGTTTTCCAAGCTATGCGGTAAGTAGGATTACACTTTGTTTAAGTACTTATTACAATCATTTAGCACCGTGGAAATACTTTTCTTTAACAAACTTAACATTTCATTCGTAGTATAGTTTTCATGTTAATTGCAATATGTAATACGTTGAAGATCCATATACAGGTGGGATAATAAGAAGAAATCGTAATAATAATCGTTACTTTGAAATTTATTGACCGATTCTTTGGCATTCTTCATCTTCATAAAGAAAGGCGCAAGATTTCTGATTGTATGCTCACGCAGAAGTTCGGACAAATTCTGGTTAAAGGTATTACAACCACTTAGCCCGCAAGCTGTCAAGTCCTCCAACCTCCAAGACATCCGCTTAACTGGCATAGGAAGAGACCCGTAAGCCAGCAGGCCGGAAGTAGGTATGCACGCGAACCAAGGCCACTAAAAGCATCTGGAAACTTCCCGTCGAAGACACTAAATCGACGTACGTACAACCAGAACTATTCTCGACTACGATGGAAATAAGATTGCCCTCGATTTAACCAGCCACCGCTTATGGCTCGCTTAAACTTCACCCGTACACAATCCTCTCCGATTATCCATCGATCATTAACATCAATCAATTTAGTCTTGTTCAAAAGAGACTGATGTTTTCGTAGTTCTATTGATCTTTTTATGATTACAAACTTATGGAACTTTTATTAATAAATTTCAATAATGAGTACACTATATATATTTGTAATTTGAACTATTCAATGCATATCATACTGATCTAAATTAAGATAATCTTAATATTATTTCAATAATATAGTCGTAGAATAATTTGGAATTGATTTAACCCTTTATTCGTTAAAAAGGAATCATTTGTCTCTTGGTAGCATTTTGATTATTTCAAAAATCTCATATTTTGCTCAGTGAATAACTTGCTTTTTCATTCTTGTAGTTCAATTATTTCGTTTTTTGCCGGCGTAATGGCAAGCGAGGTGTCTTAATTTGCTTTCATTATCGGTGTGCAGAAGTTCTCGCTAAAATTCGCGGTTGAGAATTGAGTGAGCAGATTTACGAGAACGCGAAGTTTCGTCCAAAATAGCTGTTGTAATTATTCCTTTTAATCTAAATTGCGGTCTGACAAACCAAGTGCCGATGAAACTTACCAGCGTCAAATTTCTCGAGAATCTTATGCATCAGAAATCGAGTTTTCTTCGAGCTGACAAAAAGTACAGCGAGTTTAATCCATTTAAAAACGATACGAACATAATCGTTACATTTGTAAGTTATATTAAGCAAAATAGATGTGATAATATGCGTGCATTATTTCAACTTTTCTTTATCGGTAAATTAAATACCTTAAAGTTCAAAGAAAAGAATTAACCATTTTAAAAGTTAAATCTTCTCGGTTCTGATTTGGAGGAGAAAAGCTTTATTTCCTTGTAGTTTATTTTAAAAATAATTTTCCGAAATTTGTTCCATGACATATATCCACAATTATTTTTAATTATTCTTCTTTGTTAGCAAATTGTATTTGTCTTAAAATTTAAAAAAATCATTCGAAGAAATCTTCGTCTCTGTTTAAAAAAAAAGGAACTCCATCTTATATATTATACATTATATATATATATATTATTATAGTTCGTTCCAGCGTTACGAGTATAATTTTTCAAATTTTATTTAAACTTGGTTCCATTAATCTTAAAACAAACCAATAAAGCGAATCCATAAAGATAACCTAAATTACCATTAGCTATTAGGACAACAGGAAAATTCGTAGAAAAATTCGATATTAGCCCGATAAAAGAAACAGTTTCCCTTTCATAAAAGTGTTGGACAAAACGTACACGTTCGCCGTAAAGAAACACAAGCTTCGCGAACGAGAGAAGACTGCTCGAGGAAAAAGCCAAAACGTACATCCATCGCGGTATTTACACCGAAACAAAGACAGCCAGGCCAAACAATCGAGAGTAATTGCTGGCTAGCGAAAAACCGGTCGCTGTTTCTTGCTTCGTCGAAGAAAACCGCCGGAAGAGTTGTTTCACTCTTCCGTTCTCACTTGTCAACGCGTTCTTCCTCCTCTTTTCTTCGGGGTTTTCCGGTACCCTTTTTCGCGAATCTGATGAAACGAACAGAGAAAAAAAGGAGGCAGCCCCGAACACTAGACAGAGACAGAGTGGATGCTGCACGGCCTGGCGAAAAAACATGATTCAATTTAAAAATCATTCGCTAAGTGCTCGTGGCCCGTTGGAACGGACATTCTTTTTTTTTTTATGAGAAACGAGAAAACATCGACGACGCGCTTCTTCCACTCGTCCATTTGCCGGGGCGTGCTTTAATTCACAGTGTCCTGGCTGGCCAGCAGTAGCTATGAATTCCTTTTCGACTTTCCGACACCGAAATATGGCCGCTCGCCTGAAACTGGCAACCGGTGCGGTTTTAATAGTCAGCCGGTTTAACGCCTCGGCTGCAAAAAAACGGGTAACAAGAGGAGGGGAAAAAAGAGAAAGAAAGTAGAAGGATGAGAAAGCAAAGAGAGATGGAGTTACAGGGGTGATGGTAGAGGAGCAAATACAGCGGGAGAAGAGTGTTTGCGCGTTTATCCATCCCGTTCGATCCTCGGAGACTCGTGTCCCAGCAAGGAGAGAGGGATGATTTGTAACGAGGTCGATCGGTTTTACGAGCACCGCCAACTCCGGAAAATGTTTACCATTTGCACGCTTGAAATTTAACGCCGGGATTCTGAGGAACCTCGCTCTTGCGATGGGTATGCTTGATTGATTGATTTAAATTTGTTTCGAAAGACCGATATCAGATCACCGACTGCTGATATCGCGTGTTTCCAGACCTCGTTCGCTGCTGGATCAAATTTCATCGCAGATTGCGATGCGCGTTACGTAGTACGATCTTTCCCCTTTTTTTTCTAAAGGAAGTTGATAAGTTACAATTATTGGAATCGTACGTTTTTCATAGATTTCATAGGTAATTAATTTACTGTGTGAGGTGCTTCGAAATGTTTCATTCTCGAATTTTATATAGCCTCAAATGATTGATCAAAATGTAACAAATAAATATGCAATTATGAAACATTCGACGATAGTTCTAAAATATTTTTTCGTTGATAACGAAACTTTGCGCATATTTCCATTTCTATCGGAACAATCTCTCATCTATTACCCGTGGTTCACAAATTACGACGTGACAATCTTCCCGTCGCATCGACATGGCAGAGCATATACTACGGCACTAAACAAACCGAAAAGCTGATCGAATCATCTCCCAGTCGGATCGAAACGAAAGAGTTTCGCAAAAAGTCAACGAAAAAATACCACGCTTTTAACGTCGTCGCGTCGTGTCGTTCGGATGAGATGAAAACGAGATAAAAAAAAAAAAGAAGAAAGAAAATAAAGTTTGAACGGAATACTGTAAATTATTCCATAACGCTCTGAAATCCCGAATATTCCACCGGTTTGTGAATTATGGTGTTCGAAAGTGCAAGAGTGAATTCCGCTACTTGGAGCCGGATCAGCGGCTAACTTCCACGCACTACCGTAAATCCACTCTTGTACTTCGAAACTCCGTAACTCACCGATCGGATCATCGGAATGATATATACATTATGGTGTGCCATCGAGACTCAAAAGCCCGCGGCTTTTTTCTCTTTCGCACTTTTCTATCCCTCTCTGTCGTTTACCCTATTCGCTCTTCTCTTTTCTACTCTTTCCTTTCGCTGTTTCAGTCCGCCTTCCTTCGGCAAACTTTGATTCGTGTTTCATTCTTCGAGCCTCTTCTCTCTTCGTAGTCCCGGAAAAACATACCACGAGCCACGAGGAATGGAATGGGATAGGATAGGAAGGTGGGGATGGATCGGAGGCTGGAGAAGGATATGTGCTCGACGACCATCGCGGTAAACGTATATTTTCTCGCATTTGGTAGTGAAATCGAATAAGGTGAGTGGAAAGAAGTGAAATTGTATGGGAAAGTACGCCAATGGAAATGGGCGGTCGACGGTCGCCATTTGTCCGCTGACAGATCACACTTTTCTCCCTGTTTGCCGCTCGTTGACTGATGGCAAATCGGCCCCGCTAACTTTATACATGCCCAGGATAAATTTTCTCGGTAATGGGAACTGGGGGAGAACCATTTCATGGTGGTGCAGCCATGAATCGCAAGCGAACATAATAAAATTCTTTCTTAACGCATCTTATCGGTGAATTCAAGAAAACGCTTGTTTGTAATTTGCGAGCTCTGTACCGTGAATCTGTGTAAATGTACAAAATTGTTCCGCAAGCTATAATTGAGCATTGGAAATTTCTTGACACAGGTATAAAATTAAAATCTCCGCTCGAGAATAGCATCACCTTTTAGTTTGGTTTATCTTTAGCTATTTTAGCTATTGTAGGCAGTATTTTAATCTTTCCTATTTACAATGATTTCATCCCAAACCTAATAAATAACCACATCCTTTCGGTTCGTTAGTTATTGACAAAAATACCTTCCACCTTTCCGGATCTCGTATATCGCGCTAAAAGTTAGTTTTAGAAGTCACTGACAAAACATTTACACTTCTTGCCAGGGCAAGTCGCTGGTGCATTATAAATATTAAACCCCTTCGTGCTGAAAGCGTAGTGTGTGCGCATGGTCCGACGTAAATATCCGCGATATGATGTACGCGTAACCAGCGTTAATATTAAACAGTGTGCTTACATAGCTTATATCCTACAAATGCGTTAAAACGAACGATCCTGACACTGATACGGTATTGGCCTGATGTCCGAGTGCAAAACAAACTTCGTTTCTCTCTCCCCCTCCCTCGCTCCTGCTCACATTCTCTACAGAGACCTAGTTACTCTAATTAATCACTTAGGTACGATGCGCCACTATACTGGCTTTCGCGGATGTCATCTTATATTACGACACGCCACTATAGTGGCTCACTCTACTGACTCATTCACCGTTTGAACTAAATGATCTTTTTTATTTGTCTTGCTTCACGTTTTTCTTGCCCTCGCAACGTTCTATAACAGTGTTATATAGACAGAATATATAGTCCTTGTTTTTGATACGCCAGCGTCAGATATCAATTGTTGCTTTCCGTTAAAATAAAAATACCATTATTATGCTCTTTTTAACATACCGATCCGTAACATACCCTTATAATTTTGTAGAATCTTCAACCTCAAAATGTCGCTTCAAATTAGAAAACGAAGAGCAATTTGAAAATCATTGTCGCCCTATCAGTGTGAAAGTTGTGACGTGGTCTATGTGACATACCGTGCTTTAAAATATATCACACTCAATTGTATTATTAATTATTAAAGTAAATTATTAAAGTTAAAGTATATGCGTCATATGTTTAAGAAAAATTGTAATTTAATTATAAAAAGTTTCATTCCAATGTGCTTGCGTAGAGAATAGCATTATCATTTGTCATACATTGCAGTGCTGTATATCGTTTACGCGTAATTCGCGTCAAACTCCCGTACAGAGAAACAGCCCCGCACAAAATTCAACCGTACCTAAGAGGTTGAGTGTACAAATGGAAATAGACTGCGTTATACATTTTGTACGAATTCTCGATCAAATTCCAGCTCTAAATATGCCAGCAACGCGGGTAACAAGAATACGCTATTTTGGAGTTCGATTCATTACATGTATTGATATTTCCTTTTACAAAACTGACAAAATTTTGCGAGCTGCAATTGCAGATTTTCTGTGGAATTTTGAATATTATTAATTGTTTATAATTATTCATAAATACGTCTCGCTACTGTATATCTGACGCATATTAGGAAAATATACATATGACGAAATTTATATGAAAATTGATGCAACGATATGGTACGAGCTCTACGACAAAATAAAAATTACTTCTGAAGTTGTTCAAAAATTGCGTAAACGCTAGAAAATGATTTGAAATAGGCAAATAGATGAAAGTTTTATTCTCTCGAAAGTTTCATGAAAACGCATGCATTAAATATTTGACAATACGTTAAAACTTCTTGTAATTGCACGGTTATTAGTTTTGCCATTGTTTCGAAGTCTAGTTGCGGTTGCCAAGATAATTTAAAACAAATTCCGTTTCGTAGCATAGAGAATTTTAACGTGGCGATCTAAATAGTAAAAATAGATATTAAAGATAAAACTGGCCAATCACTGGCTTTTATTAACCTATAATCTTTAAATTATCTAAGACTATGAAATTAATTCAAAAGTTAGCTTATCCAATTATTCGCAATGACCGCCAATCTTTTACTAGTTTTCATGGAATCGAAGAAACGAATCAGTATCAATTTCCTAAACGATGCGATTTTCGAGCGGAAGCATCAGCATTCTGTCACGAATTTTCGTGTTCATTTCATTCGCTCGAATTCTCATCAAGTCGTACGCGACTGCACTTAAAGTGATTACAAAAGTTCCGTGAAGTCTGGAACACTGTGTTCTCCTCTGCTTTTATGTATAAGAGTTCAAGCCGTGCCAATTATTAAACGAGAAGCGTATAAATGAATTAATTGTGATAAGCTTGAAGAACCTTGTAATGTTACACATTGACTTCGTTATTTCGGAGAAGGTAGAAATGATGAAAAAGAAGGAAATATATTCACAGGTGCTATGTATGTGCTAACATTATACTCTTATGTTATTGAATTACACGTTATACATGTAATCCAATACGTTAACCAAGAAAATGGAGCATTATACCTATCGTATCATATCGTTGTACATATCGAAATAAAATTTCCAAATGTTAATATTTCGTAAACATCGTAAATGCAGCGGCAGCGTTATTATACGCGATAATGTTGGTCGGTTTATATTTGATAAACATCGCGGTGCTCTCGAATTAATACCGATTCATGCTTTCCTCAAAGGTAAAGTTTCCAGTTTTAGCATATAAGCTAAGCTTTAGCAAACTTCGGTTTCATCGGTCAGAAGTCAAATTCGAAATTTTCATTCGAGTTGCTATGTCAAAATTCCAAGATTCAATTCAAATTGTCACTGAACCACTTATCGAGCTCATTCACAACAATTAGCTACTTTAGAGATTATTGATTCTCTACTCGATCTCAAAGGGTTTTTACCAAATGGAAATTCAGCACGATCCAAGGTAACGACGTAACGAGAATAATTACTATTCTAAGAACAGTAACTATTAAACTGGTCGCATTAGAGCGATTTGTCCTCTTTACGATTACTACATATAGTAAAATAGAAAAAGATAAATATGACGTAAATCCTCAATTTTAATTAGTTTCACTCGATAAAATATGCGACCGATAAAGATGCAATGTTTGACATAGCACGTAATAATGCAATTGAAAACGGCACAACGGCAAAAGATTGAAAACAGATAAAAACGAAGGAACATGGCGGAAATATGCAATTTAATAACAGTACAAAAAGTTTCAATAAGGAAAATGGTAACGACAAGGGAAAAAGAACAATTTCATTGAAAAAGTGGAATCAGAGCAGAAGAAGACAAGGAAGATTCTGAAAGAAATTAAGAAAAGAAAAAGCAAGTAGACGAAATATTGAAGGGAAAAAGATTACACGAAAGAGATGTACGAGGAAGAAATGGGATTACGGAAGAAGTTGGTCTTGAAAACATAAGAAGGAACTCCTACGCCTCGAACGTCAAAAAATAAAAATGAAAAAGAAAATATTCCGGAGAAAATGAGCGAAATGAACAAAGTTAGATGTACAGCAAGGGTATGGAATTAATAACTGGAATAAACTAGTGGAACACAAAAGTGTAACACAACAATGTGCGCGGAAGAGGTCGGAATTCCGGAAGAAGTACTGTACTCGCAGAGAGAGGACAGAAAGCAACAAATGCAAAAGAAGAATCGCGAGTA
This sequence comes from Bombus bifarius, assembly GCF_011952205.1. NCBI lineage: Eukaryota > Metazoa > Arthropoda > Insecta > Hymenoptera > Apidae > Bombus > Bombus bifarius. Next base: position 443,495 of record NW_022884517.1, on the reverse strand, counting down.
AAGGTCAAGCTCTACGGAGAGAAAAGAGATTCGAAAAACGACAAAAGCAAACATCCAGGCAGAGCTGGAGAGTGAAAGAAGAAATTAAAAAAAGGATACAAAGAGGAAAGCGAGGAAGGGAAAGAAGAATCGGCTATAAATGCAGGAGACGATGTTTTTCAAGGAAAAGAGAGAAGGGGGGTCGTCTTTCGTCTCCGTCTCCGGTGGGTTGCTGGAGGGGATGTTAGTTGTGGTGTATGTTTCTCTAGTCAGAGCACGCGCAACGTAATTGTGAGGGTGGTGAAGGGTGTGCAGGACCGAAAGGCTGGTAACACAGCTGCCGTGAAATGGTCAAAGAGAGAAGAGAACAGAAGGAAGAAAGGAGAGTCGAGAAGGTTTACAAAGGTGGGGAAGGAGAGTTGGAAATCCGAGGTCGTTCGACAGAGGACGAGAGAAGCTGTCCTAAACGAGACTGGGAGGATGAAGGAAGGGCTCATTTCACCACTCTAGTACTCACATGGCATACGTGATCGATAATGAAATCATGTGCCGATCATTAAAGTAATAGAAGTATCACGTGAAAAGATAAACACGGCAAGCAATTAAACGAGCTTCTCCGCGTTCGATCCTTAAAAAGTAAGAATCCTGAATACCGTTAAATGAATATTTCTACGTAAAAAATAGAAGGTTCAAAGGAATGAACGTTTCGAGAATTTAAGCTTAAGAGAGTAATCGCCAAAGCGTTCGTTTTTGTCGACCGATTGAACATTGTATTCCTTTTTGCAGTGTACATGTGTTGCGAAGAAGCAATACTTGCCCGTGAATGGGATTTAATCCCTTAACGAATTTAAGTTCGTAAAGGCTTGAAATTAAAATTGCGGAATTATTGTTTAAAGAGGTGAACGAGAAAATATATAGCACACTTGGCCAATTGCAAATATGGCAGTACTATTTGTTAGATAATAATTCATAAGACAGTGTTTTTATCGAAAATTTCGCGACATTTAAAATTACATTTACTTGCATTTATTTGATGATAAAGTCGTTTGAAATTGCAAATAATATTGATGAACCGAACACATGTTCTATTGAAACGATAGTATTTTGTGAAATGAGTAGGATAATATCCAATTAGCTAAAAATCGTAAAAATACAAATAACATCGTAAATCTGTCGTATCGATTTATGCAAAATTTTGTCATACCCATTTTTATGTCGATTAAAAAATGATCTAATTGAAAATATCAACTCGTTATACGAATATCCAGACGGAACACAATTACCACAATTTAATTTTTAATTGAAGCCATTTTATCGTTTCTTTATGAAAACAATTTTTGCTCCTCTTTGAATGTTTCTAACAAAAAAAATCGAATCTTTTTAGAGAACGTAAAACAAATAGTTCTACAAAGAACTGGTATGCCATTAAAAATTACTCGTACCGTGTGATTGATGCCAGTTATAGAAAAATTAGCAACCTACGTGTTCTACCCAATTTACATTTATAATAATCACATAATTACAAAATTCTCTTCAATAACCATTATTCCTTTCATCAACGAAAATAGAAACTTCTCGTTTCTCGGCAATCATCGACGAAACTAAATCATACCTGCGACTATTTTTTTAATCAATACACCTCTCCTCAACTTCGGAATGAAAAAATCGGAAGAAGAAAGGAAGACAAAATGCGAAGAAACGAAAAGAAGAGAAGAACTAAAATACGAAAGTCGTGACTCGACGGAGGGCAAGAAACAAGAGGAAACTTGGCGGATATTGAAGAAGATCGTAGTCTCGATGGTTGTTCGGGCGTCACACGGCAAAAACCGTGAAATCGGGAATCAGTCTCAACTTTGGTCAGCCATTGCAAAAGAAAGGGGGCGAACTTTGGAGCGCGAGTTTCCCTTAATTCTGGCTTCAAGTTGCCGGACCTACGTGACGAGATATTCCAGTATGTTCTTAGTACGTGTTCCTGGAAGGGACGCCAATTCCCCGCGCCGTCAACCCTCTGTCCTTCCAGAGACAGATGAAAAACGAGCGTCTGAGAGAGGCTGTCGCGTGCTTGACCCATCCGAACAAGTAAGCCCCCGGATGGCGAATGGAATAGTTGACTATACGTGGAATAACTTATAGCATATCGTTGCTCTTCGCAGACACGGAATCTACATACGTACGCGTCAAGAGAACGTTACATACTCACATTCTTGTCCAAAGGTACGAGGAATCGAGAATCCTGGAGAATAACGATACGCGATCGTTTATCTGGTTCGCTAGTGCAGCGATCACATCATAATCCTCCTTCTTTTTCGGTCTTAAATTTTTGCAGTAGATGAGTTCGATGGAAAACTGTTATAAAGTAATGTAAATCGTATTTAAATATAATAATTAAAAATGAACTAGAGAATGTAAAATAGTGAATACATACAAGATAGTCTCTCTCTCTCTCTCTTTCTATGTATGAAGAGAATAATTTATTGTACGAGAATGTTACCTTAGAAATCTTTGTTCGAAAACGAACAATACAAAATGATTTTCCATAATAAAATACTCTTCTTGACTCAATTTCTCCCTTTACTTCGAAAATTTAACTCCAATACGTTCAAACCAGGCTAAAAGAACAGCAGTATCATCAGACAAGCATAAGGCGCGCATAGTCCTTCTAATGAGTAAAGAAACTTCCCTGCGCTAAATAGAAGATTCTCTTGAAGCAACGATATTCCTTGTCTTGTCTTGAAAAGGGGCGGAACAATCGCGATTAAGTTTCACAAGGATAAACCGCACCGTGGCGAATTTTCTTGCGTCTCGAGGAGAGTCGTTGCACTCCCACTAAACTAACTCGTAGCGATACTCTAAGAGCCGGCCGAGTTCCCGTCAAATTTGAATTCACGTACCACCCGGAAGGAAACTAGTTCATTGGGTGGAGTACTAAGGCGGAAGCCAGTCCGGAGAATAACAAAATGAAGTCGAATGTACGTGGAATAATACGTTCTCGGGCGATACGCGCGTATAATACTTTTCGCTTCTTGAAAGATGTGTCCTTAGTCACCTTTCCCTCATTCTCCCATCTTACGTGTATAATCTCATATCAGATCATCCTATAAATAATGGGCCCTTTTGATTCTATATGAAAATAAATAACTAAGATGCACTATAAATAAGGTGACAGGTTAACTTGACAAAGTAAAAAAGCTAAAGTACTTTTTCTGTTGGCAATCATTCCTTTAACAATCTAGAGAAGATCTATCAATTTACTCCAAACGTCTTACTCTAAATATCTTACGCAGCAACATTCTGTAGAAACGTGTAACTATAATATATTCCATAGAAGAACGTAAAGCCCAATGTTTTCAGCGGCCTTTTTCGAGTCTTTTTCTAGGAGAGAGGAGACAACAAACGGGACAGACAGGTTACAACGAGCTAGCTGTACAGCAACGCGAGAAGCAAAGCTGGCGAGGCGTTGAGGTATTTATATTGGCTTCTCCAGGCCTGACAGTGATCTACTGGGAATTCGACCCCCTGTCCTCCTCTGTCCTTTTGTCTCCACCGCTTTTCCAGCGAGCATCGACGCCTCCCTGTTCCACGAGCGTTGTACATGCCCGCGTCGAACTAATAAAAGCTTCGTTGATCCTAGGTGGTGGATAGCTGGAAAGGGGAGGGCAACTCGGACCGGGGATGCTACCAAAGAGACGAAAACAAACGGAAGTGATGAGTCGAGTGGGACGAAAGTGAAGACAGGCTATTAAGCGATACCGGAAGGGCATGTAAATTGATCGAAAGAGCGCGGGAAGCGAGAGTTGATTGTAAGCTTTCTCTGCATTTGTAGAATCGTAGCGTAGGTGCAGTGATGTACGATACAATGTGCTTCCTTCGTCTCCTCGGTTTAAATTGGATTCTTTCGAGTGTCTTTGTTCGTTCGAGTGCTCGGGTATTGGAAGGTTATTTTTCTTGGCTGTGAAATTTAATGTTCGAGGCATGTATCGGGAAGCCTTAGAGATTACTTTAGAAGTAATGTCTAAAAAGGGTTCGATAAATACGAAACATGGGTATCTTTGTATTAACTGTATTTTCATATTTCAACTGTATTGGATTTTGCCTTAAAAAAAATTCTTGACGTCATCAAAAGTAATGAATTTAACATGGAACGCCTCTGTAATAACCAACCATTTAAAATATGGTAACATTATAATAAATAGTTGTAAAAATATATTTTCAATGTTGATATAAACTAGAAGCTTCCTTTTTCAAAGTGCTTTGTATTTTATGTTAATAAGACGATCGGTTCACAAGAAATCGTCGTTTGAAGCGAAGTATAATTTTGATTATTTTATTGTCTCCGTATTTCTCACACAGTCAAACATTTCGCTTGCACGATTTCACTGACCTATCCTAAGCATATGGTGGTTGTGACAGCATAACAGTGTCCATTTAAATTCATTTGAGGTGTAGGACGTGTAGGGTGCCAAAGAAATACTCGGCGTTTTATTTAATAGTTCGTTTATTAACTCGACTAGCGGCTTCTTCACAACTCTCGACTCACGACACGTACTGACGACTGCTTACTGACAACTGATCTCTTAATCTGCTTTCCTCCCTTTTGTCATCTTTCGATATCCCCACTACGCACGTGTTCATTAGTCAATGCTCCATTAGGCCTGTTAGTACTTAAGCTTTGTCGTGGCCCCGCTTATGTTTGTCGGTCTTTCATAAACAGTCTTCCAGCGATGCTATACTATGTACCGACGAAACCGTTGGAAGGAGAGTCATATTTATCAGAAATCAGTAGAGATATAGATTTCAAACAAAGTGCGTTTTCAACGGCTCATGTTTTTTTAAATCACAAGTAGCTTAAGCTGTAAAATTGTGCAATTTCTTACTGTAAATTACATTCGTACAATAAAACAAGTTCTCGATAGCTTTTCATAAAAATGTATCAGTGATGAATTAACCTTTAAATGGCTGAAAATAAATCTGCGAACAAACTTTACATCGAATTCAAGGATTACGAATAGCCTAAGTCTTCTGTGATTAATGAAGATTGCTAGGAAATCTCGACTAATTGTGATCAATACACATGACCGTAGACAAATTGAGATTTAGAATCTACGTTCGCTTTTACAAATCCAATTTTCATCAGCGAGGGTACGCGTAAATTTAAAAGTAAAATTTAACAAAACAATGTAATTGCTATGGATACCTGGATTTCGACTACTGCCTCCCATAACAAAACTTTCATTTATTTAATTGAAAGGCTAACTTAAGAAATATTAAATTTATTATTTCTGTTCGTGTATTTCATCTTGTCTTTCACTTCACATAACTTTCCACAAAACCCTTAATCATTACTGTCCATCACTTTAACTTTATCAATCGTTCGTAACGTAACACAAATAAAAATATCACAATTATCCAAGTCTCATCCACCGTCATCTTGAGACGTCAAGCTACTTAGTTGATAATGTCGAGTCGAAGTGCCTTCTTCATTGTCCGATTCTTCTGGCTAACTTTCGATATTTTCCACGAATTGACCCTGACTGGAGTACCAGAAGCGAGCTATGCATGGTTATCCATAGCGAGGAAACTCCATAGCAATTGTATTTACCGCGTGTTTTCGTTCGTTCTCACGAAGCAACCCAGATTCATTTAATTTCAGAACGCTCCGCTTAAAACGAGCGCGCACAGGCGCGCGTACGTACGTACGTAGGTATATAGGTACGGTGGCTGCGTGAAATGGTTTCAGAGGGGGATGGTTGCGAGCGGATGCCCGACGGCTATAGCTGCGCGAGGAATAGTCGACCATAAAAATGTCCGATGGAAACGCAATTAAAAAATTACTGGCGCGCGTATATATCTGGCAGCACGCCGTGCTGCGCTTGTTTTTCGCCCACCGCGGATCGCCGGTATTAGCGAGCCTTGTCTCTCGTTCATCCGCCCACGTCATCGAGCAATTTTGTCTGGGTTTGTTTATTTCTTTACCCTTTTCTCTCTTTCCCTATTTTTTTAATCGTTGTTCCAATGGATTCTTTTGATCTGTTTTAAATCTATCTGTTTTAACTGCTACGATCAAATGTAGGTAAATATGTAGGTTAATTCTTTGGTAGAGTTGAAATCGAAATTCTTCTATTACGCACTTAGTAACATTTGTATTCGATATACACATTTCCCGAAAGGGTATTAACGATAATAAAATATTTATTTAGCTGCAAAGGATATGCTATTTTAGCTACGAATGAAACAAACTAAAATCTACTAATCTGTTGAATTCATTCAAATAAATAAAATATCGCTTATCGAACAAATCACTTTCCTAAAAGAAATGTACCATTATTTTTATAGGCTAGTTATTTCCGTAACCATTTCTTCTAATAGCATAATCAAATCAAATCCAGCAAACTCAAAAATGTTGGCACATTCAAAAGCGCAAAAGCTCGTCGCGGAAACCGCAATTCAGTCCAGCCAATTTCTTCGACGCGTCGCGTCGCGCCGAATCAATAATAATTCGAATGCAGGGAATTCCATGAATACTAACAGGACTCCGGTTACCCATCATCCCTACCTGTCCCTGCTCTCTCGTTTCTCATTTTTCATTCCCATTAGTCTTCATTCGGTCCACTTAGTCTCGGCGATCGGTTTCGCCTTCTCGACGACGAAATGCGACGCTCGTTATTCCCTTGAATAAAAATGACGTTGAAAAAAAGAAAAACAGGAACAAGACCAGCTAGGAAGAAACAAGGATTGTTCGTGATTCGAGCTCGTTCGTGTGATCAACGAAGGAAGCGACACGGAACGTACACCGGTTAAAAGTAATTGGTTAAAATGATCGAGAAACGCGGTAGATGCATCCAAAAAAATAAATTTATTTTCATAGATTAAGGTTTCAAATAAAATAATCATTCTTAATAATACCGATAATTTTGTAACAATTTTCGTTTTAAATATCACTTACTTGATATTATTTTATATTCTGATATATCGTCATCAATTACCTTTATTGCAGTAAATATATGTGTGTAAAACACAAGTGAAGGTTGAATATTTAAAAATCAAGTAATTTAATTCAGATAATTGTAGTCATTTATGATTCAACGATATAGTTGAATACAATTGAGGCTTAGGATTGTACAGTAGAGTTGAAAGGATCCGTAATATGATCGACGATTTTTGTACGCCACTATACAACGAATTGACGCGAGCCAGGAAAGGGACGAAAGTAAATCGGGGATTAAAATTGATGAACGAGTCGTCGACGTACAATTTAAGTGTAGAATAGATCGATCGACTTGGAACAGAGGAGAGTGAATTAATTAATTGTTATCTGGTCATTATTTCAACCTGTTCGAGTTGTACTCGTATATTACTAAAGATAGCTACGAGATAGATAACTCAGTACATATGATATCGAAATACATTGTTTATTAATGAGTATGTATCCATTGTGAGTCTGATAGCGTATAATGTACCATACGAAATTTTGGCTTGCACTTAACGTTTAATAATCACAATGTTTAATGTCGTGATATGAGCATTAATGCATGGAACGTACTTAAATAATTGATTCGAGGATTTCCCCTTTAATATAGCAATACCAAAGAACTGCTTATAATACCAGTTGAATGTTTATCACTTCAAATCATTCGGTTTAATCTCTTCACCAACGAAGTGCCATAATCCCGAATTTTCTTCCTATGACGAGTTGCGTAACAATTCATAGCAAATGTGCAGCCGATAAATCAACAGTCATAAATACAATCGCACCAAGGCATGTCAGCTTCTTCACCGATGCTGATCCACGAGAATCTTTGCCTCTCGAGGCAGCGCGAACGGCCGATCGTATCGCTTTATCGCCATGCATCGAACCGCGTCGAACCCTTTCAACCTCAACCCTTTGGCAGTTACCCTCGATTGGTATTTTTATTTCGACTTAGCCGAGCTCCTTGACGAAACTCAAGAGACCGCATCGAGGTTACCGAAAGGGGAAGAGCCGAGGAAGTAGGAACAGAGAGCGGGAGTGAAAAGGCAACAGCAGCTGGAGTTCGGAATTCTGGTAGATAGGTTGGAACGGGGGTTGTTCGAGTAGCAGGATGTCGCGTGCAACTTTACCAATATCCAACACGTTGCCACGAGCGCAAGTGTGTGCTGAATGTCACTATAGACACGTATGTGTGCGGGTGTGTATATCTAGAGTGTGACATGTAAAGGCGACAGAGTGGTCAATGAATTTACATGACGGAACCGATCAATGTGTTACTTTAATAATAACATAAAACTGGAATTGGATCTTTAATAAATTAAACTCGGTGTGACGGACGGGTGGCTTGCTCCTTTCGAATGATGTAAGTTTTAACGAATGAGAGATAAAGGTTAAGTGGTCGAAGGATTTTGTCGAAGAGAAAAGGTGTAATACATTCATCCATAATGTTCCATCCGGAACATCAAAAGAACGACGTCCTTGTCGATGAAACTTATAACATGTTCGTGGCAAAGGCTATTTTTCAGTTGGAATCTTAAATTATTAAATTATTAATATACTGCATACTCTTTAAAATTGTAATTTATTCCGCACTCAATGGGCAGCAACGTGTTATAAACTCGGTATTTTCGAAAGGTAATTTGGAAGCATATTGTAATGGTACAAGTTACCGAAGTTACTAACCTTCCCAAGAAACCAAACACCTTGCGTCAATTCAGGTATCACGCCAACATTACTAGGAAAAGGCGTGTCAAGGATATATGGAAGGGTAGTTATGACACTCAGGATGCCGTTCATCGGAAAATTAATTTTGACAACGACCAATCAGCGTGCGTCCTGAACAAATCAGAGAGAACTTAAACAGTTCGAGCGGACTAGACATTCTTCTAACATTTTTCAAGAATCAAATGCTTTCTGACATTCAACTAATTCAGACATTTTCGCATGACATTCAGACAACGTTTGAACATGTCAGGCATCCTTCAACTCTAGTACGAGCAACGCATATATTCAAAAAGATATATACATATACTGTGGTATATTCGTTTTCATACGTTTCTACTAAAGTTCAAGCTTTCCTTATTATTATTGAAGTAACAAGTGTGTCCACTTCAGTTCTACCCTACACATTCGTACATCGTGGCTGATAACCGCAGTTATTCAGCGCACAACGTTCGTGTCCAAGTCAAGGAATTGTCGGAGATAGGCGCGTTCATACGCGTAAGAATAGAAACGCTAAGAATCGCGCGAAACGTTAATAAAGATAGGAAATAATTAATAAGAAGAAGATGGACGCAGTGTGGGATTGTACAAATTAATGTATGACGGATATTTCTAACATTATAAATACTTTAAAAAACTTCGATAAACTGCGGTAAGCTAATAGGCGAAAAAGGGTTATGTCGAACAAGCATGTCAATAGTTGGGAGAAGCTCCTAGATGATCAAAGGAAGCCCTTAATGGATTGAGTAAATTGGGTACACGGAGAAAAATTAATCATACTGATAGATTGCCATACATATTTTCTTCTCTCGATGTAAAGAGAAATTTAAAAAATACAAAAGCGTATTTATGATTAAAATGGAAAATGTGACAAAATATTCAATATGAAAAAGTGTCCACTTAAATGAAAATTTCCATTTCAATTTTTGTGACGCGAAAATATACATGAGATTCTAAGTTTAAACATATAATAATATGTAAACGAAATCATACATTAATACCGGATCTTTGCATCATGCTAAAAAATATTGCCATTTAATCCACCACAAATTGCGTGCATATAACAGCGGTTTATAGTTTATGGCGACAACCACGTGCTGCACATATACGTATATACATTCCACACTTAATTGCGGACATGTTAATAAGATTTTGTAAAAACTTCCATCATCGTGCCTCAAAAATAAATTTAAATTTACACGAAATCCTTTCTTTAAAATTCATTCAGCTTACTACATAATAGAAAAGCAAAGGCGTAGTTTATTAAAGTAACATATCCTGGATTTCTTGTAAAAATGCAAAGGACGAAACCCTCTATCTATGTATGATCTCGTAATATTTGTTTTTCGATGATAAGAAAACGAGCTTTTGTAAATCGATATGTTCGCTACTACTGCAAGGATGCAATTAAATCGTATCCCTGATTAGAAATTCTGCGCTGCGATTTTATAGGTAAGTTACCCGTGGTAACATACGTCCACCGTCTCTGTATCAAGTACCTTGCTCTTGTCCAAGTGGTCGATAAATTTACACAACCCAGACGAGATATCTCGGAAGCACGGGTAACGGTGTGTGTGGTTTTCATGCCGTGATAGCGATCGAAGGAAATACGTTTTCGTAGAATCGAATATTTGTCGTGTAAGATAGATACGAATTTGCGTACAGGATATTCAATAAAATGAAAAAGTATACGTCGAAGCCGATGATATCGATAGCTAGCCGTCCGCTGTTCCCGCCAAAGAAAAATTTCTTATCTGTCGGAAACATCCGTGAACCATCGAACGTAAAAATCTGTTGAAACACGGAATTCAGAGGCTGTGTATACCTAGGCAGTGCCGAAATATTGATCTTGCAAAAATGTTCTCATTTAAGAGTATAATCTCCCATGCAAAAGCGAAACACACTACAAGGAAGGTAAGCACTGAACCTCAATAAAACCAACAATGAAAGTCCTTACCAAGCAAAGAAATCAACAAAAACTAACATAAAAAATGCTCAAAGGTAGGATAGCTCGGTTTACTTTGAAGATTAAGCGTTTCGAGCCAGCAAAATGTAACGCACAATTCTGAAATATCTCTCCTCGACAAGTCTCGAAAAATGGTAAAATCCGGATGTTCAGGCGCAGGTTTCGCGTTAACATGCCAGAGATTCGTCGGAATATTACCGGTTGGAGTCCGAACAGGAAAAGGGAAACAGCCACGGGAAGAACGAAAAGTTATGGGATTGCGAGATAGGCGGGACAAGCACGAAGTAAACAGGACAAAGGTGATTCTTTGGTTGGTGTGTCGCCTGCAACTTTTCCAATATCCATCAGTGGAAATACGACGCGTGTACATTTGCGACCCTGTTCGACGAGACAAGCATGAAACGTCTGCGGGATGCTTCATTAACGCTAACATATTGCTTCCGATTCGATGCGACCATTCACGGGTTCGAACTTTCCCGCTCGTGAATCGGAGCAATTTATTCTTCCACCTGGATAACTCTGAAAGAAATATGACCGTAGGCTACCGTAGAGTTTCTGTAAACACTGTTTTACAATTAATTATACAGATACAATTGGACGATCGCGTTAATTATCGAACGGTAGACGCAATTCACCGAAACGATTTGCAAAAGACTCGTTAATTTTACTTCGTATCTGAATAATGCTTTGTTGACTATGTTATTGGTAAATGAGCGGAAAGCGGAAGCTGGAATATTTAATAATTCTCACTAATTGAAATAACGTTGAACAATGATAAATACACTGTGGATACTTACGCAAATTCATATTTTTCTAAATATATACTTTTATGAAATGGGATTCTCTAAATATTATGGCAAATATTATGATATTTTGTATATTGTGACATACTACGTACACTTTGCGTTTTTGCGTATTTGAATTTCTCATAAATGCATAAACATCCGCGGTTTAAGAATAATATTTAAAAGCAATTTGAAACTAACTTAAACAACTCATAGTTATGCATAGACGCGCAAACGTGTATTAAAATGCTATTTCACTGACAATTTTCTAAGAATAATTTAATTTCTGAATAAAAAAGAAGTTAACGCAGCACGTTATAAAGAATACGAAACAAAAGGTGAACATATAATAAAATAATCGCGTGATTTAGTACTGTGATGTATCTAATACGCGTCAAAATTTCGAGAACAGTAGCAAACGATGCGGTAGAAGAAATTGGATGATATTATTGTCGGATTATTCGATGTAAGGAGCGCGAGTTATTCAGAAAATGATCGTCTTAGCAATTGGGGCTGTATTCATAGGTTTCAAGGACTAGCAGCACGTTCGCGGAAGAACGATTAAATGGCAAATAAATAGCGCTCATCGTGCATTTAATGGTTTTTATGCCTCACGATCATATTCGTTCGGCGATCCATGTGTTGGGAATGGCGTATACTCGCTCGGAATACGCGATATGAATATTTAGAGAGGCTGTATCTACGATTATACGGTATATACACGCGATCCCCATATTTGCGAAATCCGTATATCCCGACGACTTTTGTTCATCGTTATTTTCAATAAACGAAATCGCTGGGATTACCTAATAACAAGCTTTATTCTCCATAGAATAATCTATTCGTCACGCTGAAATATTTTTATATCGCGATACCACTGTAGTCGCCATGATATATAGTTTTTATCTTTGTTAATACAATTCAACGTAATTTAGATATAGTGACAAAATAAACAAATATTGTAAAAGGTTAACACTGCGTGAAAATTGGAAAATCTCATATTTTGTTCCCACCATTTCTAACTTGTCAACCGTTTATTCGCGTGACTCCCAATTACTAAACATACAGATTCCAAAGTTATTTTGTGAAGAATTGTATTTTTCTGAATAATAAAATAAATTCCTATTATTCGTGTACTGATAATGATTGTAACTTGTTGCCCATAAAATTTTATCAATAATATTGTTTCGATTGTGTAAGGGATCTTAAACGCTAATTAATTGTAAACTAATTTTTCTGCCTCACGGGAATTCCAAGGTTTTTTTTATTTTTGTTTCGATACTTGTTTCCCTTCCTTATATTCGTTCTTAACTTTGGTCGACGGTTTACGGAAGATGTTCGAGGAGGCAAAAAAAAAAAAAAACAAAAGCAAGAAGCTGAAGAAAAAGATAGACTAGCGTATTCCATAGAATAGTCGTAACTCTCATCTTAGGGACCGTATGTATTTTTTACACGAACGTGAACGAGGACAGACAACGTAATTAGAGCGAAAACGAAATGTTTTCATTTTGTGCACCAAATATGCGCTGTTAACATATATCGTAGAAACTTTAGACTGAAAATATTTTAAAGCTGATTAAAGCTGTTATTCATAACGTGGTAACGAATTAATGAGGATTTGTTCAAACGTTTTGTGCTTGATCATGGATTCTTCGAAATAATAAATTTTCATTGAACTTCGGAAAGGTATTCGAGTGATCGTGGACCGTTTAATTTGTTCGGAATAAAATTGAACCCGCAATTTCAATTTCTGTTAACTTTTAAATGGTAAAATAATTTTTCAAATTTGTTGTTTGCCTTTTCTGACTATAGCAATGCATTCATGTAAACAATTGATGACAATTAATAGCGATTGAAAACGGAAAAAATTAGAATCGATTGACGCTGAACAGGTTTTTCACAATGTCCGTTTTTTTATGTGGCACGTTATAAAATTGTACAATGAAATTCTACAATTTCGTGATTTTAAAAAGCGCAGGCAATGGCCACTATACTTCAATATTTTCTAACTTATTTCTGAACATATCGTATTTATACGATCAATTAAAATTTGTTAATATCAATTCGGATTTTCTGATTGATATTTTTCGACATCCTTTACGTTATAATAATTCACGGCTGCCTAATTACTAATTGTATCGATCTTTACGTTAAATTTAACGCACTTCACCTGAACAGAACAACTAGTTCAATCTAAAGCAATTAATTCTATTCTCGCAATGCATTGCTACCCGACCCATTGCGAAGCATTTGCGACACACGTCACACGTTTACTTTTCCGCAGTGTCGAAACTTCGGACGTTATTCCGAGGAAACGAAGCAACCAGTCTTGCATCTAGCACAATTACAACATAGATTTACGTCACGCACGTAACTCCTTTATAGGATACAACGCTTATTTCGTTGCGCGAACAACCATCCACATAAATTAGAAGTAATTACAGCTCGAACTTTTAGGTACTATGGCCAAACTAGTCGTATACAAAAATCCAGCTCACGATAGTAAACATTTTCACCGATTTATGATACGTTTAATTGTACATATCTACATGATTAGACGTAGTGAATTTAACAATTGTAAGCAGTCATTCGTTTATAAGCGCTTTTACGACCGACAGTGAAACGATACGTATCCCTCCTATTTGTCTGAGCAGGTAGTAACAGATTTACATCGATTGGTAGAGTTGAACGAAAGATTTAACTCTACGTTGCGTAAGTTTTATATTTTTCGTGTGATACCGATGTGTCAGATGTGGAATGCAAATTAAAAAATCGCAAAATTGGAAACAACTTTCACAATAATGAAGATCCGATCCGAAGTAACGCTTTTTAAGAACGTGTTAGAGTGTAAAAGGTTCCCTTGCACGCTTGGCGCATGCATTTGAATATTGGAAACGCTACAGAACCAAGTCTGTGAAACTGAAGTCCAATTGAGAAGCAATTTACTCTCATAATCAGATTCATACTTCGTTACACTGCACAGATAATTCGAAAGGAATTGGAAATGAATAAAAGGAGTGAATCGGTGATGGGTCCAATTGATGTGATGCGTATTTTTATTACAGACGCAAATTTGATTTTACGATTCTTTATAGGATAGTTTTGTTTTTGAATAGAGTCTTGCTGTAGATGAAAGTATATCTAGCATCATAATTTTAAGTAAAGATTGCGAAATAAAAAGCACGTATCGACAGAGAAAAGAAACCAGGATACGTGAGCCAAAATAACCCAATGAAGAATATTACAAATCTTCAAGAGATCGCTACTGGAGCAATACTCGCATAAATTAATTTTTATCATCTGTAATACTTAACAATAAATCATTTTTTGAACATTTTATCAATTATTATCGATTATGAGATACAACGATATAAAGTCCATTTATTAAATTTTTTCAATAATTTGCATCATTACGCAAGGACTCAGTATTCCGTTTCGATACTAACGAATGAAAGTAACTCGCGTATCGCATCTATTAATTTCGTATTACAAGAGCGCTAAGGTACGTGGTATATCCAAATGTCCTTATTTCCTTGCGATTTCCTACGCATAATTTCACGATATCGGAATAATCTACTTTCCTTCGATTTCTTTCTCCGATATTTCAACGATATCTAATTAAAACAACTCGTTAAACGATCTAAAACACCTTCCAAACCCACAAGTTCGCAAAAAATCCAACCTTCCTTATCCCGTGCAAAGCCCGTTAAATCCTCCTCGACCACGAGATTCACACCGAATACTAGTCGCCTTAAGTCTTCCAGAGGAAACGAATAGTCCGGCGACTTTAAGTTCTCGGTCCTCTATAAACGAAGGGAATTCGATAAATTCTCCGTGCGCGATTCCCAACATGGAGAAACGAGCGAGGAATGGTAACGGGGAAAAAGAAAAGAAACGAATGGAAAACGAAAGCATTATCGAACCAGAGGAACGGAGGAGGCTAGGTGTGCGGAATACGGTACTTTATCCCATCGGCATACATCCTGCGTTCCTAGACATTCTCGAATATATATGTTTCTCGTGGTTTGGTCGGAGGCACCGGCCGACTGTTTCACATTTTAACAGTGTGCATCGTGCCAAAATGTAATTTACTTCCAGCGTCGCCACGGGAAAAATTAGCAGCGCGGTCGCAGCAGAAACAATCGATTCCGTTTCAACAGGGTAAAACCACGCACCATCCGCGAAGGAATTCGTGTAAATCTTTCCCGCTCGCTTGGCAATGTCAAAAGATCACGCTTGTTAAGGCTCTGTGATTTATCGCGTCGACGACACGAGCAAATAACGCGTTCGTGGAAAACAATGGGAGTTGTTTACGCGCGTAAAATCTCCATATTTTTTATAACAATAATACAAGCTTGTTAAAAATTTGTAATGTATCGCGTCGGACGAGAAGGTTATGAAAATCAGAGAATCTGTGAGGGCATATAAAAGATGTTTTACAATTAAATATTATATATTTCTGAACATTAGAAAATTCCCATCGAATGCAAATACATTGCATTGACATGAAATTTTCATCGCATAAAACGCAGAAATCACTACGCGAAGTAACACACGTGATCGAAATCACGAGTGCAAACGTCAAACCTTATCATTCCTTCTGATTGGTTGGTGATTCAGATAGAGGAAGCAGCCGTCGAAGAGCGTAAGGAGGAAAAAGAGAGGCAGGAAGAGGAACAGCCGGATTGACCATAGGAGGTGAGAGTGGTGAGAGACGTCAAGAGGCCACGTGAGAGGATCTGACCGCGATAGATAGAGCACGTCGGGATGGGAACAAAGTGAAAGCTAAAAGCTTACGTGTTTAGGATCGATGGCGACTCGTTCGCGGTAATTTACGACGATTTCTCCATCCCCTATGCTCGATGCTTTTCTCCATCGATTATCCCTTTTTCCTACGCGGATTTCGATTACATCCAAGTACTCTGCTGGCTCGATCTTCTATGTACCAAAGTATTTTTACATCTTTTTTCTTCGGTCGATCTTCTTCTTGCATCTAACATCGCGTTTCGTTTATCATATCACCGTTTTCTGCAATCCGTAGACTCTTGGAATATGCTGATTCAGATTCTATGCAACTTGTAACAAAATTAGCGTAACATACAATTTTTTTCGTTTGCCGCTGATCTTTTTGTATTGGACACGTATATGTTCTTTTGTGTGTAAGATTTTATCTTCATAATTGTAGCACTAAACAGATCATTTCAACATTTAACGAATCAAACAATTTATTAATTTCATTAAGGAATATAATTATTTGCAAATTTTTATCTTTTAGAAAAAACTTGCTTTTTCATACATTGACACGTTGACGCCTTGTTACTATCAATGATCAACAATTAGGTACTTCAATTAATCACGAGATATTCTGGTTTCCGTTCCTTCAATAGTTTCTCCAATGGTTTGATGATGGTTGTAGTTGACAGCAACTTTAACAGGTAGTCTATGTTATCATGTTGAACTAATTAACCCATTAACTATAATTGGTACCTGGCAAGCAACTAACGTGGCATTTTAATGCAACTTGTAACGGAAAGTATAAACGGAAACATAATTTCTACCCATGATTAATTATGGCCTTATTAAGATGGCATCGATGGGAATGTAATTGTTTGAATTTTCCCTTGTAAAAAAAGTATATCCACAACTGTGGTAATGTGACTAAAAGAAAAATACACATTGGACGAAGAAGCTTTGACGTTAATTCGTGCTAGACTGGCTGATTTGTTGCCTCGTGTCGAAGTTTTATTTCACCTTCAGGTGAACAGCTTCGAAAATTTAAAGGAATTTGCGGAAAAGTTTGTTGGAAAATGTTGTAGAGACTGCATAAAACACTATGGTAGCCGAGAAAACTTTATAGTTACATTCCTTCGGCACTTTGTTTGAGAACTTAAAATTTTATAATACCTGACTGTTTGTGGTATATTTAATAGAAACTCTCATTGAATGCAGCGCAGATTCACTAATTCTTCAATGCGGCAACCAAGTATTTTTAATAATGATATTTTTAAAGCGCACAAAATACGTTGAATAAATTGAGAGTTTCAAATTACACAAAAGCTGAAGTTAAAATTTGGGTGCATTCGATATCCGTATTTTATTGAGTAGAAAAATCCAAAGAAAAACAAGAATTATATTTCAACAGTTTTATTGTAAGCTTAAAGCACCAGCATGATTTCCCGGAAAATATGTTGGTTATAAAATTACAAATATAAAAATCATTTTGAAAAGTAATATTCACTCTGTTGTCCAAATATCATACTTCCAATAATAACATTATGTACGTTTTCCCATTTTCTGAAAATATCCTCTATTGTACACTATTATTTGCAATAAAATCGTTTCATAAATGAGATATTAATGATGACTTAATGTAATGACGTAGATCCGTCACAGTTTCAAAAAAAGACAAAAAGAAACTGAGACACTCATTACCAGTCTATCACGCGAATTACGGTATACGAATGGACGGCCCGGAGCCTCGAAAAATCGATACGTAGTATCTCGTTCAAAAGACACGGGAATATTACGTTCCGGAAAAAAATCCCAGCAATACACTGGCAATCTCAATAACACGTGTCGGAGTGAACGGAAAGAAATCACGCGGAACGCGGCGGCTATGCGAGATAGGAAACGTGTTTTGCCATACCGCTTCGGTAATTTCTACGGATAAATACATGACCAACGTACAATTTTTCGTATTAAAAAAGGAAACAACAACGAAAAACAGGAAAAAGCATACATGGGAAAGTAGCAGGTAGAGGTAGAGAAGGTAGAGAAATAGGAAAAAATGGACGGATGCATGATACTATCCATAGTATAGCACGATGGCGCATATATTGACACATTTCGCGAGTCCGCGCGAAATGGGTCGACTACGAAAATCCCTCCAGGATAGGAAAAAATGGAACAAAAAAGACAAAGTGAGGGAAAATAAAATAGCACTACCACCAACTTACTTTCAGCATTGAATATTTAAGCGAATCGTTAGCACGCCATTTACCATGGCTGGATCATAATCCGCATGGTTCGATTCGATAATCAACAAATGGTCGCTCTAGCTCGTATGGGCGAATCGTAATTATTTGAATGGGAACGTTTAGCGCGACGGATGGATCCTGAAATTTTATCGCCGCCAGAAAAGCGATATTTATGGACATTCCGAAGGGAGGCGGGTAATGCTGACGGTTATAATGCAAGCAGCGAAAACAAAAGGCAGGAATGGTGTGTAGATGAGGTACTGTGAATTGGCGTGCAAGCTGAATGATCAAGACCACGATTCGATACCTGATCCCTCTGTATCGAAACGAGGATTTTACGAAACTAACGAACGAACTAGTTACGTTTTCAAAGGCCAAAAGGCTCGACTGTGAACGGATTTTAAACGAATCATAAAAATGACTCATTAGACTTCAGCTTTGTGGGCTTGCAATTTCACTTCGATTTTTTTTTTATTCATAATCTCGAATGTACGAAAGATATTTAAATAATTAGCTATTAAACTAGTTTAACTTCTTTCTGTGTGTTCACTAAAATATAAAATATTTTGTTTCTTTGACTAGACAGTAATTCAGAGCAAAACCTAACTAATATTATTCTAATTTAATATACAACTCTTGATAAATTTAGTTTCAAACATTCCTTTCGCGTAATACGATATTCATTGCAAAAATGGCAAAAAAGCGAAGAGGAACCCTATTTGCATATTTTTTAGACAATTTACGTCAAGAGCTTATCTTTATGTAGTAATAACGCGATGAAGCGTTAAACTCACCTGTCCGTTTGCGAGTATATCGTACTAATTTACATCGTTGTTAACTGAGAACACAGCGTTAATCTTTTTTCAATGCCGGGTAACAAATATCACACTTTCCGTAATAATATAAAGTTAATCTTTTGTTGTAAGAGTATTCTGGTTTCAGCGTCTCCCATTATTTAATTCATATTTTTCATCGAATTCAAAATGAGCTTTATTAACAAAACCTTTATGCATATTTTCGACAGCATTTAAAATGTTATCTTTTATGCAAAATTCTCGTAACAGGTGTTTACAATACAATTATCTCACAAGTATAAAATTCTAGCGAAATAAATTTGATCAGATATTATTAGATTTCCATATCACATAAAATCTTGCACGCTGCGAATATCTACAACAAAAATCGCTATGTATCGTTACTTGATTCCTTTGTTAGATTTTTCTCACGCTTCGACGAAAACAATATCCGCAAATTTGTTCCGTTGCGAAATGCAGAACAGCATCGCAAACGTGCAAGCCGCATCAAATGGATCGGACATGCCAAATGGAAACTTTTATTGCGTAAAGCGAACTAATATTAATATACGTTGCTTCAATCGGGTTAGATTATGTGGGCGTCATTGATGCAAGGAAAATATTTAAAAACGAAAGAAAAAGGAGAAAAGAAATGAAACGACCGTGTATCTTTTGGCCGAGTTATCTCGGATAAATGCGGCTAACTGGAGTTGCAAGCAAAAAGTCGTCACTTTTTAGTAAACATCGTCCACATGAAACCAATTGTTTTTACGCACACGATTGAGCAGATTGTCAGCGTCGCGACGCGCGTTTCCACGTGCGTCACACTCTCGCGCTTTTGAATACCATTATTTTCTTACGACTTGTTACGTTATGCATATTCATGAAGAATCGATGACGAAATTGAGGTGGGCGAGAAGTTTTTTATTTATACCTTCGTTTCGAATCGAAACTGGGAAACGAACGCCAATATCGGTTTCCAGACCAGTTGTATTTTTGTACATTGTGGGTACGGTAATGAACGGAAGAAACATACGTTTTGGGATCGTGGTAATGATACATCGTATAAAGGGTAATATACTTTCCCTTCGAAATAAATTTCAGATGATAAATTGAAAATATGATTAATCGATAGCACGAATCGGAATTGATAACAAAAATATTAGAATATTAGTAATTCTGCTATCAAACAAATTTTAGAAATACTTTCCTGTAAATCTTTTGAACGTTAAAAATCAAAATCTAGCAAACCACGATTTCTTCCAATCTTGAAATAAAAAGAATGTGAACCTTCGTATAATTCATAAAAATTTCGATGTGAAAAGAAGACAAATTAGTGAAATATTTATGTGCCGATCAATACGAGCCAATGGCATATCGAGCACGAAAAAATGCTAGAAAATCTTTGGAAGTCGAGGGGTTGACAATGACCGTGCGACCGTCTATTGGCGGTAAAAAAGCACACAGCACCGATGTGGTTTTCGATCGTCCCTCGTGATTCTTTCTCTTTCTCATACCTGCCACAGTCATTTTTTCCTTTCTTGTTTTTTTTCCAACCACCGCTGCTACCACCGGAAGCTCTCGCGGTCGGCGAAACATTTTTTTCCATGGACATGGATGCGCGCCGACGCGTGGAATGAGGTGCGGTTCGTCGGTTGAAAGCTTTTTAATGACCGAGCAAAACGAACTACCCCCGACTTTTGACGCTGACCTTTCTGACATGCTGACTAATCTCGACCGAACATTTTTTCAATATCATCGAGCGTTCAATTGGACTCGTAAGAGTGTTATGTATGTCATATAAAGAGGTATACTCAGGTTGAATGAGCAAAGGAGAGAAACGAGGGTCGCTTGGCGTATATGTTTCGCAATCGCACAAAGAGGTGGACTTTGAGTGCTTGAAATGGCACGCAATAGTAAAAGGAGAGCGAAGCTAAGTGAGAAACGTTGCTATCTAATCGTTTCAAATCGTACAAATAATTAACTGCCAATGAGTCGAATGTTTAAAATATATGCCTTTTTAAGTTTAATTCTTTAAATATTTGAAGTTTAATCTCAAAACAAAAGTGAAAAGAAACGATGATTTTCCAAATTCAGACATCCAAAATCATCGTAGTTTCGTTGTTTTAATATTGGAACGTAATGATGCGTCTCAAATCCCGTGACTGCCGATGAATTCTGATCGAAACGTTCGCCTTTCATTAATGCATGTAATAAATGTGCGTTACATCGTCAGGCTTTTCGATCGCAAAGGACGATCCACGCGTAACCGCACTTGCTCTCGTACGTGCGTGTTTACGGTTGTGTGTCAGCGGACCGATGTGTGCGAAACCAACCGATATGCACGGTCATTTAGCAAGCAGAGGTGGTGGAATGACTTGCCCAGGGCTAACACAATCAGCATTCCCAGTTTAATGAGCCCCGTATCCACCTTCCCTCCACGCTCTCGAGGTCCTCTGTAGACCGAATCATGCAAAGAAGAATACTCTTCTCTTTACCTTCTTGTTCATTTACATTTGTACTTTCTTCCTCCTCCTTGTGCCAAAATACTCTTATTTCTATTTTCTTGGAAAAAATGCTTATGAGCATAAACCTCTCAAAGTAGAAAATTATTATCTCAACAATATTAAATCGTAGCAATTAATCGATCGACCAGTTGTAGCACAATTTATCCGAATAGAAAGAAAATATAAAAATTCAAAGACAAATTTAAATTTAATCGAACTAATTTCTAATCGCTTCGAGAGGTTAAATAAACTTTTACCCGGTAGAGTTTGATTAACTAGTACTACTGAGAATCGTCTTTCTTTGAATCCTTTGACAAATAGTGAAATTATTTCAAATTGAAAATTTCTACAATTATTTTTCGCTTTCTACCCCAAAAATTGTTCCTAGGCTGCTTCGTTTAACAATGCATTCGTGATAATAACAAATATAATATTCTTGTGTAATATAACATCAAATAACACTCTTTCAACTAATATTCCACAGAATCCAATAAATACGAGTATACTTCGACTGTCGCATAATTCAACGTTTGCAACCAAACTTCCCTCTAAGCATCATTGCAATTTGTAGGACCAATACAGTCTCAACAAAATACATAGGTACACGTAACTTCAACATAAACTCTTCGCTATAAATCAGGTGACAGCAAGCCCTACGAAACACACGTCCATATTATCAATCCATAGCAAGTTTCGCGTTGAAAAGGGAGGGACAAAAAGCGTATGAAAATCCGTGTCGTTAAAGTGCTGAAAAGTGCTTCGATGTGCTGGGGCTAATCGGCCCGTTAAAACTCTTCTCGTTTTTCATCCTGCTAGCCACCTTCGAGGAAAACAGGATTCATCGTTCACCAGAACTGAGCTTAATCGTCTAACGTTGTCGCGTTGTCGATCTGACTCAGGATGATCGAGGGATCGACGAGGATAGCAGTAACTCCTTATGAGATGATCGTACGAATACATGAGAGTTTTGGCAGGCAGAGATAAGGCGATTGAAGAGGCACAAAGTTTCGACCGAGCGCTCCGCTTGAAATAATTCACGTGGAGACTGCGTGTAACGCGGATATGATTAAATTTGGAAGAAATTGGGGATGGAAGTTTTGACAATTGTTAACTGTTTTTTAGGAGGTAATAGCTTTAGAAGG
Organism: Bombus bifarius; assembly: GCF_011952205.1. Classification (NCBI taxonomy): domain Eukaryota; kingdom Metazoa; phylum Arthropoda; class Insecta; order Hymenoptera; family Apidae; genus Bombus; species Bombus bifarius. The sequence continues at coordinate 420,656 of NW_022884517.1, read as the reverse complement.
AAAAACGGCGTCTTTAGAATACAATGTATTACGAACAAGGTAAGAATGGAATTGCAGAATCGCAATTTGATTACAGGGTCTTTGTGGTTCTATGTTTTATAAATATGGCCCTTACATTTCGTTCGAGTATGGGGTCGCTGTATATTTTGTATGAAGTTTTGATTAGAACATTATTTTCCGAAAGTACTATGAGAGGATTTCCTCCAAGTACGATCAGTGCCAGCTTAGCCCTCCTTAGCTAGAATTTTATTCGCTTGTGACAAAAGATAAGTTACAACTGATTACAGCTTCTGTTAGAAGTAATTGATCCTTGTATGATAATATAATATTAAAATACGATATTACGAGGTGCATATAAAAAGAAACTTAAAAAAGCAAAATACGTTAATGGGCATAATACCTGATGTTAATAACGAATGTGTGAAAATAAAAATTACATGCTGTAAACATTCATCTATTTTCACACGCAATACAACTTCGGCAAACTAGCGGACAATAATTACGTATCATTCTCGTGTCACGTGTTCCTCGACGGATCCATCTTCCGTTTCTTTCGTTCCCCGTGACCGTAAATCGATTACTCGTCGCCGCCTCGAGTACAGCGTTCGTAAATTAGCAACGGGGCGAACGAGCGTGAGCGAGAAGTGGTTCGACAAGATGGTACAAAGTCGAGGGTCGGCTTCTTTACGAGGGGTGAGCCAGCGGGTGTGGTTAAGCGGCAGGCTTTAGTGGCACTTACCATCGCAAACATTATTTTATCATTTTAATGGCAACCGAAGTGGGTGGGCCGAGCGAGACTGAGCAAACCCCAGTTGACTGGTGGACCCTGTTAAAGAAACGAGATAGAAAGAGAAGAAAGAGGGGTCGAAAGACTACGGTGAGCAGAACGAATGGAAGACGAGGGGATACGGAAACACGTCAGATACAATGATAGGCAAATTAGACAGTTCGATAGACGAGGAGGATGGCAGAAAGAGAAATTCGTTCTTTCATGAAGAATAAGTGAAATCGTTTGTCATAGTTAGGACATTAAATGAATCAATGATACTCGTAAGTAAGGACATCGGTGTTCTTAGGGGTTAAAGCAAACTTTGGACTCGATGTAAGCGGATTCGGGCGAAGTTTTTTGCATGAAAATATATATTTAACGAATGAAAATGGTAATTACACAAACAGAAAGAAAACATTATTTCATTAAAGATAAAAAAGAATTATAATACATTGCAGAAACGTGTTGAAAATACCTGCGGATTGTGCACAAATTCAACATCACTGATAGACAAATCAATATTCAAAATTGTTGGAAAACATACACGAAAGGCAAACCGCAGGCAAATCCTATCTTTGACACAACCGAACCAACTAAATCAGCTAAAAACCCCTATCAAAAGCAAACAGAATCCAAAACGGGCAAACGTGTCCATGCAAACTACGAATCACAATGAAAATCCAACGCGGTCGACTAGTGATTCCATACTCAAAATTGTCCTCGAACGTATCACGGAAAATCGAAATGGAGATAGAGGAGGGAAAGAAGCTAAAATGGAATGGGAATGTAAGAAAGTAAAAGTAGCTATAAGAAGGAGTAAAATCGCAGGAGACGCAGAGACGTATCTCGCGTTCGTTCGAGAAGGGAACAAGGCATAATTCAAGCCGGTGGTCTGAGGTTTCTTCCTAACGTTACTCCCTTTAGATTCCTTCCACCTTCGTTGCTATCCTGCCGCCTACAATTGACCCTCGCCTCCCCCAACCTGCCGCCTTATATAAGATTACGCTTGTTACGACAGTCTCCGCTCGACAAGGCAGCCTCATCCGACCGCTCGGCGTGTTGACTTCGTTAGGAAGGACGAGCCGCTTTAATTCACTACCCCCTTCAATCTCTTTCCCTCTTCCTCTCTCTCTCTCTCTCTCTCTCTCCCTCTCCCTTATCATTTGCACTCCGAACTTGAGACACCCTACCAAGGCATCCAAGCGCATCTCTCGAGCTTTCTCGGTTATTCTCTTCTTCTGTCTCTTTCGATCAATCTTGCCTGCTTATACCTTATCCTTCTGAAGATCGATAGGTATATATTGTTTTGGTTTGATTTCATCCGTGGCTTCTTCTATCATATGACGACAAGGGGAAGGTATTGGCAAAACAATTTCCATTTTGAAATCAGTAGAACGAGTATGAAATTCGTAGAACGAGAGAGTGACGTGACGTTGAGAAGGTATCAAAGACGAAACAAGTATGACGCTTCGCTGAAGATCTTCTTCGAGTTTGATGTTAATCTGTTCCGCGGTTTTGTTTCGTCTTCTTCGACTCCTCTTTTAGTGTCTCCGTTTTCTACCCGCCGATTGAAAGTTCATTTTTGTTCTCGGCAGATGACGAATCGACACGGTCTGATTCCATTTCGGAATTGAAAGCGACACTCTTTGTGCTTTGTCTTCCTTCAGTTGTTTCCTGAAATTTTACAGGGTTCATACAATTCATACAATTTTGACGTTCGACCCTGTTCCGACTCAAGAACTTCCAACTTTCTTCCATCTTCCAACTTCCCCTTAGTTTCCATACATTTTAATATCATGATTGTGTCTTTTCGGTGCTACACGTAATTCGCTATTCATCGATATCTTTGATCCGAGAAGGGGCCACACTTTCATGTCGACTCCTCGTTTTCGACTTCCTTTCTTGTTCGCCGTCTTACGCGCAATTTTTCCTTGCCTCGACTATCTTAACTTAAGGACGACTCCTGTCTAGAAATATCCATCATCCTGCAGACCAGATTTTTAATAAAACTTTCAACAGCTGGCTGCCGCTTCTCCTTCCTTAATATGCTCTCATCCCATCTATAGTGATCATCTACGGAGCCACTGATTTGCCTCCCAATACTCGCTTCTCACTCTCTACCCTCCTCTTTCTTTCTCTCTCTTGTTTGCTCTCTGCCTCTATCTAACTCTCGTATTCTATCCCATCCTGCTCCTGCTATTACTACTCTACCTCCACCTCCTCCTCTGCTTTCCACTCTCGTGTACAGGATCGATCGATTCCACAACCGGGATCCATTGTGGCCGACACTCGACCCCGGACAATACATTGGCAGGAATGTACACACGTCGGGCATACACGATGTTATAGCGTCGCAATCGGGGTTGAACGTAACAATGGACGTCTGAGAACGATTTGACTTTGTGCCTAACAAGGGAATATGTTACCTGGCAATTCGTGCGAACCGATCGATTGTTACTGTGACCGGCCAACGCAATTCTTTCCTCTGTCGTTTCTACCGTGGTTAACTCCACGTGTGATTTTTTGAGTTAACGAAACAACGGTAATTTACACTGCTTGGAAGATTTTAAACTAAAAGAATGTGATCCAAGAGAGCAGCAAATTTTAAATCATAGTAGAAAGAGTATAATATGAATGAAAGTTATTGTTTAATGTTTTATTTGTTATATACGCTACATATTGCCGGGATCCCATTGATTTTATAACAATCATCTCCCATAAAAAAATTCTGCTATTTTCGAGTGAACGTAGTGTATTTTACACGACACGTATTTTACAACGATCTTTTTTTGGAATTTTCTAGCGGTTTCGATTAATCGATGGAAATGATATATCGCCGTGGTGAACGCTCATGCGCGGACAATGCATCGCCACTGTATAAACGCTGTACACACATCATGTTGAGGTGTCGCGATCCAAAATGATTGCATTGCGTCCCGTTTGAGAGCTATGATTGATACAATCCCGTGCTGCGATAGAGATACGAATTTACACTCTGCGCATCCCCCTCTTTCTTCTTAAAATTAATGCCGATAATACCCTTGTGTCGATCAGAACCTCGATGGAAGTAATTGTTACTGCATGTCAAAAGGAATAGAAACTTCGATCAACTAAATAACAAATGATGGATTAAACAATTGATAACTAAATAGACTCGACTCCGCTTCAGATAAAATAAGATATGGCGTATACATGCCTAACAATTATGCAGTAATTATTTCGAAAATTTGATATAGCCAGAATAGATTATTTAAAGCATAAAAAATATTTTATTTATTGTTTCATTACAGGAAATTGTATTTTACGTTATTGAGTGATTTGAAACGTATATAATGCGTCTTTGTGTAAGTTGCAGGAACACATGAAACAATGGAACATATATTGAATTTTGTTACAACGATACTCGTATTACCTGTAACGCGTTCGAAAACAAATGTAACGACAGGTACCTGAACGAAACCAACTCTTTTGTTGGAAAAATGGGAACGTTTCGAACCTCTTTGTTGCGCTTTGGCTTCGCATTGTTGTACATTTTCGGACCTACTGCCGGTTTTTAAATCATCAGAACGGACGTGTAATATTTGTCTATCTTTACATATTATTCATGCTGCGGATACAGCAAACACGTCACGTGGCATAAACAAGAACGTATATCAAAGAATTTAATTCTTTGGAAGCATAACAACTGCAAATTAAACTAATATTTCTAATTAACTAACTTCCTTATTAAATTGTGATTTTAATGAACCAAGCACCGAATGCTGCTTCGAACTTAATAAACTTTCTACTTTAATTAAACAGAAATCAAACTAATATACCCCAATGTAAATATTAGAGTAAATATTTTCAGCGTGAAATCACGAACAAGCGGATGTTATGAAAATAAAATTATTAAGAATTCGTTTTATCGATGTCGAGTTTCTTTTCGATTTAACATTATCCGATAATCGTGGTCGGATGCTCCGATAGGATAAATCGATCGTTCATAGAGTTAAACGGTTTAGGCGAGGATATACCTGCGCATCTTATTTGGATGACTATAGCATGTACGTGGCATTGACGGATGAATCGACATTCATAATGTTCTTCACAGAACCACAGTTGCAGCTTGTATCGTGATCTCTTTCGTAATCTCGACAGGCTATATCGCTTGATTGGATTCACAATTCAATTATCGTGAGTCCTCGCGGCCGACGATCGATGGAGCCATGCAAACGAGCTCTATTGCTCCTCTGCAAAACGAACAGGTAGACATCGTTTACCATAGCATAGGAATAGGGACCAGATATTCCGCCTTTTGTCAAGCAAATGCGAACGAAACTGAAAAATTGCTCGATATATTTGCCATGTCGCGATTAATAATCTTTGTCTTTGTCGTACTTCCGGAAAATTCTTGAATAAATGCGGAAATAAATACGGGTAGTACTGATTATAAGGTCGCGGTAGTTTTCAAAATTATTATTTTAATTCATGGATTGTTTAAAATATATGGATTTATGCTGTATTTTCTACGACTTTATTTAAACTAGAATTTAGCAGCAGATCGTACATAGCCTATAGAAAACATTTATCTCCAGAATATTTACTACTGAAGAAAGTAAACCGTCTAATCTAAAAACTAAACTTTATAAATGCATAAAACTCTCTCGCAATTCACAAGACACAAAACCTTGCTACGTAATTCCATCTCGACTGCTTCAACGGAAAACTCAAATCTAAAATTTCACACTCGCTCTCCTCTCAGAATTACACGCGAACTCACGCTTACATTTTCCAGCACCACTTTCAAAGAAAAAGGGAAACAAAGAGGTGAGAAGAGCACGACGGATGAAAGAAGAAACAAACGCGAAGGGTAAGAAGAAAGGAACGAGGAGAAAGGGTGGAGAACAATTCGGAGATTCGCGACACTAAAATTTCACGACTACGTCGAGGCAATTTCAGCTGATCGAGGGGGTGGTGGCAGCTTGTCTTTGTCTGGTGGCTTTCTTAAAGCGGGCGAGAGGTTTCGTGAGGCCATCGAGAATCAACGGTCGGGAAAATGAGTACCATCTCTTCCGGAACACGCACCCGGAAGATCCCAGTGAGGACGAGGAATTCACAGCGGAGTCAAGACTCTGAGTGACGAAATTCCGTGACTTAGATGCTCGCGATCTAAGAGTGGAACTGCGGTACCTTCTTTTCGGGAAACATTCGAGTTGCTTCGTTGAATCTTATAATTGCTATAAGATGCCACGATGCGGCATTTATTGCCAACACGATCGAGCGAATTTTTATTCCAAGAGTTTCTTAATGGAATAGCATTCTACGGTTCCGCGTGAAGGTATTAGATTCGAAGAATACGTGACCTATTATTTTATGGATTATAGATTTTTTAAGTTTGACAATCGGGTGTGGTTCCTTTCCTCTTTAATACGAAAATACTCGACTTAAATTTGAAAATATTTTACATTCGATACCGGAAGTAAATGATAAAACTATAATTTGAAGTTACGTTATGCTTTAGGTAAATAATATTGAAGAAACTGTCTTTATTAACGAAACATCGTTATTACGCCTTTATATCTCGGGAGTACATTCGATGACTTCATCGGGAATTTAACCTTTTTGAGTGTCCAAAACTTTTATATGAATTATGAAATCACAACAACGTAGTTGCTGGATCTCAATGGAAGCTAAATAATAATTTCTTTTCCGTTCAATATTCTATTTACATTATATACGGCATACGGGAATCTGAATGTGACTACAAAGCCTGTTTGAAAATACAGCTAAATCCAAAGCAACGTGATCGGGTTTGAGGAAAAGGCGGCTGTCTAACGAATTACGGCCAGTCGAAACAGCAATCAGTTCTCGTGAGATCATGTAACATAGTTGCTGATTAATTAGGAAGATGTGCGCGTGTTTTCAGACTATGCAAGATGAAAAGAAATTTGACAGGAGCGCGTCCACGTGTCTCTACAAGTGTAAAGCACGTGTGCTGACACGGGTAAATGCGATTAACCATTAATTGAAAGTAACTCGCATGTTTGACGAACGCCAACGACGACCAGAACTCAATGCACTTGCACGGTTAATTTGCTAAAGCTGATTCCGAGTTCGTTTAATTAATAGGATCCGTTTCGAACTGCGATTAGAGTTTCATAACTACGAGATTCACTTTTCGTGTGATGAACGATCGCATATTCATCAGGATGACGTTTTCGCGTTTACCTTTTGTGTATCAAAATATAATAAACGAATAAAAGGAAATATTACGATTTTTTAAGCGATAATTAGTTAAACTCGTCATCAAAAATCCATTGCCTAAAAAGTCTTCAACTATAAATACAAGCATACGTGCATATGTATCTTATTACTTAAAACATTCTGTACACATCTCAGATTTACGTTTGTTCCTCGAAAAATCAGATGCACGCACGGCTCGGTACAACAAAGGTTAGTTCGCTTTGACCCGAAATTTAAATCATCTTGATGGCGTAAATTTTGTTTGGCCATGGCCTTATCGTCGATGTTGGGGTGGACGTCATTATAACAGTGTTACATCCACGTTTTTACGGTCAGTCGTGTGCACCGCTGACAAGTTGTTCTTTTCTCATTGTCAGTGCGAAATGAAACGCCGTAAAAGCGTAATGGACAACTGGGATTATTCTCTGAACAGAAAAATGGCCGTGTTTCTTTGTCTGTCAACCATTGCTTTCAATTATTGTTGTGAAAAAATGTTCCTCTAATTTGTGACGTAAATGTTAACTGAAGTTACTGTTTTTGTTATGGAATTACGGGTATTTCGTTTATATAATAATTTACTTAATTTTCTTTTTTTTTCAAATTACAGTTTACAGCTTACACCGGTCGACAGGATGTATGTTTTACAGTAAGTTAATTAGATATTAATTTCAGTGTAAATACAGTAGATATATAGACGAGCGAAGAGCATGGTCATACTCGTCTTTTCGCATTTATGTAGAAAACCGGTTATGTAACCGATGTTTCAGCTAGTCAAAAGTTAAATTTGTCAGTAATTATACATAGTTGTACCGCGAGTATGTTTATTCTGCTTTGATACCGTGCGATGTCGTACTGAAAACAGCTCTTGCTCACGACGATTACACATGATGATTAAATGTAAATTTAATGTTAGTATTGATCTTCCGTAGTGATACTAGTATTGATATCTGTTCAATGTCGTAATTTAATTAATAATAAATCTTCTTCCCCTTGAACGAATCAATTTTTAGATATCTTAAGTTTCATTCGTCAAGATACGTAGGCATTCGAATATTAACGCACTGCTGATTGATCTCGTTTCGTTTATATTTTATTTACAGATTTATTTGTTCATTTATCATTTTAATGGTTCGCTTAATATTTTAGTTTCATTTTAATGCTTCATTACAACTGAAATTTAATTATATACTTTCTGATACTTTTAATATAGACGTAACGAATAGAATTAAAGCGGTAATCGATTAAGGTTTGTTAATTATTCCACGCTTTGTAAACATCCATCTTTCGTAACAACAAGTTCCTACAAACTTCGTATACAGCAGGTACATAAAATTTGTTTGCAAAGGCCAATAAATTTATATCGCTTGTTTAAATTATGCCATGCATCTCTATCCTTAAAGACAATTCCAACTTTCTTTAATCGTGAAAGTGTGTTTTACGAGATATTACACTCTACTTTCTAGCCAAAGTATGATAAAGTTTACCAATTATTCTAATCGCACCAGCAACCAGCTGTCTGACCTACTTATTACGCCTTCGCCAGAAAGCAAAACGTCTGTAATAATATTAGGGTGAATAAGATATAGAATCATGAAAGATTCTTTCTACTATCTGCCATCATACTTGGAGAAAAATAGTAATTGTAGTACTTAATAACTGGTTCGTAATAAAAGCTTCCGGTCGTAAAAAGTCGTTTGTATCCTAAGATTAAACTACACCGTCGTGTATTTTCTCTAGTGACAAAAATCCGAATCGTTGGAAATTAAAATGAATTTCCCAATGCGACACGCTATACTTTGGCAAAGAGTTGCGATTGTATCTGAAAATCCGATTCCCCAAAGAACATTTGGATAGAGCAGAAAATTCGAAACTGAAGTTTTCCCCCGGAAATGGGCGTCGTCGTCGAGCGCCGAGCCACGGCGATTATTATCGGTTGACATTATACGAAAGCGGAGGGTGAAAGGAAAACGTGTCGACGAAGAATTCGCCGATATATCTCTACGTCGTTCTTCGACTTCCAGCAGCGAGAAAATATTCCATCGGCCCATTCTGGGCTTGGATCGAAAAAGGGCGGCAACCCTATCGCTGCAAGGGACCGTGGGGAAAAGGGGACGAGGAGCAGGGAAAGGAGGGATAAAAGGCCAGGAGATTAACGCATCGATTAGTTCGAACACGATGGAACACTCTTCGGCACTTTGGCGCCGCGTGTGCGCTCCGCACACGTTCTTTTTATTATTCGAAAAGCTCCTCCGCGTCCAGTCCTTCATCCAGCTAAAACGATGGGATAGAGCCAGCAGCCTTCGGTCCGCGCTTAGGCCGAATTTTTCCTATGTGCCATTGCGCACCTTGCAACTTGTCGGTTTGGAAACGCCTGCGATGAAAATCCTGACTATTTTAAACCTCTTATCCCGTTCCGATCGATCTTGATTCTGACTGAATGCTTCTAAACACGACGATTTCTTCCGTTGCAGAAGGGCTCGATAGGTGATATTGCCGGATATAGCAACGTTATATATGATAAATGAAGTGAGATTATTTTATTTAGAATTCCTTATGTTCCTTTTTAAAGTCGGAAAGAATTAACGAGGAAAAGTTTCAAAGCGTTTTAAAAGTAATTATTTTTTTCCAAAGGGTATTACGAATAATCCATTAATGCCTTTATTAGCAAGATTGAAATAATACGTAAAAGAGAAAGATTAAAGCTCCGAAAGTGCAATAAAGCAATTGATTCTATAATTGATGCTGTGGATATTTATACATATACAAGGTAGGGGAAAATCAATTATTCGTTAAATATTTCAAATTTTTACATGAAATATTTCACTTTTTAATTTGAAATATCTTATAAATTGCTAATTTTTCAATATTCTACCTTAATATCTTTTGATGTAGAATATATATGTGTAAAAAAGATATACAATTCCATTTAAAAAAAATAAACTGGACCTTCATATCTCTTCTACGTATTCTCCTGCAAAAAATTAATCGTTTCAAATTATGTCCCCTTTGAAACTATCCAATTTTTATCTAAAAGGTTTTCATTCAAATTATCATTCACGCAGTAATCGAAACAGTCGCAGTTATATGCCCCATCCTGTATATATTCAAATATAATTTAAATAAACATCGAATTTATCACACGATGAACAATACTATTCAAATATTTTCTAATAGCAAAAGAGTAATTTTAATTTCACATTGAAAAACCAACGGAATAGAAGATTAATATTCCTGATAATTTATTATTTATCAATGAAAGTCATCACGAAAGATGTAGACATTTTGGAAAATAATGTGCATTTAGATTTCGCTAGCTAAAATAGCATTTCGAAGAGCGAAGAGTCTTTTCGGAAATTTATTTCGGTGGATTGTTGCACGTGTTGCAATAAAGTATTGCATATTGCATAGTTGGGTATAAGCATAATTCAAGGGAAACTATCAAATATCCGATAAGCGTATAAATAACAATTTATTGCAATGTCTAATATTGCTATAGGAATGCAAAAATCGAAATAGAATTTTGCTTTATACGTCCTATTCTATGTTTAAGGCTATTCTGTCTCTCTGGGCTTCTATATCATGTAACGTGATCGAAATACTACTACTTTTAGATAAGAAAAGCTTATTTTCTCTTTTAAATATTTATATTATATACATATTAGCATTTTTTCTTTGTTCTTCTTGATGTAAATTTCATTCGTGTATTGCAAATTAACTGTGATAGTACCAATTATCGAATATATTTATTCACTGAAAACTCACTTATTTTCTCTGCAAAAAGAAGAGTCATTTAGCCAAATTTTGTAAGAATACTGATCCCTCTCTTCAATACTCGCCAATTTTATAGTGTTATGAAAGCGAAGCTATCTCTGTTACGATCTTATCACGTGAAAGAGCAAAATTTTGAATTTGTGCCTATTTATGTCTGAAGATAAGGATCCATCTCTGTAACCAACCAATAAGCCTATTATGCCACCACCTCCAGCCCCAGTCACTAAAAGGCCATTGTCTAATGTTACTTCCACTAACGATTCTGCTGACATATCTACGGAAAAGAAACACAAATGTATAGCTCCTACCAAAGTAAAAAAAAGTTACCACAAAAATCAGAAAATTTCAAACATCCAAATTCTCAATTCAAGAATTATCTACTCAGTTGCAACCTGCTAAAGAATCAATTTTAACAAACACATCCACTAAATTTTGACGGTATCATTGAATGTTTACATTAATTTTTACATTTTTATATTACATTCAAATTTTGTATAATGCACTAAGATTCACTAAAGATCTCCCTGTTATTATCAGCATGCGTTCTGACATAAAGAACCTATTTACTGAGCGTGGGTTAAAAAATCGCATTGCCAGAATCATCAAGAAATTGGCAAATTCCGATCTGGATTATGGTTCTTCCAATACCTATTCGTGTTCCGTAGATGTTCAAGAAACACAATCTAGTAACTTCAACTATATCTTCATTCACATAAACAATAAAATAGATAATAAACAATAAATAGTATTCAATGAAGGACACTTGAAATTCGGATTCGGATCCGGCTTCTTGATGTTGATATCCTAATCTACATATTAGGTGAAGTAAAAAGTTCTGAGCGCTTTTTCGCTTTATTTCGACGATGAAATTAACATAGTCAAGATTATTCGATTTAGATTAAATATGCGCCGTTTTGTTCGATTACTTTTGTCCATTTTGAAGGCAATTTCATAATTCCGCGGTTGAAGAAGTCCTCGTCCCTATTGGTAAAAAACTTGACCAGCTCATTTTCACAAGCCTCTCTTGAGGCCAGTTTTGTACCATCAAGAAAATTTTGCAAAAACTTAAAAAGGTGATAATCGCTTGGTGCCAGGTCTGGACTGTACGGCGGATGCGATAGAACCTCCCAGCCAAGCTCTCGGAGCTTCTGACGCGTCGTTAAAGATGTGTGCGGCCTGGCGTTGTCTTGATGGAACACAACACCTTTCCTATTGGCCAATTCTGGCCGCTTCTGGTCGATCGCCTGCTTCAGTCTGGTCAGTTGTTGACAATAGAGGTCCGAATTAAGTGTTTGCCCCGATGGGAGCAGCTCATAATGGATGATTCCCTTCCAATCCCACCAAACACACAATAAAACCTTCTTGGCCGTTAATCCACGCTTGGCGATCGTTTGGGCCGGCCCACCGCGATTGGACCACGATCTTTTTCGGCTGTTGTTCTCGTATGTGACCCATTTTTCATCGCCAGTCACCATCCGCTTCAAAAATGGGTCGATTTCGTTACGTCTCAACAAAGAATCGCAGGCATCAATTCGGTCCAAAAGGTTCTTTTGCGTCAATTCATGTGGCACCCATACGTCGAGCTTCTTCTTGAGACCAGCCTTATGCAAATGGTTCCAAACGGTTTTCTGGCTAATCTTCAGTTCCTGGGCAATGGAATAAGTGCTCACATGCCGGTCCGACTCGACGATTTCCATGATTTTATCCACATTTTCGACGATTGGCCTACCAGAGCGTGCCTCATCTTCGACGTCCATATTACCAGAACGGAATCGTTGGAACCACCGCTTTGCTGTTGCATTCGATACTGTACTGGGTCCATAAACAGCACAAATTTTTTTGGCCGCCTGCTCCGCCTTTTCACCTTGGTCGTAGTGGTACTGAAGAATGTATCGAATTTTCTCTTTTTTTATCTCCATTTTCGAACGCTGTAACACACAACTGGCTTCACCGAACACAAAACTGACAAAGAACCTTTTTGATGCGTAATATCACCTTGAAATCGGTGTATACTATGACTCGATGCGATGTGCACATCGTGAGATATGGCTCACTAAAGACATCTAGCGAAAAACGCTCAGAACTTTTTACTTAACCTAATAGAATCTTGGTTCTCCCAAATGGATAAGATTAATTTTCCTGGTTTTCCAATAATCTTAATAGCAGTCTTAATAGCTGTATGTAAAAATTTCGCTTTCTCCGAAAGAAATAATGTAAAAAGATTCGATCAATCTGACGATATTTGCGGTATTCTTTTCTTGAACGTGCAGATTCCTTTAGATTTGATAATTTGTTACAGAACCCCAGGAATCATTCTTTCTCAAGATCATTGGAATACTATTGTTCAAAATATTAATACAAACAATAGCTGTATACTTGTGAGCTATCTTAATGCATACAATAAAAATTAGAATTGTCAATATTCTGATAGAAATGGACTTGGACTCGAAAACATTGCCGAATTTAACAATTTATTCTTATAGAACGATAATTCAAACACTCATATAGATATACATCGTTCTATTAAATCTAACCTTGATCTAATTGTTTCTACCGTTAGCTCTTCGGTCAAAATAGAAGTTAGAGTATATGACGAGACCTGGAGTTCTAATCACTTTCTAATTTATATAAATGGTAATGTTGATAAATATGTCTATGATCAATGATTCTCCAATTTTGACTTGGTTAAATTTGATGAAGAACTCGAAAATTCTTATTCGCGACTTCCTTATACCGAATACAATCAATTAACCGAATAACAAAAATAAAATACTTTCGTGCATATTTTAATTGAAGCAGTTAAATGTTGTATTCCTATTAAACAACATGTCCTTTATCTTAGAAAACGCAACCCAGTTCTCTAGTGGGACGCCGAGTGTGACAAAATAAAAAATGAGAGTGTTCGGAATTTTAGTCGGCCGTCCGTTTATGGCACGGATAGGCCCATTTCCCTCATTATTCGAGGCCAGACAAAACCCAGGAAAGGACCAGCCGAAAGGGCACGATGGAAAGAAGAAATCCAACGGCAAATTGAGTTCAGCTTCAACCATGGGACAGTACACACAGGACGACAGAGTCCTTACTGAGTTCAACTACAAGCAACGAAGACTACAGACACAGGACGACAGAATCCCAACTTAGTTCAACTACAAGCAACGAAGACTACAGACAGAGGACGACAGAGTCCCAACTTAATTCAACTACAAGCAACGAAGACTACAGACACAGGACGACAAAGTCGCAGACTTAGTTCGGTTAAGTGCTACAACGAATACAAATAAAGTGCCGTCTAAATCTAACACTCGAGTTATTCCATGTCCACCACCTTGAACGTTAAGTCATTCGAGGTACGCGATATCGACCGATCGGTTTGACCTGACCGGTTGCTCTTTAGTCGATAATACGCAACAGAGAGCATATGTTAAACTAAGAGATTTGATAAATTAGAAAAAAGCGTGTACTCTATTTATCAAAACTTTTAGAAAGAGAAAAAGAGAGTGCACCAAGCTTTTTGCCGAAAGCATTAATCTTTAGATGGGTCCTAAATATGTTTGGGACATGTACAAGATCTTTAAAAATAGTTGGATTAAAATAACTACTCAATATTGGCTTGATAATTTGCAAAACAATGCTGATGATCTTATTCTTTACTTTAAATTTGTGTTTATCGAGAAAGGCATAAGAGTCATTGAGGAAGCCATCAGAGTAATAAAAAAACGTTTTTGATTTGAGCCTACACCTCGCTCCTAGCAGCATGCCTTCACTTCAATAAAAAGAAATTGCATCTGGCTTCACTGCAATCGAAATTGATAATCTATCTATTAAATTCAACGAAACTGTTTCTTGGACATTATTTCTGACTACAAAATGTCTTTCATTGCTCAAGTTTATTGTGCAACTAAGAAATGCTCCAACTCTCTTAATATAAAAAAACTCTTGCTCAGGTTTTGATTCTGTCATGTCGTGAAACCTTTTATGAAAGTTTTGTTTGTTCTGTTTTTGATTATGAGACTTCCCAAAACAACAATACTGTGTGAAAAGCTTGAAAGATTTCACTACTCAGTGATTAGAGTAGCTCTCGACTACCGTAGAAACTCTCTATAGATGTTAGCAGAATTCAAACTTCCTCTTTTAAAGGAGCATGATAAGTTTTTGTGTAATTGTTTCCTTGCAAAAATTCTATCAAATAGAAACTTTCTTTGTCTTAATGCAATTAAATACTACTTCAACATAACCAAAAATAAAGCTTTTAACAATGGAATTCTAAATCGATGCATTTCATTCTTTATGGATTTATGTAACAAAATTGATTCGCAGAATCACTTCAATATTTACTGTTACGATTTCAAAACGTTGATTACCTCAATTTTATTTGACTATGAATTTGGTCTTGAACTTAAGAAAATTTAAGACCCCAATCTGAGTATGGAACGATTGGTGAGAAATTTCTCCGCGTACTTTATATTCACTGATGGTAATAAAATTTCATGTTCTAATCATGTCGGTTCTGCTTGCTCCTGCCCTGATCTAAATATTTATTCAATAAAGAGTTTGGGCCTCAGTGTTTACAGCTGAATGTGTTGCTCTAAATAATGCTCTTGATATTGCGTTAAATAACATTAATCATAACTGTCTTATCCCTTCTTGGTTTCTCTTAGTGCCCTACAAAGTTTATGATCTACCAAATTTTATATCAAAACTAACATCTATATTCTAAATATAAATAAGAAATACAATTAATTTATTCATGACAATTTGAATAATTATTTCATTAAATTCTTCTGGGTTCCGCCACACTTGAAGATCTGGAGTAATCAGGTTGATGGTTTAACTAAAGGCGCTACCGTCCCCAGCTCTATAGACATTCCAAGAATTCTTTTTACTGCATTCTTCTACCGGAATTATTCAAGAAAAGAGCTTTTTTGCATACAGCTAATATAATCAAAAAACAAGGGATGTGTAAAGGTAAATTTTACTTTCAATATTTCTTCAGCAATAATCGAACACCGTGGAATGGACATAAGAAATTGTCTCGCCAAGTTATTGTAACTATAAATAGAGGTAGAGCAAATCACTGTCAGATATCCGCTTGTCTCGCTCACGTCGGTATTATTAACAACTTCAAATACAGATGTAATCTTGAAAATGGAATTCTCAACCACGTGTTATGGCAATGTAATCTATATAATATTCAAAGAGTGAAATTAATATACAATTTTCTTAAGATAAATTTCCAACTGCTGTTAAACGTCGCAACATGAGTAGCTATTCCAAACGTCACAGCGTGTCTTCACATTTTGACTTTCATAAATAGTTGTAATTTGCGTATTTAGAAGAAACCAAAAATAAATAAAAGTAAAGAAGGAAGTTGGTAATTTTATTGTATATTTTCATTTGTAAAGGTCGATCTTTGTTTTCCAGTTGTATCGTTATGTAATATTTTATAATTTCGTAAAATGTACAATTATAATACATCTGTATCCGAGATTTTTAGTAAAAAGAAAAGGAATTTTCATTCATAACCGTTTCTACTAATCGATATATAATCTTAGTAATCGATTCTGCTAGCATTCGCAAATATGTATTTACAATATTGTAATAATGTATAGTAGTATTTCTGTGGTGGAAATTTCGACATTCTTTCGTGAAACGTATTCACCCATTGCGTTATTTTCGCTCCGAAAATACTTCATATTCCTCAGTAAAAATCGTTATTATTGATCAATCGTCCATATTTGCGTCGTAACGATGTGAACCGACCATGAAAGGATCCGACGTCGACGCCGCGTTTCGTCGAACAACAAATTCCATTACCATCGAATGTTTGGCTCGAAACAAGAAAAATACAGCGCGTTTCTTTCACGCCCTTTCATTTCGTTCACTACAATCTATCCGGTCCAGCATTTTTGACGGCATATACAAAATCGAAAATTTATTTTTATTTAATCGTTTGCCCGGCCGATCGAACACTTATCGTTCGACGTTTTCGACGGAAAAACGTCGACTGGGTTGAATTTGGAACCAGCGTTCACTCCCGCTCCCGTATACCGTCGGTACAATCTGTTTCGTCGAGGCGAAACATGATTCAATGTATACCAGCGAAAATCGCGAAATAATAATTCGACATGAATTCGAGCGCAAAGAAACGTTTCGATTTGTGCGCTGCTGACCAATCGTTCACGAATAACGTTTCCCGACCGGTTTTAATACAACGCCACGGTTTTGATCGTATCGGAATAATTTTTGTTTCGTCTTTTGCTTCGAAGTGACTTTGGAGACTATCGACAATCGTTACACGTGCATATCCTTTCTTTTAGATTTCAGTTTTCTATTTGAAATAAATTTTTTTAATGGTTTAAGGGAATAAGTACTTTGAAATAGTAAATCCAGACTAATTAGGAAATTGAGATACATTTAGTAGATTATACAGCTATTTTAAATAACATAAATTAATGTGTAATATATTCCATTCAATATATAACTATAGTAATACGTAATTTGTACGACATGAACTTATTAATAACTAAATATGCTTGATACTAGAAATAGCTGTTATTACGGATTTTTGTTTGAAGAAGATTAAAAGCACCAATATTGTGCTGTGCTGTCCGCATCGTATCACAGATGACGTAAAATGTTTTTAAAATATTGTCCTATCTTGAAAATTATTTTTGGAAATATCGTTCATAGTAACTCTGTCATTAAGAATAGTGCAATAAAAATATTCTTTTATAATGTAAAGTAACTTATTGTCTGTATATAATTATATTTCATATATAAAATAAATTGTTAGGCTTCAAAGTTATTCTTCACTATTCCGTTATTTCTAAATGCAGGAAATTATTTATAACGCCTTAATTCAAATTAAATGCGCGTCACAGAATTCAAAGCAAAATTAGTATAATGCTAAAAGCATTAGTACATGTTTGTATCGTTGACAATTCGTATCACGACAAATCATTGATAATGCTTTTGACTCGTGTTTGCAACATTGTGCAGCATACTAAAAGATTACAGTAAAGCGGGAATTAAATTGATCGCGCAAATTGGCAACTTTTATACCAGAACCATTTACGTTCAGCGATACGCGAAAGAAAATATTGCAACTTACGACGCTTTTAAAATGATTACGCCAACGGATAGAAACAAAAAGAGGAACACGCAGAATAACAGCGTTCCGAAGGAAGTGTATGAACTCTGACTGTGGCAATTTATGAGTTTAAGGCGAAAATATCAGAAAATAAAAAGGGTCCAAGCCACGCGAGGCGAAGCTGTCTAACAGATACAAATACTTGAGTACCGTCTTTTACGACAATCTCAACACTCTTTTTCTGTCTGTTTTTGATATTGATGAAATTACATTTTTGTTCTAAAGGTAATACTATAATACTTCATGTTGGGAGCAAGGGTTTCGTTTTTATCGCAAAAAAATAAACATTTACATGAATAAAAATAAAATGGGTCGAGTATTGGAAGAATGTTGTTGTAGAAAAGCTACATAAAAATTCTTACGTGTACCTATGTCAAACTAAAAAATTCAAATCATTAAATTATTCCGCGCCATTTCATATTCGTTTCTAGGTTATACTTTTTAATAATCCGGTACCAAATATCTTCCGCCAAATCTTTTTTGAAAACCGACAAAAAGCTGTCCAAAAATACCTTTAGAGGTCTATTTCTGATAAAAGTGTGTCTTAATGAAAGAAATATTTAATATTAACTTAATTTTATGAGTATGCTATAGTCAATCAACTATTTGGCCCTTTAATGTTAAAGCGAAATTTCTATTCCTAGTTAAACTTCCTAAAATAAACCAACCAGCTCAAATACCTGCTAAATACAAGATCTATAAATCTCGTCTAAAGAATCTTCCTGAGTCCACTCGAAATCTTCTTAATCGGCCAATTTCTTGCACGAGATCGATCCATGTTCTCCGACAGATGATCCACGCGAATGCAAATTAAATGTAAATTTCAGTCGATCGACCATCCTCGCGTTTTCTACTTTTTTCCAATTGGAATACGTAACTATTCACGAACGTTCTTGCATGAAATAATATAATATTTAAGAAATTATCATCGATAAATCCCTAATCACAAATTCTTGAAAATCGTCCTAAACATGATTAGGGAATAACGCGGTCTAGTCACTCGATAATACATCATTCGTCAAACTCTCTAACGAGAACATCGAAAGTGTTCTTTCTCAGATGATTACGTGCATCCAATTAGAAAGTGTCTACTCTCATGATTGCGCCACGTTTCCTTCGTTGTCCTATCTAGCTCTCCCTTGCCCCTAGAATCTCACGATTCGAACTACATAAGCTCTACTTACCCTCGCAGCCATAGTGTTGGCTTTGGTTTGGGGTTTGGTCGCGCCAAGCCGCGTGTTTGCGGTTTTGCTGTCGGTGCTTCGGAGTAGTCCTCCGCTATATACGTGTGTACACTACTGTACACTCACGGACCATACTCTGTGTCCTGGCGACAGGTTTGAGCAAAGCCCGCGGAACGATCGATATAACGATAGATAGATATCCTGATGCTAACTCATTGGTTCAACTTTACGAAGAAAAACACGAATCAGAGCTTGAATACTGGGTTCTTTCATTGTAACGTAATCCGAATAGGAGCAATTGATAGGGGAATTAGTTTAGTAGGATAAGATTTAGAGCTTTAGAGAGAGCACTATCCAAGATTTGGATTCTATTGTTTGCGGAACAATCCGATGTCCTTTGACTATTCGTTGAAATATTTGAAAAGAGCCGAAAAATGAAAGTAAAGCGTTTTAAAGATATTTCGAAATCATTACAAAGAAGAATTTTTTCACGAAAAACAAGTATTTCTATGGTCTAATAAATCTTTGTAATCCAACTAAATTTAAATAAAATATTTCTATTTGTAACGCGTCAAACAGAAAAATATATTTTCCACTAGTTTAGTTCGAACAACACTCATTTCCATCACTGTCTGTAGCAGTCAGTCCGTTCGACTTTCACGCAGGGTAACATCTTAATAATACAACCTGCCACCCCTCCAGTTCATTACCCATTCCTGTAGAAAGGCAGAAGGAAATCGTGGATAACGAACCTCTTGGAAGTTGACGGCGACGATGCCGGTCTGTCTGCCAAGGATCAATTGAAAAATCATTCAGGCTAGTTAATTGGGGAATAATCTGAATAGAACTTAATACAGGCGGAAGAAGAATCGTCTCGCGATGAAAAATTCTGAGGAGTCGCTCGTTTTACTACAGATGAAGCGCTGGGATAAATAAATAACAAAATGGTAGTGAAGTTTATGCTAGGTATCGCTCATGGTACATTGCGTTAAAAAATATTTTCTTTTCTTTTTGCGGGGGGAAATTGCAAGACTATTGCAAGTTTATGAATAGTACTTGAAGAATTTTATCGTTCACTAAAAATGATTTCGAGCGGGTGCAATATCGTCGAAATGAAAATTTTTTCTATTGCTCGTTACTACTATCTTTAAAATTTGGATATATTTTTAACATCCCATTATCGCTGTATAAACAGCGGCAATAGAATAAAATCACGTTTATCTTACACTTTTACAAATTATTTCACACAATAAATTCCACATGAATTATTTGAATATTCCAAGAATTTTATTTGTCACTCCCTTTTTATCATTACGCGTTCCATTATTCATTTTAATATAAATTCCTTACAATATTAATTTTTTAACCAAAATATATCCACTGAAATTAGTTTTCAGTTATTAACACTTAAAATTCCTTCCATGCTCTTTTAGCAAGTTTTACGTATTATTAAAATAGAAAAAATTAAAAGGTGCGGAACACCCGAACAATAAAAGCCGCGAGTAATATTTTATAAAATGTAATGTATGTTATATCAGAAGAGATATCCACGAGTCGTCAATTTCTATGTCTCCAGCTTGTCATGGACAATTTTCTTTCATAATCGTAAAATGAAGGAGCGGACGGAAAGATCATCCTGAGTCAGGATCGAAATATACATTTTCTTATCAGGCATCTCTTCCTCGTCCTATTTCCGTAGAAAGGTCGATCGTTCCGGCCAATCTACCCACGTTACGAGGTCCAGCATCGCATGTAGGCCGTGACCAGTATCGCAAAATAATATCATTAAATCGAGAGATCCCCGGTTAGATGAAGCCTTGATACGCGTCGTGAGCAACTTCGATAACGATCTTGTACAAGCAACCTGAAATTTTTGTCTTCGTAATGTCATGTATCGATTTTTCCCTCAGATAAATATTTAAAGAATTCTAGTTTGCTTGACTTTCAGTTGATATATGGTTCTCCTAATTACATAAAGCTTTGTATCTATCCATAACGCGAAAATAAAATTCATGTTGTTCTTGGAACTTATTTCTTGGTCATTTTTACGCAAGAATTATTAACGTAGGGGAATATTTGCGTAAAGATCTTTTAATACCTTTGATTATAACATTTCTGAGGAATTTGTAAATTGAGATTAGCGAATTTTGTTCTTGAAAATATTCATCATCATTCCATCTAACGTGGGACTGAAACACCTGATGATTTTCGTTAACAAGCTATCATTTGATTGTCGTTTCTACGATGAATAAGCATAGACGTAACTAACTAGTATAATTAACCATAGCCAATTAGAAAAAAGAAGAAAAACAAGAAAAGAAGTAAAACATTTTCGAATTACATTCATACGAATATCTTACATCGCAGAAGCCAATAAATATAAGGGGAAATTCCTCGGCAATCGACTCTTCTCACTGTCTCTGTATTGACGGCGCAGCGGAACAGCGACAGAGGAATTTTAATACCTTCTTTTCGTGGTACTTTTCTTGTACGATGTAGATATATTCTACTGACAGATGCCTTTTTAGTTATGATTTTCACCACAGACCCATCCGCACAAACGAATAAACGGCCACAGATTCACATAATGCGAATATTTCTACAGCGAATCCTAAGCATTATTGACGCCATTTGTGATGTCGAACTAGCCCGATCGAACCGTAAAAGAAATTGAGCTTTTCTTGCATCCAGCTTATATTTCTCGAGGCGCGTTAACTTATTCGCGCCGTTGCTGGTTCGTATAACATTCGATGTTCCATTTATGTAAAATTTGTGGTCAAGAGCAAAAGGGTCAAATATTAAATTTTTTAACAATACGTCTTTTGAAAAGTGAAACATTATACTAGAAATAAGGAAAATATATACCATGAATTATATTCCACCATGTGGTTATAGCACTAAACGACGATTCAAGGATTTATAAAACGATCGAGGTTAAGGAAAAAGACTAGGGACTGCGAATCATGAAAATAGCAGCCTGTTCCCTATTCACCATATAACATGTCGAAAATTCGCGTCGGTGTAGTTGTAAAATCGATCTAACAACGAATAAACTTATAAATGTGACCACGATATCGGATCACGTCGGCAACGATACCGAGGCAATCCCGGATGCGACGAGTGGCGAGCCGGATGATCGTAAGGTAATCGCTTGGTCTCGCTTCGAGGGTGCGAGCTGACCGGTTTAAGTGCGTGTATAGCGATGTCACTTCCAGCGGTGATTTTCCATGAAACGCCGAAGGCCAATCAGATAACATTGTATGAAAGAACCACCGCTAGGATTCTTTTGGTGTCTCTTCACCATAGAGTCTCACCATCATATTTCAAATTATCCGGTTTGGAAAATGAAGTATTTTATTTAAGGCGACAACAAAATTTTTGTAACAAAATTTGATTCTTTTTCCTTCGATGTAATTGCGTTACGCTACTTAATGAATAGTAAACCGACTAAACATTGGAGTGGAAAGATTCATCCAGGTTAGAGGATACGATTTGGTCGATCTAAGCGGGTGTTTAGCGGTGTCGATCCCTAGGCGACGTTCCCACAGAATACTAAGGGCCGCTAGGGGTCGCTATACGACTCGTAAGAAGGGTTGCCCGCTAGAAGCAACTTGTATAACGAGGTATAGAATCACTTCACGCCCTCTGATCGTTGACAAACCGTCGCCGTCTTTATAGTGCTATTAGATGTTCTCAGGATCCTATCAAAAGGATTAAATGTAATCACCCTTAAAGGGGGATTTCTCTTTAGATTATTTTTACGAGTCTTATGTAATTTTACGAGTCTAAAAGAGTCGAATTTAGATAAACGTCTCTCATATTTTTAAGCGTGGACGATATAATTAAAGTTGGCTATTGGAGGAAAAAGATCATCGATATAGGTACATTCGTTGATTTAATTCGATACCTTCGAGTAATTTACATTTGCTTTTTCTATCCACGTGGATTAATTATAGAACGAACGTAACCTCTTTATTTTTAATATTATGTTTTCTATACTTAACAAAGGTTGTTGGTTTACGATCTGACGAACTTTAATTAAAATGCACAAAGTTTGACTTCTCTTGCTCATTAGTGACTGAAGATGAGGATATTTTCATAACCGCATCTTCGAGACCAACAAATACACGGAGAACACGGAGAAACG
Organism: Bombus bifarius; assembly: GCF_011952205.1. NCBI lineage: Eukaryota > Metazoa > Arthropoda > Insecta > Hymenoptera > Apidae > Bombus > Bombus bifarius. Next base: position 397,410 of record NW_022884517.1, on the reverse strand, counting down.
TTACGAGTTCTTGAATTGACGAACTAATTTCAACTAATTAATCTCGAGATAAGGTATTGTAATTAAATATTCCATGAAATAAATTCCATCTTATAATATACTAGTTTTCGTGAATTTGTAAATTTTCCAAATTGCAATTCCATAAGCCAGAAGAAGTATTAGCGATTTGCCTCGTTTCAGTAATCGATTTCCACGTATCCTGCTTCTTCGCTCTGAACGTGCATGTAAAATTAAAGTTTCGAAGATTCACGTAGTACTAAAGAAAAGTCACCGCGTCCTAAACGCATCGAAGGATCCTATCGAACGGATTCCGAATTTAAGATTCGAGAAACGGCAAGAAGACGACGACACGACGACCCTTACGCGACGTACGAGTTGGCGATAGTCCAGAAGATGCCAATTCAATCTTCCTCCCTACTGCGGATGGAAAATTTCAGGTGGCCGACGAACTTCGTCGTCCGTTTCCTCTTCTATGCCCCCTTCTAGCCACTGCAGTCCTTTGAGTATGTTTCTTCCTTCTTTTCAACAACTCGTTTCTAAGCATCTGCCTTGGCATTTCTTAACAATCATACTCGCGAATAACACTGGTGTCGAGTGCAGCTATATACTTCCTTTTTCAATTTATTCAGCTCTTGGTAGTTAATTATATCCTTCGAATCGTATAAAAAGTTGCTGGGCAGTCGAATCTTTGTTGAATTGTACGATGTAAGAGATCTTTACGAGTATCGAGTTGAGATTTATGCATTATCTAATAGTATATGTGTTTATATTTTAAGTTTAATTTTTACAATGTGTTAATTTAACGCCAAGATAAGATTAAATTTCTTATAAATTCTTGAATTTTTGGGGAACAGCTTTCAATACGCAGCATCGCGTCATTAAAACATTCCTTGTCCTTGATATAATTAATTCAAGATACCAAACACTTCTCGATATATACGGTAACTGATATCTCTAGCGAAACTCGTTGCCTAAATATCCTTTTTCATCGCGTAAACATTCGTAAACATTCGGACTAAAAACGCCCGCTGAGAAAGCAATTAATTTATTCACGTGCAGGATATGAGTGCACCGAATGAGAAAATTATTCAAGAACACCTTCTTCCTACCACCAGGATACGCGCGTATATCTCGGCTCGTTCACGAAGCTTCCCAGCGTTTCACGTAGAGCGCGCTTCGATTTTAACGAGCTCCTTCATTGATGAATCGCGTTCATCAAAGCTCCGCACGATTTCAGCTCGATCTCGTGATCTAACGACGCCACGTAATCAGCGTCGAGCTAACGGAGAACTTCCGAGGCGCCTGCTGCCACTTACTTAGCATACATCGCGACGCTCGTCGCGTCCGACGGGCTAACGCGTTTCTCATCTCAAAACACGCGGATCTTCCTTGCTACGATTGCGAACGTGCCGCCGCCCTCCAGAAACTTCGCCCTGCACATTTGTTAGACGTCGCACGTTTATTGGCTCGTGCTTTGTACGAAATATTCCAAGTAGAAGGAAATTTCGCGAAGTAAGTTTTAAGGCGCGCTATAGCAAATTTGTAGAAATGAATACGTTTATTTACCTTGTATGGCCCCAAGTCCTTGACACTGCAGGCTAATTTTACAGTACGTCCTGCTGGCACTGTGATATTTCCTATTTCATCAATGAACTCAGGATCCGGTACGCTGGTAACTGAAACAACTGTAACTGAAACAAAATAAAACGACTGTTAACATAATGTTGATGCAGGCTTGAATATTTAATTAAAAGAAGTTTTCTGCTTTAGATAAAATTGTCAGCCGCAAATCTATTAATTCGTACATCTAACAAGACAACTCCAAACTCGGCCTATGATCGCAGAAGGGAGAAACTTCTTTCTTTTCGACGGAGGTCCGCGAGTGACTAGTATTTCCTACGAAGGTTGGATTGCACAGAAAGAGGAGAGATCGATCGATCGGAGAAGAGAGGCAATGTCTACGTGGATGTGTGGATGCGCTTTGAGTTATAGGAGGCTGCCGCTCGGACTGACAGCCTAGTTATTGAATACAAAATGCAATTTTTCAAGTCTGCCGCGCGGTACATCTACTCACAGCCAGTCTTGAAAAGTAACAGACCGTCCTTCTCGCGAGGAACTGATCGAATCCTCGCCACGATTTCCAGATACACTCGTCTCGTCCAACCGGTACCAGCGATCCATCCTGAAATTCGCGATCGCGTCTTCTTCGTTGAATAGCATTATTTCATGGAGTACGTTCTATGGGAGAAAGAACGAACAAGAATACGAACTGATGCTACGTGGTCGAAACGAGTTTCGATGTTGAAAGATAATGACGTTATTCAAGGCATGGAATGGTTTCAAATTCGAAAGGAGAAGAAGAAGAGATGTTTCCTCCATTTATTTCTAATAGAGTAGTTAAAAGGAAATTTTTAAAGAAAGAGATTAGAGTAAACATTAATGGTAAGTTACTGTGCGGAGGACCTTTCTGAAAAGTATAAAATGATTGTGGGGGAATTTTAAAACAATGGAAACAGTGACGTAAAATTTATTTAAAAATTCATTCTGAAATCTGACCTAGTTTTCATACATTGAAATTTAACACGTGGCAAGTTTCAAAATTTCTTCGTTAATAAATGCTGTATGAAGTCAATAAAAATCAATAAATCCTCTCTAAGAAACATCAAGATTCGCTTAGAATTTCTTGTGAATTCCTGCAGAAGATACTCGATAAACAAGAAGGCCGATTTGCGAAATACACTTACCGATTCTTTAACATCTAAGCGCGCCGTTCAAACGTTATTATGAATTACACTCTGGAATACGAAATATCGATCTATGAAAGGGGTGGCGGAGACGTAGATACGAATGGCTAGGCAAGAGGCAAACGGAACCAGCAAAAATGAGAAAGATTGTTACCTCTGAAGAAACCCGCCATTCCAAAGAATTTCCTACAGTGAGAGAACGCTAGTTTCGAGAGTTCGAACGCGATTCCTCTAACGATCTGTACAGTTGCATCTGTATTCCTCTACCCTTCGCGTTTACCTTAAACTCTGTCCCAAACCTCAGAAGCAAATCCTCTTGCTGTGTCAAGACATCGAACGAAGATTTACTCCACGTGTCTTATGCACGTCTCATTTCTCTAACTTTGTGTCCCCTTTTTTGATACGTCGAACGTTAATGTTTAAACGAGTTAACGATGCGGATTTTTCAAGTTAGGTTTGAGTTTGAGAAGCAGTGAGATATATATATAGCTATATAATTGTAACTTTTGTAACTTAGGTTTAACTCAAACTATATAAAGTTCTTAATCGTATACTGTAGGTAGTCGTATCAATAAATTGGCATCCACGCTAAATTAAAATTTAAAGAAGATTGGATAACTGTAAAACATTTGAGTACAACGGTATTATACAAATTACAAAATAGAATATACTGAAAATAGCACAATTAAATCATGTATTATACATTCCATACAACTCACCGACAAACCAAGAACCACGATCTCACAGAATTCTTCCGACGCTCTGCTGTAAGAATCCGTTCCCTGTCCGGAGCACAAAGCGTTACGATACTTGTTTACAACGGCGTCCATAAAAATAAATGCAGAACAGCGTGGTCGTCCACGCAGAGAAGCCACGTTCCGGGTTCTCATGTAGCCTAGATTTACATGCGCGTATACACGAGCAAATAAATGGAACGGAAAGAAAATGGAGAAACACGAGGGGAGGAAAAGGTGAGTTCTAAAGGTAACTCCAAGTGACTGCCGCTTGCCAACCGTGCAGGACCTGCGCTACTAGGAAATTCTCTTTGGGCCACTGCCATCGACTTCGCTATGTACCGGGCCAAAGGAGCCATCGCTCGTGTACCTCTGCACGCGTGTACCTTCGTCTGAGACTGTATTTTCAACTTCCCTACCTTCGACGTAGCACGTGCTTCTCGCGGCCAGGCTCATCCTGATCTTCACAGTTCATAACGACTGCAAACTTCAAAGAAATCAAAGATTCATATCGAACGGAGGTTAAATGGCTGCTCCAGCAGAACAGGCTTCATTAAGAATAGAAATTGCCTTGAATTTTTATGGAATACGAGCGTAGTTTTACGTTGGTAAGTATTCTTCGTTCGTTGTTAACAAGATAATATTGTTCTCGTTTGACAATAGCAGAATGTGTCTGGTACTCTTTATTTTTATATATTTCCAATTTTCGCGTAGAATAATATGACAAGTAGAAATCAATAGACAAACATTATCAAAGGAATGAAGCGTGGCCATATAGCTACGAAGCTCCAAGTACTTTTTACGCGCTTCTAATTAAATCTACTTGCAGTACGCATTATTATATACCAATAATTAGCGCGCGCGAGAGGAAAGGAGTAAGAGAGAGAAAGAGTGAGAAAGCGTCTTTGCTTTGATTAGTTACCATGAAACTATTTGTTATAATGCAATCGAAAATTGATAAAGCGAACGATTCTAATTATTGAAGAAACTTATGATTCTATCTTCGCTCTTTTACGTGAAATATAAATTATGGCACTTATTAATTTAATCTTTAGAATGACTTAACCACGTAACGATCGAAAATTATTAACTCATAAAATTTTACTAGAAAAAAACTTACACTTTCTCCGACTGCGAACCAAGCAGTCTCTTTTCACGCGATTCCATCAACAACCAATAATTGACCTACCAATTAGATGTCAATCAGCAAATTTCTGAAAATACATAAAAAACGAAAAGGAGAAGAAGCAAAACGAAGAAGTCGAGGTCAAATAGAAGATTACGAGCGCGATCATTACAGTTTGGAAAAAAAGATAAAGAATAAAAAGAGAAGGAAAGTGTGATTCAAGCAAGAATCTCGTCATACTTAGCAGAGAAAGCCTTAGGGGAGATCGCGAAGTATTAATTACGGGTAAAAGTAGTCCGACACGAGCCGTAGCTTCTATCACGGGATAATTAAAATACGATGCCTGAGTATCGGCTGTCGTTCGAATTAACGAGCGCCAAGAGAGCGGTCAAAGCGACCGAAAGAAGGGTGCTCAGCGAAAGAAGTGGCTTCTTCGAGACCACGATCCGTCAGAAATCGTAAAGAGCTCCGAAGATCCGAAACGTGACGCGTTTCGCGCCAATAGCCAACGCCTTCCGTTAATTGGAGCAGCCTTGAGCGGACGAAAGTGAAAAATATAAAAGATCGAGAAACACGACAGCTTTCACGACCAATATACAAACATTTACATACACCTAGATGTGCATGTATGTCTGTGATATTTTGAGCATGTCAACTTCCACGAAACGTGCTTAGCTGATTAAAGTTTGAGAGATTCCTTCATTACATGGCTCGAGTGGTTTTGTGAATTTTAATTAATACATACGCGAGGCGACCGCACGTATCATGAGAGAAAAATCGCTCTCGAACTAGCTATCTGACTTCTAGAAGATTATTAATTACGTAACGCAGCAGAAAACCACTTCTGTCGTTCTGATGGAACTGGTGATTAGAGAATGCTTCTCGAGAGTAGCAAAATTGCGGAATGTCTTCAACCTGTGTTTCTTTCGTTGAGATGTTATTTCAAGAGAGTTATTATTGCTGGAGGCCGATGGCACAATTTAATTGTCATATCTGAATTAGAGGTGACGTGGAAAGGAATATTAAATCACCATACAAATATAAGTAATAGCGTACATCGAACACCGCTTGTAAATTTTTTTAATTTTGGTATCTTGAGCAATGTGCTGAATTTTAATACAATTACAACAAATTAAGTTTGCTTTTAAACTCTACCTCTTTTGCGTTCGAAATTTATGACAAATTATAAATAAGAGAAACTGTCAGAATTGTGGCAAAAGTTTCCCTAATTTGAGTGACCGATCTGTAGTTTCGCTACATCTGGCTGTTTCGAAATTAAATTGTTTCATTTGAATATAAAAATTCTTTGCTTAAATTTCAAAATCACTTATTGATTATTAAAATGGTGTATAAAGTTAAATATATAGGATTATAATATAAGATAGATAAGGTTATATAATATGATGTTGAAAACTGCCAATGGTATACTGACATATCCTTATTGACCAGAGTGCATTTACGTCATTGCTCCCTTTATTCCCTTTATTAATTTTATTCTATAGTTATATATATACGTCGGGTTCACATTATGATTAAGGATAGGGGCGTGAAGCGAATTTTCATTTGGATTAGACATTGTTGTTATGCAATAGAGAAAATATTTACTAGTGCAAATATGATTATTACAGAATTTGACAAATAACCGTGGTAATTAGATATTCGAGATACTAATGACAATGATCTTACGTTCAATAACGAATCCGCGGTCAGCGGGATAACCAAATGCGCTTTCTTCCAAAGTCCAAGTTGTACTCAACTTGCTTGTCTACGGTACAAGTATTACTGAACTAACTCTTTGTTAAAACGTAAAATATCCACCAAGCGTAAAGACGCTATGTATCTCGCTAATGCGACCTCACGAGAGAATGACTTTCTGTCGCGATGATACTGCAGAGGAGAACTATGATGGGATGTATCTAAGGACACGAGATCATCGGATTCATCGAGGAAAACCTTCGTTCGGAAAGTGAGGGAAATAGACGTTCCTGTTAATTGGTTAATTCCTATGTTGGTGGTTAAAGAAGGATGCTAACCGCCTTTGAGAGAAAGTTGCTAGGGGGAAGCGTCGTTCGTGAGAAAAGCAAATTTCCCGTATCTTCCCGTAGTAGGTGGTAGATTTAGGGACTGTTAGGATAAACACTGTTAGTCCGTTTGGAGGACTTTAGTTAACTAAATCCTAAGATTTATAGCGGGTCCTCAGGCTAGCTGAACATGTACTGTGGAGATGCATTGACATCTCCGACAGAAACCGTTGAAATGTTTACTGTCGCGTGCCGCTACAACTATTTCTTGCCTACGGCCTATGCGGTCCGTACGGACAGCGCGCGGCCAGCGCTGACAATCGCTGTGGACGGAGTACTTTTTCGCTAGACTGAACTCTGTTGATTGACTATTCAAAGCACAAATCGTAATAAGTTATAGTAATTCTTTTGCACGAGATTAAATGATTCAAGAGCGTTATTTTTTAATATTAATTATTTATTATAAACATTGAAATTTACAATAAACTAGAATTTGGGTAATAAACTAGAAAACAATAAACTAGGAAACTAAATTTAGTAAATATAACACAAGTTAATAATTCAGTTGTGTGTGAAAAATTTCAAAATAATTATCGATACATAATCCGACATCGCATTTTCTGCATTCGTATCGCGTGTTGCTCCTTCTCTTATTTTTCACACAAACAACACATTTTCTTCTTGATAATTGTGTTGTGCCGGCACGATTAGGGCATTTTGATGGAAAATGGCTATCAATTAAAAGAAATGGTAAATCCTCAGACTTTTTCTTTTCTCCTCCTAGCATGCTTCTACGTTGAAAATATTTTCGTAAAATGTCTCTTATCAACGCTAAATGAAATTCACTAAATTTTTGTTTCGAAGCAGTAGATCTTTGATATAAAATATATGCATTATATATAAGGAATGCATTTATATTTATCTCACACAAACGTAATAGTATTACTTCTGAGGTGTTCGGAAAAATTGACAAACGCATATAGGCGTCCTTAGTCCACACCGATAGCTTTTGCCAGACGCATATATGCGTCCATAGCATTCTAAAGGTTAAGGAGAGCTATAGAATTACTCCATCCCTATGTTCGGTAAAAACGTTCATCCCGTGACCGTGGCTACGTTCAGTGACTGGTTATCGCCTCGAGCCCAAGCTCACTATCACAAATCTCGGGCAATTATAATCGAGTTAAATTATAGAGACTAAAGTATTGGGGGTTTTCTGAAGAATTCCAAAGGGAAGGTCCCGGTGTTCTTTCATCTCCGACACATATATATACACGTTATTCCAGACTTCAAAATAGACAATTAAGTGCTGTAAAACAAGACTGCAAAAAATTCATATTAAAAACGATTTAATTAAAAAAAGAAAATTAAGTCCGATAGGGGAACCGGACTGCCTGGCACGGCGCGATCTGACATGGCCGCATACCGCTCCATTAGGGGTTGTATTGTGCGCGGGGGGGGGGGGCGTCGCTCGCACCGATTCCCGGGCCTCTCGATCGCAGCCGGGATGGTCATCGTGTAGGTTTTAGTTGGTTGGAGTCCGGCACTACCACACCGTTTTCCCCAGAAGCGGCCTGGTGTCTGTGCGGATTTCCTCCACGTTAAAAAAAAAAGATTGTTTTATCTCTATATTTCGTAAGTACATTACCCTAAACAGAATATTCCGGACGAAATTTTTCAAACACAGCGCGCGTTCTCAAATTGTTTATGCAATTCATAAAACGCCTTCAACGACGTGCGCGCGAATTATCAAATAGTGTGCAGGAGCACAATGTACCGTGCGTTACAAGTAGCAGAAAGAAAGATATTTATTTCTCACGGCGTCGCATTCGAGGCTTTTCCAAACGGGATCTGTTGATAGAAAGAATTGTGCAAATATTGTAACAAATGCATGCTGTAACAAATAGCTATATTCTCGTGCGTATCCAGTATGATATAAAACCAATAGCGCGGCGTGAAACAATTTTTGCATTCCCGACCTGACGAAAGAAAGAATGAAGCTCTGTGAAGCCAGCTCGTATATACTCATTCACGTTCGATGTGTTTTTCTAATAATTTTTATACGCTTCGACGATTAATATCTATATTTATATCGCATATGATCATTTTTGGTCGATTACTTATTGCAAAACGAATATGACACTTTTTATGTAACTCTTTAGTTGATGCAATCGTTGATGCATTCTATGACTACACTATCATATTAACCAATTGTAATATGAATTTACCAGCTTTCGCTAAATTTGAGCTTTATTTAGGAAGAGGTGGAGGCACGGTGTGCCAAAAGTTTTTGCTTTGATATTACTGCAAGAAATCGCTGACTTGCCACGTCTGGTTCTATTTAACTTAGATTTATCGCTTACAGGAGGAATAATGTGTATCTTTAAAAATAATTATACCTCACGCAGTTAGTGATAATAGAACGAAGAAACAATTATTTAAAATCTACTTAATCCACACTATAATAATAAGCATTTTTCTTTAATAAATCGTATGCGTTATATTCACTTTATTCTTATATGAAAATCTTACTATTTCAATATGTGTAATCGTATATCTTACAAATCATATTACAAAATAAAATTAAGCTCGAATTACCATGGCGTCGCTATGACGAACAAGTTATCACATTTAACAATTAAATCCTGCCAAGTTCCCAAAATTCAGATTCAAAGGTAAATTCCTACAAAGGCTGTATCGTATTACCTTTGAAACGTTGCTACCAATCCAAAGGAATGTAGTTGTTTTAATTAACAACTTCTTCGCAACAACTTCTCCGACTTCTCCGAACAGGTCGTTGTCAATGAGTTATTATCACGGCATTAAAGAGCTTTCTTGCGTTTTGACAAGCGTTTGTCAAGCGTATAAAGAAGGTAGTAAATCTGAAAAGCTGTTCTCACGTTGTGAATACGACTGACGGTGTGTTCTAACGCATGGAACGGCTGCAACGAAAGTCTATACCGAGTACCGACGACATGCACGACGCGGCGCGGTGCTTTGAACAGAGAGAAGCGTGAAGGAGTAGCAGAAGCAACAGTTTATGTCAATTTTCCGCTCGAAGGAGAGCGGGGTTCGCGACGAGACGGGCCGACTATATCGTGCTCGCTCGTAAGCGTGCGTGCCAACGCACATGTATCCTCCTGAAAATATCGCTGTTACGGAAGCAATAGGCAATCGAGCGTGTGAAATATTTTCACGTGTAAACGTGTCCGCCGTGTGACGGGCAACCTTGTTATTTCAACTTTAGTTATTCAACTTCCTATGGCATCGTTTCTCTCTCTCTCTCTCTTTCTCTCTTTCTCTCTCTCTCTTTCTCTCTTTCTCTCTCTCTTTCTCTCTCTCTCTCTCTCTCTATTTATCTATCTACCTACCTATCTATTTCTCTCTGTCTCTATCTCTCTCACCCCCTCCCTCTCTTTCTGTTTCTATCTTCCTCTCCTTCTCGTTTTTTCGCACTTTCTCTCTCTGCATTATTAATAATCGACTTGTATTTCAATTTTGCCTCGATCTTCGCTAAATACGTACAATTACTGGAATATGAGAAAGATTTTTTGATTGAATTTTGTATTAATTAAGCTTAATACTTAATTAACTAAACTTAATTAAAATTAATATCAAAATCGACTCTATATATTTTAATGAGATTTAGATTCGATTTTAAGACACATCCGAACGTACGTATAACGTCTCAATCCGTTTAACTTCAAATGAAAATTGAATATTTGGCAGATCTAGCCGATGTATTAATCAGTTCTGTCAATAAATATTCTTCGTTATCCAATATAGACAGTCTTTCTTCAAGACATAATTGTAACAACGAATATGTTGACGACACTAAGTGAACTAGTGTCCAGGTCCATACATAGAAAACGGATTAAATTTTTTAAAGAAAAATAAATACCAATAATTTCTTTAAAATTCATTTCTTAAAATAGAAATCGTCTTTTCAAAATATAGACAAACTTTTATGCTACTACTACTAGGAATACTAACAAAATTAATTAATGAATATTTGAAATTAGGAAGGTATACACATAACAGAAACTAATTAAAATAATCTGAACTTCAAGTATAAGTTAAACCGGATCGCTTACCAAAACCAAATGAAGCTTAGGCGGTGCTGGAAACTTAGCTTGTAAAGTTAATTAATGACTAGCTGAAAGACTTCAAAATCTTGTTGCTAGATATTTGTTCGATGTCTGATATTATAGACGCAATGAAACTATTCCCTTGAGAAGAGTTCAATTACTACTTAAAATCTTAAGTATTGGTGCAAATAGATTGACTAATTTTTACCTTTTCTCATCAAAACTGATCTATTTCAACTTTCTAGAAACACTAATATTCCCATTAGCTCGCCTGAAAATCGTTCTTCTGTAAAGTCTCGACACTCTTACTACACATTGATCATCATACAAAATTTCTCGTTGCCCGGATCAAATTTAATTTTCGGACAAAGAGTAACAAAAAGCAAAAAATTAAAAAAATAATGTCGATCGATCTAAGGACTATCTACGGTGCACGCAAATAGAAATCTTTAATTGACAACAAGTAAGGAAAGATGTGGCACCGTAATCGAATATTCTCGTTTTCAGAATTTCATCGCGACCAGATCGCGAGCCGATTCCGATTCGGCTTAAAAGGTGACTAGAGCTGGGATATATCCGGCAATCGTCAGAAATGCATGATCCTTTTTGCATCCGATTATGCGATCGAAAGGAAGAAAAAGGATCGATTGTTTCGTTAGTTTCCCCGGTATTCACGTTTCCGCCAACATCGCGGTAGGAAGTCCGAACGAAATCCGAGATAAGGCGCACATGCACATGCATAGCCTCGCGACTCTCTCAGAGATACGAAAGTTTACTGTGGAAGCGAGCGCGTGTTCAGCATTTGCATATACACGGTGTCCTGGCCAAGGACCCTGCTTCTTTTCTCGCTTTTCTTCCACCGTGGTTTCGCGAGAAACATTTTGCACGCGGCAACTTGCGAAGCTTTAAAGTGTGGATTCGGCTGTGCGAATGAGAACCCTTTTACTTTTCCTAACTTTCGTCTCTTATTTCTTTCCCTTTTTCTTTATTTGGGTTCCCAGATTTTGAAACCGTAGAGTGGAAATCGTACTATATGCCTCGGTTTCTTCCTTGCTTTGTTCGTATTTTATCGTCCTGAGCTGAGATATACCCAATTTAAGCGAATATATTCAGTTGTTTCTCACGTTATTGGAAGTAACAAAAAAGTTAGTTAAAACGTTTTATCGTTCGTAACGAGAACATTAAAAAAAAAGATAATCATACTGGTCGAATTTTTAATATTGTCTGTTCACGTAGCAAACATTAATGAAAACATGTTATTTATGCATGCTACGGTGTATAGAATATTCATGAAGTTATTTATAGAAAAATCCTGATGCACGTAACATGCTCTATTGACGTGAACGTAAACACACGACTTCAATTTTTTATCGTTTAAGAAGGATGTATTCGCACTCGAATGCGGAAAATAATTATTATATCATGAAGGACGAAAATAAATCTGAATTGTGTTTACCTTTGATTTACGTAGGAAGTGTTCGATTCGTATCAAAAATAAAAATAGATAGAGTTTAAAATGAAATATACGTAATAGCGGTGAATACTACCTCTTTTGTATTATTCTGCATTATGTATCATTATTATTATTACTGACAAATTATGAGATATTTTCGTAAAAATATAACAACGCAATTTAATTTGCTCAAACTCTAGAATACAAAATTTGTCTAAGTACTGAGAAGTTACAATTCACACTGTTACATTTGGCACAGTTTCATTTAACACTGCTTCGTCTAACGCTGCTTGAGGCTTGCGAGAGGTAGCCGAATCCAGAAGGAACAGAATTCCAACGATAAAAAATTGTCGTACGAAGAACTTGTCTCTTGATATCAGTGGGACGTATTCCATCATCGAACCCTGATGTTTCATTTGATTTCATCTCAACAAATCCATCGTTGTAACCACCTCGTTTCTTTTTTTAATCGTAAGCTTTACACACACAGACAGACGAGTTCGCATCATTCTCGTACGCGGATTACACTTCGTACGAACACAGATATCGTTTTTATCCAAACGCCGTCGTGCCGTCTGGCCATCTTCACATCCACTTTATCTTGATTCGACTGTGTATTTTCCAACGATGCGTTCTTCCCGACGGCTTTTTCCCCATCCACCGAAAAACTACGTTCTAGGGAATTCGGCGCGAGCGTGCGAATGTACACGTGCACAGGAAAGATTTTCGAGAGCTGAATTTTTCAATGCCAACAACAGCTCAGCTGGCTGGTATGACGAACACGTGAACGGTTTCTCTTGTCGCGTCAATTCGATCTCCAGTAAATGTTTCTTTTTTATCGAACACGCTCGAAATACCAGATAGTATAGATCATCTTGTGATATAAATTTAATATATTGGACAAATGACGATTAGAAACGAAGTCCTATCTGTATTTCATATGATTTAATTGAAATTTAATTTCAATTCTATTTCAGCTTAATTTAATTTTCGAGAATATATTGAAAATGTGCCTCCCTCGGGTTTATAGATATTTTATTATAGCTGATTGAATAATTATGTCAAAACCGTGAAAATAGTTGACGATGGGTGTAAATAATTTAAATTAGAATTCTTGGTGCCGATATCTGTATCAATATTCCATGCGTTATATGTTAAAGTTAAAATACTGAGCGCGCATGAGCCAAAATCGATAAAATGCAAGCTCCATCATTATCGACATCGACCACTTCCGTTCAACTGTCGCGGATTAGACAAAAGCACGGAAGGGTGGCTAAAATAAATTGTAGAAATGCTGATATGTTGAGTCGGCTCAATCGAATCAGAAGCTCGAGGAGCTAAGATCTAACCACGTTCCTCCTTTCAAAGAAAGATGGTCTGACAAATGACAGCGGTCTGTCTATCCTGAGACCAATGAGTCGTCCTTATCAGCTGCTTCTCCGCGCAGCCTCTCGATTTTTCCGGTGGAAACGGCAAAAAAACCGGTCAAGTCTATCTATCGATATCACTTCTCTGCCATGGTGGTAGACTGATGATGGAAAAACAACACCAAGGGTAGATAAACTGTTACCTTTTTGTCACGTGATATCATTGTCCGTGAAGATTAAACGGCCGTAATAAAGAAATAAAAAGCGACCAGCGTTGAATGACGATTAACTATAATCGCCCTATCCTCGTGCGGGTAGAAGCGATTTCGGTGATTATTTGGTTGATAGATCTTTAAATTTAATTGCATACCAATATAACTTTATCGATTGTTTTTACGATAAAAGTATTTATCAAATTAAATATTCGCAACATGAAATCTTCAAAGTTATGAAAAGCAACTACCATGCTGTTTCCAAGAGAAAAATCCAAACTTCTCGAAATCGTGACAAAATCTCGAGCCAAAATACAAGGTTTAAGAAAATATGTTCTACGGTTCAACGGAGACCATCGCCCGAATCGCATTTTCTCGAAATACCCACCCATAATCGCAAAAAGATAAAGAAGCTATCCAACTGCATCGGCCCACCTTGAATACGATGCTTCGTTACCCACACGATATCTTCCCAGCTCGCAGGATCCAATCAGACCTCGAGGATCCAAGAGCAAAAGGAGAAACTAAAAGCGGCGGGAAACTGCAATTCCCGGTTTCATTTGAGGGCTTCCGGAAGCTCCGTGTAACTTCGTGCCCAATAACACTTACATCAATAACCCATCTGCGAGATCTCGTATCCGCGGTACGTATCTGCGAAAAACAGTCGAAAGCATCCCCGTGCTTGTGCCAGGCTTCCCCTTATCTACTTCAAAATCACAGGCATTCCACGTATTAAAGCAGGCCGTTATACTCTTGCCACGATCCTCCACCTGCCCCAACCTCTTTTCTCTCCTTCCTCCTCTTTTTTCTCCAATCTTTTCCCTTCTTTCTCCGGGGCTCGCTCTTATTTCCCACCTTATCGGTTCAGATCTCATAAATTTCACGGAAAACGCGATTAAGCGGCCCCAGGTTGCGCCCGGCTTCCCCTACCTCCGCCTACCACCATCCACCCCCTTTTCCGGCGAACCGCCAACCCCCTTGGCGACCCTTCCAATCTAAGTATTCAAATGAGAGGACTCCACCCCTCCTTCTACCTCGTATAGCTTTTTACAATCGCCCCCTACATTCCCCTTCTTGTTATAACCACCCTCCATCCTTCCCCTCAGGAGACTACTGGTGCCACGTAAAGGTGGAAAGCTGCGAATAGTAAGAAAAGTAGCTGGGACACTTGTATATCTATGTTATGAATGCGTAAAGGACTCGCAAGAATATCTAGCAAAAATGTAAATAACGAAGCAGCGATAATAAAGCCTGGTATTTAAATTTATAGTAGCGATGTTTTCAACAATGGAAGTAGGTTTTTTTTGTCAAAAAGAGATTAGCGATGAGTAACGAAGATAAAAATGAAAACGCAATATATCGTAAAATACCAAGATGACACGGTGCAACAGAATTTCCATCAACTCCTTGAAAACAAAGATCGACGAGAGGCCACGTCTACGATGTACTATTTTCGCAACAAGGGAATTGCGACGAAGAGAGAAACAAAGGACTCGTCCATGAAAAGATGTTCCAGAAAAATATCCTCGACACCGAGGGCAAAACGCGGTATTATTTTACACGCGACAGGAAGAAGCAACGAAACCGAAACGAAAAAGAGCAGAAGTAAAAATGTGAGAGAAAAGCTTAGTAATATCGATAAAATTTCGACAAAGTCTTAAGAGAGACTACTTTTATGTTTGCGAAAGAAATAGGAGAGCAAAAGAGGTCTCGCTGAAAAAATATATCTCGTATCAAAGGAAGAATGAAACTGGATATTAAAACAAAAAGGATATTGGAAGAACGAAACGATTCTATTCCGCGGTGATATCTCCACGATCGCTGGGAACGTTCGAAATAGGTCGTAATTAATATGTCCGGGACGTAACGTAATTGAAACGATGGAGGAAATTGTGAACTTTAATGTAGGCATTACAGAGAAAAGTTGGCTTTCTCGGATTTCGCGCGTGAAAACGCGATATCATTCTCTAATGAGAGCCGGTGTGTTTAAAGATACAACAGAAATAATGAGAAGGGACTTCGATACGAGAAAATCGGGATACATTATGGTAACAAAGGAACGGGGGGAACCCAGGCAAACTGAAAGATTAGTTCGGCTTAATAAAAGACCGGATTTAATTTTCGTCCGATACAATTATAATATCGAGTGCAAGTTTTGTAAAGATGACCAAGCCGGAAAGCAATATTTCACAATTTGAACTTGTAAAAAGCTGCGACCTTCGTGTATTAGGTCTTGTATTATGATACTTTTTTCTTATGAAATTGAAAAAGACGAGAATTTCCTTTTCGTTGAAGTAATAGATAATAAAATCCAAATTAAATTACAGATTCTTATCCGAACAGAATATGTCTGGGACGCCATAAATTGAAACGCAAACGCGTTGAATCGATAAGGAAATAATTTCATTACGAATGCATATGTGTGTAGATAGTAAGTTCAAACGTCACTGTAAATGCTGCTATTGAAATCACTCGCGGTATTGTGGAACGACTAGGTCAGCAGCAGCTTTTCGTACAAAGTATGATGATTATATGTAGGTATGATCGGTATTTCACGATAAAGGAATAATCAGAAAAAATTTCAAAATAATATAAATATAATAATAAGAAGGGATATTTCAACACAGGTCTCTTTTTCTCACATGGCAATTGAAGACTGTCTTCCGTTTTTCATTGGTCGCACAGTCGCACTCCACATACACGCACGCACGCATGCACACACACCCACACACACACAGTCACCGCCGATTTTATTTTAAATTGCATTTCTCGGTTTCAAATTAACTTTTTTGATTTCATCAATCCAGTACCTATTAATTCTTAATTAACGTAGTAATAAATTCGTACTCGAATACGTTCAACAATAACGATCCATAATTGATCAGACAGTAATCCAACACTACGATATAACGTTACATTCGATACAAATAGTTATCTGGAACTTCGGGATTATTTCGCACGTGGTGGGCATACTAAAGTTTCCTTAGAAAATAAATACACTGAACTATACTATAGAGAGTACAATTCGATATTAGCACCAATTTTAATCTACATAATTTTAGCTTGAAATATTTCAACACATGAGCTTTTATCTGTCATAAATTCATCCGAACGTCGCGTCGTTTAAAAATATTTTAATATAACGAGAATTCACAATTTTCTTAATGAATAACAGCATTTATCATATCTCATATCAAAACTTCATACACAAATAATAAAAAAAAATAAAAAATCAGTTCCACAGTCTTCTTCTGAAAATTTTACATCACATTTCTAACATTGTAATAAATCATATTTAACTACAATACGTCGAATCTCGAGAAAACCGAATTCCATCTCATAGTGGTAAATTCATTTGCTTATCTTTAAACGTATGGTAAATTGTGACAGAAAACGTACGCCTCGCTCCGTGATATTATACACAACCAAAATTGCGTTTTTTTCTCTGCTTTCATCGTATAAGGCAGTTATAGCCGCCACTCGTGAAAAAATACGATTCTTTGCTTTGACCGCGATAAAATCGGAAACTACCACCCTACAGATAGAACTGGTAGTCGAACGGAGCGTAATTCAGCAATCTTATCTAAATGAACTTCCGTGTCCTAATATCATGCGTACTTTTAGTAAACGACCGAACGACCTAGCAAACGTTTCTTTCTAGAGGGGAAAATATAATTAAACAAGACGCTAAAAGTCGAAGATTGGGTTACGCTGACTGCTTCTCATCGCGAATTCTCAAGATCTTGGCAGATGTCCATGTTAACACGCTTCTTCGTTATTTGAACGAGATCGTTACCGAGTTAATAAGTATCAAATATATCGACTAATTCGTGACGACTCTTGTTGGTTGTTGGAGTTGAAGTGACTAACATGACTGTGAGTTCTAGTAGTAGAAATAATATATGTTAATGTCTCTGGTGATAATTGAAAATGACAAAGAAATTCACAAATACAAAATGAAGATTCCAAAGTTTAAATATTAGATTCAAAAATTTGAGTCCAAAAAATCAAATTTATCATCACATACTTATAAATGATAAAGACAATAATATACCACTGTTAGACAACGTCATCAACGTTGATTCTAATTTTTCATCTCGCGTCCTCCTAATCGAATAACATTTTATGACAAGCGAATTTTCATGGGAAACGACTTTTATCCAATTTTCCTCTTCGGTTCTCCCTTCATAAATTCCCTCGACGAAATATCTCTTATATTTCGGCGGTTTCCTCCATCTTTTGTTCGCCGACCGAGCACACGCTATTGTCCTGCACGCGGCTCGTGCGTGTTGCTTGTGTTCTCCATGTTTACCAAAGAGTCGAACACAGCACGAAATACCGATTTCAAAACAGCTTTAAACGATTCCATAAAAGTTTTGTGTTTCACTGGATCGTCCCAAGAGGGAAACTGTTTGAAATATTACCCTCAAAAGAGTTCCCAAGTGATTCTTTGAACATTTTTTGTCTTTGTATTCTTCTGCTATTTCTTATTCATTACCGTACATCGTGTGTCAATTCTTTTTCCTTCAGACCCTGTTGTGTCAAAGTAAATTTAGAGATTAAGGAAAGGAAAAAATCTTTATTTCGTCAGTACCATTGCAACGTTCGATGTTTGATACATGCATGTATATTACGTAAAATTTATACAAATTTCTAAAGATAATAATTCACAGATTTTCTATTCCTTGCTCGCTTTAATCACAGAGAGACGTAGAGATAGAACTCTAGTTCTACGACCGCTGTTTATTTCTCTTAAACAGCCCTTCCACGTATTTTGGTACACCTTTTAACCACGTAAACCAGAAAGAATCTGCTCGGCGAAGTCTCGAGCGAGTCTCAGTCAGGATCGTTCTACCATCGCATCGAAGACAACCTCTCCTTGACAAACACAACTACGACACAGTTTGTTCGTCATATTTTCACGGTGTACTAAAATGATACTTCTCCGTCCATCAATCCGTCGTAAAGTAAATCCTGCCGAGAATCACGTATCATGAGACGGATTTATTCCCCAGCGAACGATGGTAGAGGAGAGAGCAAGGTAAGACGGCGAGTGAGTATATCGGATTTACGTACTGCTCTGCTTGCCTTTTGCCCCGTCTTGTTCCATCCCCGTGTTTCCCTCCCTCCAGCCTGTTTACGCTGCAGATGCTGTTTCTTTTCGTCGCCGCTTTAAAATGCGATTTCCGCAAGCCGGCTTGGCTCTCCGTGGCTGACTTGCGGCGCGCATTATTCCCTTATTCTCGTCTCAGGCTCGAGAACTCACCGATTTTTAATTCTTACTCCTCTATTTTTTCCCATAGCTTCGCGGAGTTGAGTAGTTTTTAATATTCCAACTTGAATTACGGCTTCGTAAGATGTTTGAAGTTCTTTCATTCCTTTTTCTCTTGCTTTTTTTTGAAATGTTTAAGCTCTGCCTCGTGTAAGATATTGGGCTAACAATAACGGGTTTTAATTTCTTTTTGATGATTCAGCCATTCCCTCGTTGCGTTAAATATTCTTTCTATACTTGGTTCCTAGCTAAATGATTAACTTGAAATTTTTATGATCACAAGCTAAAAGTACATAGAAGCTACAAAATTTAATTTTTTATATTATTCAAATTTACTCTCCTTAAAATGCAACCTGAATTCCCTAATTATCCTTCCCGTGATAGATAGAACGTAGCAAAGTTTACCGCATATTTCATAATTGTGTAAAGCGGGAATCTAAACAGAACCAAAATCTCTGAATTAAGCAGCCCGTGATTCACAAGTATGCATATCATGCTGCGCAGTATGTTGAGTATTTGTGTAGTTTAATACCCTGCTGAATTCGATTTCCTGTACCCTTTAAATCGCCATGTTTGAATTTACGCCTTCCTCGATAAGTTCATATAGCACAGAACACACACACGTAGACGACTAATATGATCATCAAAAATTGAAATGCAAATCGTCGACAACCAAACCTGGATAATGCATGCGATCATTTTCAATTATCAAATCGATCTCATTCGTCGAATAACTTGTTTCTACTCGAAAAATGCACATAAAATTTGTATCGATGATTCGCGGACAATTATAGCGCTCGATGATTAAAACGGAATTAAAAGCACAAAGTTACAAATTTCGAGTGGCGGGTTTCATCGAATTTTCCGTTGATATCAATATTCAAATTAACATTGAAATAGGTATTAAGTATCACTGTTGTAACGAGCCACACATGGCTATCCGTGTTTTGTTAGATCGTTTGAAACCGGATATATATTACTCATTATTAAATTAAAATTAAAGAATCGCATTAATATCAATGATTATTAACGAAATTGGAACGCTGTCATGCGCGTTAATTCACTGATATGTTTCCGACGATCTGGCTTCCCATATTAAAGAAATGAAACGGGGAATGAGCAAAAACAGAATATGATTAATTTGAAATTTAGTAATTCTTTCAAAGTATCAACTTTCGGCGGGGTAATAATAGAAATTAAATTGTAAGAGCTAAAAAGGCTACAGAATATATATTGTTTTGACCTAAATACATATAGCGGATATTCTTCAACTTCTGAGGAAGGAAGTCGGAAGCACTGGTTCGTTAACAGCATTCTTTATTAAATAAGAAGGCAAAAAGACAACAGCATATTGGATGCATTTTTAAGCGCACCTTTGGTATAAATAGAGACCGTAATGGGACCATTGTGCATCAGACATGAAGAAACAAGAAACGAAGAAGAAAAAGAAGCTAACTGACATCGATTTCTCGCATCGAGCTGGAAATAAGGTTGGTTCGGACAGCAGAGCAACAAGAAAATGCCGATATTTAGATTCGCATTCATCGAATCGTTTGTCGTTTATTGGATATCTCGACAGACGTCCGAGTGTACAATTTTTTAATCAAGCACGTGCTTCGTTTAAGAAGGTATTCGAGCGTTTCTATGTCATACAATGAGCAGTCGCTAATGCGTTTAGCGTGACGTACAGAAAACAAGACAGTCGTTGCTTACGGTCGAACAATTTGCTGTAATTCGTTCTTTTATGCTCTATACCGAGATAAAAGAGTTCGACGTGAAATACTGCAGTGAAACTCAGACGTTGAAAAATACAGAGAAAATCTAAGTAAAGAATGCGACGTAACATTTTATTTATTGGACGTAACTAGTGACTAATATACCAATTTACAATATTCTTTTCACTGAAAAATGATTGATATTGAAACAAACAGAAAATTTCGATTCTATTTCCACCTATAGTTTAGCGTAATTAATTTTAAATTAATAAGTTATCTGTATATACATTTTTTTATAATTGCGCAAATATTGTTCAGACACTGATATATTGAAAATGTACGATATTGATTTGCAAGTTAAGATTACAGGAATTGTTACTGTTTTTCTAGTTAAGAGTATGAGCAGCATTCTCGCGTACATACATACAAACATGTTTTGCGTAGCAGTTTTATGCAGAGCTTATGCAAAATGCAGGAAACCAACCAAAAAATTCACATCTGTTATCACATTTTCACCCTCTTTTACGACGCAACGCAAGGCCATCTCAAGGGGAAAAATTAAATTTTAAGTATCACTTTAATACTGTACTATATTTTTTTTATTTTTTTTATTTTTTACTGTAAACGTATTTTAGTCTACGAGTTAGCAAATTTGCTCATTTATTTAGTCGTATTACGAACTTTACAGAAAAGAGATCGAATATTTTCAATATTTGTAAAATCAAATGATTAATGAAGGTTTAATGATTTTACTTTAGTATTTGAAATAAATTGCAATAGATTCCTTCCCCTTCGATGTCCTTTCTAAAGATCAAACTTTCGAATATTCTCCTACGACGAAAGTTACAAACTCCATGAACTTCGATGAATTTTATTTCTGTATGCCATAAAAAGTAATCAACTACATCAATCTCTTCAACTCATCAACAATCTCTTCAACCCATTCAGCAATAGAGAAAACGCGGACAATTTAGACTTATATTCATCGCGTGGAATGTAGTTTATTGGACCTCTCGACGATGGTAAAGGTGCGTAGTCGATCGCACCCGCCCACTCGTCACACGGTGCGCCAGTTTTCCAGCAAAATGCCACGGAACGATAGGAGTTTAAAGGACGGTGTTGTTGCACGCGTGCCAATCTCGAGAGACCGTGAGACGAGCGAACACGCGCACACGCTCCTCGAACGGCAGTTAATCGATTTTAATTTCCCGTCCGCCTTTATGATCGAAAATGGTTGGTATTCCTCACGAACACGTCAACACGACACTTCTTTGCGAACGCGACAAATTTTCTGAAAACCAAATTGTCAACAAAATCCTCTCGACAATACGAACGTAACGCCGTTGTATGTTGCTTCCGATTAATCCCAACAATCTCTCGCCGAAACGCGTTTGTTTAGAATATTTTCGAACGGCTGTCAGAATTTCCATGCTCTTTGTGGGTTTATGGATTTGGCACTTTTAAAATTGATCGTTCAGTTATGAATTTAATAGAAGGGTATTTGGGATTGTAAAGAGGGAATTTTGTAAAACGAGATTAAAAATCCTGAGGTTTTTAAAGAGGCAAAAATAAAATATCTGAAGAATTTTTTTTCGTTTACTCTAGGTATTTTTCCTCCTTTCTTAGCGAAAATCACGGATAAATCTACAAATAAGTTTTAATAATTAAGATATTTCTGTATTATAATATACGTAGAACGCGATATTATAAAGAAGCGATTTAGTTATCGACATTTTATAAGAGAAAGCTCTAGTGATTTTCGGCTCTGATGTCCCTGATGAAACAATAATCATTTCGATATCACGCTTTTGTTTCATTATGTAATCAGTGCGAGGATCGTTCGAAATTTTGAACCTAATGCAATCACACTTTTAATTGGAAAATAACAGCCGGAGTCCGTTTAAAAGTAAATTCCGATTTATTGGATATCGAATAAGCTTTGCTTTAATTACGTGCTGAACCAGTAATTTCAATCAACGTTTCAATAAGTTTCAGATCATTCGGGCCGCGAAGTGCTTTCGTTTCGACCGTCGAAACGCCGGTATTAAAACAGGGAACGATCGCTTCTTCCTCCATATTCCTCCGTTGTTTCGTTCGATTCACAGGCTAAACTCAAATATTGAATCGATAAATAACGAGAGATTAGAGTTATCGCTTCACCTCGAAGACACCCCGAGACACCTGATTTACGCGATCGAATTTATACTCAATACTTAACTATTTGAGCGAAAAGCGCGTCCGTCGAACAAGTTTCAATTAAAATCTTTAATGGATGTTGAAATTTCAATGTTCATAACGGCACAACGAGCAGACAGCTGGTAACTTGATGGAAAAATAACTATATAATTTGCTTATTACAACACTGTTCTCATCAATATAGAGCAACTGTAGGAGCAGCCATTGAATCTCATTCGAAAATCGCTTCGCAGTACAGACAATTTATCGATCACACGCCATCTCGTTGCTCTTAGAGCAGCATATTTTCGGTAAACAAGAAATCCATCTGTTTACTTCTCCTCTCGTTGGTCGATATTCTCCCGTCGAAATCCTAGGAACGTCGCGAAACCTCCATATTTTATTCCCCAATCCATGCAAATCACGGGAGGCTGTACTCGCGCAATCGCGCGTGCTAACATAATGCAATTTATTTGCTGGGAAAAATTTGTCTTCGTGTCCATCTAGCGCCATTTCAATTCCACGGACTGAACATGAACTAGGAAAACGGAGTGGCAAAAAGAAGGGAAACGAAGGATACAAGAGGAAAAGATCGCGTAGAAATAACTGGTTCCCGAAGATCATAACTCATCGAGCTGGCAGAGTCAAGGAAGACTACGTAAATTTGGTCGCGGAACAACAGCAGATATTTGATTCCAAGGGAATTCGTGACGGGACAGCCGCGGGGATCGAGACTTTCCCTTTCCACTCGGATCGGGGATTCAGACGGTGGAAGAACCAGGGTAGAGGGGAAAGTAGAACGAAAGAATAGAAATTGCGGGGAAGAGAAACGAGAAATTGGCGAAACTGGGTAGAAGAGAAAAGGTCGAATGAAGAGAAATGAAGAAGGATGGATACACGCGTGAGGAGCATCGCGAAACGCGCACGACGAACGACTGTGATTTATGTGGATCCGGGGACCGGAAAGTTTATAAACGCAAACGCGATATTGCGAGACTTGTGGCTGGTGGCTAAAGGGAAAGAGATCTATAGAGAAAGGACTGAGGGAATAAGACAATTTTTGGAACTTGTCACGAAAATACTGGTATTAGTTTACGATGTCTAAAGTAATAACAATGGAGTCTGAAATGAAAACGATGTTGATAAGATAAGGTAATGAAAATAAGAAAAAGGTAACATAGAAAAAGGAAACATGGACTATCTATATTAAAAATGGTTATTTAATCGATTTCATGCCGTTCATGTTTAGGTGCTTTCCTTAGGTGCCATTATATGTGTATATTTTAATGTTAGGTAACATTTAATATAATAGATTCCATAACAATTAATACAATAGTTTAATTCTTTATCGTAGGCGGCAGACTAATTTTTGCAAATAATTCGCTAATTATTCCCGTTAATTTTTATTAGTTTTGATGTAATGGAAATGTTATTCCGTCCTATCAAAATATCGAATATACAAGTATTTTCACATACAACAATTTTTGTAAAGTGAAATTTGGGATCGAAATATAAGACCTTTGTCCAGCTTTTAATATTCCTACTGCTGGATGACAAAAACGGAATGGAATATAATTGAAAATAATTAAGAAAACAGTATTCGCATATGGTTATATGCCCTCCATGATCCTCCGATACAAAGTGCAAAAATAGTGAAACTATCTAAAAATATTCAAACACAAGAAAAAAGTACAATTAAAAGCACTAGTAAGGAAAGTCTGAAACACAGAGAAACGAGGCAAAAAGTAAGCGTGAAAATTGTCAAACGCTACACTCGAGGCTCTCCTTTCGAAGCAAATACAAAAGCTGCCGAACAGGGAGGGGGGGGGGGGAAGAGCACTTAAAAACCAAGCAGGAAAATCGTCGGATATACAAGGAAAGAAAGGGAAAGAGAGAGAGAGAGAGAGAGAGAGAGAGAGCTACGAGCACCGTCCGTGAAATTCAACAACGAGAGACGAAGTGAACAAAATTCACACGAGTGAAGGCACCAGGACAACGGGCAGTCGAAAGTGGGATGATATCGAATCTAACAAGAAAGAGAAAGAGAAAGAGAAAGAGAGAGAACGAAGAGGAAAAGGGACGCACGTTCTCGATGTGTTTTCTGGTCACATATTTGTAAAGTACCCGGGAGCCAGCCGCTCTATTCATTCCTGTCCGCCAAGCGGACGCTCCCCTATTGCCCTGGGATCTCGGTCGCATAAATTCTGACCACGCAGCATATGAAAAAAAAATTTAGCAGGCGCGGCCAGCAGGATTCTACGCGCTGTCGAGCGGAGAACGTTTAAAAAAAGGGTGGGGGGGGGGGAGAAAAAAGAAAAGGAAACCGAGGAAGAAAGGGAAACGACTTGAACTGAGTGAAGTGAATCGGTCTTAAGAGATACTCTCGGGGGGATGGCCGCCTCTCCTCTCTTCAACTGTTAGCCTCGAGCACTCCTTTTCACTGGATGAAAAGAATATTCTCGCTTAAATACGACACCAATGTCTCTCATATATTTATGAGCTTCCTGCGTGATATTCTTTTGACAAGAATTTTGAATGTAAAGGGAATGATTTCGCTGATAGAGCTAGTTCACGTCCCAAGTAATTAATCTAGCGAAGTCGAGTTACAGAGGTAATTATAGCATCGAGCCTTACACTATACTTAATGCATTTTGTTCTAGTAACTTGCTATTTATCGACTAGTTACGTGTTAACTAAATTATAAATCTTATAAATCTTATTGCGAAGACTCTAGTCTAATGCTTTATCAATATAAGATTTAATTTGTTGTAACAACCGTAATGACCACCAAAAAAAAATAATATATATATTTTTATTTATATAGTACAATGAGGGTAATGATCGACAGGTTGAGGAAATTCTGGATCTAGATAATATCAATCCCTTAAAAACGATACAGGCATGAGAAATCCGCAAGAAAAGTCACGATCCATTTACATATCTCCGGGATGACCGTCACATTAAGGAGGAAACAGCCGCACGTGACGGACCACCGAACAGACGGGAAACGAAAGAGGAAGCGAATCGGGAAACCTCAAAAGACACACGGTCGAGGGAGGATGGAAGGATCTTTCAGCGTTCCTCGATCGCCTTCAACGGTCAGTGACGAAGAAACAGGACGGACAGCCTTTCTCGAATGCTGTGGCCGGCGTTTCTCATCCTCTGCAGGACAACAGTCATCCAGAGTGCGGATACGTGTGAGGAATTACTTTGACCGGAGAAATTTAATTTCCGCAGACATCCTGACGCTTTGAAGGCTCGTCACCGGACCGAATCTAGGAGCTTAGCTTGGTCACCTCGGACTTTCGGTGTATGCGCGATCGTCCGCGTTTCACCACGTTCCACGTACTGACGACACTTTCATGAAAACTACTTTAATGTCGACGCTGACCGGAAAAGTAATGGAGAGACCGAGACCGACGGCAAGGCGCGAAACCACGCGCTTCCTTTGCGAACTCAATGTCTTTGCTACTGTCATCTGTACAGTTAGCTTGGATGTATGGATCGTGATAAAACGAAAGAGTTTTAAGTATAGTTATACTTTAAAGTGGATCTATACATACACGTGCAATATATTAGGTGGGTGATTTATTGGTTACGCGACTCCAACCACTTTTAGCGTATCTATTCTATAGGTACCGTAAACATTTACGTAAATATAATAAAACGATTCTTCTCTTATTGATTCTAAACAATTGAAGCAATAATTCGATCGTTGTTGATCCAGCATGACGTTTTTCGTTGATTATCAAAATAACAACCATTCCACGTAAACGCATTGCACGATTTTTCGTCTACTTTTTTGCTCCCTTTTTTTAAATTCATTTTCCTGCGACCTCAGCGATATGACTGCCTATCCATCCAATATCATGCAATTACGGAAAATGTCAAACGCGGCTAACCGCACGCGACGTCACTGATACAAACGTGTTGACGCCACGGTCCAATTGTGAAAATTCGAGGACCGATTCGACACTTGATACTGATACGCGTAATTATTTCGTCCAGTGATATGCCGCGCGTTAATTACGACTCGTTTCGCGCCTCAATACCCCAATGGTCGATCTGTTCACGCGGCTATTTACATACGCTGCCATTTCTTCTAATTCGAGCATCAGCGTTTGACCGATCGTTTAATGAAAGTAGCATTCTATTCATCGAAACATTTTCGCCATTTCTTTTGCTTAATTATCGATGCTTTTAGAAATTTAGCACTTAATAGAAGAGCTTTGTAGAAACCATTCTTTGATTGCAACACAGAAGCGTGATTACTAAAAATTGATTTGTCATTATTCTTCAGGAAAAAAACAGCTGTGCGTCCCGCACGAAGAAGACGACGTAACAACCGAACGCAGCTGCTTTTTAACGGAAAAACGAAATAGCGATGCAATCACCGAACGAGCGATCGCTTCATTGTTCATCGAGAGCTAGAGACACCATCAGAGCGGCGTCATCGTAGAAATAAGCGTGACTGGAAACGAGGCTACAGACGGTTGCACGTATCAGCGGGCGCGCACGGTGATCGGTCGCGGCAATTTGCGACAACTAATCTAAATTCAAATTGCCTCGAACAAAACTAATCTAGTGGTCACACGGAACGCCCCCTTTCCCTCTGTGTTCCAGTGGCGCGCGCGACAACGACCCTCCTTTTCGGTTCTCTTCCTCTCCCCGCTGCTTTTCACAGTATCTCGTTCCATCGGTTGCGCTCGCCGTTCGTGTCACGCCTATACGTTGATTGAGCCCCGCTAACAATCTACGTCCGCAACCTTCAGGACACGCTTATACGAGTATTTCGCGAACCAGCGTTTTTTCACCGAGACAGCGCCATCCCATTTCCCCCCTCGATTCTCTCTTCTCTATCTGTTCACGCGATGAAATTGCAGCCAGCGGCGGTCGCGCAAAGCGTCCGGTTTGATAGACGAATTGCAAGGTTTTTCAAACCGAATTTTGCGACGCTGTCCGATTCAAAGGGATTTGCGTGAACGGAATAAGTCGTGTATAGGATTTTACATTGAAAAGCGAATGCGCTATTCATATTTTTTCAAATCGCGAGCTGCCTGCAGCCTAGGATGGAACCTAGGATCTAGTCAAGAATGCGAGCATGGTCCACGGTATTGAACGCCGCCTACGTGATAATTTCTGTGGTAAACATCGATTATTTATCGCGTGTTTTGTCGTTCGTTGAAATTCGTTGAAATAATGAGTCGATTAGCCGCCGAGCAAGCAAGATCTTTCGATGCTTCTGATATTCATTCTCCCTATTTTCCTGTCCATTCTGTTCAGACTATCGTGTCATTTAATTTTTACGCTTAACAATGCATATATCTAGTAATTTAATCTTAATTACGTAATTATTTAATTAATTAATTACATAACAATATTAATTGGTTTAATATTTTTAGTATGTATAGTATCTTTTTAGTATCGATACAATCATTCGATCTATTTGGAAACGATACAATGTGAAAAAATCGAACGGAACGAGAGTAAGTAGTCGATGAACCGTTGGTTAAACTGTGTCCACAACTTTTCTTTGACGATAGCGCACTTAAATCAGGCCGCGATACCTCATTTCATCATGCCTGAAGGAACACATTATAAACGTACCATTCCAGGAATATTTCGCATACTTTAGAAATACCGTCCCGTAGGATTCGCATTTATTCGAATGGCTTACTCATATAAGTAGCATCGTAACCACACTTTTTCCACTTTGCATGTCACTGTTTGTTAACGCAACAATTTATTAATATTAGTAAGCGGCATATGTGTTAACTAAATCGACGATAGTCAATACGAATGGTTTCTATTTGTTCATCAATAATTTTGAAACGTATAATTATACATTTAGCGTGTTTAAGCACGAACAGGAATTCCTCCAAATTTTAAACGCAACGAGTATCCTTTCAGAAACAAGGGATTCTGTGGTCAAAGTATTGGAGCTTTAATCGAAAACTAGAAGTGATCGTGTTTTAGGTCGACTCGAAGGACGGAAAGAAGTTGTAACCCTGAAGAAGCAATATTGGTTCGGCGGTAGGAGTTACCAAGCCACAATTCATTACGAAAATCGATTCGACCGCAGTGTCGGCTGATTGGAGATGGTCACCGGCTGCCTCCTCACCTTCTTTACCAATTCCCCACGAATTTTCTATTCTTCTTCCTCCATTGGGGTTAGGTTTTCGCCTGTTAATTCTGCTCTCGGTACAGATGAGAAATTATATACAAGCTATGTAATTATATATAAAATAGTAATTATATATAAAATACGGAAAATCGTAATTTTCAATTGTACAAGATTACCATTGTGGCATACGACCTTCGAGATTAAAAAAAAGAAATATGATATCACGATGAAAATTAAATAAACTAAAACGGCGAAAGACAGTTTCGTGTTTATGGCATAAACGCACGAGATACGAAGGATTGAAACTTTTTATTTAGCCAAGGTTACGAGGAAGAAGATAAAGTTTAAGAAACTCGTCCTGGCATAACTGTGCACGCACCGTTGCGTCTCTCCTATTTTCTGACGAAACAAGAGATCTCCATGCTTGATTTCCGCATTCAGCAATTCGAGCTTTTACGGTGACGAGAGTTTTACGATTTCATTTTCCCCAAAGAAACGTTCAAGCCCGTTTTGTTTGTATCTATTCACTGCGGGGAAGAAGTTCAAACCTGAAAGCTTAGTAATAAACGGATTGAAAAGCGATCTCCGAACAACAAAGACCGTTCTACAAAATAATTGCTCTTATCTCTGATGAAATAGGTAAAACAAGAAACAGACAAGCCTTTTTCGTTTGAAATATCGTTTGTTATCGAAGAAAAATATCCAGATGAATGAAGCCAGAGAGCAACTTTTATTTATTTGAACGTCTCCTGCCGTGGACCGTTTATGCGGTTTCCAATTTTTCCGCAGCGATGTATAACCTATGTCAACTTTGTTTCGATAATATCGGTATTTCGACATTAAGGTGCTTTATGGAATTGCCCAAAACCAAATTTCACATTTTTCAAATATGTGTACACCACAATCGTATCGCTAGTTCATTATTCCGCGTATTAAGCAATTCTGCCACTGT
Organism: Bombus bifarius; assembly: GCF_011952205.1. Lineage (NCBI taxonomy): Eukaryota > Metazoa > Arthropoda > Insecta > Hymenoptera > Apidae > Bombus > Bombus bifarius. The sequence goes on along the minus strand of NW_022884517.1, from coordinate 367,427 downwards.
TATTAACACTTTAAAATCCACGTACACACCTATTCACCGCAAACACACATTGCACGCATATATCGTAATACACATTCAAAATTGCATTTCACCTACCACGACAACCTACCGCAGCACCTCTAACAGCCTCCATTATTACTCTTCCTCCCCGGAAACCTCTGTCCGGTCACATTATAAATTCTCCTTTCAAACTTCCTCGTATCTCATTTTTCATCCGCCGCCTCTATTTCCGAGTTTGTTGCTCTTATTTTCCCGAAACACCAACGCATCGCCATTCGATATAACAACTATCCAAAAAGGATTCCGCCGCACCGGCACAATTGAATACCATACCGGGCTCGTGCCTTTTTAAGCAGAAGGCAAAAGGTGAAAAAAGGGAAGGCGAGCGTATAGAACATGAGAGAGATGCAGCAAAACGAAATATCTCAAAAATCCTCGCGCGGTCCAAGGGAGAGGGTGGAGAGGTGATGGACCAGACGCAACGGGAACAAAGGGTGTCGTGGGTGCTCGCGAACGCGGCCGCTGGTGCGGTACCCACACCAACCTGTCGAGACCGACGTATTGTCCAGCCCGGTATTTGTGATATTAAACTGTTTAATCACCGAACTATAGAAAAAGCACAACGACGCCGGCTCGCTAGTCGTAACACCAACTAGCTAGTCGCGTCTGTGTGTACGTTGGATCCCGCATAGCTCGTAAATCTCACCTCACACCACATCGTGGCGTGTACGACGCTTATACGCCGATACAACGGGCTCGTTGTGGCCGATGCTACCCTGTAGAACCATAGACCGTGTTGAAACGAGAAAGCCACGGTACGACGAGGGGCTAAACTTGAAACGATTCTATGTGCCAGAGCAACCGTTGGTAGAGAGAAGACAGAGGAGCGAGAGAAGGAATTGTTGGTGATGGTGGAGGGTCTGCGTAGACGAGAGAGAAAGAGGAAAGCAACGACACTCCATAGAATTGCCGACGCGCAGTCGTGGGTGAAACGCGGCAAACGACAACAATGACGATCGTTCGCCACGTTAAAAGCCTGTTCCGTGACGATTGTCCACGCCGGTGACATCGATTCTTACCCTTCAGGCCAATAATTGGCCCGACATGTCGTTGGTAATCTCTTTTGTACGACGCCCTTCTAAAAGATACCGTCATTCGTTCGCTGTTTGTGGTCAATCTCGTACATCTCTCGAAACAATTAACCGGCTCGTTCGTCGACAACGTTATGCTGATTATAAGACACACGTGTTGTTGGTGTGTCGCCTTCAAGTAACGAGAATTAGAAGTATATCACGGATAATCGAGGATAGTTTGTGAAATTCAGCCAATCATACCTATGGTCGCAAGATTATTACGGTCGATTGTATCAGAAACTTTTAAAAGGTGATGATTAAAAAAGAGAATCGGGGCAGTATATTCCATACAAAGTGAATTGCCAAAATCGCATCTCTGGTTAGGCTACATAAAATTTCAAATCATCATCGTCTCGTGAAAAGGCTTGACATGGTTATTCCTATCGAAACAACAATTACACCCCGACAAAGGATCGCGGAGAGTTACAATTGGTCCATAAAACGTGCAGCTTGCGATCGAAACGATGGACTACAGACCAAAAAGGTATTTCTTTGGCGACAAATCATGCTCAAAAATCGGGTGGCCAATGAAAGGCTGGAAAGCTAGCCGAAACGATCTCGCGTGGATGATTTACGAGTGGCCACAAAAGGGCCGAATCGGAGTTACGCGGCTCGCACCGAGAGCGGTTGCGCTAACGCTGTCGCGCGTTATCGTCGTGATCGTGATTGCCTCGCGAATGGAACCAGGGAAAGGAAAGGAGTCGTCGATCGTTTGTGAGAGCAGTAAATAAACACGCGCAGGATGCGCAGCGCTCGGGAGGAACACACTGTCAAGCAGTATATTGCGTCGCTTGTTGCACCGAAACGAAACGCAATAACGTATCGGTGCGCGAACGTCATTGCGACTGTCTGTCGTGGCGCGTATACACCGCGGGCGAAGCTGTCGGCCAGTGAAAGAATAACAGCCATAATAGGCTCCTGAATTGTGTACCTCGTCAATGGACGAAATGAAAAACGGCATACCAACCCCGCCGAACCCCTTGTGCTCCTTCTTCGACTGTATACCTTTTGATTCACCGTCCCCGGGCTATCACGTTCCACCCTCTGCCTCCCGAATTTTCCGACTTTTTTAACGTCAATTCGTTATGAGACTTTTGCGACAAAAAGTGTTTGCGACGAATTATACTTGTTATTAATATGATTACCGAGGTTAAAGCTAAGTGGAAAATGTGGAATCAACAAAAATTGCGACGACTTTCGATGTTTTACACTCATTCGTCGAAAAACTACGTTATTTGTGGAATGATCTAACAAAAAAGGATCAGCGAGTCAAATTTAGACTTGCATGAAACAAACTCGACATTTCGAAGTGGTTAAAATTTCTCTAAAACTAATTTAATCGGTATCATCAAATTAAATTAATCTTTATAAAGCACTCGCGACGCCAAATAAATTATCCTCTTCTCTTAACCATTCAAACGAACCTTCTATTTGCTGCTAATGGACATTCACATGTTCTATCGTCGTCAATTATTGCTAAGGACCAACAACAATCAACGACATTCCGTTCCCATGCGCGCTCTAGATGAACCAGCAAACCAGCTGTTATTTCACGTAGTGCGTGCAATTAAGCGTCCAACTTTTCTGCCTGCATATTTATTTTTGAAACATACACGCCATTCGCGTAAATTAGCGCAGACCTTATAACGATAACATTATTCCATTGTATTACGTTTTCGCATGTAGGCAAGCAGAACTTGTGAAAAGAATTAAGTCAGCGGAAGAAACGGGCCATAGAACCAGCTAACTTAATGCAGAAAAGCCATGTTTTTTCCTTCGTATCGCGCTTGGCTGCAGCGAATCGAGCTGGGGCTTATTTATTCATAGGATCTTTCATTCCGAGCTCTTCCAACTTTCTCCGGGCTTTTGTTTAATTAAGCAATTGCTAAAGTAACGTGAAAATCGTAATTCTAAGATTCTATTCATTTAAGAAAATCCTCATCATTAATTATGAAATAATGAAAGTGTCTACCTACGCTGTTCGATTGAACATGCATATACCTACGTTACGACGACACATAAAAAATATCTCAAATTATGTAATAAAAGAATTTTAATGAATATCTTACATATTACATTTTTCACAATGAGGATACTTTATCATTTCGTTTTATTTAGCTAGTCCTTCTCAAACCGAAATGAAAATTGTAATTATTACATTATTCCTTATGGACGTGCAATATGTAATCAAAATTGGGTAATATAATGAAACATAATTTTTCATAGAAATTAATTACCACCTTCTTTTGCTTTTCGCGAAATTATTTGCTCTAATAACGTGCCATAATAAAAATCCGAAAAGATAATTAAAATTCATTCGATGAATTGCCTCGTTGCTTCGTTCTTTCTTCTTTTTATTCTCTTTCTTTCTATTTTCTTTTGTATGTAGGCATTATGATTTTTTACTCGGAATAATCTGTCAAACGCATAGGCGAAATTCAATGAATATCTTATTAGACACTTATACATCCACTGTTATACGCAAACTAAACCCTTAACCAATCTCGTGATTGTCACAGACGGTTACAAAACCAAAGAACGTGACCCAGGCGGTGAATCCTCTTTCGTGCGAACGCGGAGCGAAAGAAAAAGACGAATTTTCAAACCCAAGGAACAGTGTGGTAGGATCCTCGCGAGAATCGTCGGCTAATGCCTAGCTTCCTCGCAGCGACAGTTTTTTACAAATTGACGTAAATTCCCTGCCACTTCTTTCTGCGTCTATTCCTCCCTTGCCTTCTTTACGACGTACCTACGTGCGTGAAACCAACTTCTCTACAAGTAATGTTTTACTACGGTCATTGGCCTGATTCCATGATCTCGATTGTGGATTCCCTTGTCGTCTTAACAACTACTTCCTTTACCTGCATAAAGCTATTCGTAAAAGTCACTGGCACGCTTCGACATCGATATATAAGAGAGTTGTTCCGTCAACAGTAAAGTAATGTTATTCTGCGGTCATTGCCGCGAAATCAAAACTTAATGTCAGACTTATGCACGCTTCCTAATTATTATTCACTTGTTACTACCACGATTTCATTGGTTCTAGAAATTATTCATCAAATTCCCCATGAACTGGGTAACGATGCATCGTTACGACATACGATATCGATGAAATGGTTTTTTCGCTGATAAATGAAATTATTATTAGTTACAAATCGATTATCAGACGAATCCAATGAAAGATATGAATAATCTTTTGCAAGTTCTAAGGCTAACAAAAATGTAAAAACATTTTGCCATTTTATGGTCTATAACGGTAATAAATTATTAATTGAAACGGATTATTCACTCACGTATCCACTAACAGGCCAAACACTTCCTCAAGCAAGTTTCCGATATTTGCCGCGACACTCCGCGGTGCTTTGCTGTATCGCCTGTATGTGTCAAAGGTCAGCTAGTAGAAAAAATACATTACGTTCCAGAGATCAAAGCAATCTGACAGTTCACTTGACGCTAATTATACATTCACCGCATCAGTATGGCGCCCACTGTGGCTAACCATTCCGTGTCAATCATTGCCATGTATTGTCGATTCGTTTGTACACTAATTAAAGGTGAATCCTAGTCGCTCGAGATTCACTTTGATAGCTGGTATTGTTGCAGAAAGCTTCTTACGTATTAACCATAAATAATCATAGGGGACACGTTCACGAGGAACTCTGACATTTTCGGCGAAACGTTTAAGCGACTGTCTCCGCGATGAACCATTGGAGAAAGACGCTCGAGAGTAAGTGCTGACTACAACCTAATGCAGCATCTACTAAATGAAGACGCCTCAGCGTTTGAACTTTTCTGTTGAATGCCCTTCCTTTTTATTTTTGCCCACATTACTGAGAACATTAGGGTTTAGATTTGCTATTGGGTAAGCTAAACTTTACTTTGTCAGATTATTTTGGAGATTTTTTTCTTTCGTTGTAACGAGAGTACATCATTTTAAATATAAAGAAAACTTTCTTTTCTTGTTACATTTTGTTTTAATTGTGACTTCTAGTTAGTTTATACGTATTCATGGCTAATAAAGTTCGCTGAACAAAATAGCAATCCGAGACAAAGAACTAGTGAACTATTTTGAAAAATTTGATACGAGATAAAAATTTGTTTTAGATTGCTCGTAGAATGCAATGGTGGGATTAAAATTAATGTTCTAAAGTTAAAATACACCCGCTTTTTACAAGCTAAGCAACGCAGCACCAACGTGCTTGGGGAGCTTATTTAAAGCTTTGTTTACTGACTTCAAAACGATTGCAAAGGGGGAATCGAGCGCGCGCTTACGGCGTATGCACTGTAAATTATTGTACTTAAATTTGAAACTTCTATAACTGTTACTCCACTAACGCTCAACGGTTTTCCCTAAGTTCAACCTGTAAGTTGTGAAGTCCTTACATGGTACTTAACACTTCATTTACCACACACTTTGTGCGAAGTTGTGTATAAGAGATACAGCATAACCACCCAATATACATTTTAACAACCTAATTTTGTCAATGAATATCAACCCTATTAAGAAATGTTGTTTAAAGTCAGGCAAAATTTTACGTATTAATGTATCTTTTCAAATCTTCGTCCTTGTACTTTCTATCTTAAACGATACATTCGCGCACGATTATTAAATCAAAGTCCATATAATTAGAAACACATGAGAGGATCCAAAAATCCAAACACTTATTATCCTATATATTTTCACTTGTGGAAAAATCAATAAACCGTTCGATCATAATCGTGATTTAACGATGAAATCTGGGAAAGCTGATTTGAGCATACTGTTTCGACGGACCATTTCGAAAAGACCACCGGTGATACACCCTGTGGGGTTCGGCGAGCATGTTGGGTGCCTCATAAAATGCAAATGTTGTTAGCATTCCCTTATATTCGCTTATACTTTGCAATCCTCGCGATATATGCACACCCATACGTATATACGTTCCACGTTTGATATTCAAACGCTGAGATTTACGAGCGAATGAAAAATACATATAACGTTCTACGTTGACGCTTCGTCCATGTCGGCATCGATCCGCCATCTTTTCGTACGAATAATTTCAAATTTGCAATTACTATCCATGTGCCCTGTCGTGCACGTATGTTTATGAAACAGAGTAACATTGTTCGCGCGACGACTAAACGATCGACAAGGCAATGCTTCCTACCATTTACCGTTTCGTATCGATTCCACATCGACGTTCTTCGCGGGAAATTTAACGATAACGCTGATTTATTTGTCATCCCTATATTATGTCTTGTTATAGTAGAGGTAATGAAATTCGTTGAAAACACGTCTAACGTCCTAATTATCGTTTAATACCGTCGCCTCCAAAGAATCACAACAGGCGAAAAGGAGTTTGGCATTCGGTTCTGTTTACGAGCGAGCTGCAGTTACGAGGTCGTATAGATGATCCGCGGCTTTTTATTAAATTCTGTTCCGACAGGACTGCACGCTACATGACATTTTTAACAGCGTCGAGATGATAAAACCATGATCCATCGCGAATGATTCATTCGACCAAGCTTGGATGCCGACTTAATTCGATTTTCTGCGTGTATAACGAGACTGGTATCTATAACAAAAATAGCAAAAATGAATCCGTATTGGAGCTATATAGTCGAGAACAGAAAAGAAAAATTTGATGAGATTATATCACTAACCGGATGCTTCCGACATTTAAATTTTATTTGAAATTTATAAAATTGAGAGAAATAGAGAAAGAGTATGAGTATAGAAATTTATTTCTTTATAAGCGAAATATGTTTGAATTTATCTGAAGGCAACGTCTGAGAAGCATGAGATCATTAGTATTCTCTATCTTCTATATAGTATAGAAGATGCAAAGTTTATGTTTCGTAAGACGTTTGCTATCGTAACGCAACGTATTCCCTATTGTTCTATGTAATTTCTCCTGAAACGAGTGGAGTTTTTAACAATGGATTAGAAAGTTTCGTTCATAAGTAAACGCTATAGAAAATTGTCTGAATAACTACTGTTTTTCATGCGTCGTTAATGATTATCGTTGTTCTTAAATATAATCATAATAGAATTTATCTACCCCTTTTATCCATCCTTAAGGGGGTATTCTAGTCTAGAGCCATGAATTTCGGGCGGTTTTTGAAGCTCTGTACAAACGAAACAAAAAATATTTTTGCTATCCTTCTTTTTAGCATTTGTTTATTGATATTGAAATATGAAAAAAATTTTTTCGATTTTTTCAAATTTCTAGACTAGAATACTCCCTTAAAATTAAAATTCAAAATTCAAAATTCAGGACTTAGCAAAATTCCCTCATTAATGTATAAATCGTGGAAAGAAATTACATAAGATGGAATTTAAAATTTCGCTTCCATGCCCTGTTATTTTCCATGTTCATCGTCAATGCAATGCGCCGCCAAACCTCGTTCGAAATTCCAACAATGCTAACAAAGTCCAGGCGAGAAATGTTAATGGGGATTCGAACACCAATTTCCAATTTCCAACTGACTGTGATTGGAAAAGAAGAAGGCAGCAAGTTCCAATTTGGATTCATTCAAAGTTGCGAAACGATGGTACGTCCGTGTTCGCTCCGAATTATCTCGTTATCTACGCAAAATGTTGCAGAACTATTTCATCGAGCGAACTTTCTCAATCGTTAAACAAAAGCGTGGAGAACGATTCGATTTTCCGACCATTGCATGGTACCCGACGAAACAGAACGATAAACGACGCATCTACAATTCAGGACAAAGATTATACCTTTTTACAGTATAAACAGACGTTCAACAGGTGTTCGCGCGTCCATCTGCCGTTTCGATGGGATAAACAGACAATTTTCTTTAGGGAAAATTGTGTGGCTCGCGGTTCCAAAGAAATTAATCAATGGTAAAATAAATGTTGAACTACATAACGGAATTCTAAGTTTACAAAATTCGACTATTCGAAAAATAGGATTTTTGTTGAAACGTCTGATTTATTTCTTATCACGATTTACATAATTCAATTTATACCGAATATCATTATCCAAGTCTTATCTAAAAGGCAAACATTTCAGGTCATCTTCTAAATCCATGAAATTCTCGAATACAAGCCTGAAACCTCTTCACTGATTGAATTTCCTCCTATTACGAAACTGTGGTCACAGACGTTCGAAAATTACCCAAAGAAGGAGAAACGCCGACAGAGACGCTCGCCATCTGCTGTCGGCGCGATCACGTAGCAACAGAACGCGTGGAACAACGATACGGGCAAACGCCACCCGACCACCGGCATCTCGATATTAACATTCAAAGTATAGCAGGCGCGAGATGAACACCACTACCATAGGAAGCAAAATCGAAACCAGCTCCCGATTCCTCATTCCTCGATGCCCTGCGTTACTAGAAATCGAACTTATGACAGCGGCCCGTTTGTTTATGATAGAACCAGTGATAGATTCATTATTACTCGCGAATCTGATATGCTATGTATGTTAGATGACCGTATAATAGAGAAAACGGGAAAGGCTACTCAGTATGCATTGCGGTATTCTGGACGGGGGTAATATCGAGACCCTGGTATATATTTCCGGTGCATGCACATATTCCCACCAATACACTAGTCTGATTCTCCCGCTGTACGCGTGTACACAAGAATTTACCGTCTATGCGTCAGTCCACTGGTGCTACCTGTATACGAAATGCAATATACCTAACTGGCGCTTTCGATTTTGCGCGTTGTCTACCGGCGACAACTTACACAGCCAACCAATCAGCCAACTATGGAAGAGAGACACTGGCAAGTGTAATTTAGCGTCCGAACTGATGTTTATGGATGTATCGCGATTCGCAGCATTGGCCAGATTAACCATCGACAAAAACGAAAGATATTGGTTGGCTGTTTGGCTTGAACGTTCCAGGATAGGACGATGAATGTGCATATGGATTAATTTCTTGCTTGATAACAGACTGATGAAGCGGGTGAATAGGCGGTCGAGGGTCCAGAGCTATCAAGATTGCTTTCGTTGAATACGAGTAAAGGACAGCAGTAGAAATAATGGACTGGAGAGAACGTTTAATGTTGATCGCGACACCGTAATTTCATAGAAAGATGATAAATTATAGTGTGGTAAGATTGAATACGCGTATCGGTCAGTGTATATGTTTTATTATTCTCTTGAATATAATCAGAAATGAATAACAAACTGAAACCCGTACCAATACAAACTTCGTACAATGTGTCATTGAGTCACATTATTCGTGTAATTTATTTACTTTTCCCTCGTATACTTTCTTTTACCGCGAACATCCTATCACCTATAAATCACGCGTTTAACACGATCTAGCTCACGAGCTAGTTGAGGCAAGTGGAAACTTTGCTGGTATACGAGAGCGCAATCGGGTTCACCAGTCGGAATCGGCATTATCATACGCGAATGGGGAATCGATAAAATTTAAAAGTCGATACGCGTGACGTCGGTGCTGCGAACAGGAGCGGTCCCGATCGATCGTAGCGCGGGTATGCATTTTTCAAATGTTCGGACTACCGCGATGCGGTACATGAAACTAGAAACACATTGCAGTAAACGTGGCACATATAGATCATCGATGAAACGAGGTAATACCTATGCGCTACCTCGTAATTCGCCAAGCGAGCATTTCACGAATCCTCGCAACTTCGATAATGCGTTGTGAACCTCAGAATTTTATTTACGTTGCGTACATTTTGTAAAGATTAACATTTCCGTTGGATCTAATTCTGTTGTCTCGTGGAATATTTTCACATATCTTTGTTTGCGTACGGTTATAACGAGATGTTTCCTAAGAGACGTTCTTTTATAACCTCAATTTTTTCATCTTCGTCTGTAAATCTAACCTTTTGTCCTTGAGAATACAATTTTCATGATTCTATTTGTTTCTATGTGATTTGCTTTACATCTAGGATAAGGTATAAGGACATTACTAAAAATGAATTCACGAAATATAATAAAAATAGATTTGGAATTTCTTTATATTTTTAAGCATTTCTCTCGCGCATCCACCAATTTTGTTTTTTTAATATTACAACGAAATGCTTTTCTACTGTATCCAACAATTACACGAGAAGCCATAAAACTCATAAGAAAAGAGAGCGCGGTTAAATGAAAAACTGATGGGCTTTGTATTCCGTCACGCGGCGCATTTTTCTTCATAGAGATTGCGTTACGAAGATAAAATGATTTATAAGTGAGATGAGGGTGTGTCGTTTCTTACCCCATATGTTGGGATCAAGACGTACGACGATGTAATCTCAACGATCCGCTTAATCTTAATGTTTGCCCGAAATTACTTCCCGGTTGTGTTAATGTTCAAAATGGAAATTAAAAAGAAAAGAAAAAAGGTGAACGTTCGCCGCTGAATCTGTGTTTATGCTTGGTACACTAAACGACAAAGCTAGAGATTCAGCTCGTCATACTGTAAAAACACGGATCGCGTGCATAGAGAACTTTTCAGTTTCGAATAAAGTGGCAGAATTATTGGATTGCACGAACTGATCGCATTGGGATCCAATCAAAACGCGGATATGCTAACAACGTTGCATATTACGCGTTCAATTTATCGGCTAGCGATGCGGCTCAATTTAAACTGGAACCTTACATTCCACGCGCTGCTGATTTCATGAAATAATATTTCTCATTGGCGGGACAAAAAATGCCAATAGTATATAAAGAGTGTCCCAGTTTAGTTTTTCCGCGCGATTTTCCCTCTAAGTGCTGATTATTGAAGAAAACGTTTCTTGATTGAATTCATTTTCCATTTCGGGCAGAAAATATCACCGAGACGTTAGTATAATTCTTAATTTATCCCCGTCCCATAGACGCCTAGATCAGTCCCTAAATCTCACCATACACTATTTTACTGCGGCAAATAACGGAATGTCTCTCGCTTACTGTAACAACCCTCCAAAAGCTCACTCGCGAAACAGGAGCGAAAAAACAAATCCCCATATATCCACGAGGATACATCCTCGAAATACCACTCTAGCAGCGCCGTCCGAATTCGTTGGTCCTTATCGGCCATATTTCGCAAATCATAACGGCCGCTTGCATAGGGACCGACAACAATCAACGGCAAATCCGGCCGGGTCGTTCGGCTAAATCCGCGGCCAATACCACGATACACCCCTTAGAGGGCCGATGGTGGGTCGGATGAGACAGGCAGATTACCTAATCACGGCTAACCCGTAAAGCAATCAAATTCTCCGCGGTATCGCAGTCAATGTGTTAGTCCTGACGTCAGTGTAAGGGATGGCCAACAGGGTCGTACCGTAGGGTGGACATAGGGGGGCGAACCCTCGTGAGAACCAGAGACGAAGGGAGAAACGGAGGGACTGACGCGGTACAGCCTCGTAGGCTGTTAAATTCGATTTAAACCATTAATGTGGTATTGTCCATGTAATGACCGTGCGGCACGGCCTTCCCTTTCGTAGCTTCACCTCTCCGCTCTGCTGACTGCTTCTTTTCCAGAAATTGCAGCCGCCGCTGAGTTAACACGGCATCCAAAATCTGCTGAATACACCCTCCATCTTCCCACTCTTTTCCCGACTGGGGAGAATTCAGGAATTCGATACGCATGATAGGGATACAATGTTTGTTGATTCATTAAGATTTATGATAGAGGAAAGTACGGCGAGTAAGAATCGCGTTGACATCAGGGGTAAAGTCACATACGAATGATCTTTCGTATAATTTTACAAAGATATATTCTGAATAGGAATTTTATAGTATTTATAAGAATTATGTATTTACATATACATATACAATATAATGAAATTAATGTAAAATTAGGCGGAGCAAATAAATCATTGACAAGTCTGAGAGACATAATAGGAAATAAAGAATTATTAAAGATCGTTTTTAAATACTTCTTTAATGATACGATATCAGCCTCGTTTTACATGAATTACTCGTTTTACCGAACCCAGCCCTTTAATCCCGATGTAAGAACGATAACACACAAGCACATGCGTTTCGTAGAAGTGCACTCGATCGTAATCATAATGTTCTAACTCTATGTTTGCCGTAGCGATTGTAGTCCAAACATTATTTCTTCCTCCCTTCCTTAAGCGTTGTTCTAATCATCGATCATACCAACGTAAACTTTAAAAAGCGGCACGACGATTCAATGGAAACGATAGTCACCTCTAATCGACCATTTATCATCCACGAGGTGAAACCGCTCCATTTCCGTACGCCTTTCCCCTGAACAAGGATTCTAGTAATATTCCCGTATTAATGTTAATACAGAGACAATTAAAAGCAAAGTTCTTAGAATTACGTGCTCGTGTAATGGAAAATCACTATCGTATGAAAAGTATTTGCTAATTTTCATTTTAAATAAGTTGATGAAATAAACTTGAAAACGTGATTTTGATAAATATACGTATCTGTGCATTATATACATACAATCATATGTATAAACCAATAGTATAACATGCCGATATACCTAATTAATTAAATTAATGATAGCAGTATGAAATATATCTCTTGATGTAATTGGAAAATTACATTATATTACTGTATCATATAAAATGTATGTTTCATTAATAACTATATCTGTACGAATCATTTCGACGGAAAGTTACCAAATTAGTGATAAAATAAACAAGATGCTTTTGTACTGAAGTAAAGAAATCTCTATATTTCAATCTGTCTTGAACATAGAGATACAGCTTCTTTAATATACGAGAATAAAAGTATATTGATAAAATCTGATTAATGGCAAAGAAAGAAATATACGAATATAATTAATATAAGGATAATTTAATAATAAAAACATTCACAACTTGAGCATATGTTCTTTCCTCAATTATGATATATCACGTTTCGCAAATCACATATTCTGCTCATCAACGTGCAGATATTAACTGTGGATATGGCGCAGGTTAAATGCTTTCATACGTGATGCATAAATAATGGCCAGAGCGATTAATAACACAACCGTTAACTCTATGATCCTGGTTAATAAGAGATAAACGTCGATGGAACGATAATACGAGTCGAATTTACTCGACGCATGCCTCTTTGATTAATTCCCGCTGTTCGCGTCTCGTCGAAACAATATTTGTACAATATGGCTATAATGCTTAAGCATCTTTTCGTGGATAAACTATAACAAATAGACAATGACATATACTTTTAAAAATTGGGACTATCAATTTATAAGACTAAAAATCTTATGGAAAGATATTAGAAACGAGGCATAATACGAAAAGAAATGATTTCTTATAATAGAATAATAAATCAAAGATAAATTTTGTTCAATAGTGGCTTTGTTTTCCAAAAAATAAAATTTGCAAATAACCTTGGGTGCGTGATCGTTTAATAAAAATGCCATTCGTAAAAGCACGACTCAGAGAAACATCACAAATCATTTTTTCACGAGGAATCATCCCCGGCTCGATTGTGTCGTGGATTTATACCCACCTTACTCCTATTATATATTTATAAACCATCCCAAAAAATCTGCATTCAAATATTTTCCAACAAAATAAATCAAACGACGCAGTATCTACCAATTATCTTTTCGCGTATATCCCTAAGACTCGGTTAATTATAAATCTCCCTTCATATTCTTTTTCATTTTCCTTTCAATTATACGTATATATATTTGACAATACCTACGCTAATGTCAGGAGATAAAGTTGCCAAACGTTGTCCCTTGACATAGAGGACAACACAGAATTCATTAGTCACAAGCACCATAACGTGTGACGCGTTGGTTTATGATGTCGCGAATAAATCGTCTACGTTGAGTGGGGTTGGACAGCGAGGTCATTCTTAACCGTACGTGACCGCTTTCCAAGATGCTCGGCTATCCTGTTGTAAAGAGCCACGTAAGAACGATCGCAAGGAGACCGTCCGTCGTATATTTTCGTCCACTACGCTATCTGCGTCGGCGTCCATTGAAAATTCATCGTTTTATCGTGGCGAACACTTTATCGACACCCCGTTTATCGTCATCCACCGACATCCTTGCACGAAGGTGGAAAAAAACGCGTCAGTCAGGTCTGAAGTCAAGTTTTTGACGAAGACTAGATAAGCCATCGCGTCGGTTTAAACGTAAGGAAAGTTGTATCAGAGTTGGATGGAATTATTCTAGCGAGCCCGGTCGAGGATTAATTTTTGATCGATGGTAGAAACGCATCGAAAGTTTAAGTAAATTTTTTACCACGCTTAAAGAGATAATTTTTGTAGCGATAAATTAGGTTCATAACGTAGCCAGGCGATGCTCGTTTATTCAACGCGATGTTTGAATTTAATTTTCTCGAAAATGAATCCTTAGAAAAAACAAACTTGTTTCAGATTATTGCTCGATGTTCTTTTTTTATCCTCTGTAATAAAAATTATGAAATTATAATAGTTAATCGTTACGTACCTTGAAATTTTCTCGATTCTATCTTGATTCTTTAAGTTCTCTGCTATTTCTGTGGAAAATAATCCAATAACTCAGAAGAGGTGGAAGACGACGAAAAAGAAAGGTTCGAACGTATGGTTGGAAACTGGAAAAGTTAATTTAATTATCTACTGTTTAAATTCTATCTTGAAAGCTCGTATAAGCTTCGAATAAAAGCAAGTATGAAAAATCCATCAAACTGTCGCAGTTACACGACAACATGTCGAATATCAGATATTTGTCACTACGGTTCCTATCTATGTATAATACGATTTTTCATCTAACGGCTGTAACAATAGTTAGCATTAGTCGACTGTGTCAAAATTAAAAACCAAATCAAAATCGCTAAATAAAGTGTTTTATTTTTAAATACGCCTTTTATTTGGTATAAATAGGATAGTATTTCTGTCTTCAGAAAAACGGAAATATATATACGTATATTTTATAATTGACGTAATTGTATCAGCTCCACAGAAATTAACGAAATTCGTTTCCATGCTGTACAACATGTAAAATGATATATAACGTGGTGAATAACATAGCCGTAATTATAAATACTTTTGCGTACCACTTTGAATATTAAAATCGGATATACATATAAAAATGTAAAATTTTCTAACTAATAGCGCTACCTAAAAGAAAGAAAAAGAGTAAATCTAAGATGAAAGCTAAACATTCTTCCATTATATCATCTCGGCATCCTACAGCCCCATCTGCATTCCTTCTTTACTTTACTGTTTCCGCAGTCCGTGCCAGAGCCAAGGGGTTCACATATTGGCCAACCTTTCCCCGACTAACGTTATCTCATTCGGTATGCAACGTATCAGGTGGTGGATAAAGAAAACGACGATGATATCCAGGGTAGGAAACGGTGTGGAGTCAGCCGCAGCTATTCGGTAGCGCGGTTAGCCTAAATATTAACGAAGCTTCTCGGAAATGGCAATCAGGTGGTACGCGGGTCGGCACGTGCAGGTCCGTGTGGACCTTTCTGCCAAGCGCGTTCGCATGATACGGACATATACAGGCGAGGTTAAAGCATGAGAGCGAGCATGAACGCGAGTGCAGGCGGGTAGAGAGCAGAGGCACGTGGTGTGGCACGGATGCACGCAGTGTGCACGCGTGACACACACGGTGCACCGGCGTTCGGTGTCACGCGTGCGTAATGAATCCGGTAGATGCGCCGGATGCGTTCGAGATCGTATCGTGAGGATCGAACACGCGTGTGTGAGCATGTATACGATACGATCCGGGATCCTCAGTTTGCCGGCTGCTTCCTCCTCGGCCACGCCCTCTTGCGGCCCATTGTGACCCGTTGAAAACGACGCATTTCGTAATTGCGCAGCCAGTTTATGCGCGCCAAGAGGAGAACGTGTCGACACGAGAGTGCCGTTCCAACGTGTACAATTGCACGAACATGCGTGATGCAGGTGGATAAACAGGTAGCTAACTGAGAAATCCAAGAAAAGAGAGATCCGCTTTGAGCCGAGGAACCTATTTTCCATTACCTATGGAACAGGCTACACTGAATAATTACCCCCATATCATTGATGATACTTCATTCGCCCGCTCTTTCCTCTCGTCAACAGTTGTATGGGCTCCCCGTATGCGTATTTGATTAGATCGAACCGTGCTGCAGCATCTCACCACCTATCGTTCCGGGATATAACCTATTTGTTAACATAATTCAACTAATGCACTGCTATTAAGCCGATCGGACGAACATGCGCGGGTAAAAGCCCGTTTGTGATCGGGGATTGACGAAGGATTTACAGGCTGGGTGTGATTCTACTCTGAAGTGTTCGCATTAGCTTCAACCTTTTTGGGTTTGCACATGGCTGAAGGGAAAATTTGTGGCATCCATTTGCGACACCACGTGCGTTTAGAAAAGAAAATGTTGTTTCGTATTACGTATTTCTTAAATTCATATCGAGAACATTCTCCCGTATTCCCCTTGTCCTACATATTTTCCTATCTAGATAATCTCCAATCATTTTGGAATCTGTCTGAACTTCCTTATCTTTGAACATACATCTTGCATATGCTACGCCTTCCAATGACCTCTTACTTTCCATCATTCCGGCCAGATATTTCTATAAAAACACATGTTCCTTTGCATCAATCTCATCTGCCGTATCCATGATTTTTTCTCTCCGTCCCGAAACGGTCGGCATACATCGCCTTTCGAGACATCTTGATGCGCTCGTAGGTAGATAGATGGAAAGGCAGGCTTTCCGTATCTCTGCGTGTTCTGTCATATCCTATTAAGCCGAGAAAGCAATCCCGGGTGAGCGGAATGCATCACAGATCACCGGGGCATGTATCGAGCCGTAGGGCCGAGTAGCGTTTCGCAGAGCGGCCCGGAACCATTTTGTCCAATAACTGGAGGTGCATTAATGCAGCCTAGTGAGAAGATAACGGCCGGTACATCGGCACGCCGTTATCGATCCGATCAGCCAATGCGAGAAGTTAATAGCGAACACGGGAGAGAGCCTACACGGTCCCTCTGTCAGTAGACCCAACGGTGCCGTATTTTAAAGGGAGGTGGATACGGGTAGAGGACGAACTGGTGGCCAGGGGGCATCTAGGCGAACGGTTGCTGGAGAATGTTAATCGCGTGTTGGAGAACACTGTGGACACGTTATACTATGCCGCGCTTCACGATCTACGGATCGCAATGGTGCAGAACACAGCCGTGTTGCGATCCCTATCTTCCCGTGAGGATCGCGTACGCGTCCTATCGCCGCGTTATCGGTACAATTATCCTGCGGGACGGCCACTGTGCTGCAACCAATGCTTTCCACCGTTCTTTGCCCAGGGGAAGTAGGATTATTGGCGCGATGAGAGGTAGCTGAGAATTAGCAAGGAAATTTCTTTGGAACTACTTGACCATGTTGTTTGCAGTTGATAACGAAAATAATTTCGAATAAAATGGCTGTCACACTTAATTAAGTAGGAATTGTACCTTTTTGTGGTAAAAATAAGATTTATCGTCACCCCATTTATCATATCATAAAAATAATAACAATACTTTGATAACCAGACAACTGATTCCCATAATAAATCGCCCTATCAAAAAAATTCCTTGAAAGGTTAGGATAGATCCGCTTTAAAATTTGCAGTGTCCTCTCTCTAAAAAGAAGCGAACAGCGCCGCCTAATGAATAATGTTATTTGTTTACAAAGAACGGAAGAAATTTGCAGTCACGCAAATGTAATTGCATGGATAGCGGTAGTTGCAGTAGTGGTGGTAATTTTTTTTTTCTATTTCAATGGTTAGTGGTCTACAAATGTCCAACGAACGGAAGGTCGTTCCACTTTTGGAGCGAATACTCTTGCTTCTACCCTCTTTTTTCCGAGCCCCACGTCCAGCCACGAAAATTAATGTTTGCGCTGGTCGGCCAATTTGAATCGGCACGGTACAGCAACCGAAAAAACGCCATGACTGTCGATGACCCGAGCGTAATTTTCAATTTCGAATGCTACGAAATCGAGGACGATTCAGATTTAATCGGAGACAGCCGTAGCGAGCAATTTATAACTACATTCTTTTACTATCGCCAACAGTGGTCTGTTTGTGAGAACCGGTACAATGTGTTAATGGCAGAAAATATTCTACACCGGTTAATCGAAGAATAATTGGTTTACATTCCAATTGACGACTCGTTTGCAGAACGAAAAGGGCAGAAAAAACGTTGATACGAATATTCGTCTGATTATTGTAATCGTGTTTTAAACGAATTTACTTTAAAAAGTAGCTTTTCTATCATTGCGAATATAAAACGATCATAGGTTTATGAGTTAAATTTTATAAAAATTATATTACACTTTCCATAACTAATTATTTCATCTACATATAATCTTTTAATCATACTATGCAGTCATCTTCATAAAACAAAATCTGTGCGAAAAGAAATAACGAATATACGAGCAACGAATACTCAATTTGCTCTCAAGCTCCGCAATTAGTTATACACGCCATATCCACATATTTTCAATGGTTAGGACAATTTAATTGGTGAGCTACAATCAAACTGGCCACAAATCAACTTCATAAACGACATCGTGATGCAAGAACTTACATTATTTGTCGGTTCGCTATCCGCGACCAGTGTGGACGCGATAAACCAGCATCGAATGTCCAACAGATTGTAACAAACGCGGCGCGAATACGCGCATCAAGGCCTATAAACGACGTTACATTATCCCGGAAAATTTTCGGTGAAAGCGGAACGCCGTACCGCGTTTGGCACGGTGAAATAGGAGCGGGAGGCCAGATACACAGGGAACTGGTTCGAAAGCTTGTAACGATCCACGCGGAATCCGAATCTCTCGGTCGCGTTATCCGCATTCGAACAAAACGCCACACTTCGCGGCCGGACAATTCAAGAATGCAAATCGATAATCGAATGAAAAGCGCAACACGCCATGCTATCGAGTCCACGTCGATTTTCCGGCTACAACGGCGCACGTTGGACAAAGGACCACTAATATTCTCGAGGGCGCGATGAAATGCACGCACGGAGACGCGATCGAATAATGAAAGATTCACGAGCGACCGCTCGAAACACCCGACGATTAAATGTATCAGCGCTGCCAACCGCTGCACGTGAAATCGCGCAACGTAGAAATGTCCTGAAAATTATGCACGCTGCACCCTCCACTGCGAATTGACTATTGTCTAGAAGCGAGCTTTGTGTGCGTGTAGGTATCGCTGTTAGTAGCGAGTTGTTTAAAAAATTCATTTTTATCGCTCGATCCAACTGCTTTTCTGGTGAAACCAGTTCGACGGGTTTGGATTTTTTATGAAGCTTGAAACTTTTGTGCGAATTTTATTGAAACAACCAAAAAAGAGGTTTATCGTTATTGTGGAAAAACTCCGTTGATTTTCAAGTTAAAGTGAGAAAAATGAGATTAAGGTTTAACGAAATAAGGAGTAACGAAATTCTGCTTTTTCGAATTCCGGCTTTATAGATGTGATTATTCATATTTATATTTTGTATCTACCAAAGAAATTATCTTGGGCAGAGTCAAAATAGAAAATTCAAAAATAAATGTTTTCTTTTTAATTTTTTTTTTTAATTTAAAAACCTTTACAATTCTTCTTATTTTTAGGAATAGTATCATCATAATAACCTAAATTTCAAAAGTATTTTTCTGCAATTTTAACAATAAATGCACCACACAGACAACGACAATGCTATAAAATCAAATCATATCGATATAAACGAAATAAGGCCAAACTTTATACACAGATGATATCATGAAAAAATATGTCAAACTTATAATTTGACGTGGACTAATTACGATAAATTATACAAGCCATCGATCGTCATCTTCCGACAGGAATAGAAAGATCGATGGATTGCGAGGCGCGGCATAATTCGCAATTAATCGGCGCGCGTCGGCGAATTGATCGTAAAATATCGGCCGCCATTCGTTCGCCGATAGAGTGATTTACGAACCGAGAAATCGCGCAGAAAGGAAAAACGAGGATCGTGCATTATGCCGTGCGGCGAAACCAGTTCAGCACACGACGTTGTACCTATATACGCGCGAATACATGCACATAGCGCGGCGAAAATTCGTCGACAAATTCGTTCCCTTTCCCTCTGATTTTTCGTT
The DNA here is from genome assembly GCF_011952205.1 of Bombus bifarius. Classification (NCBI taxonomy): domain Eukaryota; kingdom Metazoa; phylum Arthropoda; class Insecta; order Hymenoptera; family Apidae; genus Bombus; species Bombus bifarius. The sequence continues at coordinate 347,299 of NW_022884517.1, read as the reverse complement.
ACGCGCCGCCTCGGTATTTATTGTTTTAATTTACCGTGACTGTGTTTAATTATGGAGAGTTCATTTTGACCGGCGCAGCGTCAGCGTGTGGCCAGACCGCTTAAGCAGACGTTTTTGTGTTTATGCTTCACAGAGGTGAAACGTTGTTCCGCGAATCGTTTATGGATACGAACAATGCTCTCGCTACGACGTTGTAACTACGCTTTCGAAGGACTGTTCCGCTGGTGTATTACGTCATTTTTTATCGCGCAGCCACGCAATCGTATACGCTTTTAAAGTGGACCGCAAATATTCGGTTTGTTTTTGGTGGATCTTTTACCGTTGAAAAGTCAATCTGATCTTCGATCTCCTGACTACGTTTGGATACATCGATACAGCGATTTCAATTATCAGATCTCAATCTCGTAGTTAAAGTTCGTGATTATTATAATTATTTCGTGATTAACACTCCACCGATTGCGTTCAACACACTGATCAGCTTCAGTGAATAAATGCTGAAACAGAAGTTCGTAGAAATTAAGAACGCGCATTCTATTTTAGACGAAAATACAGACATCAGCTCTGCTGTGCGCACCTCTGTTCCTTTCTTTTTGTTTCGCGCTCGTCAGTGACCAGCATCTAAAATCGGCGAGGGATGTTCATTAGCGACAAGTCGTGACAACGTGCCAAGGAATTGTCGGTCTTTGTTCTGTGTACGGATTTCCCTAGTGCGCACCAGTGGTTTATCATCGTCACCAAGAGGAGCAAAAGAAGGACAAGAGAATTCCAAGAGGGAATCGAAAGCGAAGAGATGTCAGAGGAGACTCGAGCACAGCTGTGTACGCTCTAAAAATATGCGACGAACAATATCGAGTTGTCGCGAACTCCAATGCCGGGGATATTCGCTCCGATAAAGCACGACAAATGAAACGCAATACGATTTTATGAGGTGTATATCTCGAAATAGGATCGCCTAGAATGCGCTAGGAAAGTACGATCAGGCTTGGAAGTGAATTTTTGACAGTGAAACTATTGGCAGCATATTTTGCCATCTCGGAGGTACACCAGACTAACTCAAGTATTCGAAGAATATTGGCCAAGTACTATCCTTCTTTTTATATCAAGCAAAAGAAATGAAATTGCACACGTGAAAGCTTTCAACGGTACGAAACAAAACCAAATACGTTGAAAAAATTATGTAATCCTTGTATAAATGGTACTGAAAATAGAAAACGCGCAAACTCGAATCAAACATGTATAATCACTTTTACGGAGCCAAAGAGGAACTTGAATTATTTATTACAGCCTGCGTATATGTATCGACAGAATAGCCAGAAGAGAGGCATAATTAAGTGAAATGAAATGAACTCGACGGAATGAAATTGAAGAAAAACAACTCGTCAGCTCTTTAAAGTAGTCATTTAGACGGGAATCCTGGCCGAAAAGAACGAACAAAGGCCTCATTTAGATGTAAATTCCAAGCGAAGTACCTAACGTTGCCGTCATTAACCAACCCACGAATCGAACGTTAACCGCGAAGAAGATTTTTCATTCCGACCAACGAATTTCGGTAAAAACTTCGTTTGCGATCACGACCTCGAGTTTCTGTGTCGACACTCTCGCAGAAAGAACGAGCGTAGATGGCAAGGATGGTACCGACAGCAAGAATGGTGGAGATGAAACAGATACAAGAAAAAGCGGAGTAAGAAGGAAAAGAGAAAGAGTAGAAGATTCGGGAGAAACAGACAGAAGACGCATATAGCGCAACGTAACGGCGAAGGGAAAGGAAGGGGTCGGAAGGGACGGGACCAAAATAGCGTCGGACATTTCGTTAAGTTGCCTCTCTGCAGCTAACCGAGTCGCGAAATAAAGGCAGCCACGACAGAGAAGGAGAAGAGCGGCGTTTATCCATCGTGTTCCTTGCTTGGCTCTACCTCGAAAAGCGTTTCAATTACAAAATCCTGCGAAATCACCCGGCGACTCTCGCCAGCTGCTCGCCCACCCATTATATTTGTTGTACCTCGCTCTAGCCACCATTCTGCGCTCTCTTTCGTCCTCTTTCATCCTCTTCTCTCCTTCCATTCACCGTTCCCCTTTCACCTCTGCTCTTTCACCGCTAGCACACACAGTTGGCTGGACGTGGTAACCTCTGCTGCTCGAAACGGAGATGAGAGACAAAGAGGGAGAGCGAAGCAAAAAAGACACGTCCATTGTTTGAACAAACCAGAGTAAACACCAGTTGTTCGACAAAATCGAACTGCCAAGGTCCGCGAATCGCAGACAGATACTCCGATATTCATGTCGCGCTTTCCATTCCCCATCTCGCTAACCTCTCGCCGATAATTAACCTTTCGCCCTTGGGATTTGGACCCAGCCCACTGGAAATCCACGAAGAACACCCCATGTTGGACTTCGTATCCTCTTCCGATTCGGATTCATTAACTCTTCGCCGATAGAATGTTTCATTCATGGATTTTTTCGGAATGACGATTGTTACGACCGTTCGCGGAGAGACGTGATCGCGAGATAGCACGTCAACGAGAGTTGTAAATTCTCGCTACGATTATGTTAATCGACGCCGCGAAATAGTCGTTCCCCTGTTTCGTTTAGGATAACAGAGGTGGTTTAATGAATATAGCACTGTGTTAACACTAATAAATTAACGTTTATTTCAACAACTTATTAATTAGAAGGATATAAATGGAACAACAAAAGAAATGTAACTACGTAATGCGCGATATAAGATATGTATTGACTGTTTGGCTTCTCGAAACGTTCTGTCCGCCCTTCGATTTGTTGGTTTTTTTCTGGAAGGCGACCCCCACTACGTTCGGATCACGCCACCTTTGTTTACGCCAGATAAAATAACGGCCACGAATCGACGCCTCTGGAGGTCGCTCCGCTTAATGAGTCATGCGCTTGCCACTACAATGTTTATTTGTCGGGCAGCCGCGACGATCCGTCCGCGACATTGTAGTGCCGCGACCGACGGTTAAGAATATGATCTATGGCAAGCCGCATGGCGTAACAACGATCGTAAAATCGTTTTTATTTTCAATTTCTATTTTCGTTATGTCAAGAAATATTTCTGTACTCTCACAAAGCTATAAGATATTTCACTCATGAAACTTTGAATCTTTTTTTGGATAGTGAAAGCTTGTTATCGTTAGAACTTACTTTCGCATTTTTATATGTTGAGTATGTATGCTTGTAGGTTGAATAAGAAACATGATGAAACGATGAATGGAGATTAAGAATTTTCGAAGAACAGGAACATTAGTTTCTCGTTAAACAGATTATTTTAATCGTCGTGTTTTATCTAATTAATTAAACGCATCGACATTTATTTAAATCTTATTACGCTGAAACGATAATACAAAAAGATCTCTGAAAAGCTATTGCAAATAAAACAATGCGTTAATTGAAACGATAAAATATGATAAAGTAAAGAGAACGAAGAAAGGCAATTTTGCGAAAAGGCGTTGATCACATCAATTTCCCTGGTGTAATTGTATTAAACGCTTAATCTTAACGAATCATCGTGACTTACATCGTGGACGTTTCCGGATCTTCTAGATGAAAGCGGAGCTGTTATGAAGCTAGTCGAATAAAGGGCTGCGATATTGTTCTATTGTACGTTTAAATTGCGAGTTCTGGTTTAAGCCCGTAAAGAATGATACCTCGCTCTCCCCGTAATTTTGGCGAGAAAGTTAGGCGAAACATCCGGTATATTATAAGATTCGTTATTTCCTTGCCATTAAGCACGAGTAATTCTAATTGTACGAAACGCTCTGCTATCAGACTACGTTTAAATCTGGAAACGGGAGAACGAAACGTTCTCGACTAACAATAAGATGAAAGATCGTTAACGTCCAGGACGAATTGATATTTCGTACGAATCTTCTAAAAATAAGCAGAACGTACGAGAGGATGTGTAAGGTTGTGATTGGTGGCTGTTAGAGATGGTGTGGGGCATCCTGACGCGAGGTCGGATAACAATGGCCACATCCGTGTATGCGTTTCCGGTCGATGGCCACCTTCCGGTTGTGAATTACGCGGGTGAATAAATAGAGTGGGGATCGTGGCTATTTCAGCCGAGGAGAATATTACAACTGCGAGTGCAGGACTTCATATAGACCGACTAATGAAATTGAAATGAACGGTAAAGGAAGGATTACGTTCGTCCGCGGTGACGAACGACCTGTGACTGTGCACTTGGTTATACGGCGTTCGAGCGCATATAGTTGCTCTAGATGCAACATTAACGAACAATTTTCTAAATAATTCCTTTCCATTAATATTAATAATGTATTCCAGTGAGTTCAGAAGACATATGAATTTTCAGACTAAATTTAAGATAATGTCATAATGTTATATAACAAAACGTTTAGTAAATTTATTAAATAGCTTTCTGTAACACAATAAAATAAAAAGTTGCTTCTTCTCTTGTTCATTATTCTTGTCATTTTTATATTCTTTTTTCCTGTGATAATTAACCTGAAAAGTAAATGTGCAAGTAAAGAACAAAAGAGACATTTAAATATGTTATGGAATAGAACAGATTTTAGTGGTACGATCTTTGTTGCAACATTTTGAAATTCTCCTGAAATAAGTGAATTCTTATCGACCTCGGTAATTGATTACCGTTCCTCACGGGATGTTGTATAGAAGTAGCTCAGATGGGTAGTTCCGATCTGCAAGGAAATCTAGATTAATCGCAGCTATAAAATTTCAAATTTAATAAAATATTAAAACGTAGTAAAAGCACGTACTTTCACGCGTTCTAAATTATTTCTTCAATCTATATTAAATTAATCAATTCGAAAGAGTAGTGAAACGCTAAAACATTATTCTCGTGTGTATGCTCTTTCCTCCTTCCTTGTTTATGTTTGCTCTTTCCTTGTTTAAAGATTAAGAACGAGTGACAACGACTTATCGTTTGTATTATAAAGCGAAGACTAGTGTCATGAAATAAAGAAGAAGAAGAAAAAAATCAGAGCCACTTTTGAAACGCTAGGTTTAACACTGGCGTTCAAACGATGATCCTAGTGATATGCTAAACGACGTTGCAGGAATGCAACTGTGGTCCGTAAATATTCCATACGAAGAGCAGCTGCTGGTGCAGGATCTACACTACCTTAGGGAGAACTTATAAAGGTGCCTCCACGAAAGGAGGCCGATATACTCTTGAATTAATTTCCATAGTGAAGTACTCGGATTAATTAGAAGTCGTCGCCAACGTGGACAAGCATGGATAATTATTCTAATGAGCCCGCCGCTGTTTGTATTTACCGTGTCGATGGCGCATTCAAAGGATCGCCACAACCACAACCCTCTATGTATGCTTGGAAAATGCGCTCGAGATCTCTACACCCTAGCGGCGACCTATCTTGTGTGTACACGCATTTGTTGAAACATCGACGATAATTCCGTTCGAAAAAATGAGTATTGATCAAGGGAAATAATTCAAACAATTTTCTTAATTGTCCATATCAAAATCGGTTTGCTTGAAATTTTGATTTTCGTTTTACATTTTGTTACCAGGTTTTATTCACGAAGTGTTTGTTACAATAATTTAAAGGAAAGATTGCGAATGAATTTTCGTTTTACTAAAGTCATGTGTTGAAGTGGCGAACGATTGAATTAAGATGTTTATGAATATTCGCAATTCGAACAAACGTTTCATCGCTTACCATTAGTACTGATAAAAACTATGTTTACATGAAATTGAAATGTAAAAGTGCAAAAGTCTGGGAAATAGATAGTAACTTCTTTTTGCTTCTTTTCAGAAATATCTTCCGTTATTCATAGCCAATGAACCGTAACGGCAACACGCGGTGTCGACAAGATCAGCATATCCGACCTCGAACTAGGACACAGAACGATGATGTCCGTGGCTTGTTTCCGACTACATTTGGCTTACCTACAGAGGATTAGCTTCGGTCAGGGAAACCCTTGTTCGCGGTTTCTCTGCATCCCCATCTCGACTACATTCCACCACAGAGTCTCGAGGAAGCATGATCGAATCGATCGCGTGCTTCTACTGTCATTCGTTCCCATAAATATGCATTTTATTTCCTGCGTCCTTAATATTTAGTTTGATTTGACGACATACTACAGAATGACGATCTTTTTAATACATTTTGTAGGAAAGCAACATTTAATGATATTACAAATATAAATAAGGTTCAGGATAGATTTTGTGTATTGTTATCGGACATTATATAGAGAGCTGATCTCTGTTATATGGAAGTTTTTCTTCGCGTTGGAATGTTAAAGGGAAAACTTCAATTGATTTAGTTAGGAAACGAATCTCAAGAGGATGAAGAGAAGGTGGGTTTATTTCGCAGCTGGCTCGAAGTTAAGGAAATAGACTTCGGGATAAAGTTAGCTGTAAGATTTTTTACAATATATAAAAAATTCCGTTTCCGCTAAAATGCATGTAAACATGTATTTTAAATCTAATCTTTGCTTGTATGGACATTAAATACTGTTCGAAATATATATTATTTACATTTTCTTCGGTTAATTAAATTTTCTCCGCGTGAATTATTCGAATGTTGTTAACAAGTGACAACAACGAAAATGAATGGGTACGAACTCGGTGAGAAAAGTATATGTATCTGAATATACGTAATTTGAAACACCGTGGAAAATGCTTACCGTGCGTGGCGTAATTAACTGAGATTCTTAACCACGACATCGACGACAATAATTCCAGTTACCTGTTACGCCTTTACGCGAGTTTAACATGCTCTCAGACTAATTAGTTTCACGGTCGCATAGCAAGCACGGTCTTTGTCTTCGTTAATTATGCATCCTCGATAATATTACAAAAGCTTGCACCTTGTACGTGACAAATCATTGAAGCTGTCTAACTTAACAATAAACGTAGAAAGAAGATGTAAAATAGAAAGCTTGCTTTTTATTTATGCTCTGCTAATTACATATCGTTCGTGAAACGAATTCTAGTCGTCGCTGTCGTATCCAAAGTTGAATAATTGATTCACAAATAATTCCAAAATTTTGCGACCCTTTACTTCCGCTGTCGCGTGTACAAATTAATCGCAAGCTCGGTTAAGACTTTTCAAGAGTCTACTGCCACTGCTTACAATCGTTTTAAAAGCAATACCAGAAATCATTGTGAAGCGAAGCACCGATTGGAAAGCAGACGCAGCAAACTACCGAATTTCGATTACCGCGTAACCGAGGTGAATTCGATTTGCGAACAACCGAGGAGTCGCCGTCTCACATGGCTTTCAGCCTCCAACAATTTACACGCATTTCTTCCTTCTGTGTGGACGGTGAGCGCAGACGGTGACTGCATCGGTACATATCCACCTCCCCTTAAACCGAAGAAAAGTAGGGTGGTTTGAGGGTGCAAACAGGGGGACGAGGAAAGAGGAGGACGGACTTTAATTCGCATTTTCGGATTTCCAATATCGTAAAGCGGTGAAGGAAGACGCGACTCCGGGTAATGCCTGACGTTCGATAAGGGTGAATCCTCCAGCGAAGGAAGAGACCGGGCCAGGCGGAGGATGTGAAGGACCAAACTCGAAAGGCGTTATTTCGTGACTGCTGCTTGGTCTCCCTGAGTATTATCATATTTATAAGTTAGCCTGACTCCTCGGGAATACGAAAAAAAAAGGAAAACACATCACGGACCTGATGAGAGGATAGGATCCATGTAAAGTGTCCAACTTTAAGAAATCGAGTAGTTTTGCATCTATGCGTTTATGTTATTGCCTCTTAGAGACTCTAACTTACAGGAGAAATATCTATTCCTTTATTATTTTTCGGTACCATTTTTCTAGAAAAAAAGTTTGAATCCTTTACGCGTGTTTAGGATATAATTTTAATACACGCCTATTATCTCTTCTTTAAATATGGATATTTTAGTACAATTAATGTTGTGGGTTAAATTGATTTTGCAGATAATTTTACGTACATTTTAATGTTTATCGAGTTCATTAAGGGGATTCTGTGTTATTATTGAAACTGCAGACCATGCAGATAAAATTTAACTTGTATAATTATTAATAACAACCTTAAAAAAATTCGAAACAAATCAACCTTGTTTGATTTTAAGAAATAAAACAGGAATTTTACGTGTGTTGATAAGTTATAGAAGTATTCGAATTCGTCAATAATATAAAGGGAATTATGATATTATATAAGAGAAAATTGTAAAAACATAGCAAATAGAGAGATAAAGACATTAAATATTATAGTTAAAATAATCTTTAAACAGAAATTCAGTGGTATTTTTTATCGCTTAACCATTTTATTAAAAATAAAAACTAACTTTGTTCCAATTTAACGACACGCGACAGATTTCTAAACGATCGTCGTTAAGGAAAGTTCTTTTGCCATAAAAGAGGGGTAAGGGGCGAGATAAACACGCTACCATCGAGGGTGGCCTTGTACGTTAAGGGTGAGTGTTTCAATGAGAAGGGATAGATCCCTTCTAACTATATCTATAAGATTCGTGACGCGAATATCTGTGCGCCCCTAGCGGAAGATTAATCAAAAGATAATTTTTGTTAATACTGGAAGAGTCTGGCACCACGTGTGAATTATGTCCCTGGATTATTTAATCCCATAGCCAAAAAAGAAAAAAAAAATATGAATCGGCGCTTATTTTCGAATAAAAAAAGAGCTCAATTTCGAAGGGAAGAAAACGTGCTACGCGACTGTGTTATGGCAGCGATTCGGAGGATGTTTTACGACACGGCTCGTAAAAAAGAAAGTTTTCATCGCTTGCAAATTGAAAGAAGAATGACTGAAAGGATTGAACCGCGACGAGAATTAATTTTTTTAGAGTTTGAGAAAAATTATGTCATAAAACGATAATGAACCTTGACATTTCATAAGGCTATTCACAAAGCTAATTAATTGCGCTTTATCTAGAAAGAGGCACTTGACTTTTTTTCGATTATAGCGAAAGATTTTATATTTCCTTCTTTTACATCCAATATCTGTTTTATTTTATATGCATATGTGGGATGGTGTGACGTTAGCGAAAGACGTGGCTGATTGTTGTGTTTGTTGATATGTTAATGTTGTCAAGGAGTGTTGTGAGCGTTACCAAGGTTTGTTACAGGAAAAATGAGCGTGGTAATGCTGCCAGAGTTGAATTAATCGTGATCGAGAGAAGTTCATCGTATTGGTGTGACGTAGAAATAGTGTTAAGCGAATTCGTGAAGTGCGATATTATATTCAATTTTGTGAGAGTGCTACAATATTGTGTTTATCATACTGTCTTTTCTGTTAATTTATAATAAACATTCCTACACATATGTACGTCTGTTAAAACCAAATTTCACGTACACGTTATCTAAATTCATGACATAACAAAAGCTTCCGTCCCTCGTCTAATCATGACTGAAATTCAACACGTAGCTCGTTGTTCCCCTGTTCCACTGGAAGACCAAAGAATCGTCGAATTTTGTGATTTTCACTCGTGGCACGAAGTCCAACGTCCGCCAGACTCGTAACGAGAGGGCAATCTCTTTCAAGTAGAAGACCATCGAACTGTCGGTCGCCGAAAAGATCGCGAGGGGGATGGGAGCAACGGTCTCTAACTTTCTAACCGAATTGTTAACTCGGCAGCAAGCAGCATCGTACTGACAGACAGAAGCAAACTTATCGGTTAACTCGACGGCAAGAGAGAAAGAAAAAAGAGAAGAGGCAATGGAAGAAGGGAACCGGGGGAACGGAAGCAAAAGATAAGGGAGAGTAAAAGAAAAAGAGTAGAGCAGAAAGAAAGAAAAAATACAGAAGTTGGAGGAAGCCCGACGAGAAGTCTGATTTAGTAAACACGATTTGAATATCTGATTGCAGCCATGTACCTTTAAAGCTTGTATCTGTCTCTACGGTATTCCGCGGCTACTTGGTGTAACTTGCCTTAATCCCAAGCTTTTCCCCGCTTTTTCTCCTTCGTTCAATCTTTCGCTGGTCTGTTTTCGATCGTCCGATCGACTCTTTCTATCGTGAAAAATGCGTGGAACGAGAAGAGGCGGTATGTTCAATGGTTCGTACACCGTGCTTGGGAACTCGAAATTATTTAAATTTTATAACGCAATAGCGAACTTTATAATCCTGCCTTGTGCCGTACTCGTATTTCCATGAGAATTTAATAACACCGCAACGCAACGCCAATTAATATACTTTTTTGCCCTCTTAGAAACGGCTATTGCACCGAGGCGGCAACCTTCAAAGGAAAGTCTCGTTCCATGGTCTTTCTCCTTCTGTTTTCCATCATCAACGCCGCCAGTTTTCCCACTACCTTTGCCCGAAAACCCCGTCCCAACTGTTACGACGTAATAAGAATTATATCCTCAGGCCGGTATAATATCTCGCGATCTGTACTTCGACTTTCACGGATTGGAAGAAACGTTAAATTGTGTCGACTGACTCGGCGTCTCCACAGAGGAACGACAACGACGACGACGACGACGACGAAAACGGCGGCGGGATTCGAGACAAAAGAGGCGGACTGGAGATGGCGTGTAATTAATAAATCCACGGGCATCAATGGTTTTCTTGTAAGCGGCTTTCGAGACGCGAATTATAAACGTCACGCCCCGTTCTTGTAATTGCTTTAACCGGTTGCCCTTTGTCCCGATAAATTTCATTTCGCCGTCCTAATGTTTGTCAACCGTTATACTTTACCTCCGTCGCGCCGTCGTTACTGCTACCGCTACTTTTTGTTTCATCATGATCCCTCGTAATTTAATTCCCGCTACGTAGTAGCTTTTCATTAATTAAAAACGTACCGCTGATGGTTTCCAATTGGTCAAAAAAATTAATCCCCGCTTTTACTGATAGGTATTTTTAGATGAAAAAATATCGTTCCTCGATCGCTATAGATGATGCGACTTTCTCCTTTGATAAATTTCAAAATTAGAATCAGTCGAATTTTGCTCGTATTTCTCGGATTTTAATTAGGGGCAAAGATACGCGACGTGTTTCCCTTAATTTCTCTTTAAACACCAACTCGATCTTTAAAATATTAAAAGCTTGCTGTAAAATAACAAAATTTTGGGCGAGAAACAAATAACGTGTTTAATGTTTACGCTTTCGGCAACACCCTCGAAGCTCATCGATTCATAAAACGAACTCGATAGGCGGGCGGTTCGTGTTTGCGCGGCATCTACATATTTTAATTGGTCAGCCTGTATAGAGCCATGTAATCGGAACCCTCAAAGAGACTTCATGAAATTTCAATGTAACGACATTAAATACATGGGTACGATTCAAAGGACTCGAACTGCAAACATCGGCCGGGTCCGGATGGAACTGTAAATAATATTCGAGCACCCGGGGACACAAGTTTTCTCTCTCGTTTGAACATAACTCTTCAAGAAGGTGAATGACGACCGGAGAACACTTGCGTCCTTTCACGGAGCCAATAAATTGCTGCACCACTCGGAGACTAGGTTCGAAGATTCCCCACAGACCTTTTGCTCAATTCGACTCATCTTGTGGCGAACTAACGGGACCAGACTTTGTCTTGCGAGGAGAGGGATTAGAACCAGAGATTTTTAAATGAAATAGAGTGTCGACTAAGCATAGATCGTTAAAGCTCTTAAAAAAAAAGTAAGAGGAGAATCGAGAGAGACTGATAATTTATAATAGCATGCCTACTTTTTAATTCGAATTTTTTTTTATTGCGAATAAACCACTTAATTGGAATTGCTAACAATAAACGTCGTTTGTTGTTAACACGCAGTTTTCGGATGACGTAAACAGTCGAAAGTATACAGAGTAAACATAGTATAGAATGAATAATAGAGAAACGAACATAAGAAAATACAAAGGAAGAAAGGGAGGAAGTTGGATGCGGAGACTGGAGGAATTATAATTTTACGAGTGATTACCTCTGTGAAAATATTCAGCAGTTTTGTTAACAGACTGCACTGAGGTTTCTGGAAATTTATTTTAAATTGGATGTACTTTGTGGACGAAGAAACTGTAATGCTGCCGTCATGGTGTTTTATATCGTCGCAATTTCGTGATACAATCTTTTACAGTGTTCTTGGACCACGATGGCAGTGTTTAATTATTTGCCGACTGTTATTATTGAAATTTTACTTTGACGACGGATAATAATCAGAAATAAATTTTTATTTCAAGCAGAACGTAATTTTAAGGAGAATATTATTCCATAAATCTTTGTAAAATTATGAAATACCTCTATAAATAAAGCATAAATAATCGCGCGCAGAAACTTTTATCGTTATTCTAAATCTTCGAACGGAATGCTAAATCAGCTATTATTTTCGTCCGTCTGTCACGATAAAAGCTAATCGAACGATTCGAAGTTATCTACGAAAGCAGGTAAGGTACGTTCGGATCAAGTTTCTCGCAAATACACACGGTTAGTTCCAAGTCAAACAAGAACGCGTAACGTCAAAGTGAAACAAAGAAACGAATCCAGCCCAAACTGAAAAGCCTCCGGAAGAAAAACAAAGAAGGACGTAGAGACAGCAACTGGAGACTAAAAGAACTTCAAAGATTCTAAGGTACCCGGCAGTCAGTTGAGTCGGGGGTATCCCCAAAGAAGGAGAAACTGGAAGCTTTCTAGCCGCACGTACGCAATCGGAGTGTGGCGGGCAAAGCAACGACAAGCAAAAAAAAAAAAAAAAAAAAACACACACACAAGAAGAAAGACTAAAACGATAGGAAGGAAAACGGATAAAACGAAGGAGAGACTGCTGGTCAACAGAGGCGCAAGGGTGGAAGACTGTAGGCAGAAGTAAGCGAACGGGAAAGAGGAAACGAGAGGATGAGGAAGCCCCCAAGTATTTCGCCAACTTGGTAAGCCGAGTTGAGATCGTCCGCGCGAGGATTTCTTCTCGAGAGCTACACACACTTCTTCTCCTTCACCCTTCTGCAATTCTTCTCTTTCTTTCTTTTTCTCGATCATGTAGCTTTGTCACGCCATGGATGCAAGTATTTCGCAAACAGATTAAAGACACCGAGACTGGTCGACGACAGTCGCTGCAAACAACGTATTCAAGATTCACGGAACCAGGGACGAGAAGCGGAAGATAACGAGAGAGAAAGGGAGGAAAGTGGATCGACTTGGGCGATAGCGGCGAAAACGACGTTATTTCGAGTGTGCCGTTATTTTGAATCCGATTCAACAACGCTCGCCGAAATGCGGAGAGGTGGTCGTGCTTCCACAGCGAGATCCGCTGATGTTTACGGCTACGGAATCGAGAAACTCGAATGGGAAACAGATATGGGCTGCCGTCGAGTTTCCTCCGTTCGAGTCCCGTCGAATGGTAATGGAAAATCATTTCGCCACTCGAAGACGAACGGGTCTTAGGATACGCGCACTTTCCACGATTTACAAGCATTGCCGTTTGATTCTTCCTCTGACTTTTAGCTCTGTACTCGATCGATGCGTTTACTTGGCTAAAGTATTTCGGAGTTTTAAGTGTAGAACTGGATAACAGGGTTTACGAGGAGAATGAGATCCTTGGTAAACGAAAATATGAAATTTTATCGATTTCGAGGCGTCGACGCGTTCTACTTTGAAATTCACGAAGTGGTATAAATTGTCAGTATTGTACGATGCGTGAAAACTATTTTATGGATTATTTTTGTGGGTAGTGGAAAAGGAAGAGGATGATTATAAGATATAAGTTTAAATTTTGACGAGAAGGAAATAGGAGAGCAACGAGAGAAAGAACGCAATAAACACGACGAGGATAAAACGACCGCTCTAAAGTTACTAAGCCTAAACGAGTAATAAAGTTGGCGATATTGGTGCCCGGTTTCTATCAAAGAGCAGCCGCAACGTATCAGGGTCCATCACGTATCCTAACCGGGTTGCACGCGGCGCGGCACGATATAAACTCCGTAAATCCGGTCCGGAAACGACACGCCTCGCTCTGGGAAAGTATCGCCTCCTCGCTCCTCCGAAAATTGTCTGCATTACGAAGTCCACGCGTATCCACTCCGGGACTTTATAAGATACGAGATTAAGAGGTTCCACCAACCAACGGCTTCCTTCCCCATTGTCTGCGTGTCCCCGTTCCCGGTTCTCGTTCACCGACGTTTCCCCGTCCTGGAATACAAGCGGCGGGTGGAATGGGCACTCATTCCAGACCCAAGGGAGAACAGAGACGCGGAATAAGAAGAAAAGGTGAAAGAACGTCCGATGACTGAACCATGATCAAAGATAATTTCCGATCAAAGATTAAGGATTACTCCCATGGGCCACATGGTCCGTCTAGGAATCAAAGTCCGACGAAATATAAAATGCATGAAGCGAGAATCCCCGAAGGGTCCTCACTACGAGAATCCCACTAGCGTATATACCCTCTACCGTCTGCAAACCTCCCTCCTCCCGACTCGGTCGTTCCACCCCCAATAAGAGGGATTGCGTTCGCTGTAAACGCATGTACGGACACGCGAGACGGCTGTTGTACACTTCATGCCAATAACGCAGGGCCGTCGTTGAAGATCCCAATGTTTATCTCATTTGATCGACTGCGTCTGTGTTCCTACCTTTTGATCGAGGGTAGGGACGCTTCGCGAAACTGCAGTTTTTGTAATATTAATACCGATAAATTGTGCGAACGCGTTATTGTCCGAAGAAGTGCGTATAATCCGCGACGAAAATAACTAGAACAATTGTAGAATGCGTTGCTCAAATCGAATAACTGGTACACCGATTGTATGGAACAACACTACATGGAACAATTGTCCCTTTGAGAATTGATATATTGCAAATCATGATTGACACACACTGAATAGTTGTTATCTTAATAACTTCTATTAGTTTGATGTTATAGAAATAACAAAATTATCATGGCAACATAAATTACGAGAGAACTCGAGAGTTAGATTGACTTGACAAATTTCTGACATGACCTAACACATGCCGAGTATTAAACCCATGAATACAGACTACGTTTCTCCAAAGCGTATACAATACAATATAACTTTAGCTCACAATTACCAAACTGCTAAACTAGTGTATATGCACAAAGTTCTAAAATAAAAAGCGAGCATCATGACCAATAATATTTATAGAAATTCAATAATTGTAGAAATTAATTGCTAGAGCAGAATTATTAATCGTACAAATGTATTATATATATATACAGTAAACGATATCCGATTATACAATAAAAAAAAGTAATTTCATGACGAGGGATTAGCCCTCGAAGAACCAAAGTAAATCCCGTTCAAACCTGCGACGCTGTTAAAGTTTTCCAACAAAAAGTTCAGCTTTAACGTGTAAACAGCCTAAACAAACCTGTTCGTTATATTTAGAGTAAGTACGATATCAAATCCCAAGTTAAAGAATTCCCATTATACCTGAACAAAGTTGCGTGGCTTTTGTTTACCTACCAATTGCTCGCTCAACAATAGAAAAAGACAATCCACGTATAATCAGTTAGACGCACTCTTTGATCATCTTGTCTTCGGTTTGTAATTCGAAAAAATTCTTTTTTCGAAAAAAAGAATTACGTTATTCAGTCATGAGTTTTCACCCTCTTTTATCTGACCGTTTATCTTCTAACATAAGGTAAAAGCGAGCCGAAACAGAGATATTTCACGATAATCGGATGAGAGCAGATGAATATTCAAGAACGTGTACGTGCGCGAAGAGAAAAGTACGATAATCCGTACCACAGCTGGCCCGCATCTCTGTATTTTTAGCATTTTACAATATTTAGAGGCCAAGCGAAAAATCCCAGTCGTCGTTACGTTTCTCTTTCCGATCGTTTCTCGACAAAGAACGGCATTATTAGATTAATCCAACTTATGGAAACGTAAACGTAATGAGAATGTTGCGATCGAATTCGAATATTGCGTCTCAAATACCACAATAAACGTTCCGCGAACTTCTCGCAATTTTATAAGCAATTTTCTCCTTGAAAAGTTAGATAACGTAATATTTTACAGTATAGTCAGTATAGTTTAATTTAAGTTAACGTAGAAACGCAAGAACAAAATTCTTTCTAAATTCAAACTAAGAGAAGCAGAAAGAAAATAATAATTCTTTCGTCTAAGGTGTTTCACATTGAATGGAAACTATCTTTATGCTCGTGTTCGTATTTCCGAAACCTAAATCGTATTACATAAACGCTGAGAGCAGCTACGAAGGAACCCTACGCGAAACAAACCAGAAAGAAAATCATAACAGTCAGCTCATCGGATAGCCCTTCGTCTCTAAACGTTCCTAACCCCTGAGTACGACTTCCATTCGTCGTAAATCCGGCGTAACATCGAAATATTTTCCCTTTGGCCATGCGATGTCCGCGATTATCCATAACTTAAACCAACCCACGGCTCGTGTCGTGAAAGACAAATAAGTGTTCCATATGTATAGAAATCGTTAGTATTTTTGCCACGTAGAGCGCATGCGTCGACGAGCCACATTAGATATTGATATTAGATTTAACGCGCTTACAACTGTCGCTGTACCTAATTAGGGGTGTGCTCCCCCAGCGAAACAGATGGCAACCCTCGGGCGATGAGATAATTCCATGGAGAGATTCGTTGGAGGGTGGGAAACGATAGCTACTCGAAGAAACTGTTATAGGCACAAGATACAAAAAGGAACGGAACGTGAACGAGGACTTAACGAATAAGGATGAAAAGAGAGTGAGCGAGATAAGCAAACTTAAGAATAGATTCCAAAGTAGAGATGTATGCTCATGGTCCAACCCGCGAGCCGACGTTTGTTATCAAACTCCTTCAATAATTCATCGAAATTAGATAATGCCGTGCAACGAATAGGGAGAACTCGTATAGACCGAGTCTACCTACTTAAACGTATTAAATGTACGCTAACAAAGCGGCCGAACCGATCCTGGAAACGATTTTACTCGTCGACCATCGTGAGATCTGATACCAAGACAATGAGAGGTTTTCCATATTATGTATCTGTTCTCGAAACTATCTATTTTCTCGTATTCCAGTTGCTCGATTCTCTCGCTCTGTCCCAGTGAAATTGAGCATACAAGAGAATAGTAGCACGGGAATTGAATAATCACCGCATAAAATCCGCATTCGATCGGCGGTCAGCAGGGATGATAATGGCATCTCTACGTTTCGACTTCAAAAACCGACAATATAGTCGGTGAAACAGCCATAAAAACGATTGCATTTGGAAGACGCCAAAGATGCTGTTGACGATATGAAATACGTCCGATATATGCGCATTATTTCGCTAAAGTTCTTTCAATTCGCGACCGCCGAACAATCATGATATTGAAGAATGAGCTTTGATATACATTCACGAATAAAAATAAAGTTACGAGATATTTACGAGATCTCCCGAGATATTCATTTTCGATTAGAATAATTCCAGCAGAATCAAATTTGCAAGTACCTACGAAGGAGTAAGCGCGTGGAACGAAAGATCATCGGACGAGATCGATCATTTTGATCCATAGGTTAACGCAAGTGGAAAACGCAGAAGGAAAACGATGTTACTTCCGCTAATTCGTGTCAATCTATACAAATATTGCAGGCCAAATTCGACTCGGCGAAGCACACGTCAATGAAATAGTCGCGAAAACAATGTATCGCCTATTACTCGATAACGTATGAATAACGCATGTACGACAAGCAAACACGAAAATTGCTACGCCAGCTTCCGCGTTTCTCTTTGCTGGCGGTTAATAAATCATCGTTCCACGAATACGGAAACGCAACGAGAAAGCGAATCGAGAAGCAAAGCACACGAGAAATAAAATGGAAAACAAACGAGAAAACAAACGATAAAGCAAAACGGGCGAAGGACGAAAAGCGAAACAGGAATAAGAGAGTAAGGGAGCGAGGGAAAAGATAGCAAGGGAGGAAAACAGAAGGTGGATTTAAATGACGAACCACCGCATCGTGTCGCTGACGCCCGCTATATTACCACGAAATTTATTCGTGCGCTAGTTCGCGTTCCTATGACCGCAAAAAATGTTAATTGTCGGGAGTTGAACGTAAGTACGTCGCGCGTGCAAGACAATAAAAGCCGCCCACGAACCTACAGGATGAAGAGAGATGGCGCACGCGCGCCCACCTTACCCAAAGAAAGTGTCCGAGGTGTGCTTAGGACGGCGTATAAGTATCTAGTACTACAGCTACATTAGGGCCAATTCATTTGCATACACTTTTACGTCGTTCCGCTTTCAAAAAATATTTATCGATCGTGGTTCCGCTGTGACGCGACGCCTCGCTTATGAATTATGCATAGTAATGCGCAAGACCTAGTAGCTCATTCCCGGCCGCAATTTCGCCATTGAAGTGTAATTTCACCGGCCTCGTATTAGAACCGAAACGAGCTTCTTGCGACGTCGAGACTCGCCATAAACGACGGCTATGAGAAAAGGTGTCGTTCACAGACGACCATGACCGTCACTAACATAAGAGAACTATCTACGCGACGGAGAGCACAAAGGAGCTTTGCTCGACACGTCCAAGGACAAAGGACTCCAGTCGAGATTGTTTCGCGGTTCGCAAAATGTATTTAACGTGCGTAAGTGGTTGGATCGAATTATCACCTGTGTAACTCTTTGAATGTTTACACGGCAGACAAACGATTCAGGACGAAAGACCAATATTCCAGGGATCTTGTACTTCTATATCCTGCGAAAACTTAGAAAGGGAAGTTTCGTTACACGCGTAAGACGTAAAATTTTAAAGATCGTCGAAAAGAAAACTAATCTCAACAAGCTCGAGCGAAAACAGCGAGTAAATCTATCTTACGCGTGCTATTTCGCGCGTCTGAATAATTCTACGAACATGTGGGACGTGTTCCACGTGTCATTAAGAGTCGTTCAAATATTTAAGCTTAGCTCCACACGTTTTTTCGCGCTGTACTCTCCCGTGCTTAACGTTTGATTGCATATTTACGAGTGGAAGTACATATTTGGTCGCGTGAAGAACAGTGACATTAATACGTGACTGTGTACTTTTATAGCGTCATTCATCATGATGTTCTCCCGCTAAAAATCATACGTGATACAGATACGTAAAACTTCGAATGAATGATTTACGTCGCAGTCGCGCATGAATTCACTCGATGAGTTTATTCTCGCGTGGATGGATCCTAACAGGCAGAAGGATTCTCTCTTTTTTTCGTGAAAATCCGAATCTGTATGGTGTAAACGATTTTGGATTGTAATTTTTCAAAGCCGCTTTTGCGATAGCTTTTTTATTGTTTACGAGGTGTTTGTATGCCATTGCACTACAAATTTTTTCTTCTCTTTTTGTCATGGAGAGCCAACTTATTGTATTTTAAAATAGCGATATGAAAATCTCAAAGGTAATTAATAAAGATATGAGGGAGAAGAGCACAATAAGTCGTATTTCCTGTTTTTTACACATCAATAATTTTAAGATTCAAACGTTCAATATTCAGCAATTAAACGGTGCACTTTCAACCATCGAACGGTATAAGAATAAAAAAATCAACAAAAATAGACTTATCATATTCCCATGTGATACTCGTAATTCATAAATTTCTGCAAATTTCTTTTATTGCATTTTATATTCTATTATCCTAAACAATTCTGAAAGAATTATTCGAAGTAAATAAATTTAACAGCCGTTTTTCTTTCGCAACTATATAGCTTTATCAAACAATCACGGTTTAAATAATTTTCACTCACGCGTTCGCCGAATTCCAGTTCAATTTTTACGGAAAAAAGAAACAGTTGATTAACTGAATCGGCTACTTTGTTTCTATCGCTATCGATTTGGCGCGATATCGCGACATTTATTTCTCGTCGATAAAACGGCTTTGACGCGCGTTATTTGGACATGCTAAATTTCCTAGAACACTTTAGCTGTTGTCGGTTTCCTGATTTAACGTAGCCAAAATGAAATCCGAGATTACGCGTTGATCGGACCATATGCGTTTAAATCGCCGCTCGAACAGGCACGGATAGCGCTACGAAGAGAATAAGGGGGACAGAATATATAGTGGACCGTTCATACATCGATTCTGATGAAGTTTACGATATAGATCAACACTGATCAATCACCGATCTGTAAAAGCAATAGTAACAGCTAATTTTCTCGTCACTAGTCGAAATAAACGATAATACAATCTAGCCTGACTTACGAAAGCGATTGCATTACGATTTTCAAGTACGACTTTATTCAGTCATGTGAAATCAATGGAAATATATGAAATAAAATTGATGTCATCGACAGTTAGATACTATGTATCGTGCTTTTATAAATTCGAGGTACCAATCGTGAATTATAAATTATGACTGTGTGAACAAAATTTGATAAAGCGTTTAACACTAAACTTACCAGTGTCGGTGAAATTCACCGCTTTCAAACTTCTACACAAATTTAACCATATTTAGCACTAAACCTACCGACACTTCGTGTATACCTAATTCCTACCGTGTACGGTCAAAATGACCGATGATTAAAGAAGTAATAGTTTTTATGATTTAACTTAGATAATGGTTAATTTATAACTAAATGTATATAAAATGATAAACTGTCATAAAATTTCGTCAAAATTTACTTTTGTTTAATTTCAATTATAGACTTGAATGAAATTACACTTTTAGTTATATAGAGATATATCTTATTCAACTTCGCTACATTTTTTACAAATTATCTTATTATCAAATGTACATTTGTTGCATACATATTTCCCGCATGTTAAACACATTTTCGTAATTTTGTAACCTTTACAATTTTTTACTTGACAAGTTTTTTATAGTAATGAATCTGAACTTGTTGATAGTTTTATTGCATGGTTTTTTCCCGCGATTCTTTATATAAATGTAATGTATACACCAGGTTTATAACAATTTTGTGAATTCTCTATAAATCAGCCCCATACTATAGATACCATTGCAAATTTATTGGCTCGTAAACGTTGGATTCTTTCGTTCTTCTTATCAAATCGTATAAACCTCATAATTTCAGCAAAGTCATTCCTGCTCATTGTTTTTGAAAAAAATGCAGGTCTCCAAATTTTATTCCACAAATATGAAACATCTACATTCTTTGCCTGATATGCACCGCGGACATATAACAGAGCAATAAATGCATCTAGTTCTCTTGCATCTAATTCCCTCTTAGTCGCCAATAATCTAAATACTTCTTCTTCCGTACATTTTATACGATGATCAATGATAAGATAAAATGCCGTCTTTACTTGTCCTTTCATTATATTCAGTTTAGCATATCCCTAAAAATATTATAAACTGATGTCCTGCCAGGTTTGGGACTTGCATCTATTTCTTTCCAAACTGTCCCATCGGGCCCAGTTTCGATACGTTGGTTCTCTACATCAGCCTCACTCTTTGGTGTCAATGATAATTTCTTTTCCTTTTGCCCTGGACACGAACGCTTATTTATAAATAATATTCAACTCTGATTCGGTTATAAATAGCTTTTCATGTGTTTCCATGCCGTTTTCTGTCGCTGAAGTTTCTTGTTCATCGCACACTGAACGGTCTTCTTCTATGTCCGTTATTTTTTTTGTAATTTTTTTTTGTAAAGTCTTGACATTTTTAGGGTAAATATTTATCACAGAATAACACTAGTACGGAATGCAAAATTATTGTCAAATTTGATATGCTTTGCTTTTCCTTTTACAACTTTACACAAAATGCTCTGAGATGCTTTCTGTCTGAGTTTTAGAGATAACAAAGTTAAATATCGATTGATTGACTAACAAACTGAGATGCATTCTGATCGAAAGGTCGATAGCAAGTAAGAATATGGTCTGTGACTACGATATTTATAAGAAAATATTGACTTCTCCGCCAATGGTTACTCGAGTGTGGAGTTGGAAAAAACCCGCATTTCAATGTTTTATCGCAATGAGCGATATCGCTAAGAAACTTCTAGACTTTCAGGATGCTTGTAACAATGGACTGTAAAAAATGCTAAATTTTCTAGCAGTTAGGATTATTATGGGCCTGAATTGATACGTCTTGACAGCTGGTGGCCATCTTGATCGAGGGATGGATTATTATTTATGACAAAGCTACGGGCGTAACAGTTATTATTTGTTATTATTAATTTTGTTTGTTATCTGACCTTGAGATAGCCTTTTTTTGTACTGATTGCATTTATTATAAGAGTAATTAAAATATTTTATCGGCCGGTCAAATTGACCGCCCGCGGTAGGCAAGGCAGAATACAATTTTTTCTTAGAAAATAAAAAAGTAAACTAAAGGTAAATACAGAAAAATGTATTGTATGCATGTTTCAGGAAAAGTCAGAAATTATGAAGAGATATGTTAATATTTAGTATTAGAGTATCATAATATTCGAGTATCACAGAACAAGAATAAAACATTGGATACATATTGAGAAAAAGAAAAGACGAAAGAAATGAAAAATTCGCTTACCATTGTTAGCTGCAACCGTTGGTCGAGTGTCTAGCAAGAGCAGGCACAAGACGACGAAGATAGTCGCCATCCTGGGTACGATATTGAAAGACGTTCCTTTGCTTCCCTTAACAAGCACCAGTATTTTTGGCTGCAACTTGACGAACCCGGTAGCACAAGCACGATCCGCGTAAGATACGCATCCGCAACGAACAGACACACCAACAGAGTCCCTTGTTTCCTCCGACAGCCCGTACGAACTTTCAAGGTCGTCCTCCCACTCGCGAAATGGTCCACACCGATGTTTGTCCGCGCACGTACGCCCGTTCGGATCTGAAAGCGATTTATCGGTCAGAGCGTCGATCAGCATCCACCGGAAATGTTCTCCAGAAGACCCTTCCAAACGACCTTCCATCGAAACGGATCACAGGCTGAGAACTCGCGATGTTCCAGGGTGGAACCACAGTTCCGGTCGACTCGCGCCTCTTGATTAGGTCAAGCTTTTATAAAAAATCACGTCCCTCCAGCGCATCCTAAGAGCAGTCACACGCGATAGCGAAACGAAAAAACACGCGCGCCATCGATTAACTTTGCTCCGATCGAACCCTCCGTCTTCACCACTGCCAAGTTTTACATCCGAAATCAGATACAACTAAAATGTAAAAGTTACAATGTTCACCAACGATTCCGTCCAGTAGAATGAACGCGACGGCGGTCAATCGACCGAGGCGATCCTCGATCAACCAGGATGTAAGAACGATCGAAGCACGTTCCCGCGATCGTCAAAGGACAACGACAGTTCCCCGACTGTACGCTCGGGACGCCCGGCGTCGACTGGCGTCCTCGAGTACAGAGGGGACCGCCGGTTCGGACAGACGTGCACACGCCGACGTCCTGGCATCACGGCGCATATCTCCTCCACCCCCGTAGGAGATCTCTCACCCTTTACCGAAGCAAGCCAATCGCCGCTTAGAAGTCACCGCCCATCGCATCACGGAGTCGGTACCGCCCCCGAATTAAGATTTTCGACTTTTCTTAGTCCCAACCCGTTTCGACCAAAGCGTCGCCCGTGCCTCCGTGTCTCTTGCTTTTTCTTTCTCTCTCTCTCTCTCTCTTTCTCTTTCTCTTTCTTACGCCCTTTTTCCAACCACCCCGACTTTCGCGGTACGTTTCACACGCGCACACACCGCGCCGATTCAACATGCGAGCAACGTGCCACCGCACACAGCCGGTGGAAAAGGAAACCGCCAAGAACGCGGCTAATTTCAACCTTCTGCGGAAAATGTGCTTTTCCCTGTTTGGCTCGTCTGGAGAGCGGCTGCGGCCGTACACTGACAGACCATCCTATTTACAACAGACCAGCCGAGAGACTACAACCAAAGAAAGAACGTCTCCGAACAGTCAAAACGTGAATGTTTACTGACTATTTTGATAAGTGGCGAGACGATATTTTCTTCGAGCGAACTCCGGGAATTTTCACAGGAAATGACACGATACCTCGTATCCTACAGCGTTACTGGCAGGCGACTGTTGTTACTTACGTTTCCGTTGAATACAGTACTAACCATGGATTCGTACATACAAATTTCATACAAATAATGGAACGTTCTCTTATTAAATTAACAAAATTGATAAAATAGTTTAACAATACCTGACAATGTTCGATGCACCGAAAGAAAAATTTCGGTTTTTACCAAATATTCGAAAGTGTAAGCATTGTCTAAATCGAGAAAGATACAATACATACCACGATATTATGATCTGTTCGCAACTAAAAGAAATACGAGAAAACGCAAGAGAAAAGCGAAGATAAATATTTACGGTTGATGCGGAATCGCCTAGAATGTGACTGTGGCACCATTAGAGTAATAGTACTCATCCTTTATCAAAAGCAAGTTGCGGATGTACCTACTGTACGCTTATTTCGTATGACGTTTCATTTTCGTGAAAAATCGTCGGCGAGTTTTCTCGCGTGAAATAGAGCGTGGAACTACCGCAAACTTCTGTCATGGATACTTTTAAACTGTGATTTTACATCGTTTATATATTTTGCTGTGAAAATTTACAGGCCCCACCGTTTAGATATCCTTTCCCCCTTTTACAAAAACGTTATACATATTCGATTGTGTTATGGGTTTGTACAAGAAAGAATTATTCTCGAATGTTCTGATCTAATTATTCTACGACTTACTTGCAAGAGTATCTCATAAAAAATTTGGACATTACGTTTTCGAATTTAAATACGACAGTTTGACCTGCGAAAATAAAATTGAAGTTTACTTCAATGCGATGCAATTCGGAATGGAAGATGGTGCTCTCAGAAGACTAGATGCGCACGATAACCATTAGTTAATTTAGATTGGCTTATCGGTAGATATGGCGGGAGTTATGATTCTGTTTACGAACGATCGAGAGAAACGTGGACCAAAAAGAATCGAGTATCTTCAGACATAGCAAATTCAATAAAACAGTTCAGTTGGATTTTCTTGTCAAAGAAGATTTTATCTATACTCGAGCACCGTATAATTTCTATGGTAATGCTAATTAGATACTTACATAACCATAAACTTAAAGTGTCAATGACTTATGGGATCATGTAAAACGTAAAGTCAAAACTAACAACTATGAGAAAGGTAGTATATAAACAAAAATTTATATTTTCGCAAGCAGATATAGACGGTACGAAGCTGTTAATTATGTGTCAAAAGATTTCAATGCTTTTGCTTAAACTTTTACGTCTAGTTCGCGCAGAAAGCCATCAAAGCGTCTTGTTGGTTCGGCGCAGACAAAATATTTCGTTCCTGTTAGAAAAGTACCAACGAGTAGAACGAATATTTCGAAAAACTTTGCCAAATATTGAAACTCGATGTCGAAGTTTCCGCGTGGAACTGAAGCATATTCGGTTTTTCCATCGCAGTACGTGAACGACGTGTACAGCACGAATATGCGGTAAAATGTGAACGCACGTAGCAACAAAATAATATTTTATCAACGTATGTCCGCGTTGGAGCAACGAAAATATAGCGCAGAAATTAACCGGAATCGGTAGGCGGGAAATATGCGCAACCTTTCAAATATTTGAAAAAGCACGACCAGCTGAAGTTTATCCTTTTACTGGATAGAAACCAATATTTGCCAAACCAGTTATAAATATATGCCTCGAAGATCTCTGTAAATTTATTTATACGAATATGCAAAACGCTCGAACGAAAATTTGTAACGGATTGATTTATATCGCGTATTAGTGTACAAAGATCTTCCTTATTTTACTTTACTTCTATCGTCGATAGTTTCTATGATTTATCAATCATTGTAGAAAAATTGTCTCCATATCATTGACGTTTAGAAAACAGCCGTAGCAAGGATTCATATGTTTGGAATATTTTTAACTCACTTAACGTCACTTAGCTTCCCGACTAAATAAGTATAATAAAAATATTTTTAAATCACTTCTCAAAATATCAACTTCATCATTTTGAACGCACTTGCATCATCCTTCATCGCGATATCACACGGCGCAAACTTTTCTAAACCAGGCTAAAATTAATGGCACGCATGGATGGTCGCATGGTAATAGTGTACATAGATCCATCTGAAGATAATTTAATAGGATCGGCAGGACACACTGCCATGCGAAAACATTGCGTTGACGAAATACGCGAAAAACTCCCTGTTACGACCGTTCGCGGAGAGACGTGATCGCGAGATAGCACGTCAACGAGAGTTGTAAATTCTCGCTACGATCATGTTAATCGACGCCGCGAAATAGTCGTTCCCCTGTTTCGTTTAGGATAACAGAGGTGGTTTAATGAATATAGCACTGTATTAACACTAATAAATTGACGTTTATTTCAACAACTTATTAACTAGAAAGATATAAATGGAACAACAAAAGAAATGTAACTACGTAATGCGCGATATAAGATATGTATTGACTGTTTGGCTTCTCGAAACGTTCTGCCCGCCCTTCGATTTGTTGGTTTTTTCTGGAAGGCGACCCCCACTACGTTCGGATCACGCCACATTCGTTTACGCCAGATAAAATAACGGCCACGAATCGACGTTTCTGGAGGTCGCTCTGCTTAATGAACCATGCGCTTGCCACTACAATGTTTATTTGCCGGGCAGCCGCGACGATCCGTCCGCGACATTATAGTGCCGCGACCGACAGTTAAGAATATGATCTATGGCAAGCCGCATGGCGTAACACTCCCTTAACATTAGAATTAATACTCCAGACACAAATCCAGGAATGTCTACAATTTTGACAGTAAAGGGAGGTAAAGTCGGATCGGCGTCGGCGTTTGGCAGAAACAGAGACGTAGGGATCGAAGAGTGGAAGCAACTGAAGAAGAACGGATGCAAAAAGGGTAGGTTAGAGGGTGGAGCACGGCTCTTTCATTTCGTTGATGTAAGTTTGAAGGTTCGTAAGTCTGACGGGCAACCCGTTTTAGGCTTGTCCGCAGATAGCCTCCGAGCGAAAGAAAGGTAAACCAGCCTCTCAATCTCGGGCAAAGTATTTTCTTTCATTGGCATTGGTAACCTCCGTTCTTCGTCCATAGGTTTCTGCGGATTCTGACATCTTCGATTCCGCGTTGATTCAACGTTTGATCGCATGATTTCGTTGGTATAGCTGCAACCACGTGATTATCGCGCAAAAGGAATTTTCCCCTACGAAACGATTAGCCGTCACCCTTTACCATTCCTTGTGCAACCCCTTCCTATCGACTTCTGATACGAGTTCGCTCCACTTTCGTCATTAAGAGAAACTTCTGCGGTTTCACGGGGACGCGGATGCCAGTAATATCTTTAAGAGAGTTACAACGCTGTGAAATGATAACCGCTGTCACGTCGGCAATAATTTCAACACTGGGTTATCGATGTCATCGTTGCACGATTTATTCGCGCTTAATAGCTGTGACGTTGATCATTCTTCTGATCGCGAGAAGGGGCGACTCTAGATGGCGAGCAATAGGAGATCGATCGTTTAATATGTCGTAAAACAATAAAATGCTTCGAAGAATTCAATAAAAACATAATTTGTAAAAGTTGACGTAGGACAGCGTTTAAAATGAAATGTTGAAATTTGTAGAACGAATCGTTGTAGCAAATGTAGGAGATACAGTAAGACGTCGAGCGTATCGTTACAGGAGGGGAGGGGGAATGGAAACGAAAAGAAGAAAATGATGTGACAATCAGAGAAGAGGTTTTGCCTGGGACACATCTGGTCTCTTATTTTCATTTTCTCCCTCAAATGATTTCCTTCATTCCGTTAACTGAAAAACTCTGCGCGTGACATGTTGGGGGCGCGTCACCGTAGCCCTTGCAATCCGCTCATGTTAAAGAAACCCGCGAAAAAGCAATTAAATAAGAACTTTTATGAGGAAAGTTTCAACGGATTAGCCAATCCTTTTTTTATCTTGGCTTCTTTTCTCTTCGTTAAAATTTACTTTGCAAGTTAACCGCGGCTCGCCTTCAACGAATGATAATGACGGAGACTGCTTCCTGTCAGTAAAATTTCCAAGTCGCCAAAACTTTAAATCGGACCTTTCCGCGAATGAAAAAAAGCAGCAATTTCGGTTAATAACCAGCCAAGAGGATCGAATCGAATTACCTTCTCGAGAAACATCTGAAACTACCCCATTAATTGCACGGACTAACCTCCGCTCCTTTCCCTTTTTCTCTTATTATTTCAAAGACAATTTGATTCAACGTTATTTCGCTTATATCACGTATCGTTTCCCCGAGGCCGACGTTTGAGTTCTGGATCGATCCAATCGTATCGTCTCAGCTCGCAGAAGCATTATCTCCGGCAGAACAGACTAAAGACTTGGACAAACAAAACTACGGCATAAGCGGCAGACAATCCCACTTCCTAGTCCCCGAGACTTTACAGCCAATTAAGACACAATACAATTGATCAGCGACTATTCAAACGATGAAACAATCGAAATGTAATTGCGTCGTCCCGATCCTTCTGAATAGCAATTCATTTTCAAAAGAATGTGTTACCGCCCTCTTTCTCGCTTGTTCCTTCTTCCTAGTCTCTTTGTCCCTCTTCCTCTCGGTCTTTTTACCCCCTTACCCCCATTTCGCTTCTTTTGTCCGTACGAAATCCTTTTACCGAGTGCACATACCCTGCCAAAAGTTAAAATTTTTAGCCTTCTACGTGTCAATACACTCTCTTGTCGCACGAAGCCTGTCACGTAACTACCAGTTTTATATTTCAAACATATTTTGCTCCTATGATTAACGAGAGTTCTTCGTTCGGTCCCCGACGATCGAGCAAATTGGCTGCAATAAAATCGAAATTACAGTAATACGCGTCATGGGATCCCGATTCGTTCCTTTCGTGGGGGGTATTACGAGACGTAGGGTGGTCCCCATGGAGAACAGGCGATGGATCGACGTACGCGTCGGGCAGAAAAATGTCCAAGTTCGAATATTTTCGCGCTCACGATTTGAATTCTTAAGTTTGTGAATATCGTGGCTTAAAAGAGGTAATTTTTTATTCGATAAAACTCGTTGTTCAAACAATTTAATTATCTTTTCGTTACGTCGATCCTTTACCCGTATATCGATTTAACATTCAAAAAGGTGTAGTCCGAAAGAGAGAAATGTCCGATCAATCCGCAGAGCGAGCACTTTGCAAATGGCTAATAA
The DNA here is from genome assembly GCF_011952205.1 of Bombus bifarius. Taxonomy (NCBI): domain Eukaryota; kingdom Metazoa; phylum Arthropoda; class Insecta; order Hymenoptera; family Apidae; genus Bombus; species Bombus bifarius. Next base: position 318,320 of record NW_022884517.1, on the reverse strand, counting down.
ACCGATAAAAACGCAGAATTCGCGAACGTGCTTCTAGAGTGTTGACAAGAGTGATACCTATCGGACGATGTCCGTGTCGGACCACGTGGGAACAAGCAAGTCCAAAAACAGAGAGATAGAGCACGACGAGGACCATTCACCGACGAGACCGTTGTTGTTGCGTCCAGGCTACGCAGAGAGGCTCGGTTGCATGCCTACATAAAAAAAAAGAGACACGACATCGTCGAAAACACTTTCGGAAAAAAACAGACAGTGCAGAGACAAAAAAGAACAAGGCTGGAAAAAGCTTCTTGTCGAACAATGGGAACGACCCCTGACACAGTAAACAAGAAAATGTAGACTAAGGGCAGAATATGAAAATCATTATATCAGCTGAGAAGTAGGGATAAAGTTGGAATTTAAAAGAAAGAAGAATCCGAGAGGAAGAGGAAAAGATGAGAGAAAATTGGAAAAAGTGGAGAAGATAATAAAGTGAAGAAAAAACGAAATATTTTTGTACGTTATAACGAGATCAGGGAGGACACGAGCGTTGATATTTCGGAACAGCTTTCGAGCTGGTAGCTTTTAAAATCTGTCATCGGCTCGTATTAACAGTTACGCATTCCGTACCGGTACGAATCGCACATGCATTGTTCCCAAATTGCTTTCACATCGCGAAAACAAAAAACGCTACACGTACGGAATACCAAGCATACACGTTGTCGCGGATTGTCCTCTTACTTGCATCCCCTCGTACGAGTCGGTTCGAATAGAAAGGCAAAAATTTGTTTTATAGGAACGAAAATCTTTTTAAACTGCTTAACTCTCAACTACTCGAACTATTCGAATTTGTACAAACGACGTAAAACGAAACGCGCTGAAAACTAACTAAGCACGATCTTATAATCGTACGATTTTTTATTCAATATGTTGTCGATTATAAAAAATTGCATACACAGCCATCGATCGTTTGGGAAGCAGATGAATAGAGAGAAGAAATAGACAAATTATTTATGTTATATGAAATAGACATACACTGAAAAATTGAAGTATGTGATAGAACACGATAGCGTTTTTCCTTTCCAGATGTACTTCTATTAACCAATCGACCACCTATGGAAAAGCTGCCGAAGCAAAAAACGAATGCTAATAAATGCTTCAACGTTAGCATATGGTGCAAGGATGAAGCGTGGCGGTATAAGTGTTTCTATCACGTAAGTCTGGTGGCAGGATAGCGAGCTCGCTAATAGTGCAACGATTTATGAAGACTTCAGCGTGTTGGGTGGGCGAGTGGGCGTACAGCAACCCTCAAAATTGATTAATGAACAAGCTCGCTGATCGGTTCGATTAAACCAGTGTAAACGAAAGGACGACCGATAAATATCTGCCGATATAAACGTCGACATTGCGTCCTGACTTTTCCATAAATCACCCGTTGACAGGGTATACGTGCCACTAAAACGTGTTAATTCGATGAGTAAGAAATACCGTACTATGGTTAAATGAGAAGTAATCGTAGTAACTGCGATATAGTATACGAAGTTTCTATATTATTGGCGTATGAAATATTTTCTCTTTACTCGACAGGTGTAGGAAAAATATGAAGAAAGATCATCTTTGAAAGGTAGTACTGTGTGTTGAATCAATGGTAGAACTTTGCGTCAAGTTTTCTTCTGTCTCAGAAAGTACGAAGTGTTTTACGAAAATAGCAAACAAGTATCGAAGGATTGAAAATTGTTTCTGGAAATATATCTTCTTTAGCTTCATGGAAATAACTTTGTTGTAAAAGTAAATAAAATTAACCTTTCCAAAAAAAAAGACGCGTAAACATTTGATATGTTTCACAAATGCTCGATTTACTTTCTTTATTTCAAATATTTAACGTGCAAATATTGGAACGACACACCGCCCGCGTTCAAAGCGTATAAAAGAAACAATTTACTCTGAATAAATATTTAAAAGATTAAAGGAAAAAGCGACAGGTAGCGTCGAAATGAGATTTATATATGGAAAATCAATTTGAACGCGTAACTTCTGGCTGGTGTACGTCTGACTTAACGTCGGAAGAAGGAAAAGTTTGTACGCGTGTTCACCCTTACGTGTGTACAGACGGCACACGTGAAGAAATAGAAAAATAGGGGAAGAAAGAGAACGTGTGAGTATATCGCCACGCGGAGGCTGTCGCTGACAGTCCTGTCTTCTCAAGCAAATTTCACTTTTTGTCAACGAACGGCCGTTTGAAAAGAACGAATATTGGATTCGATTATTGCGTCTTCAACCTTCGCAAAAATCTCGTTTCCCGAACTCCCACCACAAGGCGGCTTATCGGGACGTTAATATTACGCCAGACCTATGAAACAATTCAATTACATGTATTGTCTTCATTTGTAAAACTACATCGTTAGAAAAAATACATTTGTATGTACATTTAGCATGAATGAGCAAAGTTGTCAAAGTCGATAGGTCAAGATACGAGATATTTGCCAGTGCTCCTTGTATTTAAAAATATATTTTACGAAATTACTCGTGCTAAACATTAGCATAATGTATTACAATGGCATTTGCTTTTGGACAAACGATATCTAGATTTATTTGACGCTAAACACGACGAGTTAAAATCAGTATAGAGGCTGCACCGTGGTCGACCGAATTATTCGCGCGACGAAACACTCATCGCGTCACACGCGAAGTATCAACGAATATAGTTTAACAAACAAGCGGTTGACAAAACTCCGGAAACGGGTTGCATTAAAATTAACGGTGACCCGTAGTTGGCTATTCGGCAAGTTTCGGATTAACTTCATCAACGCGCAACTAATAATTCAAGCGTCTGGCCTGTGGTTTCGCGCCGAACTGCTACTTTTCCATCGCATAGTGAGGAAAACCCCACCGCTTTGCTTTGCGATGAAACAACTCGATAAAATTCATTTAGATCGAATCTCTTCGCGAAAAGTAACGATCTATTATTAGATATTTGCACGATTCGTTTTCACTTGTCATTCTGGATGTCTGTTGGCCCCTTCGACCGAGATTCGGCCGAAAACTCACGGTGACAGTGAAGCGCGCTAATAGAGATACGCATGCATACGTAACATCGTGAATGCCACGGCGTCGAAATAGTGGCATAACTGCATCGAGAGAATGCTATCCAGCGTCCATTAAAATGAACACTCGAAGAAAAGAGAAATGAATCCGAAAGGATTACAAGTTGGATGCGATCGGACATACAGAATGACGGATCTGATAACGAAAACTGCGCGCACCTTTCACCGACGTTTTCGACAGACGTGTAAGTGTTCGTTGGTCAGTCACGCGAAAAGAATTCGCTCGACGACACACGCCATAAAAAGATTCAAACAGAAAAAGAGATTATCAACGAGTAATTATCCATCCATTGTCTTTCTCTTTTTCCTTTATATACAGGGTGGTTGGTAACTGATGGTACAAGCGGAAAGGGGGTGATTCTACGCGAAAAAAGTAGTCGTATAGTATATATATATATGGTGGATGCAAATTTCTGTAGATACCAAAATAATCTTTTTTATTTTCTCTCTGTATTATTTTATATTAGATGTTATCATCTATTATCTATCATGTTATGCTAATGTTCTGCCGTGCCGCTGAATACGCAACTGACGAGTTAACGAAATGACTATGACGTAACTAGAAGAGAAAAATGATAATAGCGGAAACTTAATAAGCATCGAGGAGAAGATCCACAAGGCAGTGTGAAAAAAAGAAAGACAAGGAATTTGAAAATATTTGAAATGGAGTTTTCTCCTTTAATATTGTGGGACGCGACAGGTTAGTCGACGCGAATGAAGCAGGGCGACGTCGGAGGTGCGAACAGAGGGGTAGCTAGCGCGGCAGGAGAAGGGACGAAACGGGGTGATTCAGCAAGGCGGGGTGTTAGTTTCCTGGTCGGATATTAGCTGTCACGCGGCTCACTGGACAGGACACCAGACGTATATACAGAGAGTGGAATCGGTGTAAAGGTAGCACAGTGCACCTAAGCAAGGTGGACGGTCGACATTGGAAGCTTGCCACATTTATGTATAGAAAAGTCTGATCGTACCAGCAGACGTTACGGAAACCGGATCGGGCATGGCAACGAATGAATTCCTAGATTCCAGATTCATTCTTTCGTTTGCTCCGGCCAAAACCAGGCCTTCGGTCGTTCGAAAACGTTCGATTGACCGATTCACGATTACAGCCGGCTCCGTATCGGACGGCTTTCGTTTAAAAGGCATAACTCGCCCCTGATAAGAACAGAGTGACACAGATAAGAAGTCCCCGTTCCGGTCAACATACTGATCGTCGAGCTGAGTGGAAAATCCCCTTATCCGACGTCGAAGAAAATTGTAGTTTCTCTTTTAAAGTAATTACTGTTATATATCTTTATGAATATAATTAAAGAAATCGAATTTTCGAAAGAACGGTTCCCAAGAACTCTCTCTCTCTCTCTCTCTCTCTCTCTCTCTCTATCTCTATCTCTATCTCTATCTCCATCTCTATCTCTATCTCTATCACGATATATAAGAAAAGTTGCTTTAAATACTAAGAATCGATCAATCATTCGTGTCTGGAAATCTCGCATACATTAGGGAAATTGCAAAATACGCTATCGTCAAAGCATCTTAATGAAAGTGTCTAACCGACGTTCATCCCCGCCAGATATCCAACATAAACTACGGCCTACGTTATAACTCAGGTTCGCCATACGTGATGCAATGCAGCCCAGGTAGTCACTGGAATACCAAACTACTCGATCCACCACCTTTTTCCCGCCACACTTCTGTTCACCGCATCCTCCATCCTCTCTTATCCTCTGAATGCCTCGTCTACGCAGCACTTTTTCTTCGTGTTCATATCGAATCCCGACCATGTGTCTACATGCTCTCCCGTCTCTGTCGCAGTTGCACACGATGAAATTCATTTTCACGTGTAGGGTTTACATCCTGAATCTACAAAATATAGCCTCGCCACGTATCTTCGCGCGACCGTAGGCTGCATGCAATGTGGTTGCAAATTTTCCTCCCTTCGTCGCGCGCATGTTGTTAAGTATCGGGTAAAAAAGAGGAAGAAGCGAAGAAACCATTGATCGTATCGTGACAGGGTGGTTACGTGCTAGAAAAAATTGTAGGGATTGTTTGGGATAAATATTCGAATCATTAACAATAGGCAACCATTATTTATACTTTACACTTTGCGCTGAAAAATTATTTACGTCAACTTTTCCCTCAATTTTTTATTATAGACACTTTTGACTTTCTCACTTCTCTTTCATGCTATGCAATATGCGATGTTACGCAAATTTTATTTTTACAAATGTCTAAGTACTATTTGTTATATTGATGGAAGAAGAATTTGTCCCTCGTAGTGAATATTTTATGGCTATATTGATTTTACTATTGCTACTGATGAAACGTAATGTAGAACAGATTTAAAAAGAAATGATGAATGTCTTTAAATCGTAAATTTTTGTAAATTTGAATTAATTAATTACGATTATAAAACGAAATATTCGCGTCTTTGCGCGATTTTTCGGAGAAAAATCGAGGAGCGAAGGCATCGTTGTAAAAATGAATAATTTTTTATTCAGCGGTGTTGCTTCAGCGGAGAACGGAAAGCACGAAGAAATTACGTCGCGTCTGAAAGAAAGCTGAGCTCGTGAAATCTTGGATGGCCAGTATCATCGAGTAGAGTCACGGATGTTCCGAGACCAGCGAATTTTTGAAGGACGAAAAGACGAGTTTGCCGAGTCGACGAAATCTGCGCGGCCAAACGGGAGGGCCACAAAATCGAGGAATTACTCTTTGCCATCGCGTCGCAATGAATGCAAACGCGGCCGTGTTTACTCGAAATATCGAACGCCGCAAAATGTCTTCGTTCTCCACGTTTTTCTTTTATTTTTCTTTGTGTTGCCTGATTATCGGCAAAAAATATCTTATCCAACAAACTTGCAGATGCAGATATGCAGTGTAAACGAAGCAACGCACCACTGAAAGGCAAAAGCTCTTTTTCGTGGAATTTGCGAAGCTCGAGCCGCGATAATTCGTTTCGTTCCGAGAGAAGCTGATTTTAACATCGATTTAAGGAATCCGAGCGAAGGGAAATAAAACATTTCCCGGAATATTTAATTGTTCGAGATGGCGAGACGGATTGAGTTATGGAATTAAAGGACAACCTTTAAAACGCGATTCCGACTGATAAATTGAAGGATTCGCTGCTGTTTTTAGACCGATTCCTCCGGATCGATACTCAATCGGGAGTAAGTAATTGGTAATGGACTTTGATTTTAAGTCGAGGTAAAGGATTCTATGCTAACTTCACCTTATTTCTTCCGATTTCGTACGTTATTATTTTTAGGTACTAGGTATTTAGAAAAGAAGGCAATAACAAATATGAACGAATATAAATTCCACTGAAATTTTGAAACTACGAAAATTCGGATGTTACTCGGCACTTATCGTTAGTTTATAGAATGAAATATTTATGGTGCTGCTATGCAAATGACGAAAAGACGCGCTTTGATGGTGCAGATTTTACTTTCTTGTGAGTTGGATGAAAAATGTTAAAACGAAGTTAATCATACTTTATCCAAAATTACGTTTACGTGAACAAATTCATATCGAAGATATTAAACATTTACTATAGAGTAGTGATATTTTCATTATAACATCATTCATGAAGTAGTATCTATTGTTATTAGAACGCTAAAATCTTTGCAAGAAATCTTATCTAAAGTAAACTTGATTTTCACCATCACACGAATCTTGGATAAATCCGACGATATAAAACAATAAAGAACGTTTTCTTCTGGAAAGAATAACGCTATAGCGTATCCAAGGAAGAGCTTAAAATCAAAGCTGGCGCGAACAAAGTTCTACGAGGTAATCGTACGGGAAAACGAATCGATGAACGAATACGCCATTCGGTAACTCAAACAAGCCTCGGTTATGATTTTAACGCGGCCAGATAGACCGATAGATTGGTTGAAAGAGGTGCTGATGGAACCGATGCAGTCGAAGGATAGCTCCATGTTGGAGAAAACTGGTCTGATACAAGCCAGCCTGGTTTGCGGATATAGGTAGCTCGTAACAGTTACGAACCCCTAGGTTCGAGGCTAACAGGCTTCCTTCCATCCTACCGTACGAAGCCGTGGATTGGAGTAAAGAGATGGCTGCCGGTGAACTCGAAGGTTGCACAGATAGTTACGGGGGTTGGGGGTTGAACGTGATCTTTCATAGCTGCTTGATTGGCCCGACCAGTGGGCGAAGCTATTGTCCCGTCTACTAGCAAATCGTACCACCGCCAACATGACAAAATATTTAAGCTCTTGGTAAACTGGCAACAATAAAAGGAGACACGTTGATGAAATCAAGATCGCAGGAAAGTTGTGCGCCGGCTGACCCTGCACGTCTACACGCTCGACGGAGACGCACGACTCGAGATCCCAATGCCAGAGAAAAACAGGCGCTGGATGAAGGATGTATATGTATACTCAGTGCCGAGGGAACGGCACAAGGGTAGGAAAGGAGAAATAAGAGGTCGAGCCCCGTAAGGTTGTGCGCCGCGTTGCGTCGTTAACGTTATGAAATTAATGCGTCCCCGGGGAGACGGGCCGGGATGACGTGCCGAGATGACGGGTCACAGCTCGGTTAAATATTCTCGATACTTGAGATTTCGGTTTAAGCTCCGCTTCGACGACTTTCATCATATTTGGATACGGTGAATCGTCAAATTAAATGCGTCGAGCTGTTATATAAACGACATTGCTCTATAATAAAGATAAAAATTCTCGAGTAATGACGTTCTATTCTTGGCTTTCCCATTTATCACACATTCATTCTAGAAACATGGAGCTTTAAAAATATTTTTTCTTTGTCACCTTCGTTTTCCTAATCTTCCGAGAACGAAACGCAAACGCTCGTATTCGCGTACTTCCCACTCGCTAGACGACTATCCAGTCATGTCGACTTTTATCCTCCCCAAAGTCACGAGTAATCATACTTTGCTCGAAATGTACGATCGACAGGTGATTCGCAGCTAGTACTTCGAACTACCTGGTCGTCATGGATTGCAGCCAAAACGGCTATGAGAAAAATAAGGAAAAGGGACAATCGTAAAGAACCGGACAGAGCGAAAGGGAAAGAAACGGACCGTGGGTATGTGTGCATTCTCCAGAGGAAAAACGAGCAGAGTCGTGGCACCGCTCGTAAATACTAGGCATCCTACCGTTGATTGGGGCGTGAATCTTCCGAGTAAATATATATCTATGTACCGTACACACGTATGTACTACCCTAAACTGCCAAGTTACTTTTGGTCACGCGAATGCGACCACCAATACACTGATTACGCCACAGCAGCTTAATTGATTCCAGACCAATCTGGAGGTCCTTGGGACTGTTCCACATTTTGAACTTTTTCTATTTGTATTCTCCCTTCCTCCAATTCCTGCTTCTCCTTTGATTTTTACCCTACTGCTTTTCGCTCACTCCCTGAACTCTATGTCTCCGGCAGTCTTCGATTTTCTCGATGTAATCGAGCCGCGGCCGTCCGTTTCGCAAGTTCCGAAGAAATCACCGTTAGTTTCTGATCCGCGAAACTGCTAATTTCTGGCAATAATGTTAAGTGAAGGAATGTGGAAATTTCAGAGATTATATATATATCAATTGTTTTTATATTTAATTATTAATTTAGATTCTAAAATGATAGAATTTTGAATTTTCTACGAAAGGTAAAGGCATTAATCTTAAGGACATCAATAATAATGAGTATGCCACCCGAGTATAATTCCCGAACGAATACCTCTTTCTCCGTAAAACCTAATTAAAAAGCAAGGAATAACAAGGAAAAAACATATGAGAACATCACACTCGCGCTACGAAATATTTGAGTACCGAAAAAGCATCTTTTCTTGGAACGAGACAAACAAAAGGTGCAACACATCCGACTACATTAATTATGTCTCGGTGCTATATATTTTATTCCCAGCTACGCAACATACGCAACAGTCGACCATGACGAACTGAAAAGGAGATTAAGCAGTTCCCGCTTGTCGACGATACAAACGTAATGATGTACGTGTTCGTTCGTCGGACCTACCCCCGTTCCCACCTCATCCTCCTCATACCATTCGCTCTCACCCCTCGAAATCGTTCTACTGTTTCGTCCAGTCTTCGTGGAAAGGTTCTCGAGCTGGCTGGTTGGAACTTGAAGCGTGCAGCTAGTTTCGCGAGCGTAACGAGAAGTAACAGCTGCAGCGAGTCGGGAATGTATCCAAAAGATCGAGCAGACGAAAGTAATTATGCACGATATATCGAGGCTGTACCCCTCGACATCTCACCGCTGGTTTCTTAAATCTGCGGAGAAACTTCTTGATTTATCGTTTCGACCGCCTGTTCGAGATGCTTGATGTCCACGATGCATTTTGCAGAAAGTAACCATAATAAGCGTAGAATAGCAATTCTATGGCAAATTCTCAACTTACGATCACAGTCATATCACAAATACTCTCGTTTCGTCGATCCGGTGGATACCACAAAAATTTTCGTGACCTTCTGAATTCAAAATTTCGATAATCGATGTAAAGAAACATAAGGGGGATTTATGTTGAACTGTGTTCTTCGTTTCTTAGTACTATTAACTAACTTTGTGCAACGCAGAAAGCGTTGGATCTCGACACGTACATACCATACGAAGTACGTCTGACTACGGACGTACATTTTCTACTCGCTTCTCCGACGACGACTCGTACGTGCCATCCATTCTGTAATCGATTCAACCGCGCGATCTCATTGAAACTGTTCGACGCCTTCGCAGAAGCTCTCGGTTTCAAAAGAAAATTCATTAAATGCCACGACTTCGGTAATTCCCCACCCCAAACAGTCCGTACAAGTGTCGACCATAACGTAGATGTTTGCATGTGCATGCACACTGCAATAGCGAGCACAATGTCCATCGAACGCACGGATATTCACCAACACCGAGAATAATTCCTATCGTGAACGTACGTGTACTATATTCACGAACTCGGTATAATTCTCGTTGCAGCGACGAATATATGTATATCTATAAGCGTAGTATTCACAGACGATGTACGTGTACGTTCGTCTGTATGTGTCGGTGACCACGTACATAAAAGAGATCCGAGAGTTAGGCGGCGGGAATGAGGTCGTGGCTAAGGTTGAAAAGGGACGAAGGAGGGTTGGCAATGCCGCGCCACGCCAGTACCTGGAAGTAAAACAGAAGGAGAGAATGTTCCGCGGGAAATAATTGATTGTATTAGGTGAGTTAGTATTCTGGCTGCGGATTGCGCGGCCGAACTCTTGCCGCGCAAAGCTCTCCGGCTCAACCCGCCATGCGTCTACGTGTAATGTACACGTGTACGAACGTGTGCGATGTGCTGGTGCCGATGCGCCTGTGTACGTTCATGTATAGCTCAACGATGCGGCCAATAGCAAATGTTTGCTCGAAATCACGAATCTTGCGACCACTGCACGAGTGATTGGCTGAACGTTCGAGATATGATAATCACGGCTTTTAATACGACCGCGTAACGAGTCGAAACTGCAATACGGTACAACGATGCTGGACTATGATCAGACGTAAGCTTGGCGATCGAGATCATATGAAGGACTACGATGTTACAACAAGTATGTATCTTACGATATACAACATTTAGATAGCTGAGATTAGAGTCTATGCGTTCTCCTGAAAAGTTTCGAACGCGGTATGACGGTTTGCCACGAGATCGAGGAAACAGCCTAACATTCATCTCTCGAAACATTTTAAAACGCTGTCGGCTCGGAGAATGCAGCTGACTTTCTCGAAGGACTTGTAATTGAATCGTAACCCAAATCCGCAGATCGGCAAACCGGTGGCGGCCTAACGTTACCGATGTTGTTCGAGCGCGATTGAAAGAGAATTGGTAAGGAAGGGACGCGAAGGGAGAGAATGAAGGAAAGCAGGGAAACAAAAAGTGAGCGAGAAGGTGAAGCAGGAGAATGGAGATGATAAAGAAGAAGAAGACGAAGAAGTGGCACGATCGATCAAGTCGCGACTTTCATAGAAACGGGCAGAAGATTTTGAGAAGGGGAAAAGGAGGGGGGAGGAAGCGGTCTGTCGGTATTCGATGCCTATACACATCCAACCAGGTGTAGAGAGGCATGAAGCAAGCCGTAAGTAAGCTGTAAGCTGAAGCAGACCGTGGGGGCTGGCTCGGGCTGGCTCTGACTGGCAGGTTTCTTCATCGGAGAAGTCACCGGAAATGATGCTTCCTCGGTACCGAGGATATATTGTCACAGCACGTACTATGAGACGTATCCTCAAGCGCGTCAATAAATGTACGATCGACGAAAATATACTTTAAATATGAAACAGTCAGGTGCAGGGCCCTCGATCCCCATCGAGATGACTCCCGACAGCAACATGCCTTGAACACGCTTCGGTATACCCTCAACCTTTCCTCTTCTCCGCTTCTGTGAATCTGCCGGTTTTCTCCAACTTTTGTAACGGTGCGCCGCAACTTTCCTAGTTTACTCGTACGTACATACATACGTTAACAGATACTTGATAATCTGCTCTTTATTTTCCTTCCGTGAGTCAAACGACTGCGTTTACTGTCAATCACTTTGCGATCAAATGATTAATTTTCTCTGTTATTGATGAACTAATTCGCCTAATAAACTAATATGTTCTTTATTTCTCATTAATTCCAAAGAGAATAGAAAAATGTCATGAAACGTGTAGTTATCTAGATATGTCAAAAAAAGGTACAACAACGCCACAACACAACGTAATTTCGTTGTAAACATATTCCGCAATGAAACAAAAGGAGGTATTTAATTTTTATGAACACGCGAACAGGAAATTGACAGATGTCAATTTATTCGACAGACCGCCGGCAGTGTACATAGAAAATACGAAGTGAAGAGAACTGTATGCCACACAATTGCGTTTCCGCCTATTTCTCTCTGCTACAGTACCATCTCTGACTTCTATACCCTCTGTGAATTCTCAAAAGGATATTACCTTTCGCCTACTTTTGTAGAGAACATATCGAGTCGTCTGAGATACATACAAATGCGAGGTAGGAGACGAGATATCCGACACGGCTACTCCTCAAAATCCGGTGTTTGATAGAAAAATCTGCTTCAAGGGTACTACGAAATACATTATAGAAATGATAGCGTGAAATCTCATTCTCATTTCCTTAATAAAAACTTTACAAATACTCGTATTCTTAGTTTTCGATATCTTTCGACGAACATACAAATAGAAAAGATTCTTTACCAAGTCCATATACCTCTGGCTCTGGCAGATTAGCAACATTATATGAAAATTCTCGGTAACCAACGTAGAGATATAAAGATAGAATACAAGAGTTATATGTTACCATGCAAAGTGTGAATGGATGCGATGTAAGAATAGAAAGAAAATGCTGCATCGAGGCTTCTCTCCTTATCTAATAGGCATGCATACTGACGCTGCACATTGATTGCTGCTACACCTGCATATTTACTATACGATTGCGCATACATTATTGAACAAGGACACAAGTGACCTCTGTGCTGCGTTCTCTTTCTATATCGCTCTCTCAGCTCGCTCATACATTCCATGTTTATGTCTCTATGGTAACTAGTCAATCGAAATCTCAATTAAACGAGCAAACGTACTCTTATCTAGAAACAAGTGACGAATTTTCAGATAGGTTGACACGTGTCGGACGCTTAATTTCATTTCTTTTTTTAATCGATAAGGCGCTAGATTTATTTGCACGTTTCGACTTTTTGCTTGCTCGGATCAAATAATTTTGCTCCATGTACCAACAATAAATCTGTATGCTCTCCGACTGATGTTTGCTCTGATATTAAAGGATAGCTCTCATCGTTCATGAAAGCAAATACCTCGTTTACTAAACTAACGATATCGCTTCCTAATTTATCCTCGATCTATACGAATCCATATAAATAATTCACTTTTCACTTGGAAAGGAAACTCGTTTTATCATTCAGCCATTGTTTCGCTCGTATAAAATATAACTCATGGCTATCTAACTGCATGGAAATCATGTTCCTGGATGGAAAGATGAAAGGCCGAATTTCTACACCTGCATGGAATAGCAAACACATCGGCCACGGCGACGACAGCGCTTCGTTATCAGGAACGAATGCCAATTATACTTTAACCAAACTGCGAGTCCAATTTGTGAGTCGGCTGGCTGAAGTGGCCTCAAACTTTGGACGAAAGGGCCTCCTCTACCTAGGCCAAGCGTGCTGTAGTGCCTATACTTGGTTTGCCACTAAAATAACAAGAATGTCTCGGCCATTCGCTTCCCACCAACCATCTACTACTCCATAGTTCGTTCACCACAACCTTGGGACACGAAATGAGGCGTGTGCCTTCATAAGTATATAATTGAACACATTTTTACCAGTTATTTATATACAGAGAATACTTCTCTTATTCCGCTTTAAAACGTGCAGCTGGAAGCTACTTCGCTTAGATTTTCGCCGCGCGCGACAGCAACCTGTATTTTATTCTAAACATTGTATTCTTTGCCAGCAAGACAGATTTACAGCTGTATAATCTGGCTGGCTTCGTCGGTTTTTCTCTTATGATATATCGGACGATTTTTAGTCTCTGTGAGTTCGAAAGTGGCTCACGTCCTTTCAGAATCCGTGCGGTTGGACCTTAAATGACGAACATTTTTGTGCCAAGTAAACGTAGACGATAAAAAAATGAGAGTTTGAAATTTGATATCATTATGCAGTTATGCAAGTGGCAAGATGCTTATCCACTTCTAATTTCTGTAACATTTACAGAGCCTCGGACATTGTTTCTTATTTAAACCTCGTAAATAGAAAAGCGAAACGCGTGATAGATGCACTGAATCTGTTACAAAATTAACCAGTATCCAGCGCTAGAGGCAGCCTGTCTCTTATTGTATCGCAGAAAAGAACGGAAACAATAGACCGAGGTAATTCATCGTGAAGCACTGCACGTATCTGCGTGTAAGAGTATAGATATTCGTCGCGGCATGTGCCATGCTAGCTGCAACTCGTGCGCGTGAGAACGAGCGTGTACACGCGCGTTGGAAAGAGCGGACGTATGAAGGATTGAAAATGGATTTTCGAAACGTAATTTCCCAGCAAGGAAATGAAGCGCGTGCATGGCCGTGCGTGCGTGTTTGCGATCGTACATCGAATATTAACCAAAAAAGGACGAACAAAAAAGCAAGAAGGAAATGAAAAAAGAGAAAAAAGGGTTCTCATTTATTTTAGATCCTCATCCCTTTTGGGCGGGCGCAGCTTGGTTCGCGCGAATGCGTAATCCGCGTAGAATTTTTCCAACGCTGTGAAAGCAAAAGCTTCAAAGCTAAAACCAAAGCTATCGATACCAATTTCGGAAGATAACCTAACAGGAGTTCGCGCTTTCATTCCAAATAGTCGCGTTCGAAAACGTGTTATACTCCGTCCAATCCTGTGATTTGATTACAGCAGCTCTTTTAATAGACGCGACTTTAAATTCATAAACCTTACAGACGATGAATCTGTTTATCCATCTTTTCTCGTTCGTGACGTGAAATGCTCTTTTCATAACAAGCTTGATGACTTTGTTAAGTCCACAAATTACGTTCTTAGAATTGTCAAAGCTTATTACAAGTAAGCAACTTAATAGTATCATATCGATAATATTTAGATATTATATCATTCCTACCGTAGGAAATCTTACCGAAAAAATCATTACAATACAAGGGCGCTTGAAAATGTTTCAGTATACTATACCCGAACGATTTTTAATCCCGAATATGGACAGAGGCTGTTATGAAGCAATTTGAAGTAGGTATAACAATGATTCGCCTCATTGAAAATTTTCTATCAAACACGGTGATGATCGTCATGCGAGTGAAGGCTGAACACTAGCTGCCAGCTACAGTATCATTTTCAAACATTTTCGGCTATGTTTCAAGCACTGCTGAAAATCGATTAAATATGAAGAGGTGCGATCTCGTCGAACAAATAATACCATGACGGATCGAAATGTAGCGTGCGTAAGAAATGTTATTTTAATATATGTACCTGTATCAGTATATATAAAAACGAGTAAAATTCAATTTTTCAAGCTACTATATTTCGATACCGTGTCACTAAAGCGAATTAAATACAGCAAATTAATCATTGTTAACGCTATAGTAAACGTTTTAGCTATTTACGTCTATTTTTTCTAATTTTGACGAATTACACGAGAATAAAGAGCATCTGACTGATTATTTATTGCATTTGCCGATCCATAGGAAAATCAGGTTAGAGGGATACGTATCAGATCAACGAAATTTATCGCAGTTGTAACGATAATTACGTAGCAACGCGTTAATAGGTATTACTGCGAGCAGCCAGAACCAACGTGCAACCATTAACGAAATCCTACGTGAGAAAGGTTTCGATCAGCGAGTTGATTTTAATTACGTTGTCATTCTCTTCAATTTACAAGCTGCAAATTACGTTTTCAGTACTCAGTTCTATAATGATACTATTTCGAAATTTGATTGCTAACTTTACCTGTTTATTTACCAAAATCAATCATTATTTTTTTCTTCATTCAGAATATAATATAATAATGTGCTTCTTTCGAATTGACTGGGTGCACGACGTGTTATAAAGAATAAAACTTATATGTTAACAAAATGAGCAAGTAGTGTAAATGTTCGAACAAAATAGAAGAAAACTTTTTTTTGCCGACTGTATCAAACAAACTGTCTTCGAATTCAATTATTCCTGGAATTTACTGTATCAGCAGCGATGTCGAAGAAAATCCGGGACTACCTCGGTTTGAATGAATAGGCTTTTAAATTTCGCTATTATTATATCGATAAAAGTGATTTAGTCTGACAATTATACGGCGTGAAATAGACGCACAACATACAAGTCGTGAAATTAATATTCTGAATTGGATGTATGTATGTATCACTTTGATTATCTAACCATTTGTTCCAGCCGTCACGGAAATTATCGAAACAAAGAAGTATCAAATTGTTCCGTGTCAATCAACCCGATGAAAACCACTTTTAACTTCGATTATGACCATCGTCGATACGTTAGTCCTTTAATACGGCGCAAATCGGAAAAACTGCGGGGGCACGATAGCGAGAAAAAAACCTGAACCGCTTGAATTTCCCATTTACGAGAATACATACACAGAAACGGGAGGGAAAAAATCGGTAGCGGTGGCAAAACTGCGAAGCAGATTTCAAGCTCCGCTCAGCCCTCCGGGGGCTTGCGAACTAACCTCAACTAGAGCCGATTAACAATGCAATATATCAAAAAATAAAAGCATGCTTTTAAGCTGATATTTCGCGACACATGGTGCTGCATTGCTCACCGCACCTGGAAAATATTTTGGTATAAGTAGCATTCGTTTCTCCTCAACTGCAACAATGTAATTAGTATGGTTTTTGAAGATTGATTTGCTCATTACGACAAAGCCAATTTTTGTTTGGCAATCTTTACATCGACAAAATATGGCGCGATTGGAAAATACGACGAGTAAAATTGCTGAAAACGACGTCAGATAATATTTCGCCCTTTAAGGACCTCATCGGCATCGGGAAGGGGCAAGGAATATTAAAAGTAAAGCACAATGAGCGAACTTATCTCATTAGAACGGCTTGTATAGCCAATCTCCGTCATGCTCTTACATCGACCTCAGATTACACGCGAGTTTCGAAAATGATTGAGAGTTAGCGCCTGTCTTCCCCATGATTATGGAGAGTCGTTCTGCCGGGAGGAGTTCGCCCCGAAGGGGAAAAGGAGGCGAATGTTGAAGAAGTCGCCGATCGAATCGAGATAAAGCAAAAGTTTGACGTATTAATCAGTCGGTGCGTGCCGGTTCCGGTGAATTCTGTCATGTTATGTAATAGATGGTCCTATTACACTAATGATCGATGAGGGAAACGTTTCATATGCCGTGAATGTGAATTTTAATGTGAATGTCGTATGCGTGTATATAAAAGCTTCTGAATATTTCTGCTTCGCCAACGTTTTTCCACTAATTTCTTTCGTTTATAATTAGCTATCGATTAAACGTTAGTCAGTAATGGACGTTATACGATATAGTGAATTAAGTGAATACAAAATCTAACTAAAAACAAGCTGTAAATAAGCGGGTAGGTAAAATAAGATTAATTACGCAGTTTACGTTAAAGGGAAGAAATCCGGGCAATCTCTGGCGTAGAAAGTACCTAATTACAGTGAAACGATCGATCGATGGGAATTGATTACGCTCCTCCGTTATCGTGCAGTTTTCGACCTTCTGAAAATTATTACAAAGCTAATGATATGGTGGCCACGATTACCAACTAAATCAAACCGGTCACGATTATTGAAATATGCTAAGAGAATCCATATCGGCACCTGTTCCCTTAATGCACTCATATGTATGTGTAGGATATTCTAATGTAATTTCCAATTCATAATGCATCAAAGGAAAGAGGGAGCAAAGACGAAAGCATACGAACGTGACGAAAACAAGAAACGCCGTTATCCTTTCAAATTCTCGCGCAAGAAGATATGAGATAACTTTTATTTTAAAGAATAAGATCAGTCGATGTTCTTCTCGATTTTTGCAACGTAGAAATCGAACGTCTTTCCCGATCCTAGTTTCTATAATTCAATGTTGGAATGGATTCGATAAAAGTAAAATATATTCTGTCCAATTTACACACATAAATCTTTCAGCGTAATCGAACGTTGGAATTATGCTACATGAAAACTAATTGTAATTTAAATTTTTCTAAGAAAATGGAACGTATAAAATATGTTAAATATAAACTTAAATGGAAAATAATGGAAACGAGCCCGAATACTCTTCCAATTAGAAGGTACTGCTCTCCAGAACGCATTAACGCGTTACACATTCGATATTAGTAATTAAATATTCGTACTATTTATTAACGGTATATTGCATCGATGAAAGTGTCCTTTCCGTCGTTTAAATCCAAACTAAACAGAATTCGTTCGGCTGTGCATCGTCCTTTAGAGCCACAACTATTCCATGTCAACGCTATACATCATTCCAATCATGCGATTTATAGCTGACTTTCTTCTGACGTATCCCGTCCTTTTTCAGTCTTAAGGTTTTTCATAGGATTCCACGAAACAAGATATATCCTATAATATACGTTTCAGTATTATTATAAATAATGATCAAATCGTGATTACCGTCGAATTATCGTTATTTTATTTTCTACGTTTTATTGCTCTGCATTCCTTGAGTCTTGGTAAAAATTATAGTGTACAACCTGATGATCTAAATCGTATTATTCGAATTCATATTCGCTCACTCGTGTATTTCACCGACGCTTTTGTACTTTCGGCGACACGATCTTCGGGTTCGTTTTATCAGTAACGGATCGCAGAATGACAAATACCGAGATAGGACAAAGGTATACCTTCCGGTCGATTCAAGTTAAAGTCATCGTATACACTAGGTGTTCAGTCGATTCGTAGAAGCGTTGAAAACGCGATTACGATGGACACCAGGTGGAATTTTGATGAGAAAGCCAGTTCGAATATCTGCAGCAAAATTTACACTCTGGTGAAAAACGTTGCAGAATTGTACGAAATCGATGGGATTACAGCTCGCCCCGAAAAGCAAGACAGATTTTGCAAGCGTGCTTCCATCATCGTGTTTTCGTCGTTTCCCTCGACCTACATATATACATCGGTGACTTTGTTTCGATAAACGTTCGTTTCTCCGGAATGATTATAAAGTCGACGAAAAGGTTTCCACGACGATGCTGCGACAATTGAATTTTGTTGTTCCGTTTTTCCATCGAGTAATCGAAACGTAAGTTCATTACGTGACAGGAAATTGAGATAAAAATGGTACCTTCCAGCTGGATAGAAATATCGATCAATTTCATATGAATACCTGATACGAAATGAAATTTAGCGGAAAATATATGCGGATGAATATATTGCATCTGGTTCGATATTCAGTCAAAATGATCGATACGATTCTTTCAAAGTATCGTTAATGATAGTTATTTAATAAAACTTTCTCTATCTGTAACATTCTGTCTCGTTCAAATTGGTCAAATTATCAGGATTGAAACGAGTTGAATTATAAGCGGAATTAGGGTTTCGTCAATCACTTCTTGAACGAAATAATAAAGAATAAGAAACGAAATAACAAAAATAAATATGAGCAGATACTAAAAATTAAGTTTACTATTTTACGTCATAAGTTAAGTTGATCGGACGATTGATTCGAAATACGCCAATGTATTGCAAATGTCGATATAGATGACAGTGGGAGGAGGGAACACGTAAAGTTCCAAAGTGAAAGCCACCCAGAGGAATTTACGCTTTATCATAACGAGATGCGATAAATATTTCGAAAGCGCAAGATGGAAACGGATATGATGGTTAATGCGAATAAATGGCCCGGCAACTATTCGTATACCGAAGCATTATGTTATAAATTAGCCATTGTTGCCCGGTCATGTCCGGATGTGGCTAACTGACGAAGGATAATTTGACTGTGCCGCGTTCAGCAGTATCCATGGGGGTCACCGCGAACGTCCGGAAATGCCCTTTCTAATTAACACGCTGGCCCATGTGGAAATTATGTCCGATTTATTAGCGATTTGACAGAATACGGAAGCTAACGAAATTCTCGTCCAATTATTTTATTTTGTCGAACAAAATTCTGAAGAAAAAATTCGAAATTTCAATGCTAATTAAATATTCTATCATATGATGGAACTGTCCGCAGAAATACGATATCTTTATCGAATAACTGCTTCAAAATTCGTTAAAATTAAACATCACCGAATAATTAGAATAACAAGATGGAAAACTCGAAGAGTTTGTGAAGTACTAGCAAATAATTAATCACTCTGATTACTTTCGATGCATAGATGGAGTTGAAATTGGATGAATTTCGTTAATTAATTAATGCAACCACTCCCGCTATCTTGCAGTAATTATTGTATACACAGGCTATGTTATTCTCAATGTGTAAGTATATTACACAACACAAGTTTGTAAAATAGGGCAACTATCCGAGAATAAAACTCGCGATATAAGTCGAAAGATAAAGTTACTTCACGAGAAGTATTGCTTATTGTATGACTCGCTCTTTTCAAACAAAACTTGAGAATTCCGAAATATTTCAATATTTTTCGGGATTAATTTAAGATTAATTTTTTCTACTTGTTTAATTCCGTGACACGTTTAAAAATATTTAGGACAAAGTTATTTTTAGTCAAGGTTAAAAATAAAAAAATCGATAGATCGAGACATTTATGCGAAAATATTGTATTAGCCGGTGTCCCGTTGACCGAGAGAAAAATTAGATTCCCAACACGAGCAACGACAAACTGGTAACCGCGACTGTGCCCACGAACCATCGATTGCTACGAATTGAAAAACAATTAGTGAATTGCGGTTTGCACCGGCACCGCCACCATTTGAACGTATCACAGGCTCAGTCCCATCCAGAAGCTCTGCAATTCTCTCATCCTGCAATCTCGTCGAGGTCATCGTACATATATCGACATTCATTTGCATACGCGCGGCTGGAAGAGGATAAATGGGAGCTGCGAGAATTTTATGGAGGAATTCGCGGTTAAAATAATGCATCGACATTTCGAGGGAGAAGAGAGAACGAAGAAAAAGGTTTCACGGTGGAAAAATATAAAAAAGAAGAAGATAGTAGCTGAAGAAATATTTTCAAAGTAAATTATAAAGCGTAATAATCTACTTACGGTTTCGACACTGACGATTCTTTAATTCGAATCCTTCCTCCGACCCAATAAAATTATGCGATCTAAAATTTTACACCGGGTA
Organism: Bombus bifarius; assembly: GCF_011952205.1. Lineage (NCBI taxonomy): Eukaryota > Metazoa > Arthropoda > Insecta > Hymenoptera > Apidae > Bombus > Bombus bifarius. Next base: position 297,481 of record NW_022884517.1, on the reverse strand, counting down.
AATAACGTGTCTCTCTTCTATTTCCTTTTGTCCTCGTTGTTAATAAGGTTCGCGAATACAGGTGTAACTATTACCAGCTCGATCGATTTTCCGCCGTTCACCTCCTGCAGGAAATATCAACATGACTAATAACTGCGATTAATATCCTACCATCATCACTCGATAAAATAACTTAATCACAAAGAAAAATTCGCTGAAATAACTGCCCTTCTTTCGCGCGAGTTTTAGCTTCAATATATCTCGCTTAACTTTTCCTTGCGCACTACCCCAGCTGCCCCCTTCTCTTTGTCCGCTGCCTATCAATCTATCTTTTCCCCCAATTCATTTTTACTTTCCTCTTCGTCCGCTTCCAAGCCAATTCGTCAGAATAAGTTACAAGTGCGAACGAATAATTCGGTTAACTCGCCATGCTACGTAACCGCGCCCATTCTTTTGGAGAGTTCAGTTCGCGAATAAGAAACGTCCAAAACTCTCAAACTCGGGTTCATTCACGGTCAGTCATCCGAATATCGACCTTTTGCCAACGAAGATCTTGGCTTTTCGAGTAAAAAAAAAAGCTGCAAAATTCTCCTGCATAAAGAAATCGATTCCCTGATAACAATAGTTTGATAATTCGACGAAGATCATTTTCCCTGCATTCGATGGCGATAATTATTAATCAAAATAACCTCCTAATGGACGACGTGGAATTTTTGTTCGCAACATCGACATCCTAACGATGTTAACGCGATTACGCGGCGGAGGGCAAAAAAGATATATTCAACACGAAGGAAAGAATGAATGGCACAAGCTGGCATTTCACAATGTGCAGCCTACAGCTAATTTCCATATCATTTCAACTACACGTGCGAATGTACTTCTGACAATCATCCGTTTTATACGCATACACATGTCGAGAAATTCATGCTGACCGATGCACCGGTGCAATCCTCGCCAGGACGAGTATCACTTGAAAATCAAATTCTCGTCGATGTGTTTTAGAGGGAGTGGGCGAGTATTGGGGGGCGGAGGCGCATCAAATACACGCACTTAAGTTGGCATAGTGCGTTTGATAGTTGTGAATTGTTTTATTCGCACGTGACAAATTGTATTAAACGAACGAACGGAATGGTAATTGACGCGTTTACCGTGTTCTCGTTTCTCGCCGCTGTTTGTAACGAGTCGTTTATAAAGGTTATTCCGTGTGCGAACTGTGTGAATTTAATTTCAAACGGACGCAGTTAGAACAAATTTTTAATTCTCATCATATATTATACATAAAAGTGTACATCGTTGAGATTGAGAAAGACTTGCATGAAAATGACGATTTTGATATATTTTATATACGCGATATTCACCTAAATACCTCCATTAATTAGTACGATACAAAACATATTTTATATGTGATTTAGGTAGTCTACATTACAGCTTATAGTTAATTTTCCATGAAAACTTTTTAAAGAATGCTTAAAACCTTCCCATTTTCTCTAATGTCAATGCCTTCCTCGGAAACCTATAACGATATATTTATGATGATACAAGAAATCAATGGAAACGGAAAAAACGAGCTATAAACTCGACATAGTATTTTGACACGCAATTATATAATGCAACAAAACGAACAAGATTGAAACATGTAACGATAAGGGGTGATGGCAGCGTGCATGTACGAATAGGGTTTTAATAATTCTTATTATCCCCCTGCAAATTCTGCCACTCGACCGACTCAATTATACAGCCGCTGAAATAATCTTCATTCATTAATGTTTTAATAAACATAAGGAGGAACGACAGGTTCGCAGAGCCGTTGAAGTACGGCGGACTGTCACGTCGAGAGTTGGAAAGCTCGCGAGAGATGCACTTCAGCACATCATTAGTCGGTATAATCACCAGCCGACCATAAAAATTCACAGAGCAGTGAAATTGCGACAGAGTAATGTAAAAAAGAAAAAGACAAATCAAGAAATTCTAACAAATTACACACGTTTGAGCATTCTTTCAATACTTCCTAGGATCACAGAGACGAAAGAGATTTTCTTGTGTTTCGATAATTAATGAACACAACGTGATCCGACAAAGTTGACACAGTTTCTCGTTGCAAATAGTTACACTTGATAATCGTAGAAAATTGTTATATATTTCCGAATTTTTATATATTTACGTTTTATCTTAGTAACATCGATGTCGTTAATGTCTGGTTGATGTTTAAGATATTGATATGTCGTTTCAGTAAACAACTTAGAGAATAATAATATTTTAATATCTAAACGTGTTCCCCATTTTCTGTTTGGTGAAACTTTGTATTCAGAGCCACCATACTACTGATACGATATCAGGATATGATTAATTAAACGCTAAAATGCTAACTATTCCTTCCGCGCATCCTATTAATATTCATAACAAAATGTCTAGCAAAATATAACGGGTTTTGACAAGATTGACTATCTATCGACAAAAAAGTTTACGCGAATATCACGTCACATACATCAAAATGACAGGTTAACTAGCACATACGAAACAACAAGGGAATCTTGAAAAATCGTAATCTCGGTGAACGATGAATGATTGGTGCACCGACAAAATTAATCGCGAATACGAGCAATTCGCACGCGTTGTGTCCATTCACGTGAACGATGCGATAATGCCAATGCATGCATAGGAACGACCATTCGTTTCTGCGTGAAAACCGCTTAATATCTCGGAACACATTGACCCGATCCACCAATTTAACGTACATACGGACGATGCGCGATTAAAATTCTATTTATAAAATTCATTGTACGGTGCTTCGGTATGTGCTACGATGTTGTTTGATAATCCTTTTAAAGCGCCGATGTTCTGACTCAACGGTGTACCGCTAATAATAAGCTTTACAATTAACAATTGTTCGTGATTTCCATAAACGGAACGATAAGTAAGATTCGACACGAATAAACTAATGAAAAATATCGGTTCTACATATAAATGTAATACTATAAATTGGAAGCAGCTTTTCAAAAGCTTTAGAACGAAAATTTGTAATCATTATATGAAAACCTTTCTGCTCTATATAAGAGGAAATTATAAGTTACGAACTTTTCGAGCAGACCATATTCAATATGAACTTGATAATATGATAAACGCAACAAGGGAAATGGTACTTTTTCGATGGGCATGGTAAAATTTAAATAAATGAACTATCGTACGCTCGGGAATCGATTAAATGATGAAGAACGTATATTGTATACCAACCAATACCTTAAACATATATTTTATGCGTTTTGTGTATGAAATATACATATATGTATATATTAATGTTTGTTAAATGTCGAAAAAACTGCAAAGCTCCTTTCCATTAATATGACACTCGAGCGTAGGAGAAAAATTGTAAAAGAATCGTAAGTGTTGAGCATAAAATTTCAATAACGTCGTTGCAAATTTTCGAGTACATTACAATAAAAATGCATCAATTTTCTTGGGATAATCGTATTAACACCAATACACGTTATACACCGATATTTCGATACGATTGCGAAACATGAGAGAATTTTCATCGAACAATGGTCGCACTCGCTTTTTCTCCTTTCTTCTACCACTCCCGAAAAAAAGGAAAACAGCGAGGAACACGACAATTGTCTGCAAATCGCTAATTTACGGTTTTCAATCGTACATCAGCACGCATTATGTGTCCCAAAAGGATTACGCGCATTCCGACATCGAATTCGAATTACAATTAATCTAGCTAATACAGAAAACAAGTGAAAATTTGGTCGATTACTAACATACGGAGACTTGTTTTCAATGCTTACGATTACATCAGCGGTAATTGATTTGTCGTTAGGAATTTGTCGAAAATTTCTTCCTCTTTGAATTTCCATAACTGTTCACAGAGATAACCGGTTTCAATACGAAAAAATTATGACTATTTCCAAGAAAATTGATTAATTGTTGACGTGATATGTTTATTTAAAGATATTTAAAAAAACATTTTACATGTATCTTTCAGATGCACCATGACTTCTGACATCATTAAGATTTTATCTCAATAATATGTAGACGTGACAGACGTATTTCTATACCATTTCGAAAACTATTGAACTGAACTTTAACCAAGTGCATGCACTAGCTGCGTGTTTTCAACATCTCTCGCAAACTAAAGCCGGTGAGAAAAATTGCACATTCTGCTATTTTATCTTGAAAAACATATCGCCTGTTGAAGTGCTACTATGTAACATATACATCTCCGAACAAAAATATGTGCGCATATGTAGACACTTTTCCAAATACGCTGTTCTGAAATATTCAAACATCGAACGTAATCTTTCCATTTTCGTTTAAATCGTGATCAACGATAGGCATGCATTAACAGATTGACAATCCGTCGACTCTAAAACGGATCGAAACGGAAAAGAAAATTAAGCAACTCAAAGAATAAAACAATGTATCATCTAGCAAAGGGATCGGAGACAAAGAAAGAGAAGCAGCCGATAGAATAGGTAGAACACGCAGTATTGGTCCAGTGGCCCAATTCGCGCATTCTTCTTTTTCACAGCTATATATATAGTACACGTATGTATAGCAAATCGAAATTCTATCTCCGAACGATGCGATGCGTGGAAAAGTACTATCGAGGAGTACGGAGGTATGAACATCGCATTCAATACCGATATCCAACGTATCTTGAACACACGCACGTTTCAACTCTCTCCCTTGCCCCTGCCCTCTGTCGCGTACGTAGTACACCAGCTAAAACCAAATTCAACTGCACCCGTGTTAAAGGGCTTTTTTTATACGTTGGAAACCTAGCGTACGTACGCAGAACGAAATAAATGACAGTGTGAGCCGCATCTCCGTTTTCCACACGCGAGCGCGCACGTGTATAAAGGGGTGAGAGGAGATGGGCGTGTACGCGTGTCGATAGTCGATAGATGCGAAACTACGAGCGTTTTGTACACCGGATGAAACGTTCGGCAACGTAACAGTGGATTTTTTAAATCTACGAGAAATTCCGTGATCATGAACGAACGAGAGCTAAAAAAGTAGAGGAAAAAAGAGAGGCCGGAAAAAATTGCATCGGTACATCGATATGCGTAAATTACGCGCGAGAGAGGGAATAATATTGAGGCGACCTAGAAATTTTGTTCTGCCGGCCCGTTCCCAGCATGGGAATCGTTACTGATAGAATTTATAAGCGATCGGGAAATTTACATGCACTCAATGTCAATTATTTGAAGATTAATTGAACCGTAGGATGGATTAACAGCGATTAATATTGTTAACACTGTCCGTTTATGGATAACCATAGGTCACATTATAGCAGACAAAGGTAATTTAAAAATTTATTAATCCTTACGTACAAAGATGTTTGATCTCTTGCTACCTCTATACTTTCCAAAAAGGCAGCTTGTAACAATTTACGAGCTTGCTCAAGCCTGCATAATTACGTACAACATACTTTCTGACGCTTTCTCACGCGATTGAATTATCCAACGAAATTCAAAGTACAAGATAAATAATCAACATAACCCAAGCAAACTGTCAAAGATTCTTAATATTTTAGTATAATATACCGCAGAAGTATATTAAAAATTCACGCGTAATGTTCCGCGTTTAACTTTTCTGTACTATGTTTCGTGCTAGATAGGTAGAGATGCTTCGATTCAATAAAAATGACAAAAGTCAATTTCTACCATGGAATACCGTTCACCCAATTGCGAGGTATTTGCATTCGCGAACCAGCTTTAAGTTCGAAATTGTTTCGAGGTCAAGATTTACATGCCGAGTACATAAGGAAACGTAAATTTACTTTCCCTGAGGAATTGCTGCATATTAGAGTTCGTGTGAGAAGGATTTAACGAGTTCCGAGAAAATTAAAAAATAGAAAAAGTAACCTACATGTAAATTAATTCAGTCCAGTATCTACGTCTGTAATTTTATACTATGAATTATTCGTAAAACTAAATATCTCGCCAAATACCAAAATGAGGGTAGTTACATACAGTTCCAATTTTTATACACTCCAATGTCACGTCGAAAATGGTGCAAAAGAAAAAATAGCGAATCGTTCGTTACGAATCGCTGGAAAACATTGTATACATTTATCAATACATATTACGCACGCAAACACGCAGTAATTTTTCGATCATTTGGAGCGAGTTTGTTCATTGTTTCTAACGAGAAAAACCTCACTGACCAGATAAAGGAAGAAGGAAATTAAAAAAAAGGAAAATGTCATCGAAACCGGAGCTGAATTAGGTCGCTCACTCCTTTCGAACATATAATTATCGATGAATCTGTTGAAGTGGTTACCACTTCTAAGAAAACTCTACATCTGGTCTTTTTTAGTTTTCTCAAGCACTGAAGCCATCGACAGCGTGTAGACAAAAGACTGCGACGAAGTCAGGCCATAAACAGTAGACAGGCGACGTTGGCTTCGGGGTTTTTTTCAGTTATTAGGTAACACAGCTAGCGTGCGGATCTGGACCAGCTCAAATTGTATTTTTACTTATTACACTTCTATTTAAATATATTTTCTACCTTACAATTTATCCACGTGTTTTCTCTGTTTACACACCGAATAACCTCAACAGAATCTATATCGACTTTGTTGCTCGCCGGCATTCAACAAATATAGCATGACACAGGCGAATTAAAAATTTCCACATGTTGCGACGCGACGTGAACAAACGTTCTGGCGCGTGATCGAGTCGATTCTAGCGTGTTGGTGCATTTACACAAGTTGTCTCGATAAGAGGAAGAAGAAGACGATTCCCTATAAATTTGCAGAGAAGCGACTCTTTCGTATTCGCGTCGTAACTTATCTTGCGATGTGGATGCCAACGAGTCGTGCTTCGTGCTCGAAACCGAACGCCTTATCTCGATCACAAGATTCGACTGGAAGTGTTTGTACATACGGATGACGCGTAGGTGGCTCATACATATCGGTCTATGCAAAGTTATGCCGTCACGTTGCGAACGACGTGAGAGCATCGCGTTTCCGACACCAGTCTGCCACTCTGCGTGGAAAACTCCATGGAAGTTAGTGGTAACCATAAATCTCTCCGCGACCGAGTAGTGCCCACCTTCCAAGCCAATTTACTCAAGGCTTCGATAAACAAGAATCTGATAAACGCGCCGTGACAAGGTGGCCGGATTCGCGCGAAACGTAACCTGCATTCGAGTTGAAGTTACATCGAAGTTGACATATCAAAAACAAAAATCAATTTTATTTAATAGCAATTTTGTAATTCTGACCTAGCATTATTTATATTTTCTTATGCTACTATCTGTATTCTATTTATCAAAACTAATACTCATTATCCTTACTTCGTATAATTGTTACATATTGATTTCTAATTATCAACTTTTATATTTATATCTCTGCTTTATTTTAAACTTTTCTTATTTTGTTTCCCACTCTTTCTTTCGTCCCCCTCTTCTTTCCATTGGAGTAGCTTGTCTACCGGTTTCGCTGCTTCAGGCACTTTTCAAAGCTCTAAATGGCAACCAAGATGGAAACTTAGCGATCTCGTTGAACTACCCTTTACGTTCTGCGGCCTGAACTTCCGGGAAAATAAGGAGGAAAAACAAAGGGGAAAAGATCGAAATGATTCCAATCGAAGTCGAAGTTTGATGCATGCGGTAACATTACTCTTTGATTGTATTGTAGATTCGTAAAAGAGGAAAAAGAGAAGATTTCATATAAATTAACAATTTTTTAATGGATAAACTCGAACAATGATGATACTACGAATTTAAAAAATATGAATTATGAAATATTCACAAAGAATTACAGAATCATTGTGTTTTTTCACTATGTGTTTATGAAACGAATTGAATAATTTCTGTATCCAATTTAATATGCACACCGTCTTTATTATTTCATTAAGTCCTTTGAATTTATTCATCTTGGCATATCTGTTTATGGGACAAATTTCTGCGTCTATTGTGCAGTAGTTGCTTTGTGCTTCGCAGCAAGTAAATACATGGACATGGGAACAAAATTTGTACTCAAAATAAGTATATTTCGAACTAAAAGTTTCGCATCAGCGACAAATAAGTGAAAGGCGAAATATCTCATTAGGGAAACTAAACATTTCCCTTGACTAATTTTGAAACATAAGTAAATATGAGAAAACAAATGAGCATACTGCGCGATATGGGACCTTTACCTACCGAAGTGTAAGCAGAATAGAAATGTGGTCGTGAAACATCTATTCCGCCACAAAACAAAAAATTGTCTAAAGAAACTTTTTATAAGAAGCTTCAAGTTGAAATTTAAAAAATTTTAAGCAAAAATTGATACTACTAGTTAATGATTTCAATTTAGCAATATTTAGTCCTCGAAATAGAAACTGGTTTTCTGGTTTCTGGATTAGAAACTGGTTTGACAACTATAAGTCAGCTGTATCACGTGTAATCTTCGCAGTTCGATGATAGAATCGGTAATCGAAATCCAGTTGATTGTGAGACACTTACCAAAATAAACAGGAGGGCAAGTAAAAACGAGCAAAACATGATGCGGGGATGGCATACGTTCTGAGAGAGGGCAGTCGTAACGGCGGGATGAGCCGCGGGCGAATCCACGCAGTAACCAGGATCCAGCTCGCAAGGAATATCTGGATTTCCCTCCATCCTCTCGATTTTCTTCCTTCGCTTAGGTTCTTCGTTAGCGGTTTCGAGGGTGAAGTACCGTGGAGTTAGCTAATTGGTTGAACGCCTCGGGCGATTACTCTCAGAATCCATGAGATATCTCGTACTCTTCGGTCTCTCGCATATTTTCTCCGCTTCGAACCTTTGGTCCCGTTCCGTATCTATATCTTGGTATCTGAAACGATGCAAGGAGGAAGAAGGTGCAACTATACATATACTTTCTTCGAGATTACGAAATCGCGTTTCCAGTGTTCGAAGGGAAAACCCCACCGATGGTCGATTGTGACGGAAGCGGCAAGCAACGGTGATAGGGGAGAGGTAACAGGGACAGAAGCAGCGGTTCGAGGACATTCCCGTCAAGTTTATCGTGAAAGTTTTCGCCGGTTGTCCGAGGATAAGGACAAAATCCGGAGATCTCGTTCGGCGACAATGAGGACTTCTCTAAACGATATCCTACGATCGTAATATAGTGCCACCAATTCCAACAGCAAGAATGGCAGCAAGATACCGCATTTCCTCCCTGTTTATTCTCTTAGATTTGCACGAGTCTCGTAACCCAAGACATTAGTTATGTTCATATCTTAATAGTTATTAATGCAGTATACAGAGTATACAAAATCATCAATTTATGTATATATATATATATATATATATATATAATTATAAATATATATTAATATATATAAATTAATATATATAAATTAATATAAATTAATATATTAATTAATATAAATAAATTAATATAAATAAATTAATATATATAAATTAATATATATATGCTACGTCGCGTAACACTCTACCTAGCCCAGGCCACACACCGCGGGCAATATGGCAACCAGATGTCACCGGATACTTGCAGCGTATCCTCCATAGTTTCAAGTACCTTCCATAAATCTCATAGATTTCTTAGAAAAGGTCCTTCAAACCAAAGAAACGTCGGTTTCGGAAGAATTTCTAAAGACTATTGTCTACCACGGCTGGACAAGGGAAAGTTAGTTTTTCTCACGTATGATGCAACTTTCCTCCTACTAACCACTTTCTCTCGAGGGCGGTTAAGACCCTTCGTTTAACCAATTAACGACGAAGCCTATTTCCCTCACTCTCTTCACTAACATCGGCACCAACAAATCCGATGGTCCCGTGCGCTAGACACACCCATCCTTAGCTTTCCTCCGACACATCATCGTCTCCCAAGACAGTACTGATTTTACATCCTTCGAACGGTCAACATCCTTTAACCGGGTATACACACCCGTAGATCAGTCACTCACTCATCTCGTACATACGCACCAGCGTAACTGCCTTCGTTATAAGTTGTTGAAATAAACGGTGAAATATAACTTACTCTACTGTGTCATATTCATTCAACCACCTCTATTATCTTAACCGAAACAGGGGAACGACTACTTCGCGGCGTCGATTCACCGAATCGTAGCGAGAATTTACGCCTCTCGCTGACGCGTTTTCCTCGCGACCGCGTCTCTCCGCGAACGGTCGTAACAATATATATATATATATATATATTAATTTATTTTGAGAGATATATTGAAATAAGTATTCCTATCGAAGAATACATTAAACATATTTGCAAGCTCTTACGTTTTTGGTAATTAATAAATTAATAATTGCCTCATAACATAAAATTAAAATAAAAATTGCAATTTTTCTAAACATGCTGAAATATTAAATACTACAGTTATTTTCACAAGATTTTTAATTACAAATTATAGAACTAAACTTAAAAAATACAGTATTCAATATATAGAATCGTTGCGCAAAACACTTGTTCTTTGATTTCAAAACGAAGGCACTTTAATTTTAATTAAATAGAATTGAAAGAAATACATAATAAAAGATTTGATATTAATATTTCTAAGCCAGAGGTCCCCACTTACCGGACAGCTTCTTACTCGCTTACCATCAGTTCAAAATGTAGAGAACTTCTTACGCTTTTATATGTTTTTCACGCAAATATTTTTCTACTTTCAAGCATTTCGTGCGTTGATTCTACTCATGAGTATTTCTTACAGAATTTGAAGGAATTGTTCAAAACTACCATCGCTGAGAGAATTACATACATATATTCTACGGACAGTAAGTCACATAGAAAACTTTAGTTCCAATTCAAACCAATATTGTACTGAATCGATAACATCGCATGCGATAGAAAAATGTTAAGGAACAAATGACCTCTATAATGTGAGATACGAAAATGCATTGCATATTGTATATCACGTCTATTCTGCACCTCGTCGTTATAGACCTGTAATTCACTGCACGAAAATATAAACAGATCTCGACATTCACTAGGAAAAACCATCTGAAAATTGAGTCATGAAAAATCAACATGGAGGACAGCAAGGTTCTCGTCCTTGCGAGGCAGACAGAGATGATTAAAGTGTCTCTGTCTCTGCTGACCACTCATGGTATCTATATATATACATACATACATATGTTGCGCATGCGCAGAATGAGACCTTTCTTGTCTTCCATGTTAATTTTGTACGACTCAATCTTTAGACGATTTCTTCTATGTTTCCGGTTTAGGAGTGTTCAAACCTGTTTACGTAACCATGACCGATACTTCATTTATGACAAATCTGTCAATTCATTAACGAAGAAATATTGTAACAAAATAAAATAGTATTGGCTTAAAACAAATAATTATTAAAAATATTATAGTTTCATATATGATGCAACAATTTAAATACAATGATTTTAAAGAAAATATACTGAAAATAAAAAAGCACCAGGTGTAAGCTATACACAAAATCACTAGAATCTTACAAAAAGTGTCATTGTGACACCAACAGAGTTACCAACATATATCCTAGGTCTAGGTTAACAGAATATGTCATGTACATATACATACAGAATACATAAAGATGTTAAGAAAGTATAGCTAGTATCAGTAAATATTATTGTTGGCGTCATTCCAGTAACATTTAAGATACTTGTTATATATTATTGTATTACATATCATAGATTAGCATCAAAGTAATAAATCTATCAATTTGATATCGAAAACGCCTTAGATCGAAAATTTTCGTATCAATTACATTACAAAAATGAATAAACGAATGTTCCTTGTTGCTGTCTTATTGACTGTACTTATTAATAAAGGTAAAATTAAATCAGTTAAATTTATCATTGTGTAAAGAGTATGGTTAATCTAGTTTTTGATATTATTTTTATAATATACATTATATTTTAGGAGACAGTTTATACTGCTACAGATGTAATAGTAATCAACCTGGGTGTGGCACTCCTTTAAATTGGCTATGGTACTGGGGAGAAACTTGTCCAGAATATGATGATAAATGTATAAAAATTATTGAGAGAAAAGGAGGTAATTTCTTTTTCATATATGTATCGTATTCTTAGATACAACTAAAAATAAATTTATTATCAATATTCTAATTATATTTCTAATATATATTTCAGCTGAAACCATGATAACACGCGATTGTTTAAGTTCTGTTCGTAGCTTTAGAAAAGATATTCCAGCTGATCGGTATGAAGGCTGCCGACCAGCTGCAAAGGATGTTCAATTGGGACACTATGTAAATAATTCTATTTGGCAATTAGATATTCATAGAGACTATTATGATGAAGTAACATGGTGTTTTTGTTACTTTGACCATAGATGTAACAATGCTGATAGTATTACTGTATCAACAGTATTATTACTTTTGGGTATTATAATACAACAATTTGCAACGCAAAATGTGTTCTAAATATTAAATTTGTATCATAAATTTATTGGCTCTTTTTTGGAAAATTAAATTCAGTCTATTTACTTCGATTAGCGTTTACATGCAATAAATCTAAGTAGTAAATTGCTGTATATAGTGTAAATAATCATTTAAATATAAAGAGTAACTATCTTTATATATAAAACATATAGATTGCTGTCTTTTTAAATAATCAATGAGGAAAAATTTTTGTATGTAAGATTCCGTCCATTTTTCAAAAAAAAAAAAAACTGCCTTTTAAATATATATTTAACAAAGCAAGTGTTAACTTTTATATTTTTATATTTTTATCACATATATAATAGATGTATATAATGAATTGTATCAAAACTTTAATAAAATTGATATTTTATAGATGTGTTGTATTTATTTATGAAAATTATCAAGGTATAAATTACACTTTAAATATGATTTATGTTTAAGGGAAGGGAAGGGAAATTTAAAAATTCATAGTTATACAAAAAGAGTAGCTTAATTTTTTAAAAAATGCTTTATGAAAGATGAATCTTAAATAGTACATGAAAATGTGACAATAGGGAAAATTAAGCGGTTCAGTGCAAGAGGGAGCTATGCCACAAAAGGTGGAAAAAGTTTTTATTAATTTTGAAATTTCTTGGTATTTGTTTATTATCCGTTCATATATAACTACATAGCAAAATTCCTACCTGCGCTGTAATTTTTGATATAACTAAAATAGCTTTTATGTAGTTACTTTTTAATCCAATTTTCACATTTAGGCACATAGAAAATAAAATAAAAAATATAACATTAAGCCAGATACATTACTTTTATATCATTGTTTAAATTAAAAAATTGTAATCTTAATTATGCAATTTCTAGTGAGACAAATTTTCACAAAAGTCCTGATATCTCACGATACTACAATTGTGGCATAGCTACCTCTTACACTGGACCTCTTCTCAATTTATTTTATAGATACATATTTTTATAACTAGCTTGGCACTTATTTAAAATATACAGATTCAAATTATGATTATATGAAAAGAGTAAGGAATTAGACAAAACGAGAATATCTAAATATTCTATTGACTAGCACGAAACGAATAAAGATGCTTCGAACTTATGTAGCTGATTAAATCACACAATACTGTAAAAGAATAGGCATTTTTCACTATAATCCAATCAATTTTATATTAAATTATCTTCTTAAATAACCTTTACTGTATGTTCTTGTCTTCTCTGTGGTACAGAGTTCTTCTGAACTTGATTTTTCTTTCGTATTTCAGCTAGATTTGACTTTTCTCAAAGCTGGTTGCCCTATAATTTGAACTTTTATGATTCTTTCATTCTTTGACTGTGGGTTAAGTTCCTTCCTTGGTGCATTAATCATCAAGACTTCATCAGAATACAAACTTGATTTTAATTGATTGACATTGCATTGTTGTGGCACAAGGTATTTTCGTACAAATTGTCTCGAGATAAATCCATGCTCATCTTGTCTTTCTTCATGTTTACCTTCAACCGCTACATTCCCTCCCACAACCCTTACAATTACTTCTTCTGAAACAAATTGTTGAACGTCCAGGGTAACATGAAATTTATTTTTATCAGCTTGTACAGTAGATATTCCACTAGATTTGCAATCTACGTCTCTCTCATATGGCTGGAATCTTTGAAAACCTCGGCAGCGAGGTCTTATCACCAAAACGTCAGCACCCTAAGGAACTAAAGGCATTGGCAAATCAGAACTCAATGGGAGTCTGAAATGTTGATCAAAAATACACTGGGGTCTTTCCAAACCTACCCACCAGTTGGAGAATAGCATCGGTAGCATTAACATTATTCCACTTCTATTTTAACCTCTAAAATATAATCTTGCCACTTCAAATTTTTACTTCCTTTTCTTGATTTGTAAGAGATTTAATAATTGCTCTCACTCTTACTCTTTGAACACAATAAAATACATACATATTTATGTATGTCAACAAGTGTCAAAGACTAACACTGAGATTACCGAGACCAAGAGTTTCTTTCAAATTCAATCGAAGTTACGCGCGAATACATATATACATATTTGTATGGTTCGAAAACATAGTGGAGGGGGGCGAACAGTAATCGAGAAATGTATAAAATTTTCTGGAAGTTGAATTTTCCAAGCACAAAAAAAGGAATTAACATGTAGGAAAACACGATGACTCAATATATGTGACGTCTGACTAAAATGTGTATAATTTTAAATAATATAAGAAATATTTAAAAGTATTCTCACTGTCATTTCAATGACTGAAAGGGCGCGAACATTTTATAACGCGCGATTAGCAATACACATTAAAGGCTGCAAGTTCGAACCTTCGCGTATCTTCTATATTGATATTACATATGACATTTGATACTCTTGTATACAATGTATGTAAAGCCTTTAATTTATGTTATTGTTAATCGTATCACAAAAATTGTGCTATATGTAGCTTATTATGCTATAAATGCTATCAAATATTATTCCGATAAATATATAATTAAACAGACACGAATTCTCTATCTCCATTATGTAGTTTTTGGACAATAGTCTATTATATCTTTAATTATTATTAAGAGTCCTACCTGGAAATTAACCGCTTTTTACATTCTATTGACAGCTCCGTTGAATGAAGTTCCATTACAAACGTATTTAAAGGAATCTTCCAAATCCAGTGTTCCTTAATTTTATGTTAACGGTTACAACGCGTATCAAATGAGAACAAATTAACATTCAAAATAAATCAAATTAATGAAATTAAACTGATTAATACTCAACAATTATCAAGTTTTATGAATTAAAAAAATTTCTGTTTAACAAGAATATCTTAAATAAGTAATTAATTACTAATATATATTTCTTTTAAAACGAGCATATTTATATGAAAATATACAAAATTTTAATAATTTCTCAATTTTCCATAATACACTATTCCAATATTAAATTACATATAAGATAAAATATGAAGAATTATGTCATTTTCAAGAAAACTAATCATTTTTTATAGTAGGGAAACAAACTTAAAAAAGTGTTTTGTAATAAAATTTCTATACTTGACTTTAAAACTGTTTACGATTTCAAAAAAATGAAAAATGTTTACAAAAGTAAAGCAAAAATCATAATTTTCTATTGAAGGAATAGTCTATAAATTCTAGAAAATTCTTATCAAAACATATTTTTCTTTTTCTATACTTTGACATACATTCTAATGTGTAAATACACATATGAACTTCTGGGTTGATATAGGTTATTAGCGTAATTGTATGTATGTATAATATTGTATACATACAATATATAATATGTATTACTTATGTTATATGTAAGTAAAACATATATACAATGCTGAACAGTCGGACAGTTCTCGAAGTCTCCTGAAACGTTGTGACTACTTATGCTCTGCGCACACTCGCAGATAAATACAGCCAGTGGACGACGCCTTTGTCAGTGTTTCGTTAGCAACTAAGCAGTGAAGATCGCGAGCTTGAGCGAATTTAACGAAATTTCATAAAACAAGAGTATCCTGTTACATATCTTAGTACATTACCACTAATCAAGCTAAATCATCGCAAAATGTCTTTGGCACCATTGCTGTTTTCTGACTGGTGGGAAACTTTGGATCGCCCGCATCGTCTGCCAGATCAGAATTTTGGATTGGGTCTCTACCCGGAACAATTAATAATGCCAAATCGATGGGGATTATATCTACAACCACGAAAAAGGAATACTTATGTTAACAGACCATGGACTGAACTATTCCATAACAACGATAGAGGCACCTCGACTGTTCAAGCAGATAAGGACAAGTTCCAAGTCGTCCTCGATGTTCAACAATTTGAACCAAACGAAATTGACGTTAAGGTTGTCGACAAGTTTGTCATCGTTACCGCAAAACATGAAGAGAAGCGCGATGAACATGGCTGGATTTCTCGTCAATTTGTTAGAAAATATCTGATTCCGGAACAATGTGACATCGATCAAGTCACATCGCAGTTATCGGCAGATGGTGTCCTTAGTATTAACGCTCCAAGAAAGGATCAAAAAAACGTAGAAAACGAACGAGTAATAAAGATAGAGCAGACTGGTAAGCCAGCAATGCAAACGAAGCCACCAAAGCAGCAACAACAGAAGCAAACTGAAAAAGAGGAGAATTAAAAGTTCCATTATTATCATATTCTATTTCTAATGGTGAAGTTCTACCATTTATTATATTTCCTATTTAATATAACAATGGTGTATTCATCGTTATATATAAACTATAACGAACAACATTGTTATACTCTTGTTGGTGCATTTACATTAATTGTTATATGAATATTAATGAATAACATAAATTATTAATAGCTAATTATGTTAATAAGTATTGCGAGTAAATACTTCATTTTCGTTTCGTGATACGCATTATTTTCATAAACATGTGAATGTGATACGCATTATCTGCAAGTATGTAAAATTTATATATATTTTTTTTTGTTAATAAATTTGTAAGTAAATAGTACTATATCAGTCTCACGAGTTTCACATTTTAATTGTTATTACCTTGATTCTACCCTCAATCCTAAAATAATACAATTTTTAAAAGCGGTGCACTTCTCTTTATTTTTTATGAAAGCCTTTTGTGTCTTATGCATTTTTATATTTTCTAAGGTCATATGTAATTGTGTAGAAATTTTATAATAAAATAGTTTTTTTATCTTTATCCGTAAAAAATGATAGGTAACGATAAGCAACTAACTCGTCACATTCTCTGGGGTGTTTTATTGGCTTTATTTATTTAACAAATAAATTAGAAATGTAATCTATCTTGCATTTAACACTATATTATACTATGGAATGCTGGAAATTTATATCAATATCTTTTGTTAGTAAATATAAAATTATGAAATAAACTTTCTATTACATTACATAATAAACATTGTATCTCAATTCTCTATATATTTCGTAATTCAATTACACGATGTTAGTTTAGAAACAAAAAGAAGCTGTGTTTGACACGATCTTCTTGCTTGAAAGAAATTTCGATACTTAATGATTTTGTTGTTTCCAAAATGGAGAAACCTAACCAAGTTACTGTTATAAATATGTACATATACTTCTGCAATGTCTGAATAACAATCAACAAGATGTGAAGCATAAGCGTAACGAAATCTGGTATAACCTTTATGTTACGACATAGTCGGATGCCATAGCATACTCCTATCGCCTATAATATTATCTGATTCAACTTCATTCCACACAAAAATTTATTTTTTCTATAATAGTTGGAAAGATTAATTACATTGTCCAAGCGAATATAAGGAATACAAGTGATACAGGTGGCTAAGAAGCATTACACAATTTGTATATGTGTACGTACATATATTATTTATTCATATACAATTTTCAAATTCTTAATACATATAAAAAAAATATTTTCATAAGTATCTGCACACACTAAAAAATAGGTAAAAATACTAGATATATATGCAAAATCGATTGCTTTTATTGCTTTTGCTTTATTTTCAGAAGTTCGTCGTCTTCCATCGCTTTTCCCGTTTGTTCGATTTTAATGGTTTTTTCTCGCTTGCTTTCAATAGTTTCTGGCCTTAACGGTGCTGTTATTGTTAAAATACCATCCGTAGACAAAGTACTCGTAGCCCTTTCAGGATCACATTGATCTGGTACTAAATATTTTTTAACGAAATGTCTGGAGATTAGACCGTGATCGTCTGCTCTGTCTTCGTGTTTTCCTGTAAAAATAACATTCTATAAACCTCTTAATATAATTATTAATATAATTATAACAATATCGTAACAATTATTAATAATTGTAGCTAATTTTTGTAAGACTCGTTAGCAGTCACTTCTATAGATGCTAATATTACATCATAAAAGGGACAAACGATATATAATTTTCTTTTTAACATTTTTAAATTCGGGATATTAATTAAATGTATCTTAAAGACACTTACCCTCTACAATAATGAAGTTGTCAACGACTTTTACACCGACTTCTTTTGGTTTGAATTGTCGTACGTCGAGAATTACCTGAAATCTGTCCTTATCATTTTTCATTATGGACCATCCACATTCTTCGTCTCGTTCCCAATTTATCAATGATCGATAGTAACTGTATGGAAATGATTTAAAAGATGGTCTTTCAAATACTGAAGAAAAAAGTTGATCCGGTCGTAATCCTCTGCCAAAATGCTGATCAAATAACTGATGTGGTCGCTCCAACACTTCCCACCAGTGGGAGAACAATCTTGGAATTAATGTTATTCCCCTTCTCATTTTTTAATTCTTCTGTTTATCGATATTTCTATGAAGATAGAATTAACTTTGCAATTGAAGCAAGAACGCGTGCGTATTCCTTGCTCGCTCTTTGTATACTGACAGCGCATGCCGGCAACCCAATGCTATATATACTCAATGTGAACTTTGCACATGCGAGGATAATAGAAACGGCAGTCAAATTTTTTTCGCGAAAATTCTGGAAACTTCTATCAAAATATAGGTTGATCAATATTTTGATCGATTTAATAACTTATAGTAATTAATAATATAAATAGAAGTGTTGATAGCGAAAAGTAAAGTATTTTTACTTAAAACATTTTGGCGCGAAATAAATGGTAGATTTCATGTACATAATTTATTTTACATAATTTAATATCGTGTAATGCATCTTTCTGTAAATATTCCTAAAATAATCTTGTGCTGCCTATTTAAAACTTCTGATACATTGCATCAACCTATTCGTTACACCTAGTTAGTTAAAGTTCGATAATGTTGCATCAGCTTTGTGATCTCTATATGACAAAGACATATATTCTTATTATATTTAAAAATGAAAATATTAATTAACGAACCGAATAATGATTCATGCGTATATTTGTATATACATATTATAATAATACATATACATGTATAGAGAGGTATGTATAATATAATATTGAATATATTATTGAATAAAGGAAATTAAATTAGTTACGTAAATTTTGTAACGTACATTGTCAAATTTTTGTTTCTCATTTGATAGAAATAATTTTTAAACTATAAGATAATATTTCATGTTATTGTAATAAATTCTTTTTGCATGAATTATACCATGTTTGATATATTGTTTTATATTTTTAAATTAATATCATTCTTTATTTAAATTTGACATTCTCATGATACATGTGATGCTAATGGCTACTCGTATCGATTTTCTGAAGGAATTCTTAAAGGAAACACTGACCGCGCACAATGTTGTGCAACGTTTCTACATATGTACATCATGTCCGTTTCAAATACCTACAAGTGATTATTTCAGTATCAGAAATGCGAAAAAATGTTTCAGATAAAAGTTATATAGTATCAAGAGAGACATATCACAATGACTTTTGACCTTGAAATAACGTTAGAGAATTTGATGAAGGTTACATTTAAGCTTTCAAAGACCTCTATATTTTTTTATTGCATATTCTTATAGCTCATATTAACGTTTTATGTTTCATTTACATAATACATACTGTAATTACCATTAAGAACATTTTCTAACATGAACAGAAAATTAATTAGTTAATATTATTAATGAGAGTGCACTTATTTTATGTAGTTAGTCACATGTGATAAAATAGCACAGTTTTATACTTATTATATTGAGATATTTTAATGATCTGGTGCTGGGATCTTCAACAAAATTTCACCACATGCTGGTTAACTCAGAAATTTTAAATTACAATCAAAACGTCACTATTTTTCAGTTGAACTATATCCTACTTTATTAATTGTATATATGTACCTACATTACATCTGTTGATCACACCCAAAATAGCATCTATTATTTTTAGTTTTTTATTTCAAAACATCCTTAAAAAATATTTTGCGTTTTAGTTAATTTTTTTATGTTCCTTAATAATTCAATTTTATTTGCACAGAGGTATTCTTTTACTGAAATGATAGTGAAATTGTTGATAGTAAAAGAATATAATTTAAAAACTATTATAAATTGATGGATTTGGCACTACTTATATAGAATTATCTGAGGTTAAATATTAAGGCTAAAAAGATATTGGATTCGAGTCATTTGTATAATTATCCACCTATTTGTTCAAGCTTCAACAAATTTCGTTTTGCGCGTGCTTGCAAATTTTCTAGACGCTTGTCCGTTCGATTGGAGCGCTTTTCCTACATGCTACGGTCACGTTGGAAAATACTGCAGTCTGTTCTGAACAGTGATCGTATTAGTGCATCTATCACAAAGCGACCAAATATTGAGATTATAATAATATTAAATCACGAAAAATTGAAGAACCTCAATTAATCTAATTTACTTGAATTAATCAGAAATCTACGAATCTAAATGTCTCTAGAACAATTATTTTGTCCCAATTGGTGGGAAAATTTGGAACGTGCTCATCGTATTTTAGATCAAAATTTGCTCCTTGGAATTAGTCCAGAAATTCTGATTCCAAAAATTATGCGTATGTACGATTTTCTACCACGTAAACCGGGTTTAAAGACTCCGATGAAATACTACAGGCCATGGGATGAACTCCTGCATAAAGGAGAAGGGGGTGTATCAACCGTGTTAGCTAACAGAGACAAATTCCGTGTGGATTTAGACGTGCAGCAATTCGCACCCGAAGAAATCAATGTTAAAGTCGTAGACCGTTTTGTCACTGTTGAAGCAAGTCATGAAGAAAGGGAAGATGAACATGGTTGGATCTCCAGACAATTTACGAGGAAATACATAATTCCAGAACAGTGCGATATCGATCAAGTTTCCTCGAAACTTTCATCGGACGGCATTCTTTCGATCATTGTGCCACGCAAGCAAAAATTAACTTCGGATAGCGGAAGGGTGATTAAGATCGTGCAAACCGGTAAACCGTCTGTATGCGACATGCAGAAAGAAGGAAACGAAGAAAACAAGGACAAGGAGGAGGAGGCGCAGGAAAATTAAAGCTCAGCACCGAGTGATACACCGATTTTTATTACCTTATTCTTCGATACTATTTGTAGCTCCTATCTCGAGTATTTATTTGGTGTTTATATTAGCGAAATGTTTTGAGCAAATTTATTTAGATATGTAAATAATTAATTAATTTAATTAGATATGTAATATTTTCATGGTGAATAGAGACTGCATTTATGATATGTGTATATCTATGTATGTGTGTGTGGTAGGTATAAAAGAAGGTTAGGTTCAAACATTAATGATAATTTAGCTGACGATGCAATGTTGTTAGCCGGAAATATAGAACAATTATAATGTATAAAGTACAACTTTATGTATAAAGTTAAAATAAAAAGATTATAAATAATTAAGTATGATATTTATTGATCTAAGGTTTACGTATAAACCGATCTGAGCTTAGATTGCCGTCTCATGCTTACAAGTACCCGCAATATCTTGCGTAAGTATCTGAGTCAAATTTTAGTCCAAAGAAACTTTCTAGCTAGATCTCACCCTATCCCACCGGAATTTCACCAATCCGTCCCGATCCCATAAACTTAGGTACCCGCACGCTCCTAATTGTAAGATAAAGAAGTATTTTATTTTATTCTTTCCTGCCTTACTGAGAAATATATTAGAACTAAATTAAATAATTACAGGAGATATAAACGTTGTTTTGTATTTTTATCGCGTTAAATTTCATTAAAAAAATGGTTTTGTAAACTAAATTAAGAACATTTGTATTTGCATTTTTGTAAATATAAAATAGAACGATAAATACATCGCCGTTAACACTACTACTTTTGATATTAATGAGCGTCAAAAATGATAATACACCTAATTAAAACTAAAACAAATTTTCATGGATTTTACATACGTATATTGTACACTTAAACATAAATAACTCATATTGCTTTTCTTACTATCTAAAATTTTCAAAGAATTCGAAACTGCTCGTGACTAATCGCAAGTTCATGACAAAGCATATCAAATACATACATATATCAAGTTTATGACTCATAACAAGTTACTTATGTGTGTATTGCGTAATATATTCGATTGCACGAAATTACACGAATATGTACAATCATACAAAATACGTATGAATTCTACATATTTTATGAATAGGCAATCGATTTCGAGTCTAAGTGCCTCTGAACCCTTGTGCATTAAAGAACCAGTTCATGGATCGTTAAAGCTATGAGCTGTGTTTACATCATCTTGCGCAAGTGTGCTATATAGAAGTGATGTTTGATAAAAAGACGACGGCAAGGGCAATCTAGTGTTTTCTAGGATCTTCTTGAATGCGTGGTGGTATGTATTCCCATCACTTTCGCTAGTACGTAACGAATACATACGTAGTATAAAGTTATGTAGAGAACTGCTTGGCTGCCACCGGTTGATTCATGTGTGAACGATATAACAGTACTACGGCACTATTAGTTGCAAGTAAATCAACAATAATTTATATTTATTGCACAATATTAATGTTTTCCTAACCTACTAGTGCTTAACAATTAATGTTAACATTAATTCCATAGAATAAACATTCTAATAATTTCCTAGTAGATGAAGCATTTAAATTACTCATATTCGAAAAGTGAGGGAAGATTCCTAAATCAAATGTAAACAACATTGTGAGTTTACATTGAAAATAATCACGCAATGCCGCTAATACCGATGTTGTTTTTCAACTGGTGGGAAGATCTAAACCGACCTCATCGCCTCTGGGATCAGCATTTTGGCACGACGGTAGATGCAGATGATGTTTTCAATGATCTTGATCCTCTAAACGCAGAAGTTTTCGTCTGTCAACCGCATAGACGCGGCAAATGACATCATCATCGTCATCATCGTCGTCATCATCGTCGCCATCATCACCATCATCATCATCGTCGTCGTCGTCATTATCATTATCATCATCACAATCATCATCCATTCCTTAAAAGTTTAATCAAAAGCTGACAAGGATAAATTTCAAATATCATCAGATATATCGCAATTGACACCAGAAGAAATTACCGTAAAAGTGATAGGTCAAAAAGTCACCATCGAAGCTAATCCATTTACGCAATTTGTCAGAAAATATATCACACCATCGCAATGCGATGGCAACCAAATGGAATCGCATTTGTAGTCTTACTGTATTTTATCTATTTTAGCACCTAGAAAACAAACTTTACAACCTAAATGTGGATGAACCAGTTTTGGCCAATCAATATGATAATACGAACGACACATTAGAATCACAGAGAGAACAATAAATACTATAACGAGAACAATAAAAATCACAACAGCAACATCATCGTGATAGAAAAGGTAATGTTAAAACTGCATAAATCATCTTCATTATTTATTTCTTAATTATCCATTTCATTTCTTTCTTTTTATTAAATGTTATAAGACAACACTTGTACATTATGTGTAAATGTAAGTATTAAAAATATAAACTCTGTATTATTGTTATCTTTAAGAAATGAACTATTCTTCTTGACTTAAACAACATTAGTTTCTTTACTTCTTCCCCTCCCATTTGTTAAATATTTAATACCAGATTTAGTGAAGAATATGCAATGTTTATTTACGCTATTTAATAAATCATACAGAAAACTAGTCAATATCCAGAAAAACTACCTTTTCTCCGATTTTAATGATTTTGAAATATGTTGTAAAGCCTAACATTTTGAACAGCTTTACAAGTCCTCTACATATAACCGGCGGTTGCCCTTAATTTCCCAGGCATTTGCAAAAAATTATTGGTACCATTATGATGAATTTTGCTTATAATTGTACAGTTATAGTAGCATATCCGTTAGTATTGGTTGCCGCATATATATAAACCTGTATAAACTCTAAACAAAAGACAAGAATTAGATTTGAATTAGATATTATTTCATCCAACCGTCACATTACATCATGAGGCGGCCAGCATCCAAACGCATACACTGTCATGGATGTACGATTATAGACAGAATTCACTGTAGTGATACCAGCTGCTTTTGCATATATCTCAAAAGCTGGAACTAACCGCTGGTTATATGTGTAGGAAAAAGTTGTTTAAAGTATGACATATTTTATAACATATTTCAAAATCATCCTAACCGCAGAAAAGGCAATTTTTCTGTAGTTTAGCTTCTTTATTTATGTTAAATAACTTTCCACTAGTCATATTGCGATATTATATAATAAAATATATTCAATAATATTGTAATATAAAGTATTAGAGTATTTATCTAATATAAAGTATTAAAAAAATGCTAAATATATTCAAATATAAAGCTTTTAATTTCATTTATCTGCATTACCCCTAAAAGACGCATTTCATAGTATGAAGCAATTAATAACATTTAATGTAGGAGATATGAGAAAAAATACTTCTCTCCATATTTCTAAAATACTACATATATATTTTAAAAATATTTTTCGATCAAATTAGAAACTTACTTTTATATAAAATCCATAAATTTATTAATATAATTATTTGTTATTTAAAAATACTTTAATTTGCATCTAGAAGCGTCTAGAATTTTTCAGAGTACACTAACCTGCAATAAGCTATGTGTATTATATGAGCTTGCAGCCAGCACATACATGTAAGTTAGCAGCTTTTAGAAGCACTGAAAAACATCGGTTTCATACCGTACAAGAATATTCTACAAACACGTAGTAAATAAAACGTTTATATTAGACATTTTTTAGTACGTTGTGTTTTGTATACAATTTTATTATTTTTGAAGTAAGAAAGTACAGCTGGAAAAAAAAATCGCAATTGCTCAAGTA
The DNA here is from genome assembly GCF_011952205.1 of Bombus bifarius. Lineage (NCBI taxonomy): Eukaryota > Metazoa > Arthropoda > Insecta > Hymenoptera > Apidae > Bombus > Bombus bifarius. The sequence continues at coordinate 272,439 of NW_022884517.1, read as the reverse complement.
CTATCTTAATTTTTCAAATTTGGATTATTTTAAGTAATAGTAATAACTTTTATTAAATTACTCGAATATTTTATGTAGATATTTACAAATCAATATAGATAGGTGTAAAGCTATGTAGTTTAGTTAACGTTTAATTTGAATTTATTACGATATATATGTAATGTTATATTTACAAACTACATTGTATATACGTATGTACACATCAGAGCACGTCGAGAATATATGTATCATAATAGAATACATTCAGAATATAATTCGACTAACAACCTTTTAAATATCACCTTAAAAGTATCAAGGCCATATTTTTACCCAGGTCATGTGAATTTCTTTTTTATTTTCAAGATTTACAATCTTACAACAAATTAGATTTAAAGTTGAACCATTTTGATCGATAACACGTTCAATAGTAATGACAACATATATAAATATATAAATATCAATATATAAATATATATATTTAAAATATAATACCATGTTTAATATTTTTAAAATGTAATTAATGGATTTCGATAAGTTCTTGAAACATTTATTATTTTTTTCCTAAAACATTTCACATCTTTTCAACATTCTATTTAAGTATATATACAGGGTCATTGGTAACTGGTGGTTACAAGCGGCAAGGGGGTGGTTCTACGCGAAAAAAGAAGTCTTTGTTTTCGAGGCTTTGTTTTCGAGGCTTTGTTTTCAAGAAAATTGACTTTGAATTTTCGCTCGGTACGCGTGCGCTTTATCACGTCTCGGTATAACGGATCTCACTGTAGATCGTTGTCTCAATGGGAAAATTAAAAGAAAAAAATTAAAAAGAAAAAATTTTTATTCTATATTTTCGACTTCTTTTTTCGCGTAGAATCACCCCCTTTCCGCTTGTACCACCAGTTACCAACCACCCTGTATATATATATATATACACACATATATATACATATATACACATATATATACATATACATATGTATACATTTAGAAATTTTATAAACCTTTACAAATACACGCTAAATGATCGATACAATTGTTGATAGATAAATCTAGAATAACACTTTTTATAAAATCATTGTACTATTAATAGATAGTCGTCTGCGATGACCAATTCTTATTAAAGCATCGTAGATTTTGGCACACAATTGCATTTATATATGAGTCATAAGACCAAAATTACACTGATTAGTGTGTAGAAATGCCGCTAATTGCATTTGGATAATATGTATCTGGATGTTTCCATAGAATCATGTAATTTATTGAAAAATCAATAAGTACGACAATATATATTTATTATCTGCATTATTTGCGATTGATACTGATGATGATAAAGTTAAAAATGTGATAAACTGATTGATTTTTAGAAAATATTTTATAAATGTAAAGTTTCATTGGAATGCGATTGAAATACTATAAAATTCATGCATTCCAATTGTGATATTCATAAATTCTTATGTAGCTAGGAAGATTATAATAATAAAATAATCAAATAGCATTTCCTTCTGAAGTAAAATCTTTCAGACATATATTTTACTTTTGTATAAACAAAAATACTAACTTTCGCTAGGTGTACGGCTATAGATAAAAGATCCTTTTAACTATCATATCTGTACTTACTATATGTATAAAATTATTCTATAGAAACAATATCTATATGTAAAAGTATCTTTGTATATAAGTAGAATAGAGAATTTTCTCAAAACTTCCTAACTTTGAATCTCGAATGTTCTGGATACTCCATCCGCCATGTACAGCTGGCAGAGGACAGCTATAAATACGCGCGTCGCGAGCCATAGAAACAGTATACTACAAACATTTGAACTGTGAACGTCAAAAGTGAATTCCTGTGAAGAAATCTGCAACTGAATACGTTATTTAACGTATATAGCTACCAAGTAATTTAGTCAAAATGTCTCTGATACCGTTGCTGTTCTCCAACTGGTGGGAAGAACTGGACCGTCCACATCAACTCTTCGATCAGAATTTTGGTTTGGGGTTGTATCCTGAGCAATTATTGAATCCAAGCATCCTCGATCAATACATCTTACCCATTCGAGATCGAAGATTGAGAAGCCCACTGATGTACTACAGACCATGGGGTGAACTCCTGCGAAAAGGCGGGGGAGGAGGTACATCTACGGTAAAAGCGGATAAGGACAAGTTCCAGGTAATTTTAGATGTTCAGCAATTTAAACCGGAAGAAATCAACGTCAAAATCGTTGGCAATTCTGTGATCGTCGAGGGAAAGCACGAAGAGAAAGAAGACGAGCATGGTTGGATCTCGAGACAGTTTACCAGGAAATATTTGATTCCTGAGCAATGCGATGTCGATCAAGTAACATCTAGTCTGTCGTCTGATGGTGTACTCAATATCACTGCGCCTAGAAAGGACGAACCGAAGATCCAAAGCGAAAGAACTGTTACTATTGAGCAGACGGGTAAACCAGCGTTAAGGAAAGCAGAAGAAAAGGAGATGAAGGAGGAGGAGAAGAAGCAGGAAGAGAAGAAGCAGGAAGAGAAGAAGCAGGAAGAGAAGAAGCAGGAAGAGAAGAAGCAGGAAGAGAAGAAGCAGGAAGAGAAGAAGCAGGAAGAGAAGAAGCAGGAAGAGAAGAAGCAGGAAGAGAAGAAGCAGGAAGAGAAGAAGCAGAAAGAGGAGGACGAGAAGAAAGAAAAATAAAGCCTAAAAAATGTGTTAAATTATTAATACATATTTTTCTGTTTGTGTTCTGTTCCGTTTTTATACATGGCAAAGTGCATTTTGTCGTGTAATTTGATTTTTGTATTATAAGTTAAGATTTTTTTTTTAAATAAAATGTTCGATAAAATATAATTTTGAGTCTCTTTCTATATATGTATATATATAAACTTATCTATATCCTTCATATTTAATCCTTGCTTTCTAGATTGTTAATCTGTAAAACGTCTATGTAAAACATATGAAAATTAAAGTATTAGTTTTCAAGTTATTGTTATTTATTTTTACTATTCAAAAATATGAGAGGATTACTTTAAATTGCACTATTAACTTATAGATATTAACATTAGAATATTATTGTTAAAATAATTTGTTCTACATACATAATTGTAAAAAGGTTTCAGCTGCTATTAAATTATGTATAGTAATTGAAGATTATCGAACAATAACCATTAAAATACAACTTTTATAAACTCATGTTCTATACATATGTAATATAGATGAAATTTAATAAAAAAAAGTATTGAAAAATAAATCACAAAATAAATTACTTTTATAAGCTCATATTCTATACATACGTAATATAGATGAAATTTAATAAAAAAAAGTATTGAAAAATAAATTACAAAATGCAACAATAATTTTTATGCTACATTTAGATGTTAATGTGTCCATATTTAAAATATTTCAATATAAATAAACTGTAAAATCTAATAGAAGTAATATACAAAGATTGTATATTTGTAACTCTTACTAAAAGTTTTAGCCAATACAATTACAATATCATATATATTATATGTAATATTAATTTATAATTTATTATTTATTGCTAGCCCACCACTTTGTTTTTTTAAATATACATAGTTTATATACAATTAATGTAAATTGACTGAAGTAGCTTAAATATTTTATCTCAGAGCATTATAATGTTTAAGATTATAAAGATATAAATAAAACTTGTAGTTAGTGCCTGTTAAGTTCTAAATTAGATTACATCAAATTTAATATAATCTTTGCAAATAACATAAAACAAACATGAACAAGTCCAATAATGCAAATATATTCTATTTACTATTTCATTCGTTGTACAATTTGAGATAAAAAATTTTTTGTCTTAATATTTTTGATGAAACGGTGTAATTACGGATTATTTTGAATTGAAAAAGTTTTCGCTTTACATTAATTATGACATATCTTTACCAATTTACATTTCTTAATTATTGTCAAGAAACAGAAAAATTAAATTCTTTAATTCACATTAAACATTTCTGTTGCAAGCACCATTAATTACTACATATCATTTTTAAAGAAATAGTGCATTATCGTAACTAACAATTAATTGATAAATTTATTAAAAATAACGTTTATAAAAGAATAATAGAATTAATCTTGTAATTAGACTGCGGATATTTATGCAAATTCACATTTTAATGAGCATAACTAAAAGGCTAGGATCTATGTAGAGGTTTGTTTGACCTAAATTTAATAATAAGCATTGTATTTTGAATATTTTATATATGTTCATTCTATGCATTCTTGCATCTTTAAATTTGCCATAAATGCATAACAATCCGCAATCTAACAATAATCATTTCTTTTCTTTACTTTTATTAAGTGGAACTTGGTAAACAAATGTCTTCTTTAAACATTGCTTTCTGCTACAGTCTTAGAATTTACAAAGCATAAAATATACCAGAATTATTAATATCAGCTGTCCTTCAATACTTCTTTCAAAATAGATCCTGTATTTCTGGCTGGGATAAAATCCGGGAATGTTGGTAAATTTACATTGGAAAGTAACGAAGTAGATTGTGTTGATGACGTAGAATGTTGCCTACTATGACCAGGTCGTGGTAATGTCTAGGAAAAAAAATAGTCCAATGGAAAACATCACATATATGTGTAAACAAGAAACAAAGAAATACTGTCCTTACCGATGTTTGAATTGGTAATGCTGGTAACTGTGGCTTAGGTTTCGATTCGTTTTCTAGAAATCTAATAAATGCTGCTGACAAAGACGCTTCTTGATCCTAAATAACATAATTATTTCATTTCTATATCATATTTCATATGTTTTATAAAAATATTTATTTAATTATGTATATTTATACGCAAGTGTGTGTATGATCAAAGAGGAAATTTTCTCTATGGTATGATCGATGTCACGTACCGTGTATGTATAACCAGCGTCAAATAATTCAGTATCTCGATATCTCGCAACAGTAATTTATAAGACCCGCGAATATATGTATTGTGGAATGGAGAACAATATTAAACTTATTTGATGTATTTGTTAATGAGTAATCTTGTATTGTGTAGTGTAAAACCTGTTTTAAAAGAAAAATTAATTTACCTTATTAGGATCGGTAGATCCACCAGTTAAACGAGAAAACCAGCTATTTTGCCCGACTGTATTACTCAACCCTGCTTTATCCTTCTCTGTTTCATTGAAATCCAAAATTGTGGAAAACACTCTAAGCACCGAAGATTTATCTGCTGCCGACGAGGACAGGTAACCCAATAAGAGGTTTTTAATGAGAGTCCTGAAAAAAGTGAATGTTTTATTTACAATTAAAGAAAATCTTTTTTACGATAATTTTATACAAAACAATAGATAAATTTAAATTTATAAACATAACTAAAGTTTAAAATTCTAATTTTCTTTACAAAAAATATTCATAGACGTATGAAATAAATACTAACTTATCAATTTTTCCCTCTCCACTTTGCTTTGCCTCTTCTATCCTGTGATCAGCAGTATTTACAAGATTTGTTAATCGGTCCACTAGAAATATATGACAAACCATGTAAGAAAGGGAGTAATAGAAAAAGGATCATTAAATGTCAGAAAATAATTATTATAATATTCTGAGTTAATCATGAAAGGGAGTAACAGAAAAGAGATCATTAAATATCATAAAATAATTTTTACAATATTTTGAATCAATTATATGTTTAAAAATGTAATTTCAGTAGAATTATTAACTGCTTAAGGAAAAGTTTAGCATGTTGGATGTTTCATTTCTAGTCATGTGCATTCCAGCGTTGTAAAGTTGGCGGATTTGGAGGTTGAAAAGACATGAGCGTAAGTATAACACAAGTACTGGTTGTCTGAATATCACACCAGTACCTGATGTAATACTCACACCCATGTCTTAGTTGCTCATGCTGCATTCTTCATTTATCATGCCATACTAGCAAACTATGACGCATGCCACTAGAAGAAAGCTATATTAATATAATAAGTACTTTAGTATGTTACAATACATTACATTAAAGTACAATAGCTATTCTAATATGATTTCATTATAATTCTTTATAAATAAATGATCGTGTACTTTATTTTACAAATTAATATAATTTGCAATGGCTACATTAATTTTACCTCTGGCAGTTTACTTTGACAAAAATTAAATAAATTACAATTCTAATAGTATTAATGATTAAAGGTAAAATAAAGATATGTAGGTCATAGATAGTGAAAACCTTTAACTACATTTTTTCATCCTTGTAGGATAATGGTAACGGGTGGGAAACCCCACGAGGTAATATGAGCTTTTACAATTCACACGCTCACAGTTACCGCATGAGATTACCCACACTGACGCTACCAAACTTTATGTTTATATAGATTTGTTTATGTATTACGTATTATTTCAACATATGTACATGTATGACTAAATGTCTTAATTTATTTGTGATGTATTTGAGTGCTAAACTTAACTTTCAAGCTACAGAGGCTACTCTTTCAAGCTACAATACGTAGTTCACTTGTATTTCGTTTACAGATTATAGTTATAGCTTACAGATTATAGTTACAGATTACAGTTATAAAAATACATATATCATCATACATTACTACTATTACTTAGTGTGATGGTTGCAGTAGTATTGTAAATTCATGGTCATTAGTATTGTTCTTAAGAATTAAGAGATTACAATATTATACAACTCTCATACTATGTGTGCACCAACATTCCAGTTGTATAAATTGAAAAAATAAATTAACTATCGAATGTGGATGTAATGTATATATAAAAAGAGTATTTAACAATATTGATATAGTCCTCGATGATATAAACAAAAAATTATATCATAAATTAGATTAGAAAATATAATTTACACATAAATGAAAAGAAACCATACAACAAATTTTTTTATTTTTGTGCCCTTGCTATCTAACAATATTTTATATGTTAGTATATAGGAATTTATAAGTAGAAAAACAGGAGAAGGTACCAGCACCAGTGGCAATGCATGAGCCAACGAAGATGTGATTTAGTGCGCTAAGGCGATCGTCCAGTTCGTAGCCGGATACCAGCAAGAATCCTGGGCTATTGTCAAAATCCCAGAATTACCAGCTGATATTTGACTACATCACCGGATTGTTTACGTGTTTGCTTTTTGCAGATTAGTCACAGGTCACATTCAAACTGATGATAATAGAGTGGGATTTAACCATTTCACCAGTGCATAAATTATAATTAGAACATGTGTGATATTTTGTGTATAGGCAAGCTATTATGGCACCAAATTCTTATGCATAAAAAAAATCGCATGTGCTTTTCTACTTTATGTTGAAACGGGATTTTAAGGATCAATATACATATTGTTGATCAAATGCATTATACCGATACTTTAGTCCAATATTAACACTTTTTGTATTCTTCATTGCATATGGTCAGTAATGATACACAATTTGTGCGATTATATATTTATTATTTTGCATATTAGTAAAAAGTTAGAACATGCTAGAAAATATTTATAAATTTAATCTAGGTACAATACAGTTCGTAAAATCTAAATTATATGAGATTAATTCATCTAAAAAATTTAAATGTAAGCATATTTTAAAGTGTAAATAAAAATAAAATACTTCATATAAAAAAATTAATATGAAAATTAGGGAATTATTCTCAATACTTCAATTTATTCTCAATATTTAGCATTGATGTTACATAGCAATATATATTGCAAATTTTAATAATTAAATAATACCAAGCTTTATTCTACCTAAGAAATTTAGATATTTAATTATAATACATTGAGTTTCTTGATACTTGAAACTTTATTTTGTAAATTACATTAAAAACCACATGTAAAAATCCCGAATATTTATAATCCACACCAAAGAAGCACATGTGCATATTATTTCCTCACATTTAACAATAATTTTTGAAAACTATATTATCTAACATATCTCAAAATTAATTGCGTTGAATGTATGTATTGATATTTTGTGAATTTGGAAATATGAATTTTCTTTATGAACGTATAAAAATTGTGTAAATTTGCTATCGATAAATAATGATTGAAGAATTAATTGAAAAAAATTCTAATCATGCAAAATATAAAAGAAACAAGATGCAGGCAAAGGTAATATTTTGTAGTAATAATAGAATCGAGTACCTTCTTGGTTTAGCTGTTCGATTCGTTCTGTTTTTTTATCGAGTTGTTCGCTTAATCTGGATGCTGCTTGTAAGCATTCTTTAGCTTCAGCTAATTGTTCCTATTAACAATTATTAAAAAAATTATATATTTCCCTATTAACTATTAGATAAGCAATTTTTTAATATTTATGTATAAACATACAATTATATAAGTATACCTTAAGAATTGTGACATCATTGGCCAACTCTTCTTGTTTTTTATGGGATTCGATTAGTTTAGATTGAATTCTCTCAGTTGCCGCTATGATATCTTTTTCCTTATCTAAAAATTGTAAATGAAAATTATTAATTATAAAATTAATAATTAAATAAAATTAATAATAATAATGGCAACAACAACACTAACAACAACGATAATAATCGATAATTTCGTATAAGACACGTTGTGTACAGAGATTATGAAATATTTTAAGTTACCTCGTTGGAATTGTTCCAAGACTATCTGTAAATTAGTTAAGGACGTAGTCTGTGATAAGATCTTATTTTCAGCGATAGCTAACTTATTTTGTATATCATCCCTTTGTTGAACAATCAACGCCATTTGTTGTTGTAACGTTTCCACTTGCTGATTTGCTCTTATACTCGCGGACGTGTACGCGTTTGAACTGCTCTTCATTTTTTCTTCAGCCTGCTGTAATTTCACTTCTAATTCTTTTCGCGTTTCCTCCGCAAGTAAGGCGTCTTCCGTATAGCTTGATTCCATTTCAACCAAATGTGCTCGTAGCCTTTCTAACTCCTTTGCGGCGTTCGCTTCTTTGCCTTGGCTTTCGCTAAGTTGATTCTGTAGCATTCTATTGTTCGATTGCTCTTGAATTAGAGCTGCTTCCAACGCGTTACATTTCTCATTAAGAATCGCAATTTCCGTTGTTTGCGTTGAGTGTTCGACGATCCCGCAAGTTTCTTTGCTGTTCGATTCTTCGGCATTTCTCAAACGTTGTTCGACTGCCCGCAGTTCATGCTGCAGAGTAGCTATGTCCTTTAATTCAGAGACATTTAAGTCTTTCTCTGTTAGCAAGTTCTGACCTCGCGATGTTTGTTCGTTCAAGAGGTGCGTCAACCTTTGAATTTCGTCATGATATTGCACATTTTCATTGTGTTTGATGGTTACAAGTTTCACAAGTTCGTCCCTTTCGTTCTTTATAGTCGCAAAATCGAGTGTTTCCGTATCAGTCTTTGCAAGATAGAGTGCGCTTTTCAGGTTATTAATCTCTTCGTCTTTTTCTCTAATAAGATGAGATAGACTTTCTATCGTTTCTTTGGCCATATCAGCTGATTCTGTATTTTCGTCAATTGCCTTTTGTAATTTCTTTTGCGAATTGATGATTTCTGCCATTAATTTACTGTTGTCATCCTTCAAAGTATCATTTTCTCGTATCTTTTCCTCTAAAATAGCTGTAATTTGTTGCTTTTCCTTATCATAGACATTTTCATTTATACGATTTAATAACTCTTTTTTCTCCGCTTGTAGATATGCAATATTATGCTCCAACTTGATACAGCTATCCCTGGCTACTTCGTATCTCGTTTTTAAAGTTTCATTTTCTTCGGCAACGGTGGCGAAACTCTCTTGTAATTTTATCAATTCCCTCTCTTTCAAACGTAATGTTTCTATTTTATTCTCCATTTGAGCATAATCGTTCTGCAAGGAACAAAATTTTTCAGTTAACTCGCTAAGCTCTAATTCACTCTTTAATTCTTCGCGTTTCTTTATTTCGTTTTGCAAATTTTCTTTTTCCAATTGAAGCTTCTCGGTCGTTTTCTTCATCGACAAAAATTCACTGTTTAATTCTACGTACCTTTCTTCCGATTCTCGTAATCGTTCCCTAATTTCATTTATCACTTTTTCATTATTCGCCACTTTTTCTTTCAATTCCGTCTGTTCTTGCTCTAACAAAGATTTTTCCATGTTTACCAAGTCTAATTTATCGTTGGACTCGTCTTGAATGGCAGTTAACTGTTCCAACCAGGAAATCTTTTCTTTCGTTAAACTTTCGTTCTCTTGACTCATCTTCGCTATGTAACTTTCTTTCAACTCTATTTGGTTGAACGCTTCGTCCAATTCTTTTCTCATGTTTAATATGTCGTAGTCTAAGTCATCTTTCTCGTGATTAGCTTTGGCTAATTGTTCCTGAAGGTCTTTTAACGTATCGTTATTCCCTGTCTCTGAATTACTTTCACGCCACTGCGAGATCTCTATTTCTAACTGTTCATTTTTTCGAAACACTTCCTCGTTTTCCTTTTGAATTTCGTCTCTCATACCTCGCAGAATCGCCAAACTGTTTTCTAATTGTTTTCCATTGGAAACAGACGTTTTCAATTCTCGTCTCACGTTCTCAAGATCGAATTTCAGCTCCTCGACTAATTTGATGTTCTCATCTAAATACTTGCATTTCTCCAATGATATTCTCAGCTGTTCCTGCGTTTCTTTCTCCGTGTTCTCCAATAAATCGATCTTCTTTCGTAACTTGTCATTCTCATCCAATGTCGTATGCAATTTCCGATTCAGATTTTCCATTGTATTAAACGTGTCCTCGATATCTTCTGGAATATTTTCTAATTTTGCTGATTTTCTTGTCCGAGGTGCAGGTGGCGACTGGCCTTGATTCTTTAATCGTGTTTCGTTTGGACAAGTACTTCGTAACATCGCATTTTTCTTTCTTAACGAGTTTTTCTTGCGCAACGCGGAATTTTCTACTTGAAGACGCTTCACCTCCTCGTGCAACCATTCAGTTTCCGATTCCACCACGTCTTTCGTCCATTTCACGTCAATGTACTGCTTCGCCAGAGCCTCGAAAATCGACTCATCCGGTTCTATTTCTACAAAGGAACTCTTCAAAATATTCTTGACCCTCTTGGTTAATTCGTCGACCACATTTCCCTCATACTGCTCGTCGGTCGATTCGTTTTCTTCCATTTCTAGGTCATTTGTTTGGATATGTTTATCTACGCTCTCTAAACTGTTAGTTTGTACGGTATGGTCGACAGTTTCTGCTCGTATCAGCGTGCTGAATTCCACGAGTTTACCTTCCAGTTGGACGACTTTATCTTGAGCCTGGTTGTAGTCTACGTAAAGCTGTTCGTAAGCGTTTTGAAGGCACTGGTGTTTTTTTTCGACCTCTTCCTTGAGGGACAGTAGTTTTTCTAAGGGTTAAAAGGAAAATGAAAAAGACCAATCATTTATTTTATATCAAGTTTTTAAGAAAATAGAAGAAAGTACTAGCATTATCAGATGGAAAGGGTTAAAGACATGCTTACCTATCGATTGTTCATGCTGCTGATCCAATTCTTCTACACTGGCGAATAATCTTTTATTTTCTTCCTGAAGTTCCTCGATTTTCTTGTACAATTCCGATTCTTTGTTGCTTGATACCTTGATAAACTCATCTCGCATGTGGTTCTCCGAACTCACGTCGAAATTAGGCTTCAACGCGGCGGTCTCGTGGCTGACGCTGTTGGGCCTCTTAAACTTCTCATCGAAGTCAGACTTTTCTTGTTTATTAGCCTCGCTATATTTCTCGTTCTCAGTTTCCAGCGCTTTTAGCGCGCCACGAACTAAATCCAGCTTCTCGAGGGAGTTCAATTTGGACAGCACCGTACGGAAATCGTTGATCAACGCTATTTCATCCGATTGCACGCGTCTCGTGTTTTTCTCGGTTTCCCGGCTCTGATTAACATAGTTTTGCTTTTACTGTGTATCGTTCATCATAAAATGTTTTAATACTGTAAAGCAAATTTTTCAAATGTTTTGTGAAACTTTAAACTGAAGAACGCCTCTCTTTATTTTAGGAAAATAATACAAAAATATTTAAGTCTTCGAAAGATTGAATTAACTAGTTAAAAAAAGAAATGTATTATTTTCATTAAGGAGATCTTCACAGCGTAAAAGTGTGTTAGATTTTATTTCACAAAAACTATGAATAGGTACATTTAGCATTTAACTTTAGTATTAACTACAATATTAACAGCTGAAAAAAATAAGTATCTTTGTGCTTGATTTGCTTCATTTGATCAGACTGAGGTCTTCAAATACACCGCATCGTTTAAAATTAAGTAACTCGAAGAATTACATCGCGTTTCGTTTTATTCAGAATGAAACTTCTTATTTTCATAATCATATATTTGTTGCACTAACATGTTAGTAATCTTAAATTCGTCCAATTAAGCACAGTGATTCATTAGGAATGTTTCTTAATCATGCTAACAAACTCGAAGGTCGAAATATATCCTCTAAGTAAAAAAAAATCTAGCTTCCTTGGGTACAGATTTTTCGAAATAAGTTATTTCTTCGTTTTACTTTTACGAGGAATTACTAAGATATATATATACCTACCTTTTCTTCCATTTGTATTATACGGTTCACCATATCTTGCTTTGCTCTTAAGAATTCCGCTTTTTGATGGCCATCGGTGAGTTCATCTTTCAAAGAGGAATTGTTACCCTGGAGTTAACAATTGTAACAGGTTATTTAATATTAACTAATAGGTTTTACTTAATAGGTGAAGTATTCCATGTATCATAAAACAAAATTTCTTAAGATGAAATATTTAAGTGAAATATTACGGGGAATGCTATAGAAAGAGATAGATGTATTCGAACTGTTGACAACGTATTAACATTTATATTGCGCAGTTTAGAAAACGGTAATAGTGAATTAAGTGTATTACGTGGATATCTTAACTAATAAGGTGACAATGATATGATATTGATTGAAGATAACGCGTAATGACATATGTTATCACGTGTATATATGCGCGAAACGGGCGTCGCTACAGAGTTAAAATTAAATGCAATTATCTGAAAACAATTGCAACGGTAATTATCCCGTTTATGTTTAGTGGGACAAAGAAGACAATGCGATTATTAGGTACAGTTAGGAGCAGTTGAAATATTATATATGCAACGAGTGCCGATCAGTTTTGAATCTATTAAATTATCATTTTTCAGAAAAGAAACTTAGTTCAAAATATTTGTTTGTACACAATAGAGGATTTTTCATATCTTACCTTCTGAATACGTTTAAGTTCGATTTCTAAATCTCGTATTTTCAGGGTGGCTTGTGCCAGTTGTTCTTGCAATTGTCGCACGTGATTCCGACTTTTTGAATTTCGATTTTTCGTGGACGGCGGATCCCAAAAAAATACCTCGCCCTCGTCATCGTGATTACTATCGTTCTGAAACAAACAGATCATTAAAATTATAAGGTTTTTATCTTTAGAGTTAACGTTCTGTGAAATAATATATCCATAATTTTTTTAGTGACCTATTGTTACTTATTAGTTCAACCAGAAACGGGTACAGGTTCGTAATAAATAATCCCCTTTTAATCTCACCAACTACGCAACAAAGTATATCGACTATCAGAAATGCTACGCATTTTCCGAACAACCCAATATTTTATACGTATTTATATTATACTTTTCTATCGACGATTGAAGGTTGGTCGCAATTTTATGTTTTATTACGTGAAGTTCCATCATGATAACATTATACAGGAGACACGATCGTGTTGGAGATAGAGCTAAGAAAATTCACGAAGGCCCTGTAGACAGATCCCGATGATTTCAAAAGCATGGCGTGCATTAATGCATCAGCGCATCAGAAAACGCGAGCAACCTCTTCCAATTGAAAATTCATCAAGCAACGTCTTTTGCAACAATTGTTGTGAAAACGAGCGTCTACAAGGGAAAAAAGAGTCGTACACGTCGTTAAGATGGGAAAATATTTACCGGGACGAGTATCGGTAGATACCGCGTTGCAACGCGACGTTTCAGCGACCGAGTCGGATGCGAGTAATTTTCGTCCGGGAGGAAACTCGCGATTATTCCGTTATATCGCGCGAAAAAGGTTATATCGCTTTCCAAACTTGGATCAAGGGAATTTTGAATCTGCTGATTAAATATGACAAATTTTAAATTATCGTATAACGATATTTCGATGGTTAATTCAACTATGTACGTATTATACTTTCGTAAAAAGGTACAGTACACAGTTAAAAGTACGTTCCAGTACATCGTGGTCGCGTGAACGAACTCGCGAGGATCACATGTCTGATTTAAATTGATATTAGTAAGTCTTACACGATTAAAAAGGATATTAATTATCGAAATCGAAAGTATTAAACATCGAAATGTAATTGCAAAGTTGCATTTCAGCAACCAATTCGGATGCATGCAATCTTTGTGGGGAAGAAGCGATTATTCGATCGTATTTCATCCAAAATCTCCTTTTGAATACACGATCAATTAACGCATCGATTTTAATGATTTCATAGGTGAGCTCGATCGATCGAATAGCTACTACCAAAGAAATACATATGAGTTGTGCCACGTTGACGTTCCTTCGCAAGTTTGAGTCGACTCGAAGCAGGATGCGACCGACTGGTAAGCAGCGTATCATTAGTATGTAACTTAGTATTGTTATACACGTTTACATAAGTATTCCGTATGTCGTGAACAATGCAAGTAACATGGCGCCGCTTGGCCGTGGAACCGCGCGGGCGCGAAAGAGGGAAGAAAAAAAATCTAGGGAAAAGGGACCTATGGTGGGGATGGTGTACTTATGCAATCGAAATTATGATCAGTTGCGGTTCTCTTGGAGGAAGAGAAAGAAAACGGCATATTCGGTTTTCAAATTGCTCACACCTGATAGAAAGGATGTCAAGATTTTACGGTGAATTGAGACTTTATAAAAGCCTTGTCATTCCATAGAAATTGCCGAGATTATGTAAACCCTCGTAAACTCTCTCACGTGTTCCGTGTATATTTCGTTTGTTGTTTTTATCCACGTAAAAACCGCCCGACTCCGGGATGAACCGACTCAGGGATATCTCAATTCAATTCAATTCAATTCAATTCAATTCAATTTACTCCACTGTACTGATACAGAAGGGTAAATTGAATTCGTATTGAAACGCCTTGTTTTCTTTTTTTCCTTTTTTTTTTTTTGTCATATGCCATTCCAAATTCGATAGTTTAAAATTTGTTCTATTGTGCATTATGACGTAATTTAGTCGACAGTTAAAGGAAAGGAAAGTTTATCTATAACTGCTACTACAAAAGTAGCTTAAACGTTGTAAAAGTTGAATAGTTTCTGAAAATGTAATGATACAAACTACGAAGGGATTAAAGTGGAATTAATGAAACAGCAGCTTCGTGAATATAAAAGTAATTCAAGAATTTGTCATGAAAGTTCATAATGAGTTGAACTATTAACTCGTTAAAAAAGAGACGACTGTCTCAACTTACAATGCTTCGTGGAATAATTCGTTCATGAAATAATTATCCACTTCAACTGTAAAACAGATTATTGTTTTGAAAACAGAGAATTGTTTTGAAAACGTAAAAATTTATTCGGCCCGAGTCAATAGAGAAATAGCTTTCGCCCGTCAATTGATTCGAAAGTCCGTCGTCATGCATTACCATACTTCTATACAAATTATTCAATGAGCTGTTATTATGGCCACGTATCGTCTTGACAAAAGACTACAAATAGGTTTTTATCCTACCATAAGTTTCCCCATATAAGGGAAAGAAGGGAGGGGACAAGGTGGGAGAGGAGAAAAAGGAAAGATTCACCTTTCGACCTGGCTTCATGCCGTTCAAAGTTCTTTCATCTAAAAGTCAATTCTTTACCTACTCCAAACAGATCGTATGTTTTCTTTTTGTTTCGCATAATACAAGAAGACGCGTCAACGTTCACAGTTCTGTTCTGGCAAAGGCGCATCGCGCGATCGTGCCATCATTTTGGGGAAAAAAATTCTCCAACGTTTAAAATGTATAAAGTCGGTATCTTATAGCGATAAAATGATCGTGAGATGAAATCCAATCCTTTCGTGGATGTAGTGGTCGATGAAATATTATTCCGTATTCCTGAAAATTATCGAAAGTTCGATGTACGAGATTCGAATAGACTTTGAATTCAAAATGTTTCCACGATCGTTTTTTTATGAGGAAACTTAAACGAGAGGAATAAACAAAAGTTCGTTCGTTGATGCATGTGTCGAAGCAGTTTGGTGTCGCATCGTTGCATATTATTCATAGGACCCTTTCAGATATGCGACTGATACCGAAAAGCTTTCGATGCACACTGTCTAAATGCTAATCGATGCACACGCGTTATGCATTTGTCTTTCCAGCCTCCGCTGACATTTTTTTAAGTCGATTCTGTTCGCGATAAACTGTTTTTTGGTCCCGGTGCAGTGTTCGGTAACCTCGGTTTTAGACAGCGAGGAGAAGGAGGAAGTAAGGCATTTAAATAACTTTCCGTTTCCATTCTTTAATTTAAGAACATTCTACTTTTTAAATCATTCTAATGTTAAATTTCTTCCGCTTCTTCGTTTGTATATTTTAGTATTTGCTCCTTGCGCCGCTTATCCATTTTACTATACGAACAAGATATATTTTTTATCACTTTAATATAAAATTGGTATTATATGTCTTAATGATTTGTAAATAAGGAAAAAGGATAGCGAGAGTATGCGGGCGCTTTTCGCGGTCCAAATTCTCCTAATGAATATGAAAGGAGCCTCCGTTAGGTCAGGTCAAGGAATAATGCATCGTTGGCTTGCATATGTATGTGGACTTGCGCGACCAAAGTTTCCTTTTTTTCTTCCAATACGGCCTGTTTATACGTTTATTTCACCTTGAATACTCGATACTTTAGAACTGACACGGAGAAGGTTCGGGATCTCAGGGTCGTACGTCATAAGTCGAACTTAGAGCTCTTCTTGTCTTGCAAATCCTTCTTGAATAGCCTCGATTAACACATTTTTCTTTTATTATGGTAAAGAATCGGGCTTCCAAGGCTGTGTTCACACAAGTTACGAAGATAGTTTGAACAGGGAGCAGCGTTTGTTTGGCGTTTCTTGGGGGAAAATTAGAGGGGAACGAAACAGACACGACGTTGACCACTTCGACGTTGACTGTGCATTTGCATATGCTTCTTTGTATGTCCTATTAATATATGCTTCTTAACCGAACACCACTCTCGTTATCGTAGAGCTTAAAGACATTTGTTTGAATTTTAAAGTTGTCGTCTTTTTGTAGAAATGATGCGACGATGGTATTGATATTTTCTATGTTTCAATTTTCATTTATTTTCATGATTTGTCATAACAACGCGAATATTGCTTGTGATAAGCCGAAGGATTCGAGTCGTCGTCGATGAAACTTTACATAAACTTTTGATAGATGCATTTATGTATCAAAATAGTGTAGTAGCGGTAAATATATTGAAACGAGAAAAAACATATGAAATTCACAAAGAGTCAAAATTGACATCAGAATTTTCTTCGTCAAGAAGTTTTATCTTTCATACATCATATATCACATATTATCTTTCATATAACACGTATCATAGACCTGTGATACAAAGTTTGTAACTACTTTACACGGAGAAAATATATTTTTCAATCCTGATACAGAGTACTCTAATGAAGCATAAAAGATTATAAAGTAACGATCGTAAATGAAAGGTTTGCCTTTACGGAAAGATGTTGCATGTAATTCATTAAAAACGTTCGCGTGTATCATTTGAGAAATAAAAGCGAAGGAAATGAACATGGTATATTGATACGATCGCATGACACTTGCCTCGCGTTACATGCGAAATTATAAGGTACGTGGAAAGAGATCAGTGATATCGTCGATTGAGATCCCAGCTTGATTGAATCGCGGTTGTTATTCAAGTTTTACACCAAGTTTTTATCGATTATTATTTTATCGATTATTTTGCACATGAATCAAATTGTTACAAAAGTAAAGAAAATCAAACTGTGACTAGAAATATGCAAATACGAGAATTCTTTTGCTATACAAAAAGCATACATTATACTACACGCACACAAAGAGCTGAAAATGTAATAATTTTTCGATCTTAACGAATCGTTCACGTTTTTGAAGCAACACACAATAATTTTCTGTATTCCGATATCGTGCTGAGATGGTCGGTATATCTTTACTTTCTACATTTCGACAAAAATAAATGCTATCTGCCCTGCAAGCCTTTGACGGCATGATGTTTGTACGCTTATTAGTGATAGGGATGATAAAGCCAAGTGATGAAATATCTATAAGTTAGCTTGGTTGAGATTTGGTTGGAATTTCACAAATGCATTAACCAGTGAATTTGAAAAGAGATAAAAGATTTACGTTATATACTGTTTGTAATTATTTGTATGATTTCAAAGGTTACTTCCAAAACTAATTCGTGATGAAAGCAGCGTTAATTATTGCAACGCAGAGACCTCTATGCTAATGATAGCGATGAATCTGTTACCTCTTATAATAGAGTCAGAGAGAGTCATACAATTTCTGGGTATCAATAATAATGCAAGCGCTTATAAGAAATACGAAGGGGAATTAAAAATATGTTTGAGTAGTGGAATATATATAATGTTTGTATAGAAGATGAAAAAAGACAGCAAAAGGAGGATTGAAATAGAAGTAATGCATTTATCTGGAGAAATAAACACGATGAAGAAATTATCAGCAAGTAATAAACGTTGCATTTGCCACGCCTTTATGGATAAGGAAATGGAATCTGTGATTAAGCACTTTTATGCGATTATCATTCAATAAATTTCCTCTTTTTTCTTAGGCTATATGAGATAAAGTATGTATGTACAGTATACAGTTAGCAACTATTTGAATGATTGCATTAAGATCGAGATAAAAATAAAACATGTATTTTTCTTTCAAAGTATTTGCTGCGTAGGCTTTTTTATAATTTTTTTGAAATTTTGATAATACGTTATTTAGTACATTATCTAGCCTTATCAGAATGCTTGAAAATCTTAACTCCTTAATCGCGGAAAACCGCTCGTACGAAGTCGTTAAAAAGACTAATATAGTGTGTCAAATGACTGGAAGAATTTTCTTTTGACAAAAATTCAATCTTCGCCTCGTCGTTTCAACGACGTTTGCAAATAAACGTAATGCGGAATATATAACATCGATAATTTCGGCGTCCAAAATGCTGTATATTATAATGTGAAGTTCCTATTATGTCCATTTCTGAATTTTTTGTGCGCTCATAGAAGGTACAGACAGCCAAGATATTTTTTCCTAAAGAGAAAATCTCAAATATACGCGAAGAATACGATCTTTGAGCATCAGCGTGTTCTGTTTTGAAAGATATTGTCACGCTACAAATACCCTCATCTTGTTACAATTTTTAATGTTACAGTTACATTACAATACGTGTCAGCTATAACTTCCAATCTAAGGATGCAGCTGTTAAAAATAAATACGTCAAAGTTGGAAGATATTTAAATTATTAATAATTAATTTTTATTTTAAATTGAAGAACATTTAAATCGTTATTCAAATCTATTTGTTAGCAGGTATGAAACGAAGTTTCATGAAATCACACCATTTTGCAAGTTGCATTGATACATTTTCATATTGAGACGTTGATAATCAGATTCAGGAGATGATTGCGTTGTCAGAATTTGCAGAACTTGTTGCATGCAAACTTTAAGCGAGATTCACACTCCACAATTTGTACAATTCAGTGCAACGTTACATAATTATTCAGATCAAAGTTACAATTTACACAGAAGTGCCATAGCAAAATTTATATACACAGAAATATTTATTGAATTATGCACTCTACCTATCTACAATTACGAATTCTCTGGAGAAATTAATTTCGAGAATTAGAGATTTAGAATCCATATTTTCGTTCTTGATTTTGACAAATTAAAAAGATTACTCGAATTTAAATTTAACAAAGGGCATTAGACACTCAAGTGTTAAAATAAATTCTCAAGTTTTTACCAAAAGTATGAGTCATTCTAATTTTAAGAATGACAAGCTTCGTTATGTGGTAAAACATACAAGAATAGAATTCAGGACATGATGATAAGCAATAAATTGATTACATCACATAGTGGATGTTAATTATGAACTTCATTTCTAATCACGTTCTGGTCCCAGCATTTTCTAGTTCAGACTGAGATTCGATTTCTATAATAAAGCAAAGAAGTAATGAAACAATGCTTATCAGTCAAAAGCAATATATTGACAAATTAATAACCACTTTTGCCTATTTTTGATTGTTTAGAATTAAACCATAGCCACGACGAATAAAGTCTATTTACAACATTAAAAAATATATATTTTTTTATTGTGACGATAAGTACGATCATTTACTCATAAGCAAACTTGGAAGAGAAGGCAAAATCATCCATCGAAGGATTATGAATAATGATACTTCAAATGAAGACTGAAATCTTCTATTATACGGATTGTGGATGTACTTCGAGTACTCCTAAACAGTAATTATAGCCTTGTGCAGATATATGACGTCACAGGACTTCAAACATGGTGACAAGTTGTACGAGTATCGTTAAATAGATATTGAAGTGAATGACGTGTAGCAAGGACAAATGCAACATAATCTGTTCTACAAATAATACTTATTTCTTTTTGCAAAAGTCTAAATAAATTTAATTTCTAATTAACATTTGACATATTACATTGTAAAAAATAAAAAAGTCATAGAGAATAGTTGATTTTGATAAAAAAAAAAAAAGTACATCAGTTCTGCCTGTTTTGAACACAATTTCTTCGAACCATCCTACTTCTAAATGGTTCACGTGTAACCATGTCATCTTATCGAAGTAACGTGGCGAACTATACCCTACAGATACTGATAGTGACCGTGGGAAAGGAAACACTTCTATTACTTACTCATAGAAATGTACGTTATACTAATTTTAATCAGGCAAAATATTTCAATCTTCTAAATTAACCAATTCGTTCGATTTATAGGATCTACACGAGACAAGAAATAAGCATATTCCATTTAACAAATAAGTCGTTCCAGAGTCATAATCGTGTACTTATTTACTCATGTATACGGTAAAATTGTGAAATTCCATGGGACTCGAATGATGCTATAGTTACCAAAAAACAATCGTGACTAACAACGACCAGATAACGTTTAATTGCAATCGATTAGATGTCTTCAACCGATGTTTCTATTTCGACGTTTTGGAATGGAAAACTCGCAGGAGGCGGTTGAACCGCTACGTTTAAACCACGCAGATGCTATACTCGATATTCTAACGCGAGCTATGTCAACACAGACTGTAATAAAACTTGCGTCATACCGTTTGTATGTGTTCACGTGCTTTGTTTTAATTGCAGGGAACTTCATCGCGCAGTTCTTTGCACGAGGCGCAAAATTCTATTCGATAGCGAACGATCAAACGTCAAGACAAGAATCGACAGTTATGAGAATTGTGGTGAGCTAGAAACTTATTATGTTTTCTCTTGGTAATGAAGCATCTTCATTGTCATATATCGACTTAAACAACGTTCAGCAAGTTAAACGAAACTTAAATGAGATGTTATTCAATTGTCAAGCATATTGTCAAGTTCTTATAATTAAATTGCAAATAAAACCATTTGTCGTCATAACGAATCATTCTACATGTTATAACAAGAAAAAGTAAACGAAATAAAAAAATTAAGAATATGTAGCCACGTTTATTCATTCGAGAAAACTCATGAAGCAAAATATCAGGATATGGTTAAGAAAAAGTGTCAGGATGTGATCGTAGGCTTAAAAATCAGAGTCTTTTAGTTACAATACTACAGCCACATTTTGTCGAAGTTCTAATAATTCTCGAAATTTTTATGAATTAAAGACGCAAAATTCAAGGTGGTATGTATCGAAGAACAAAAAGTTTACTTTTAATTACTAATGGTTTTAATAATACCTATCATTTATAATCAGATATAATTATTAACTGCGTCTCTCGTGCGAAGATCAAATAATCAACGCATTTTGTAACATGGATGCAATTATGTAAAATATGTACAAGCTACGCGTAACTGTGTGGCACGGCGCAACGATTGCCCGTTTACATACACATTTCGTTTCATCTCACGTAAATCAATACCAACTCTGGAACACGAGATTTCGTTAATTGTATACTTCGTTCTTCTCTCCCGCTTTTCCTTTCAGCCTATCCAGCAAATGATCCGTTTTGCTTCCGATTTATACTAGCTCTCCTACGTCACGAAATATTCGTCATCG
Organism: Bombus bifarius; assembly: GCF_011952205.1. Taxonomy (NCBI): domain Eukaryota; kingdom Metazoa; phylum Arthropoda; class Insecta; order Hymenoptera; family Apidae; genus Bombus; species Bombus bifarius. The sequence continues at coordinate 250,272 of NW_022884517.1, read as the reverse complement.
GATTTATCAATAAAAATTACGAACTGTCAAGGAACACAATTTGATTTTGCGAATTGTTCTCGAATTGTTACATCGTTTAGTAATTCAAAATAGGTACTCCCATCAATTTATTCAATGCATCCTTTCCACTTCTCATGTTTTTCGATTGTTCCATTTGAAATGATAAATTGAATCGCTGTATAAAAGTTAATTGGCGAAAATATGGTAGGTGTTGTTTGAATCAAAATTCTCTATCTTTTTACGAGTTTCATATTTGTATCGAATAATTTCGATTGCAAAATAAATTAAACACGATATTGTAAACATGGCAGTTGCTGTATCGAAATATTTAGCCGTTCATATTAAAATTTTCACACTTCACTCGCGTAATATTTTTTCGAAATGCTTACACGTTAGCATCTGCTAGTTATAAACGAAACCAATTGAAAATTAAATTGTGCAATCAATTAATACCGAATGATTATTTCTTACCTCGCGTGATTGGAGTAAAATGCAGGTCGGGGTTAGAAATGGCATTCATTGATTGCTATTGGAGAGGCAATTATCTCTCGCGCAGGATTCGAGTTAGATGAATGTTAATATCAATTCGATTATTTTAGTCGAAAATGGGTTAGTTGAAAATTATAGGCTCCGTGCAATGAACAACTTGTCGATATAATTACGTTTCACTGATTCTAAAATTCTAAAAATTTATATAATTTGGTAAGATATTTTCGAAGCGACATTTCCACAAATAAATATAAAACGATACAATTCCAAATACATAGTAAAAACAGTACAGTAAACAAAATTGATAACAATTATCACAATAACAATAAAAAAACAAAATAACAATAAAAAGGAAATAATAAACTCGAGTGTTCCAAAATTGGTATGAAGTTATGAGCAATTTCACTATCAAAATTGAGACCCGGAAATCAACGTCAGACAGCGAGACACCTCATGGTTGGCAATTATATCGAACAAAAACAAGGGAAAATGGAAAAGAAAGGGAATTACCATCAGAACAGCCGGACAAGCAACGCAAGGAGGTCACGATAAGAAGTGCGTAACCAAAGGTTCCCCCGTTCCCTCCACCTAGATATGTCAGTCCAGTGGACTGAGTCCAGGTATCAGGAATAATGAACGTTCGAGTATTCAGCCACTGGGAGCATTGTTCGCGCTGCAAATATTAACCACAGTCTCGAGTGCAGCTCGCGACATTTCTATCTACCGGTGGTCTTACGCGTAAATTTACAGTAAAAACAACGTTTTCTTCTACAAAAGCGTATGCCTATACACGGGTTGGGTTGAATTCGAACGATCGCGAATCCAGTAAATTGAATTGAAAACTTTGTAACTCGGTTCATTAATCGTTATTCATCTAGACGATTAATTTTCACTTTTCAACAACATCAAATGATCTTCTGAATGAAACGGCTAAAAGAAAGCAGATTGATAACCAAAACTTCTCGGATTATCTCCAAAGTTGCAATTCGGGAATACGCGTATAGGTGCTTAAAATTCCAAATAACTTTTCCAACTTCGGGGAAACGTAAAAATAAAAGGAATGGAAAGTTTAGGTGTATATTATATTATTTATGAAGTTATTATTATAATTGTTAAAGAATGCAGGCTAATGTAAAATTGCCGATGCAGAATAATGTTTAGTGATTCGAACAGGGGCAACATAGCACGAGGATTAATACAAGAATTGCCAGCAGACTCGATAAAAAGCGTGAAATCGCTGAAATTGAAAGGACTAGCGTAAAGCAGATTACAAAATGAAGAGAATTTATACGGCACACAATGCGGGTTGTTACTTTCCTGTTACTCGAAAAACTATTCATACTTAGTGTGCATGCCGAACGAATTAGCACAATGAACGTGCGCCAGCCTGGAACGTAAAAGCGAAAAAATAATTTACAGGAAGAATATTTATCGTAGAACGATACTTCAGCTAGTCAGTAGTCGGTAACTAATTGCTCTTTAAATGCAATGCACCGATACATTTTATTATGAATATTATCTTCGACTAATGTTCGTTCAAAATACCATAAAATTTGCTGCTCGTTGTTGTGCATGTAGGTTAATTGTATTGTGTAACGAGGGATGGAAAAACACACGTCGATAACGCGATATAATTTACGAAACTGAAAGGTAATAGCGGGGAGACGTATTGTACCAACCGAAACAATGGATAGCGCAAACACCTGCATCACTGAAACGGCTCTGCTTTAGACGATCGATCATGTTGCATTAAGCTCTTTAATTAAAATGCTGTCCGGGCATGTGTACGCGCACAATGTGACTAGGAAGAATTCTGCTACCACATTTACCTCCTATCAACAGTGCAAAAAGTATTAAGTCTAAAATCTCCACTTTTATAAAATCGGCAGCGATCGAATTTTACCAGTGTCGGTTAGTAACTTTAAAAAACTAGAAAAGAATTGTACAATTTTTACAGTGGTGAGGCAACACTACCTTCGAATTTCTTAATACCATAAAATGTTATAAGCGTTGCTTTATCACGTGTACACGCAAGAAACCAAGAATACAACCGAAAGAAGTATTGCTAGAATATGTATATCATTTATGACGAAAAATCCTCGGCAGTTCACAAATAAAGAGGACGCCGTGGTACGACCGTTATCGAATTATCAAGCCTTGTTACGGTATGAAATAGACATAGCGCCTGGCATAATTACATACGTTTGTGTTGTTAGTGTTTCAGTTTAACATGTACTGCCCTAATCTCCAATACTCGACGTAGTTCGATGGTGACCATCATACAGACTGTATGTTTCTGTAGCGGCACTCGACAGTAAACTTTCCAACGGTTTCTGTCCCGTGGCTCGCTACACAAAGACCCAACTCTTCGGACAAGATGATTGCTAGATGTCGATACATTCTTACAGAATATTCTCAGCTAGCCTAAGGACCCGCCAAAAATCTTAGGATTTATTTAGCTAAAGTCCTGCAAAGGAACAAATAGCCTTTGTCTTAACAGTTCCTCAGTCTATCACCTACTAGGGGAAAACACGGGAAATCTACTTTTTCTCATGTACGATGTTTCCTGCTAGCAACTTTCTCTCAAGGGCAGTTAGCATCCTTTTCCAACGACTAACACAAAATTCGCCAATTAACAACGACGTTCATTTCCCTCACTTTCCGAACCAAGGTTTTCCTCAACGAATCCGATGATCTCGCATCCTTAGACACACCCCACCATAGTTTTCCTTTGCAGCATCATCGTGACGGAAAGTCAGTCGCTACACAGTCGTTACAGTCGCAACGGTCCGAGTCAATCATCAATCCAAGTTTTCGACATATCGAGCAATCATCGTCCGAACTTATTTCGCGCATCAAAACGCATCGACCAGTAGTTGAATTTGTAACCGCGAGTTCTACCCATCGGTGTACACATGCAATATATGGTTAATAAATATTTATTGTTAAACATATTCGAGGGTTTCTTCAGTACCTATCACGACCTAATCACCTCACTTCTATAGGGTGTCTGAATTTTAATTAGATGTAGGAAATACGGATGAAATAGATTTAAAGAAATTACTTTGAGAATTCTGTATTTTCTTTACTATTGAACGATGAATAGCCTTTAGTCTTACGTATCGAAGGCTAAGTACCTTGACACACATAGTCAAAGGCCGATACTAATATTCAATTCTATTAGTACCATTAATATTGCTACTTAAATTTATTAACAACACTAATATTCTTAACTAATCATGCAAACAGATACTTAAGTAAAAACCAGTTGAATGTTTTCGGTCCTATTATGATAAATGTACCGTTTCAAGAATAAGAGATTTAGTAATATTGTTTTCCAATTCTACATAAAAATGGGTATTTCGTTACAGTCTGTAACAAAGCCTGTACTCATAAAAAAGCAAAATTGGACACAGTGTACAGGGCAGAGCGGTCACAAGCACCATAATGGCGGTTTAAGGGTCAGTGAATAATTATAATAAATGTTGGTCACAAAGTTACGTCATCTTTGTAATGTTCTATCGTCTCCGATAAATCGAGTCATAAAAAGGAATCTTTACGCTCTCTTCATTTCTGAATCCTTTCGCTGCACCAACACGAACTTCTTAAACACGTATTTCAAAACGATTGCTTCGTTCTTTTCATCTCCCTGTCGCGTGGGCTTCGTGATTATACATCGTTGTATTCGATTTTATATTCGATCAAATACTTCCGACTTTCGAAACGTTGCATCTACCTGCAAAATATTATTATTAAGCGCAGGCAAAAGCTTCTTTGAAGTTAGTTTACGCGTTTCGGCGTAAAATAAAACACTCGTTGAAAGTCAACATCATCAGTCAAAAAACAGTTTCAAGCTTAACCAATACAAAATGAACTTCATAGAACATTCTCAAAATTCTTTATTTTCGTAGAAAATCGATCACCGATTGAAATCCTGGAAAAGAAACGAATTACCGTCAAATGCCGTCGATGGTATGAATTCTACTTATGTTGCCATAAATTATCACAGTTTTCGAGATTCTTTATCAGACCCAACGCTCACTTTTATCGTGACATTAGCAAATTTGGCTCTTAAATTTCGCGAACGGTTGCGGGAATGTTCCCCATTGAGGACACACGATCACGAAATAGAGGATCAGAGTTAGGAGACGAGCGGCGATTAGTCAGCAAAGCGACAAGTGTGTTTGCGACGAGACTCGTCGTTCCCATCGCTGCGTTTTTTTCCTGTTCTTCGTTTTCTACTGCCTCCTCGGCTCTTTCCGAGTAAGTCCACCGGTGTCTTCGTTCCCTTCTCGCGATATTGCCGAGCAGGATGGAAAAGGTACACCGTGTCTCGCGTTAGATACTGAGAAGTTAGCATTCAGCGCGTTCCAGTCGAAGATAAGGGAATTGGGTTCACAGTCAGCCGCAACATCACAGACCACTTTTTAATTAATGCGTTGCCTACGCTCCGCGTGCGATTCAAAATATTGAAAAAACGGGAACGAATTTGGAAGACGCGTTTGTAGCTGACATTTTACGTCAGTTTATTACAGTTTAACTCTCGAACAAAGATTCCTTTTTTCAATCTTTTTCGCTCGCAAGTTCTTGAAACTCCTAACGATGTCTGTGTCACCAACAACGAAACAATTCATTGTATTATCCTCTACAGTCCTGCATTTATCTTCAAATATTTCAACACTCCCTTCCGTTTCGTCGAATACGTATCTGGTTCGAGCGTTTGCAAACAGAATGTAGCCGACGCGGCGTGACGCATCGAGAAATGGAAAGAGAGAAGAAAAAAGGCACGATGCTGTTTCAGAAAGTGTATTACTCATTCGACACGTGCCATTGTGTTCCACGTCACGTAATGCGAACGGAAAAATCTCATATGTCGCGCGATTTCGCGTAACCGAAATAAAGTCAACGCAAGCTGGAAGTTCGTCGAGTTCTCGAGCTCACCTATGCGAGTCGTCGAGATTCACCGGAAAGCAGGTTTCTTCCTCTCCTTCCTGGGAAGCGAGTGTCTCTCCCCGTTTTGTAATTCTTGAGCAAATAATAGCACCGAAAATACACACTGGCATGTGTGAAAGACCTTAGAGAAACTCGGCATCCAGTTCATGGAATTTGTAAAACCTTAAACAATGAACGGGACGCGTTGGAAATTCACACCGGCGGGGCGCGGCGTTCAGTCGGACTCGATAAGAGGTAACGGACGGCTTTTGGTGAAAAAGAGGGCAACCTGGCTGGTACTTGAAACGTGTTAGCGCTTATTCACTCCATCAAGCTGATAAAACATTGACTGTTCGAAAAAGAACCCGATACGTTCCAAATACTTTAACGACGTATGATGTGTAACGTGGCGTTCATGTGTACTATTAATGTGAATTTCATCAATTTTATCGTCGACGTACGATAAAAAGGATTCCTACGAATCGTCCGATTCGATTTGCTTTCTATTCGATTCTCTTTCGATACAGCTATTACGCCTTTCAGTTATCCTTGGCAGCATTTCCATAGTAGTAGCGTTTCTTCTAAAAATATAAATAGGTCTCGTGTGAATATTAATCTCCTTGTTCTAAAAGGAAATTGATCTACTTTATTCCTATGTACAAGTTACGTCTTTAAAGTTACAGGATAAGACTTAACTTTTCACGTAAAAAGTTCATTTGAATGCATATCGTTGATGCAATAGTCATATCATGACAGACAAATGTTTTATCGACTGTTCATGATCTTTGGTACACCTCACCGTTCCAGAAAAAGAAACTTTCCGCAGTCTCCCTATAAACGGGAGAGTAAATGGTACAAGGTGATATTAGGAAAAGTGTGCTAATATCAGTGTTAATGACAGTGATAGTTAGAATCACTAATAAATTACACTATGTTGTTGTATACTATGTTTTCTTAGTTATTTCTTGATCAGTCTTACGTTATGTACATCCTGCGTTAGTAATGTAAATGGCAGTGTTTCATAAAATGATCGTTCACTGTTACGTATCAGTTGACGTTTCTTGGTGATATACATATGTATGTAGGTCTACGTGACTTTTTAATGGCTTATTAAATACTTCCAATCTTATGTCACAACTCGAAAACCATGAAACTTGTAGTAGTTCTTAGCGAACATTTGATAAAATTTTCCTAAAAGCATTGGTGCAGCTTTTGGAAGATTTCGTGAAATACTTACAAGAGAGAACGATTTTTCCGAGTTCCCTTTGACAGCTTTCCTTCCTTCGTAACTAGATTATCATGTCGCAAAGTTTTCTAGCCGCAATTAGGAAATTTTACAAACTTTTAAGCATTTGCGTCGGCAAACACAAGTCCCTCTGAGTTCGTGGACGCAAACTATCATTCGCGGTGTTAACGAAGAAATGTCAGGTCAGGACATTATTTTCTGTTAATAAGGGCAACTGCATGAGTCGTAAATAACAGTTAATAAATTTTTTGCATGTATATTTATTTGTGATCCGCGATATATCGCTATCTAAATCATTCGACAATAAAAATTCGGTCGTAAGCGATAATCGTTATCTAGGAAACCTTTAGATATATTCAGGAAGGGGCCTTGAGGAGCATTATTTATTCATCAAGGCAAGAGTGCATGAAATAGTAGAGTAGTAGTGATAATAGTAAACGATGAAAAGTGTTGGTATTATGCAAAAAATGAAAAAAAGAGAAGAAGAGGAATGAAAGAACGAATTGACATATTTAAAGACGTCAGACGTTCGTGTTCTTTGAACAGTTCAAACACGTTTCATTGCTAGAAACCATCCATACCTATGAATGTTTTATTCCTCTCGTTTAAAATAGAAGAAACTATGTTTATTCTTTATTATTCACGATATAGGAAAGCGAGACTTTAGCTAACGTAACGAAATCAAAATTTGCTATTATTTCTATCGTTTATCAAGGATTTGAAGTTTGCAATTTTCAGCGTCTACCGTAGGTTTCGGAGTGCTTCCAACGTGTAATAATTACGTTAAAGGAACTTTTTAATATTTAGAGATTTTAGAGGAATTTTCTAATTTCGAAGAAGACTTTCCTAGAATTTGTTCTTATATATCCTTTTTGAATTAATGTATATTTTTCAAATAATGTATATCCTTAATTATATATCCTTTTTGAATGATCAAAGGGTTAAAGCAGAACTCAATCATAAAACTTTACTCGTGCAAACACGAATAAGCAGGACAGATTCTTTATAACACATTGCGAAATAAAATTAGCGTATTACGTGCCGAATCGGGACAAGATATTGCAGCTGACACTTTGGAAAGAAACAATGCGTTTGATCCGACTCCAAAGCAAATCTGATTACATTTTAACCAATTGCTAATCGTGGTTAATTGCATGTCAACACAGTAACATAATAATGAATTACTGCCTTCCTGTGCAAATGTGTAGCGACAAATTTGCCGGGACAACTTTGCCAACTTACCCGCAACTCAATCTCGGTGTCCCCCTACGCGATGCTGGTAATTCGCGACACTTCAAAGCCCGTACTTGTTATAGTTTAAAATGATTGTCAAAGTTGTATCGGTCGCACGAGATTGATTCAACGAACGGCGAACTGTGACCAGCGTTATTAATGTTACTGATATTTACGATTGTTGTGTATAATCGGTTTGCAACGAGCCAGTTAGTACAAAGTGGCATGAAAACTATTATTTACAGCCACTTACTCGTTTTAACAAATCGATGGAAAATTATCAATTAATATAATACACACGTTAAACTGGTTGCTATACATTTTTTTCTCAAACCTTAATTTTATAACTAAAAATTATCGAATCAAAAGTCTTGTTTCCAGAGTACATTTTCGTCTACGATAGTGTAATTTTGATAAATTGCTTTTTCATTAATCGAAAGCGTATTTTGTTGTTCTCTTTAAATATTATTTAATGGCCTAAAATATACCAGGTAATTCTATCATAGTTTAGAGTAGCGTTTCGCAGAGGATGTCGGATAAAAATCAAATACACGAGTTTACTGTTTTCTAGTATCAATTATACACGATCACCTATCGATCTTTGGTCATCCATGAGCAGATCAGGCCGCGGATTACACGTGGCGTCGCGTCGAGTTTAAAAATGCTAGCGTACGCGAGCACAGAGATCGGGAGAAGCCACATTTGCGGTTCGTGGTACGTGGGTAATCTCATTCTCTGTTCCGCTACCGTGAAATTGTAACGTCCCCCCCGGGCTGGCTCGATTTAACTCGCGATCGCTCCGACTCTGACTGCGATGTTTCTTCGTGCCACTATCGACATCGGTCCGTTTCTCGTGAAAACGAAAGTTTTTAGTGTAGTCAAGCCGATTGAATGACTCGATTCGACTTGATTCAAATCGGTTCCAGAGAGGATCGTTGCGCGGACAGCTTTAAACGCGCCCGGGAATCTCAAATAATTGTCGTGACGTCTCGTTGCTCCACCGTGCTGCGATCCTTCACAATTTCCAGTGAACTCCATTTTCCATCGGTCTATCCAATTAATCAGCTGTTAATAGACGATCGACTGTAATTTCTTATACCCCAGGATCAGTGAAACGCGTTGCTCCATCGACGCACCGCACCGTCTTAGGAAAATTTGCTTGAAATGGATTATTGTTAATAACGTTGGCGTTGTTAACGTTGGACGATAACAAAGAACAAAGCCAATTATAGCGATAAATGTCGAGTGTAAGGTTCTTCGAAAGAGTCGAGACTTTCTTTGTTATTTCTATTTGAAGTAGACATATGCGTTGCTCGATAAAAGAACGTTTCATGTAATAAAATGTTTAATGTTTTGGAGCTAGATTTTATAAACTACAGAAGTAGTAGAGAAAAAGAAACGAAAGATTTGTTTGGTATTTTACGAGTTTCATGGATTGTCATGATCTTTTTACATATAAAGGGTACAGATATCGTAATAAAATTCCTTGACAATGAATTGTATAATAATCATAGTTCCTGTTGATTTCTACAAACAAAAAATTACAGCCAGAAAAGATGAACTACATTTATCATCGAATTTACCTTTTAATTATTTGCCTTTCCCCGCATATTACATTACTTCCCCCGAATTCAACAACGACTTTGATTCCAGCCCGAGATTACATGTACATAATGGCGCATTAGCGCTATCTTCAGTTATAAAAACAGTTGAAAAATCATTTCTTCTGGCACTTCTCATTTAGCTGGTTGACGTCGAGGTTCATGCGTGACGAAACAGTTGTCAGTGACTCGAAACAAATAACGCCGTAAATTTTGCTAGTCTACCTTTTTTCTTCTTCTAAGTTTTCTCTTCTTCTTTTTTTTTATATTTCTTCCTTTCCTTTCGTTAAGTGAAAATATGTCGGTGTTAATTTACTCGAGTTTACAGCATTCCGCGCGTCGTGTGTTTCAATTCACGCCTAAGTTTCTCCCCTATGCTCTGGGCTCTGGTGTTCGACGAGCATCGAAGAATACGTTTCGCCTGTGTGTTCGTGTACGTTTCCCCTCCTTCTGAATGTGCCACATATGTCCCGGTGAAAATTTTTAACCGGATATACTTAACGAATTTATTTGTCTTAACAATTTCCTCCCGCCGGAATGCACGAATCTAACGTGTTTTCTAAAAGCTCGCCGCGCTCTACTTCGTTCTGAATGAAACTGTTATTTGAACATTCTCCCGTGCAGATTAGTCGGCCGAAGATGATGATTTTCCTTGGATCAATGACTCGACACGAAGGATTTGGAAAGTTAGAAACTTCCGTGCAGTGTGCACAGTCGTATTGTTACAAATTAAATTGAAATTGAAATTAAAATTAAAGACATTGGTATTGAGCTTCTTTCTTTTCCTTTCATTAACTTAGAGAATACATTTTGGAAGTTTAAATCTGGAGCCAAATTTCTGAAACAAGTATGTACATTGTATATACCTTTCACCATATATTACAAGCTAGCCGGATCCTTCTCTAGAATATCTCTAAAGATGCCTGCAACTAATCGGTAGAAGTCAAACACCTCGCGAATGTTCATAAGCAATATGATAGATTGTTGAATATCTGTTCGAGAAATTATGCAAACTGGTTTGCATTTATTAGGATGGAAGGCCAAGATTTAATTTCAAAGATTCGCGGTAGATTCCTGTGTATATTTCTTTCTGTTGCTTCAGTGTGAAAATATTTAACACATCGGAAGAATGTACAATTTTTAAAATGTAACGCCGATGCGCGTGTTGATGTTGGTAATATTCTAGTATTTTTATCGTTGTTCGTATGATCGAACATCTTACTTATAAAAATCTTCGACAACGGCTCAAAACAATTTGACGCGATAGAAATTTCTCGACTGTTCCTCAAACTGTCGCGTTTCCTCTTTTTCATTATCGTCTGAACTTTGGACACGACTGTCAACGGTTACTTACGTAAAGTCGAAACACGTCCCTGCATCGTGGTCTCTTGAATTAATGAACGGAAAATATTACACTGAATTTTCTGCGCACATCTATCGTTACTCCAAATCTGCGAATCTCGGATCGTCTTGTTACGTTGACGTGACTCTTGCAACTGCGGAGCACAGTACGCCAATCACGTGACGGTTTTATTGCGCAACTGGATCGGTGGACGGGGACCTTGATTACTCTTGCACCTTCACGGATATTTTTGCTTTTCATTTTTTTCCAAGTAGTCGTTCGATACTTACTTTTTATTCGAAAACAATCGATATTTGCTGCTTGTTTCCGTTCGTTTCTTGATGGAAAATATTTCAAATAGTGAGTTTGACAGTGACGTGAAATTTTAATTTCTAAACGCCTTTATTAATCTTGTTTTATATTTTCGTTGTTACCTTCGATTCCTGTGCTTTTATAGCACTACTGTAAATTTTCTATTTGGCTCTCTGTGAGATGACCGATACAATTTTCCGTTGAAAATCTACTAACACGGAAAATTCATTTACCTGGTTCTGTCGATAGCTTTTAGTTAACAAAATAAATTTATATAACGTGGCGTTATTCCTATCGTTCGAACGTAACAAAAAAATGAATACTGTAATTCTGAAGACTCGTATTGCGCAACTCGATCGGTGAACGCAGGCCTTGGTGACGCTTGCATCTTTACCGGCATTTTTATTTTCATGGCACGCGGTTGTGAACAACTTTTCCTTTTCATTCAGGTGCGAGGTTCGTCTGGTTATTTAGAAAAATACTTGTTAACTTGAAAGATATTTCCAATCGACAAGATCCTTCGCGATAATATGCTATCTCGATTGCGTTCGTATAGAAATCGTATGAAATTTTAGCGACGTTTGAGGACTTTCTTAAGTAAACTTACAACTCAAATGAAAATAAAGAATGTACTTAGGAGAATAGTTAAAAGGCAAAAATTCGCTTAGTTTCAGTAACGAATTGATTTTTTAAGAATGTCTTATCACTTATGAATGTAACATGTTGGAAACGTGACATGCAAAAAATAGATAAGCAACAGACTAACACAGGTGCAACTGAACATTATAAAGGATTCTGAACTACTGTCTCTAAGGTTAAAGTACAAGGATCGACTTAATTAATTGCAAGCAATGTACGTACGTTCCATACAACTTACGTACTTCATAAATGACACATTTTGTTCGGTTCACTCGAAGTTTAAGACTATTCCAATTGCTTTTTTCTTTCTTGTTTTAATAGGGAAATGTTAAGCGAACATTTGAATATCGGTTTCGCTTACGTGAATATTATACAAGCGAGTATTAATTCTCCGTACGTTTTGCATCGTGCGATAATGAAAACGTTATAAGTTCTATGCGATAAAAAAGCCAGCTGTATCGGCGCGATCGAAATAACGTCGCGTCTGTATAGAACTTTGATAAATTAGGCTGTACGTTAATCTATCAATTGTAAGATACGCAATCTTAGTCACGGTTTTAGAAGCGTAGCGACGTGATGGCACCGAGCAGAAAAAATACTATGTATATCATTCTCGTGCCACCTTCTGTTTTCCATGGTGTTAATTATCGTCAATCAAGAATCTATACATCTAGACGAGTTTCGAATCACTGAAATTTGTTTTGTAAATTCATTTTAGGTCGACGAAATTTTTAATCTTCGCTATTAATCATCGTTAATGAAGGATGCGTATTTTTAAATGGATTTTAAACGACCACAATTCATTCGAAACGTCAACGATTAGAAAAAAAAAGTACGTTAAAAACGAAAAACATCGCGGTATTGGTGCACATAATCACTATGGCACTCAAATAAGCTTGCACTGCAAATTTTATCACGCGATAGCCTACACACTGACTTTTACAACAAAGATGACGGTAACGAACGTGTATACGGCTAATCGTTCCGTTCGTTAAGTAATCATAGGTAAGTTCGTCCTTCGTCTATTATCTACCGATAGCGTGCTCGCGTTTCACCGTTCGCGTTTCATTTTTAGTCGTTCGAGGTAAAACTAAACCTAATATTTTTTTATTTAAAAGTTAAAAAGTTGATATTAGATAAAAAGTTCTTCAGAAAGATAATATTGACAGTTGAAAATACTGGTAGTAATTCTATTCTATAGGATGTATGTTAATATAACAGTTTATTTAAAGACTTGGTAATTACACGAAATATCTCGTGATTAAGGTGTTTGTATAAAAAAATTGACTTCTCTTGATGTATGGTTTTTGGAAGATGATAATTTAGGAGAACTGTTTGTTTCGTACAAGCTTAAACGAAGAAAATTGAAAACGATAATATTTAATTCAGTACTATATTTTTGCCACTCCGTTGTACTAATTCTTTTATATTTGCTTTCCCAAAATATCGCCTAAGTCATAGCCGTTCAGTCGATAACCCGTCCTAAAAACGAAACTATATGACCATCGATATCCTAACAATCGATCCACGTTCTCAAAATATGAACCAATGACGCAGTTGCGCGATTCAACGCCGGAAATCTCTGTGTTTACCGGGTGCAGCAGCGTTCGCGTTTCGAAACACGTTTGTGGAAAATCATTTCATAGGGTTATTTGTATAGCGAGTGTTAATCCTGTTCATAATGTTCGCAACGTTTCGAGCGGTTTGTTACGCCGTACTGAATATCATCGTCGACAAATGGGCCGCGAGTCGGTTGCAATAGCCATTTTAAGACACGGAGAAACGGTAAACTCTATGGAAAATATCACTATGTACGAACATGGTTTTCATTCGTGTAAGTAACATATCGGTTGCCTATCCTTTCGTCTGATTATCGAGAAGGATTCTTTGCGAGAGATCTTTTTGCTTCTAAACGTAAGTCGCAAAGAAAAAATTTAATTAAAAACTCGGAATGAGTCGTGAAAGACTTAGAACGAATTAGATGTCTCGATAAATAGTTTTAGAGGCAGAAAAGTTGGTAATTACCCGACGATTCTAATGGAGGATGTTTTCCAATCTAAAAGAGGCGAAGTTAAACTGTGCCTGGTTGGAAACTTGTTGCGCACCCTCTGCGCCATCCAGGTCTCTCGTGCAATTAATCTTTATTATGAGGTAATTCGATCGTGAAGAATGATTATTAACATATAGTACGTCTCGATTGGGTTTAAATATCGTTCGGGTGCAGGTATGAAGGAGCACCGCGTCATTACGATCGAGCATGAACGCTCCCTTTGAGACACAGTACGAGGAAACGTAATATACTGCAAGTTCGCAATGTCTCTGTGTCTCGTGTGTCTCTTGCATTCGTTTTACAGCTAGTTAAACGTATCGAGGAATCAACGATATGTAACATTGTAACGCGATTCTTATCGGGAATCGTGACAAATATTAGCAGCGGCTGCCCGATACGGTAATCCTGTCACGGTGTGTTTCGATTCGTTCTCTTAATCGGCTCCAGCTAAATATCACTTATCGGATACCTCTATTACGAGCGAGCGTGCACGTACACTCGATACAAACATACGTTTATGCTCTAAATCCACGCATAACTGACAAGTCCTCCATCAAATAGATACGTCACGATTTAAAACTTTTTCTATCCACTATCTTTCCAACCTGTTTTATCTAGAATTTCAATTCGAGTATATCTAGCATTTGAAACTAACAAAATCCATCGAAGCTGAAAGTTAATGGTAGCTATTGAATCCTACTTAACGTCTGTTTAAAAAGAATCAAATAAAGAAAACATATTCTCTTACTTGTATGAGTCGTGCTCATCTGCCAATGAGAATCACCAAACGTAGCCACCTCCTTACGTTTGCCTTCGAGTGAAACACCACAAGAATTCCCAGGGATGGAAGGTCAGGGGGGAAAAAGATGCGTAGATGCGTGGTTGCGGCACGGAGGAGTTCGCTCGCGGCCAAGGAAGAGCACGTTCGTCACGTGCTGGACAGCAACGCCACGTTTACGGTCCGATCGTCGAGAAGCGACTGTGCGTTCGCGACTACTCCACCTCCTACCACCTAGCAACCCTCCCCATGGAGAGGGCACACGCACCAAGAGGCCACGTTCTACTACTGACACACAAACGCTCGCGCCATAACCGCGAACGCAGATATCAAAGATACGTATGTACATACGGTGTTTTTACAGCTACATACATAGGTATAAATTGTAGATCCGGTGTGCGCGTGCGAGCATACACCCGAACCAAGTACAGTCGGGCCTGTGTAAACGAAAAGCGCATTACCTCCGAGAACAGAAACAGAAAGAAATGCAGGTAGAAAACGCACAGTTACACCGGCGCGGCGCGGCGGCCACGTGTGCCGCTGGCCAAACTTTGACGCTACGTAAGCTTATGTCCCGGTGACTCTACCTTTTACAAGACGAATGTGTCGGAGCAGACAGGGCACTGGACGAAAATGTAACTGTCATTTTGTGGTCAGTTGGTTTCTGGACCTGCTTTTAACAGCGCGGCTATGGACAATGCAATGTTTAGTTTGGTGATCTTGCAGGTGTCTGATGGGTCAATATAGACCATTTTTCCGAGAAATCTGTATCGCTTTATCGACTCTATTTTAACAGTTTCCAGCCTAATATTAGCCATGAGTGGAAGACGTGGACAGAAGCAGTCTCGGACGCGAGCCCTAGAGTTCGTTAATCAACGATAACCTGAATAAAGAAAATACCAAAGTGATTGATCTATGAATAATCGTCATTTTAAAATTGTTATCATTTTGTCTAATACGATGCGTTGGTTGGTGCATCTGTACAACAATATATTCGGCTTGCACGTGCGTATGCCACGCTCGATGCAATTCCATTAGTTCGCTTTCCAATGACAAACGCAAGTGCATCCGAGCGATGGACGATCGTTGCACGCATACTGCGTGTCGTAGACACTGTCACGTTTGCACGCAAATGATCGTACACGAGTCTCTTTGTGTACCACGTTGACGATCCTTGGGCCTTGGAGACAAGACACGATATGCTACTTCCTAATGTTGCTCGGTTACCGCGTGCATCTCTTCATTCAAACTTTGAGTCAAAAGTTTACTTCAATATCTGTTTTCATATATTTTGGATCATCAAGAGAAAGTATGGCTGAGTACAAAGGTAGAATCGCGTTGGTTAAAGTTTTAGAGACTTCGGAATTACATGAAATTGCTAAATAGCTGAAATGGGAAGAAAAAGTAGAAAAATATCTAGCTTTATGGTATAAGTACTCGTGGAAAATGAATGCAAGCTTTAGCTCCAGAAGTAGAGGTCGAGGATAATGAACATGTTGAGAGCTAATTAAGTTACCTAGGTTTCTAGAAATTTTGTTTTTTCATTTCGATCGATGTTAAGTTTTTTGTCGGATAAATTTTTAGACAAAAGCTCCTTCAACTAATAAGTAAAAAATTAATAAGCGAGGGTTAATTTCAGCAAGATATTAATCCGCTTTAATCTGTTTTTGAGTAATATAAATATTTATAAACAAAATTCTAAAGTAATCAGACCGAAGAAATTGCATAAAAATACGATGATACGAATCATACCTTGTGATAAATGTAGTCTGCATTATAAGGTACAAAACGTCCAGACGAGGATACAATCTTCCTAAACGAACAAATTGCACGAAGATGTCCTTCCACGAGATGAACTTCACAATGAATATACACTATTACCATTTTGAATGAAACTTCTGCATTCTATGTATTCACCATAAATCGTTACACTCACTAGAAAAAATTTATAACGTGGAAAAAGAAACCATACCGAATCTTGTACTACCTTCACTTTAGAAAACGCGTTGCAAACCAAACATTTAAATTTTCTACGGTTTATGATATGCCTATGAATATTGCTTCGATTTGTTAACATTATCCCTTTGCAATGAAAGAAGCGAAAGAAGTAACCAGTTGAAAGGTAAAAATCTTATAAACCGTACGTTGCTAAAAGTAACGGAATGTTTTCACGTCGCGAATCCGCACTTTCCAGAGCGTATAAAGATTCATTAAAAAAAAAGTTTTCTCTGTCGGGCAAAATGTGTCGTTCAGACGAAAGAATACCGCAGACGTAATCATGAATAATGTAATTAGGCCAGGCTACCACCTTTTCCGTTGGGATATGTTTGTGTACGAATGTATAACGCGTCACTGTTAACGACAGGACATTTTTATCGGCCCCCATGTGAACGGGGCTGCGGGCGCAGCTGAAGGAAACCAGAGTGGGAAAGGTACATTACCGGTGACATTATGATAATCGCGGGATTGCCCTCTTCAGCTTCTTCCCCCACTGGCATCACAGTCAGCGTCGTTTTTTGTGGGTACGAGCCCACCTACGAGGAATTTCCTTTTTCACCGAAAGAGTACTGTTTCGCCGACTGGAAGCTAACCTGGTACGTCATTCATGATACAACACGTTTGTCCACGTTTGTCATTAAAAAGCGTCGTAAGATTTTTTGATAACTTTGAGAACAGCGATTGATATCATCGTATTTGAAAATGAAGAAGAGGTTGGTGATAACAAAAGCTATATCTAATGAATAGATCGCTTTGAAGCTATTGAAATGTTAATTCCATATATAGATCCATATATGTTGTAAAATATGTTGGAATTTGGTTCCAAAAATGGTGGAAAACATTTTTACTTGAGTATAGTTATTAGTTTGTTAGACCTATCGTACAATTAGATTTCAGATGGATTTAGTTAACAATTTATTTTTCACTATCTCGATACAATTACAGCGAATGTGTCGTAACATACTTTATCAAATTTTCTTCGAATTTTATCGACATAATGCCGATAGTCGATATCCTCGCGAGCGAAGCAGCCTCTATTAAAGCGAACTTAATCCATTTTGTT
Source organism: Bombus bifarius (assembly GCF_011952205.1). Lineage (NCBI taxonomy): Eukaryota > Metazoa > Arthropoda > Insecta > Hymenoptera > Apidae > Bombus > Bombus bifarius. Next base: position 232,589 of record NW_022884517.1, on the reverse strand, counting down.
TGATTCATTGAAATTTTCAATCGTGTACTACCGGCTATTCGAATAAAAGAATAAAGGAAGCGATACTGTTTCGTAAATAGTACTTTGTTCTCGAGTGAAATTTCATGGCAGTCGTATTATTAAAAGCTATCAACTAAAGTGGCGTTCAAAGAGATAGCGTGGGGCGGTGGTTCTAATATTAACGAATAAAAATAACATTTAAGGGTTTGTTCTACTGACCTTTTGGCGAAATTCTTAATTAGACGAACAGAGTAGCGATAGACACGTAAGCGAAGTGAAAGCTCGCTCGACCTACATTTATAGCCATTCCTGGAGGGTAGTCATAGACACTATCACCCCCGGAGACTAAGCACCCCCGTTATTTAGCCTATCATGCTCTGATGCGTTATCAACGAAAACGAACCATTAACGTTGGCACACGCTGGTTACATCGGATCGATGCGTTTCCTTTTTTTCGTCAAAAGATAAAACGTTTAACTCATTCGAATTAATTACGAGAAAAGCGAGATAGATCAAAGTTTTTCGATTCGCTTTTTCAAGTTTCCAATCAGTTTTGTGCAAGGTTATTTAACTTCGTGTATCGAAGTTTAGTATTTTTTCAGAATCAATCATTTTACGATGTTTTAAATATCACAGGAATTTTCTCCCATCAAATCTACACGTTTTTTATCGAAACACTTACGCAGCAAAACTAATCGTGCCTTTTCCAACGACTAATTCGATAACGCTCATTTCTATTTTATAAAGATGTTATAGAACGAGGTCGGTCATTTATCGAGCTACGTTTGAAAACACATAAGTGCTAAATGCAAGTTCAAATGGTATTATGGAACGGCAATTAACGTGCTCTTATTAAGTTAATATGTATTTAGCCAGTACGAACGCGACTACGATAAAGTGTCTTACAGTTAACAAATTAAGCTGATATTTGTATTAATAACTATCAACGCAGCATTATATTCATTTTCGAGAGGCCGTATCTGCGCGTAACATGTTTCACCTGCACATACTTATACGGATACAGGGTCACGTTTTTAATTCCTTCAGCATACATAAAAAACGGGCACAATTCGTATCATACTATAAATAAACTTAGCATTAAGTAATTTACGATGCATTAACCGCGACGATTAAAAATGATGCGTCGACCATTTATGTGTCGCGAACCATTGTCGGCAAGGAATGACTCATTGCGACGAATTTTATCTTGCTTAATCGCAAGTTCTTACGCGGTCGCTCTGATGGAAACAGTACGATGCTTCAGCATCTGATTAGTTATTAAAAGTCGAAGTGGCGGAGGTCACCGGCTACATCCGGTGCTCGTGAGTGGCACAATGTCTTGTGATCGGTCGCGTTGAAGCCACACGTGCCCGACCCCATCGCGATCATGTAGAACGACTAATTTTAATTCGAATAACCGCTAGGCACGAATTTGAAATGGTACGACAATAAGAAAAATGTCGAACAGAATGAAACATTTCTTTTTGAACGGTGCTCACAACGATGACGAGGATGAGCAGAGAGAGGTTTAAGACCAATCCTTTGTTGGTCCAAGATATGAAATAAAGTGCGAGGCTATGGTTATCGAGCTTATCTCGCATTCCTAGTGAACGTTCTTGCCGTGGTACTGAAACAGTGCAATATCGAAGTGGCTTTTTCAGCCATCTCCTTCTACGATATTTTTCACTCTTTATATCTTGATACTGCCAACTTCGATAAACACTCAATAATTTTTTTATCCTTCTTTCATTTTCTATTTTGTTTTCTATCATTTTTAATGGTATCAGTTATTAGCGAGAAAGAAGATTAGATCGTCTCATGTTTAATTTTGAAATTGCTTTCTTGATTGGCGAAGTTACGTAACTGTTTTAGTACGGAATAATTTGTCTTCTCGGATAATCCGAACAATGTATCTTTCTAGTTAATACGAATTTAATAAACTACCTACTCTGACAATTAATTAAACTTAAAGAGTCACTCGTTCAATTTGTTTTTTCCTAAAATGTATATGCACGTCTTAACGCGTAATTATTTCGTTTTCTTGAACACGAGTAAATATTTCTTCCAATAAAACGATGTAGCATGCTTAAGATAAAAATTAGATACATGTATTTTTTACCTTTATACTATGTATTTTCGTTCATTTGTATAAAACATTCAAGTTATATATAATTTTACGAGCTACTGGTTATAAGAAAATAATCTAGCATAAAAAGTGGTGTAGCCAATTAAACATAGGAACGGAATATCTATTATGCTAAGAAACTGTAATTGAGAACTGCAGTTTTTGCGATAGCAGACGTGAGATTGTTTTTTCAAATAATTTTACGACATCAAAGAGCAGTTAAACGGACTAAGTCATCCCTACATTACGTTAATAAAAACATACAAATCGACCATTAGTTGAAAATGCGGAAATTCTGGGTCTCGATAGTCTTTTTAAATATTTATATACTATATAATTTAGCCATATATTAAACAATGTCAAATTGCTTCTTAATTGCATCAGATTCACTGAAAATACCCTACTGACTCATTAAGCCATTTATTTGCAACTCTCTGTCAATCAATTTGCATAGTTGAATATAGTCTTTTAACACTGCGTTTATGAAAAGGAATTGCAAAGATTCGTTCGATATTTCTTTATCGTTATTTTTTTTAAGAAATATTTAATCCTTAATAGCTTAAACAATGGGAGTAATACTTTCGGTACCAACAGAGTTTCCCTTGGACAAAGAAATAAAAACGCTAGCTTTCGTAAACCCTTCCACGTTCGTGTACCAAACTACAATCTTCTCGCTTTTCAATCGTTCGAATTACTATAGCGAAAATGGCACACGGAAAAAATAATCTCGAATTGGGCGGGAAACGGCAGCAAATGGGTGCTGCTCTTCATTCAGGTTGCACAACGACGCGTTACATTCGCGTCTAAACGCTTGCGTCACTTTCGAAACTTAATAACGCACCGTGGCAAGCAATTTAATGACACTCGATCGCGGATTATTATTGCGATGACCTAACAATGAGTTATCGTCTTTCGAATGTTAACAGGGTAAAAGTTACGAGTCGAAGCAGGGTACGTGCTTCGTCGATCGTGCAACTGATTCTTTACGATACGTTCATTGTCGTACGGATGGTTTCCATTTTCATGTTTCTCCCTTTTTCATTTCCATTTTGTCGAGGCGTGTAACACTCGAGAGAGACGCGTTTGTACTTACACGGTCGTTTCTGCATACATGGTTGTCGGTGGGTTCAGGGAACTCGGGTTGCTCGTGAGCTCAGAATGAAATGGTACGCGCCCAACAGCTGCGTGAAAACCACGTGAAATTGCTTTACCTATTGCGACGCAATTTTTGTTGTTACGTTGGTTATGGTAAAAGAACGTCGCACCAGGAAGCTAATGAATATTATTCAGGAATACATTTGTAAACGGAACTCGCGTACTGCCTGCTATTCCATTGATAGATGGAACGCTGAATAATTTTCAAACGCGTGAAATGCTTCTTTCAATGTTTTATGCTTGTTTTACGAGACAGCGAATTAAGAAAGTTTGTTGTAACTACGGTAATGCTATTAAGTGCCACTGATTTAATATTAATTGTATATGTAGGATAAGTCAACGTAATTGTTAAAAATTGTCCAATGATTGTATTCTTCCCTATTTAAGAATGTAAATATAATAGGAAAAACAAAATATTAGAATCAAAAATTTTTCGTTTATTTATTAGTCTTTTAACTATCTACATATTAGATTGTAATGAAAATTTGCTACAATATACGTATGCGTTCTTTGAAACACGAAGTCAGTATTATTCTTATACATCTATCGCATCAGACTGTACAAAGTACATATTTAAATATGTATCATTATTTATACGTATATTTCTTTCATGTTACATACAACGAAAGCTGTCTCGGTTTGTATACCAAGAACGCTTTTAGTTCCAAGAATACCGCAGCAGAAGAGTTAACGTTAGAAACGTCACTTGCATCAGAATGATACATTGCTGAATTAGCGACAATTAGGGATAATTATTTTCATTACACATAACTATTTGATCTGAATTAAACACGTATATTTTCTTCTGCATAAAATATGTGTATAGCAGATTTCTCCAAAAACTTGGATATTTCTAACGTTAACATTTTCGCCGCGTAATTAATTACGTATTGACTTCAGCTACTCTTAACAAGTATCAAGTTCAAAAAAAGGCTGTTTAACTTTTTTTGCACTTTTTTACGTTATTATCATATACATATTTCATTATTGATTTTTACGACGAAGGAGAATAGAGCCAAATTCCCTAACGACCAGAGATAAGCGTACAAGTTGAGTCATTAATTTAGACGTTAATGCAGTTTGCAATTATCTGGAAGTAGCTTTTATAAATACTAATTAAAGATGAAGGCTATTTCAGAAAATGGATAACTTATTTCAAATAAATCGCATTAGAATCCCGTAAAAGTGGCACACAAGTAAAAGAAAAAAAAATAGTACGAGATACAAGAATATATATTTCAGAGTGCGAAGAGAATTTGTAAGCCAATACAAGTATGTACATACTTAGCGAAGTTTTAAGCGTCGTGTATTACCGACGACGCGTGTGGAAGCGTTGAGTGGAGTAAAAGAGCGCGAGGCGTACAAATGAAATGCGAAGAAGAAACAGTGTTTAGCAGTTTTGTATCTGCCTCATCAGCTGCTACTCAGCATTACACAGCGTGCACGGCAACAGCAACGGCAGTGACAACGGCATTGGCAACGGTAACAGCAACGAAAGCGAACCGATCGAGACCGATTAATTACAACGAATGAAAGTTCGTGGAAATGTATGTTCAACTGTACTAATTAATAACGATATTTTGAAAGTATTACTTTTCCTCTCATCGAACTGGTACTATATTAAATGCAATAAATTGGCGTTGAATATCGGACCATATAATAATACTTATATTATGCATGAATCAAACGAATTGATTAAAGATCCTCTATTAATGTTTTGGATATTTGGGCAGTTGGAAGTAAAACATAGAGTAAAATACTACGGAATACATATACGTGATAATTGATAGATACTTGTAAAGTCCGAATGTGCCGTAATTTTTTCAGCAAACGTTACGTTTTATATCGGTAAATTTATATAGGCCTCGCTATTCATAATGAACATAATTGCAGAATTCCTGGCAATTATTAGGTTTCAATGAAATAAATGTGGAAAAATCGAAATATATCGATGAAACTGATTTTTCTGGTAACTTATACGAACACAATTACCTATGGATACTGGATACTTAATTAACGTTATTGCTTAGCGTTCAACCTTATTATATTCTACTTTTTAAACTAAACTAACAACGTGTTATTACTGAGCCATGAATGCATATAAAATCCTGCAAAGAAGATTATCCTAGCGTTGAATATGCAAGTTTGTATAAAAGAAGACAATATTATTCGAAGTTTTCCGTTAAAACGTGTCCACATTCCTAGTGGAGTTTCTCGTATAACCTTGTATAATAGTATTAGTAAGAAATTAAGATTTTTGAAACTCACCGAATCCTTTGGTTTTGCGTTTAATTCGACGACAGCCTTCTGGAGTTCACAGTTCTGCCGTCGTAGTAGCGAAATCTATGCAAAATGAGATAAGTAGTCTTTAGTAGTATTTTAATACTCCTAGCATAGAGAATTAAACATAATCATAATCGCTGAAATTATTTGCTGTCTAATTACATACATATATCGAGTTACATTCCTGGCGCAGATTATGTATTGATATCGGAACGCGATAAATTCAAGATACCCTGGATTGTTTCTTGATTAAAGAATACTCGATACTCTGAAAATGAATTTCTAAGCTTAATTAGTAAAGTACCACAAACTATCCAAGTTAGAACGGATTTTCATCGTGATCTAACAATAAAAAAATGATAATGTTGAAATTTTGAGAAGCGAGTTTGAAGATTATTCGTGACGTGTTCGATAGCTATAATGGCGTCAAAAGTATTTATTTTTGGAACTCGATGATTTTGTTGAAGCAGCAACGAAAAATCGGTATCTTCTAACCTGAAGGGGAGCGAAGAAAAAAATGGAGGGAAAAAAGGAAAGTTGACATGGGGAACGTGGTAATCACGCTACGGACTTAAATATTGGTAACCATAATCAGAAGGAAGTCCGGTGGTACGCCGTGGGTATACGAACCGTACGATGAGCGTTTCTGTTTGCCTTCCTTATCTCAGGTTTGCGCTGCGATAACCACCACCAAACCCCTTCTTCAAACGTTATTTCACCTATACGGTTCACAATCTTACTACGAAAGCTGGGAGCAACGAAAGTGAAACGATTTGAAACGTTCTAAATCGACCACAAGTAATGCGCTTAAATGGTTAGATACCTTTTTCGAGTTATCGATAGTTTCTAGACCTGTAAGCATAGTTTTCGACGAAGAAATATTTTATGAAAAATAACGATAATTTGATAAGCCTGCTTCAGAGAAAAATATGAAAGGAAAAATGAATTTTGTGATATTTAGAGATTTTGGTGATTACAACGGAATAATAATGTCTATTTATTAATGTTTTCTAAGGGTTTTTATACACATAGAGTTTAATGTGAAGTTTGTTATTTACAAGTACATCTTTTATTCAAATTTCAATAGAATTGTTAATTTAAAAGAAGATATCAACAAATTTATCGAAGTTATATAATCTGCTGTAAACATATCTAGTAAGTGAGTTAATTTAGAAAAAAGATACAACAAATTTATCAAAGTTATATAATCTACTGTAAACATATCTAGTAAGTAAGTTAATATAGAACAGCTTTAATATAAAGTTTCGAGGAAGAATTTAACGAAAGTATCATTAAAACGTTTCGATATGAAGCTTTATAAAACAAACTGAACGAAAAAACCAATAAAGAATACGCGATCAATCTTTATAATTACCATCGTATTCGATCAAAGACACTCCCTAAACCATGTAGTTTATATTCTAGGAACACGGCTCGGATATCGAACGTTAATATTGGAAAACGATATTACGATTCCAGCAGGTTGATAACACGATTAACAGATGCTTCAGAGTTTCAACAGTTTTATACGCCTGCACTACCATAATAGTTACGTACAATTTTGATGTAAAATATAACTTCATTTTCTATGATCATACGTGATAACGAATGTAATGATTTACGAAATTAAAGAACGACTGTCTAAAACACATAACGGTTCAATAAGACAAAACACAATTATTAAAAAGATTAATACAATTGCTATTATTTATCATAAGCTCTCGTAAATTATAAATCCCTAATTGATGTTACATTGAAAATTTTCCTTGTTTTCCATGTAATTCGCTCTGTATACAAAAAAATAAAACCCTGCTCTTCGCCACCCAAATTCTTTGTCTTTCCCTCCTGTCTTCGCATGATTAATTAGTCAATTCATTTTATCGTATAAATTCCACCCTCTCTAAAGCTCTTTCCACCTATATATGTACATATGTACATACATATATATATAGTTGCGCGATCAATTTACGAATAGTTGCGTTTCGTGGCAAATACACGGTATCTCCCAGGTATGACGTAAAAGTCAATCGGTACGTTAACATTGCAACGTTATGCATATAGGTATTTCTAAAGAAGGTAGAGGGCATAGGATGCGAGTATTGTTAATGCAGAGCCAAAGGCTTTGATATCGCTATCTATCGGTTCCTAGAACAACAGAGGGTACCGTCCTGAAGCTTACCACAAAAGCACGAACAAACGTGATGCACGTTTTCGGTCCCTTATGCTTCCACAAATTGTCCGCGATAACAGACCGGAACGACGTGACCGTGCAGACTTCAATGACCCCTCTGCCCCCCTTCGCTATCCCTCCCCTGATGAAACTATTTTTGCACAATAGAACGATTGCTGTTCGAAGGTCGAACATGTAATATTTTATGGAAGCAATGCTACAATACCCAGGAAAATGGAATATTTAAGCTCTTTCCTAGATGAGTTTTTAACGAGAAAGACGGGAATTTAAAGTGTAAAATGTCATGAAATCGAATGGTATTTTTTTTCTTTTGAAAGATTGGCAAGAAACGATGTCATTATTTTTCTTTTTTTGTTTAATGCTCTAAAAAATATTGTAATGGTATCGCTTTATTACGTGAAAAGTATGATTGATAGCTTATGTAATAAAGGACAGCTTCCTATCGCTCCTTGTTGAGAATTGAAAGGATTCGGGGTTGGTGTCATATGAGATAAGGTAAACGTGTTTACATAGTACTCAATCCCGTTTAATATGGAAAGCAACATCTGTTAAAATAATTCCAACTGCAAGGTAACTGTGTCCTTATCGAGGTAGTCAACATCTGCGTATATGTAAAGAATTTGCAATAAAGTATGTTATGCGATCGATTAGTAGAATCAAAATTAGTACAATGTTAGAGATGCCATGAAAATATGAGAACTTAGTAAAATACAAAAATAAATACACTCAAGACAATTTTTTACATTTAACGAATTACCATTTTCAAAAAATTGTCTATCGAATATTACATATTGCAGGACATTATGTATTTGTATATTCCATATAACGATATTTTCAATGACATTCTTATGCAAGGCTAAGACAGTTAAAAACACATATTAATAAATTAATGAATTACTAATCAGCAATTTAAAAATCAAAATTATACTTACTTCAGCGTCTTTCGAGTTGAGTATTTCTTGCAATTCAACGCATCTTTCGTTCGCTTCCTTTAATGCTTTCGATCGTTCGTCTATGCAAAAAGATTATAATATTATTTGTAAATGATGAAATTGTGAATAGTTGTATTCGTCATTTTATATCTTTACGATTCGAATTTCCCGCCATTACGTCACGCACTCACTCGATAAAATAAACTCTTACATTGACAGTCGTCAGTAATTGACGTTATGTGATACTAGGTTATGATTTACATTGATTACATGATTCAGAGATGATTGTACATACCTATTTCCTCTACTATACCCTCCGATAAGACTTCCTTTGTAAAGCTTGTTAACTGTCCCTTTAAATTCGACAAGCTAGGCAGTCCGTCACCGAACCACGCCATTTTCCACGTCGACACTTATCCTTGAGTGTACTTTTTAAAGACTATATGAACACTGTTTTTCAAACTTATATGCACTGCATATTTTGACAAAACTACATTACTTAACGGCATAAAAATATCAAAACATGAACTAACAGGAACCTCGCACGTAGTAACCTTCGCAAAACATACAAGTTTAGTTGCGAGCATTGTCGGCAACATTACGTAAAAAATTACTAGATTTCTCGGGACCTTTTCAGCTTAAATAGTAGTGTACCATATGGTGGTACAAACTCTGATCTATTGAAATTGTTATTGATATTCACGATATACTGTCTCCTTTTATTTTGTTCTGACGTTAATAAAAACAGTTTGCTAATTCAATCAATAATGTTACAATGTTATCACAGGAAAGCATATACATAATTTTATCGAGCGACTTTTCTTATCGACGAACTCGCTTTTTAGTTCTTTAATATATCTAAAGAGTGCAGTATTAACGACTGAATTTGACACTTTTTTGAGAGAAACATTTTAGAGTAGTTCTTGTGCGAGCAATTCCAAATCGTTATGCGCAATATAATATCATTAACTAGAAGAATGATAAGGTAATTGATATCTCCTTTCTATTTGATACAATCAGTTTAAAATCGTTTTGATTTTATCGAATATTATATAAACCTACGACGACGTTTTAATCAGTGAAGTAATAATATTTTTATTATATTTAATATTAACCACAATATTCCGGTGTTTATCTAATACGATATTGCATATGCGTTGTAGGTGAATGCGTAAATATTTTAATAAACGTCATTCGGAATGTTCGAAATACATATTAATTCATGGTAAGATCTGGAGAAGAAGCGCCGGAATCGTTTGAAAACGCTACGGTTGTTCCACGAAACATGCACCTGTAACACCTGTTTTAAATAGGACGCTCTCGCGTCAATTTACTTTATCGTTCCCTGGCAAATAAATTGTCCAATTTCTCTACCCAGTTTGATAAATGTTAATTCGAGAATAAAAAATCTTCTCGGAACGGCGTCGAGGCATACCATTTTGAAAAGTGATAAAGTTTTCGACACAGATTGTTCTAAAGGAACCTTTTTTCTGTTTTACCTCTTTTTTCTTCCTTTTCTTTTCGCTCTTTTAATTCACGTGTCGCGTATTGCCTTTTATTTTTAGGAAGTCAACCCGATTGCATGGGCATTATGGAGCAGCACCTTTTTACGGGGCTTCCTTTCTCTGCGGCGTGTACCAAAGTATTAGGAAGAATGATGGGCACGAGGCCGAGATCTTCAACGGAGGAAGGTGAGTAGCGGTTGAGAAAGGGACAGACGCTTCGCTATGCTGTGCTTACACGCAGTGCCGTATCGTTTTTCTCGAGTACATGAGAGTAAACGGACTCGTTTTTAGTTACGTGAAAAGTTAGTTACAGTTCTTCTGCTAATAAGTGGTTATTTTTTTCCATTGAAACAAACGCTGTCTTTATTTTTCAATTACATGTAACTTTCAAATCACATGTAGATTTTCATTTTATTAGAATTTTAATGTATTTTAAATTCTATAGAATGACAGAGAATTAATAGTTGATGATTTAATTATTACCACTTTTAAAGATCGTTTACTTAGTGCGAAGATGATATAATTCCCAAATTACACACAGTTCATACTTTCGTGGTAGGTACATAGGAAATAAATCAGTAGTCATTTAAAAGAATAAACAGCTATTTCAATAATTCCTAGTTATATAATAACTTAACGAATAATTTCTTAGAAACAGGCGATTTCATAATTTTCAAATTAGAAACTAATAAGAATATAATAATATAATAAATAGTATAATAGCATAAACTACAACATGATAAACGAACTAATACAATAATGTATAGTACAATAATGAATGTCTATATGAATATCGATTTGCATTGGCAATAATTCTTCCATCTATCTGGCAATTATGATTTATTTCGAAACTATCTGATTCTGGCAACAGGTCCGGTGAAAAATTTGCGCTGTCGATTTAGGCTGGCTGCCAGTGGAATCGGTCGTATAATCGCAACAACTTAACCAAGTAACAATCGGCGTTGAAAAAGTTTTGGTGGTCGCGTGACGCGCCGCAGTTTCAAACACGAAAGGAAGAAGAGGGCTGAGCTCAACGGGCAAAGGAAGAGTCCCGAGTGGCAAGCTACGTCACTGTCCACGCGATCACGATTAACAGAGTGAACAGCACGAGACGTCTGAGCGCGCGAGCAAGACGGAACGCGTGGCGAAGGAAAGGTAGAGGAAAGGAAAGGCGCGCAAGGTAAAGGCACATCTGAATCCTACGGTTGACTCGGCTCAGTCTGATCCGAGCCAAGCCACTGCCCTGGCACGACGTTGCTCGCTCTGTACGCGGTTGTATCCGCAGCTATTCTTCGTCCTGCTCTTGACACACAGCACGGCACAGTGCACTCGGGGCCGCGGTCTAATCCACTGGTGTCATCGATTACCGATCCAACTTGCTTCCTACGCATCGATTCTCGCTGCGCGGTCAGTTTAAGCCGTGGCGAGCTCCCGCTCTCGCCGAGTTCGCCCGACAGACAAAAATCACCGCCCGATATGTCACAGTGCATGCACCAGCACCGTGTCGATTGGTTCACGCGCGTCCAGTGAACCACCGACGGCGCCTGATTTCCTTGGCTTGGCTTCGCTCGTCGCACGGTTTTTGTTCGGTTTTTCGTTTTCGACGTATATACGTATAAATAGTCTGCGATTCGTGACTCGTGCGCGCGTTTGTCAATACGGAGACGTTTTATGGACCCGGCGGTGATTCGACACACCGGAAGTGTGATGATCCTTCTAGCGGGACGTGCTGCATCGATCAACGCGGCGACAGCGTACCTTCGATCTGGGATCTAAGTTTCGCGGTCAAGGTGTGTATCATTCAACTCTGTTCTTACCAACTTTACCTCCAATCTTACTTTCTTTTTTTTCGTTCTATCTTTTGTAATCTCCTATGGTGCAAACGCTTTTGTTTCGACTTGACATTCAACGTATCATATCGATATCGACCGCTGCTTCTTAAACAGACGTTTCGTTTATTATTTCGATTTCTTTCTATTTGGTGTGCGAGTTCTTGCAGTTAGGTTTTCTTTATCTGTTTGTATTCGATGCGATAATATTCCTGATACTTCGTCACAGTGTGTTTCTTCCCTTTGTCTTATCAATGAGCGAACGATAAAAGGTCCAGGCACGGGCAATGGGAAAAATTGATCGGCGTAATTTAATGCCTCCTTAAAGCCGATCGACGAATGCTTAATGTGGGACGAGAACGCACTTCGCATTCTATTCTGAAACGTATCGTCGACGTTCGTGTCCCTTCCAATGCTGCTTCTGAAAACGTCTCAGATAAATGAAACATTTTTCCCGCTTCTTTACGGTAGACAATGGGCTATTAGCTGTAAGCACCAATTATGGGGCTGTACGAGCGCGCTTCTTTTTCCCGAATAGTTGTGTACGAATAAAGTAAGGGGGATCGAGGGAGTCGCGTCTTCCGTCGATGTTCGTAGAAGATGAGGCTAGACGAAACCGGAAACGAGGCTCAGAAGAGTCAAAGGACGACTCCATTCGTTCGTTTTGTTATGCGAGACTCTATCCCGTAGGCTTGACTGGATTAATCAGACAATGCAAGTCCGTTTGTTTTTGTTCTTTTCACCGTTGCTTCGATGTAGTTATCTAAATTCTATTTTTTACTTAACCGCCATTTGGTATCAGTTGATCATCAATCGCATAAAGTGACCGTTTCTCTCGAATAAAAATCTCGAATTGAAAAGGATAAAGGAGAGCGAGAAGCGAAATCGAGGCCGGCGCTCTATCGTTGCCGATATTTACACAAGAAATTGCAGCTTCGTATCGGTTAACTGCATCAGTTTCAAGGAGCTTGTTTCGTTTAACGACTACACGGCATGTAGGACGTCGCAACCAACGGAACAAAGTAATCGTGACCGTGGTGTCCATTCACGAAATATCATTGGCCGAGCCCGAATTTCGTGAATCGAGAAGGAGAACGAGCGATTCGAGCTTATTTCTTTCCTTTTTTTTTTCTTTTCTCTTTCTTGTTCTGGAAGGGTATCGTGTCACAGTCGAATAGCAAAACGGACGCGTTAATCTAACAAGGCAGGCCCGTCTGCAATTAATTCCGCAATAAGGGGCAACCGTGTGGCAATTTGTTAAGCTTCGTCGGTTTCTATTATCCCGGGTCAGATTCGGGAATTCTGGATACAAAACCTGTTTCACCGATGCATCGAGCAAGACATTGGAGCTCGCGTTCGCCAGGGTTCAACGGCACTCGCCACAGTTCGGCACATTGAACAGACATTTTTCACCGCGATACGAGGACGCGAGGTGTACCTTGGTCTCTTGACCTTCTGCCGGAGCGACTTGTCACGGGCGTCTATCGCTCGAAAGTTTCTGCTTCTACGTGACGGGAAACAATTACATTCGTCGCCACAGAGAAACGATAGACGGCCAGAACCACACCTGACCTTGATTTCTGTAGATCTATTACTAAAAAAAGATATAGGAGAATATCAGTCTTAGGCAGTCGCGTTTAGAAACGTAGGCGTATTTCGTTAGGAGAAAGTACTATACGGTTTGGATAACGAGGTACCAAGACTGTGTGATGGCTGATTGATTAAGGTTAGGCATCGACGATAACACCTCAAATTAATAGGTCGACTTTTCAGAAGGAATTTTAATAGTTTGATGCGGCTAAGAAAATAATATTGATTTCTTAATTGCTACGCGAGGATTATTCTTCTGTCAACTTTATGTTCGTATGAATACTTTGCGTGAAGCGAGCGAGAGTGTAACATTAACGCCAGAGTGGTTTGTTATGTTTAATTCGCAGCATGATCTCGTGGATATCGGATTAATTTTAATATGTTAAAGTAGCAGACTCGATTCGTATGTCTGATCGACTCGAGTGACCTGATTCTTACCACACGATCAAAATTCAAGCAACGAGCTTCGAAAGTCTCGCAATATTCTTTCCCAACCCCATCAGCTTCAACGGCCGTTTTGCAAAAATCCACGCACAATAACTTATCTTGATTGTACGTGAAAGACACTAGATTTCAGCTGTGTTCGATTAGAATTCGACATCGAGACGCTGGTACGCGCGGCGTGTACGAACGAATAAAATAATTCATCAGGCGGCGTGACAGCGGTGAACGGCGTCAGCTAATGAATAATACGTGAACACGTTCACAAAACCGCGACGATCGCGGCGAGACGATGGCGCGAGCCAGGAGGAGAACGCACCGAGGGTGCAATAGCACTCGGGAGCGTGAACGCGTTACCAGAACCTAGAAGGCTACTTTCCAAACGACAGGATACCTTCGGCATTCAAAGCTTCTCTGAAGAATGCGAAGCACGAACCATTAATTTTCTTAGCGATTCGTCGAGCGTAGGGACATTCTTCTCAAGGGTTGATATATTGCGCGCTGCGCCGGTCAACGTTCACGCGTAATTTTTAGTTGAGTCCAGTTTCGAAGAAGGGGATGGACAGAGAGATAGCAGACCGAAGAGAAAAGAGAGGAAAACAGCCCTCCTACTGTTTACGAACGTTCTTTCTCGAATCGAAAACCAACCACTCGAACATTGTAAAACGAACGGACAAATATTCAATTGCAAATCACCGCGATTGAAATACATTGGATGGATGGCGAAATGGTCGGAGTCTCGCGGCGTAATTTTGCGCCGGCTTAATGAGTTTAAATATTTAAATTGCACCGACGTGCCAGTCCAACGGGAAAGAAGTTCTTCGATGATTTACCCTCGCCTATATACTGGCGCATTTATCAATACACCCTTGGATCCTTTTTGCAGTGTACTCACGATGCACTCGCGGCGTACATGCACTCATCATGGCGCGGCGCGGCGCGGCGCAGCGGCTACCTTCGCTTTTTAATCGGTTCGTTCGGCCGTGCATCACCGTGACCTACGCGAATAGCGTCGCGATATAAATAGCCTGAGACAATGAGATACCGTATCGTGAATATGTTCTGGCTGAATTGCAATAATGGTGTGTGCTTTCGGTGTCTTGGTAACCGGGTTTCATGAGAGATGCATTGTGTTGAAGAGCTGTAGGCGTTTCGATTTTAAACGAGACTGAAAAAGTCGTGGACAAATGTTTTAACGTACCTTTAGATTTTAATAATTTATGTAATTTTGTAGTTTTATATATACAAGTATTGAAGGTATCAGACTGGAAATTTAATATAAAACGTATAAAGTTATACCGTAAACCTCGTAGGTTTCGAAGAATTCAAAGTACCGTAACTTTTCCCCTAATTTACTATAATTGGATCAATGTTTTTATTTAAAAAAATTACTTTCCTTTAAATCGATGATAATGCAACGATCGTCACACTTTATATTACGTGTTTCAAACGTTTTAAAATATGTACAATTAAACTCGCAACGTCTTGCGACGATCACCAACTTCTGCAACTCGTTTCCTGCTTCTGGCTTTGTATTAATATTTCCATCGATAGTTAAATATATTCCATCGATAAATATGGAACACCCGCATCGCGATAGCGAATGCCGCCTCTCATCTCCATATCGATTTCCTTGGCTCCAGGAGGTTTTGCTTGCTAGTAAATTTTTTGCAGCCTAGCAACCAAAGTGGAGATGCATGCCAACAGGTCTCAAAGCGATGGTATTTTAAGTGACAGCCACTCGTATAGTATTAGCGCGCGTACATACTACATACACGTGGGTTACCGCACGGATGAGCGCGCGTCGAATAGTCAGGCGATCGTATTCGAGATGTTACTTACGTCGGAACTATGAGCTAACGGTACAGACGAGTAGCCGAACGGCGAGTAGCGAGCTGTTTACGATTTTTTAGAGTCAGAGTAGGAAGCACACCTCGCGGTTCGAGGCGTTGAAGATAAATTTGTGATCGTCTAGTTATAGTGGATCGGTTATGCTCAGTATTGTTGTCCAAACTTTGCCAGTAAAATGATTCGCCGATTCTATCTATTGCCTTTTGCGTCAAGATTTTTTTTCTAAATTCTGTTTTTGCTGCAACGACAATGCGCAGCGTTAGTATCGCTAATCACTATCGCACTAAACTCATAAAAAAAATTATGTTACATCTTGGGTCTCTTCCCTGTAATAGAATCCCACCTGTCGCATTGGATTAAAAAAATTATCTGAATGATTATCGGAGACCTGTTGGCATACGTTCGAGAGGATTTCTGCTAGTGGAGTGCTAGTGGAGGAGTGCTGCTAGTTTGGCTCGTGTATAAACCAGAAGACGAATAATTGATATTCACGTTATTCTATTTCGTTGATTTATCGAGTAATTTAATTGATAAGTTGATTTTCACTACAGCACGCGAATATTTAGTTTGGCAGAGGATCGACGTCGGCGATACACATCGGCGGCATGTTTGAATCTCAGAGTTGTATTTCGGTATTCGGTACGTTTAACCGAGTTGAAACCGGCTGGCACTGTTTCAGCTGCGCCGCTCCGCATCGTACGGATTTTACACCGCGTCGCCACGATATTTGTTACTTGAACTTGTTATGTAAATAATGTTTATAGCGCAGTATAATTATGCGCGGGAAAGAGGCGTGCATAAATTTGCTTGATATACTTAAAACGAATGCGTCGATGGAGCAGGCCGTTTCGAGATTTGTGTACCGTAGAAATTTGCATTGTAGATAATTTATCGTGCTTAGCACGATCGCGTGATGTATCTTAATGGTATGGAAGCAGTTCTCACTTTGAAACACCTCGTTGACTTTTCATCGGACCTATTTTTTTGTGTTGTTTTCGCGGAAGGACTTCTCGATGTTCGCCTAGGTTCTAGATGGTGGTTGTCGTTTTAAAGAAAAAGGAAGATCGAACGTTGCAGGAGACGAAGTGATCGAAAAATCAACTTTTCCTCTTAGCAACTTTCGATCTTCCTCGATCGTGTCTGGATGTCATAAATCACGAAATCAATTGCACCGAGCCAATCATTCTACTCTTATACGCGTCTTTTTCGACGACGTTTTGAACAAAGATGTAGATAATTCAACTTCGTTTCATGTCCTCCTTTCTCTATTCCTACTCTTTTTCCTTCGCTTTTTTCCTCGTTTTCTTCTTGTTGTTCACGAAGTCGACTCTATTAGTCGCACAAGCGTGTCCCGTTCATGGATCTTATGGAAGACACAAGATAAGTATCTATCTGATTAACGATCAGATCCAGCGATATCCTCCTGGTGACTGATCAACGAGTCAGTTTTCTTTTCGACCAACCTTTGCCATACGAATCGTTAGGCCATCGAGCCTGACGCTTTTGCGATTCGTTAGTGTTTCATTATTCTATTGTCGCGGTGGACATGTAATTCCCTTAGGTTCAAAAGCATTAGTTAATTCGTCCACTTATTCATTCATCGTACGGGGCAATTTTAATTGGTTTCGTTGAACCTACGCCCATTGAACTCGCATTTGAAGAACTCCGAACGTTTTCAGGTTTGCTTCATTCATCGCTCCGAATCGCAGTGAATTATTCGTCGGATATTAGTTTATTTCGTTTATTAATTGTATTTCTTATTTTAGCAGAACAAGCATTGAACAAGTATTCTGGTACTGCAAATATATTGATATTATAACTGAGTTAGTATTTAATAAATGATTATTCGAGCGTGTTAGATTTAGTCATTGTGTGTTATGTATTAACACGGTGAAAACTTATTTCAGGGGAATGTAATATAGATAGAAAATTGTAGTCTTAGTGAATGATTGCGATGCAATTTATTTACAACGGAGACACCTTCCATTCGTCATTTTTTTGTAATTGAAATATAAATTGATCATTTACATTCGTTAAAATTTCAACGAATTCCCATTATTACTTTTAATATTTGATTAAACCGATTTTTACTTTTCGTTGTATTTCAAAGATCTATTAATTATTTTAAGTATAAAAATTAATCCTACGGAGGCTGTATTCGATCGAAAAATTATTCGTCCCTTTTAAAAAAGGACGCGCGTTACTAAGCGCGTAAGGGTTAAATGTCTCGCAACTTTGGTCTTTGGTTCCCCGAGATTAGATCGATTACATCGTGTTCGTCTGCATCAGTGTATACGAGCTGCAACGGCGATAGTTTTGATCGGATTACAGCGTCGTCCTCATCTTTCAGGATGACCGAAACCGATGAGCGGATGAACGAGTAAAGCCAGGAAGGAATCACAAGGGAAACGAGGGCTGCCGAAGGAAGAGATGGTGGTGGAGTGGCTCTGCCCTGGACTTCGGCCGGCCGGAAGCCGTAGGCCCCGTCTTCTTCATTGCAAAGTGATACTTCTCGACGAACACGAACTACTGCAAGATGTTTTGGTGAGTTGCTATCCGATCTTTTGTCTCTTTTAATTAGAATATTCATTGACTTGGATTTCGATGGATACCCATTAATGCCCTTCCGCGAGCTTCATCTATTTACGATAGCGAGTAAGTACATGCATTACGATCTCACATGTAGTCGCATTGCGACTACATCGTTAAATTATTCTTACGAGAAATTAATCGCGTCTTTTTATGCACAACCTAGTAACAGCGCGCAGAAATTTCGTACACCCACGCTTAGGCCTTTTCTGGCAATAGAAATCAAGTATATAAAAGGTGGGTAGGCGATGTGGGCGAACTTGTGTCGCAAACGTGTGTTCCTTTTCGCGTGTACCCTTAACAATAATTTTATGTCCGACAAAAGTGTCTTTTTCGTGCTGAAATCAAATCGCGATACACAATATCCCTTAACACTGTGGTTTGCTCTACGGACAAGCTAAATTAGTGTAGGTACTGAATAGAATTACCATCTTACATTTCTCAATTTTCTTTGAAGCCTTGAAGCATATGAGAAAATTTGTCGTACGAGTGTACTCAATGAAAGAATAATATTATATTATGGGGTTGTTATTATATTATTTTTAGAATCATGAAACAGAGGAGATGCATATGTTGTACGTGTAATAATTCGCTACATTACATATTTCCAGCATAGCATGATTTGAAGCATAAAATATGACTTATCTTTAATTTTATCCATTACTATTAACAAGATAGATTCCGCCTGATATTATTAATGCTTGAACGGGACTTCGGACGAACTACTTCATGTTAACATGATGAAAATACGTTATTTCACGTTATCTCCTTAATATAACATGGAATGTTGCAAGCAAATTGCACAAGATTCTAAAAGGCAGGAAGGTATTCCAATTACGTTCTGAACGTTTCCTGTTTCCCGGGGTTTAAATGCGTTTCGTAAAAATAGTAAATAATTTTCAAGAGACCCCGCTTTATTTCAGTATTTAAGAGCTCCATCACCAAAAGTGGGCAATATTCGTCTATTTTAGAATGATTATCGGTTCATGGGGCAATTTCGCACAGACGCGTCACGTAATGAACATGGTGTTAATTGCTTTTGCCCGTAGATATTGCGTTGTTGTTTCGTAATTGTCTATCTGCTACAGATATTCTCTTTCGATATGATTTACCTGACTATCTGGCACTTTCATCGATGAAAGTGATATTTCCTCACATCACAAGAATTAAATAAAATTGTTGTTTTTATCTGAGAAGTGGTACGTTATTACATCAGAATTCGTAAATTTCCCGTGCGATAAAATATAAAGTTTGTTACTCTGGTTTGTTGGATTGTTTCGACTGAATCTGTGACTTAATATTTTAGAATAAACATAGTGTAGGAAATAACGACAGTGAGAAAAAATGCGGTAATTCAGAAAACGGAATGTAATTTTTCTTTGATTCTCATTAGCGCATTAACCGTTTGATGAATTTTTTTAGCGAATACGTTGAAATCTTAACGTTAGTTTGCAAAAAGGTGTAGAGTATTAAGTAACGGATGTTTTGCTAACTGCATAGGTTACATACTTTAATTGCATGAGTAGTCAGAGGAGAGTCGTATATTTTTTGCTACTGGTGCTCGATGCAACAATTTTCTATCTCCAATATTTCATGTTTAGAAAGGTCTTCAACAGCGTATTGCGTTTAATAAAAATTTGATTATTTAACGGTTCCCCCAATCCTCCCAATAATAAGGCAT
The DNA here is from genome assembly GCF_011952205.1 of Bombus bifarius. Taxonomy (NCBI): domain Eukaryota; kingdom Metazoa; phylum Arthropoda; class Insecta; order Hymenoptera; family Apidae; genus Bombus; species Bombus bifarius. The sequence goes on along the minus strand of NW_022884517.1, from coordinate 212,417 downwards.
AAAAACATTTTTTGTCTTAAACGTATAATATTTTTAACTTAAACATTTATCAGTCTTATAATACGCGTAACAATGTGGAAAATGTACATTTATTCGCTATTTATTACAGGTGTAAAACGATTAACGTATCTGAATATTGTCGTGTGCTATACATCGATAATAATTATCGATATGCCCATCACGTACGCTCATTAAGGGGAGCGAAATGACTGGCGCTTCTTTCGACGGAACATGCCGATTTAATAAATGTCTCAATTCTGATAGGAATTCGCAAAGAATCAACCTACAGCCATTTTGTAAATCGTATTATTTATATCAAGTAATACACGATAAATCATAACTTACATTTAAGAATTATCAATTTATGTCGATTATAATTACTAAGCCATTTTCGATAAAAGAAGTCTCATTTGTACATTTATTTTGATAATATTAAATTTTGTAGATTTCTAGCATTTGTGAACAAAATTATTTCGAGTTTGTTGCTCAGTGCTATTTCTGGATAGTTATGTGGCATATTATTTTAATCGTATTTTCTGCTTCTAAAATACCAAAATTACCGTTAGCCAATATACTCCGCCATCGGCCAAAATAACAACATCCACAAATTACTTTGAATCTCTCATCCAATAATTTTTTCTATATTGAATATTTCATATAGACTCACGACAAAAATACCGATCCTTTCAAAGATTCATCGTCGATCGCGAGCAGGATACCCGGTCATAAAACAGGTCACCTCACGCATTCCATATTTCATCGTCGCGGCAATTGCGCGCGCGAAGCACGCCCGCACCGCGACCAATTCTACGCACAAATCATCGTCCGAAATTTAACGCCACGACCTACTATAACACGCCGGAGGCAAGAACGCAGAGCAGCAACGCACCCGTGTTGCACACGTTTCTCCGTCGTTACGCGTCACGCTAAAAACCTCTCAGACACGCCACGATTCAATCTTCCTGCGTGGCGTACATGCAAGTACTTACACAGCAGTGAATGTCGCCTTTTCAACGAGCGTTGAGATTGTGCACTTTTGATACGCTTTCTTGTAAATTTTTTGGATGAATCGAGAATACAAGATGTCGAAGTAATTTAACGCGTTTAACAAGTTTACAAAGTAAAAGCTCACCATCAAACTAACCATACAGTTTCGCTTCGCGATTAAATCAACATTGGATCAATCATTCGCATCTTTTCATTCAAATGTGAAAAAAGTCCTTTCCAATTGGAACTTGAAAATTTGGACTTATATCGTATATTGCATTTAAAAACTGTCTTATAAAATGTTCGGGTAGCTCCTCGATTACTTGAAAGTTACTCAACGTGGTTTAAAACATATATACATTTTAAATCATATTATCTCTTGTGATTGTGCATTTTGGCGAGGATTGTGGACAACGATCGACGACGACCACCATCGATTGTACGTAGAGAAAATGTGGAATTATCGATCGTAATTGGCCAACTCAGTGATCATTAATCGAAGGCCACGGTGGGCAGTTAAGGATGGTTGTTTGTTGGTGTGCACGGGTCAGATCGGTCGGAGAACGAAGACCCGACAGCCGGAGGCTCTCTTTAGTTTTATTCGGTGGCAAATTAACGGCCGTTTGGCGCGTGGGAGAGCGAAATCCAGCGGATAAACTGGCCGACGAAGGTTTATGATTTAATGATGCACTGTGATGCGGCTTAATTGCCATCAAGATTGCACCGGTGGATGTCGGTTATTGACGGTTTCGATGTTCATTGATGTCTGTATCCGCGAGCACGGTATGCCACGAACCCAGACTTAAAACCTTTTTCATTTACTTTATTCATGGTTAATCTTGTGGAATGGCCTCTCTTTACTCTTGGCTTACTCTTTACTCTCTTGGCTTTATGATTCAAATCTTCGACCGGTAGTTGTTCGGTTTCGTACGCTTCCGAATGTTGATTGTGAGATTGGACAAAAAATAGAGTAGATCTTAATTTTTAATTTCAGCCGTTTTATCAACCATATTGTACAAAATTCGAAAGGGATGTTTTACAGTGAAGTTTGAATTTATTAATATACCAGGGGTTCCCTTTTTTATGTTATTACGTTGCCGTTTTAAGGTGAATATTTGGTAATAATCATGTTAATAATTACTATGTAGAAACTGTATAATCGATGACACTAATTTTCATAAACCTACAAACCGATTTATTTGCTCTTCGAATGATTCGAAGTCGACGATTTAGTACACCGCGTAGATATTGCATCACGTAACGCACAAGGGTTTCGCCCAATAATAACCAGTAGTCTTCGTTGCTGGGAGATATTGGCTCTTGCTAAATTCATTCATGCACCCGTAATCTATAGCAGATATACGCCAAGTTGATTTACATTCAAAAGGACACCCTTTCACCCACGTCCCTTATTAAAGCATCGTCAGTGGTTCCCGATACCGGCATATTTTCGACGATGCTATCACGCGATGTTAGAGTAAGCCTGCCAGCTTACGCGGCATTGGACGCGCCTCTTTCGCGGCGATCCCATAGTCCTCGAATCGCGGTTTCGCGTCTCCGTCCGTCATTAAACGCACGCGAAACGACACTTAAAACCGGCTATTACTTTGCTACTGATTGACACACCTACTATAAGGCTCGATTCACAATAGCCTGCTTGCCAATCCTGACAGAAAGGTAGGTCGTTGTTCCGAGACCGAAAGTAATTTCCTTTTCACGCGAAGATTGATTTCGGAGGAACTACATATTTGAATGGTATTCGTGTCGGCTGCGAATATTTTCTGCAATTGATATCGAGGATCAAAGATTCGTGTTAGCAATTTCTTTCGCTGCATTTGACGCAAAACGACAGGCTTGCCTTACAATTTGCTCTTATCTCGAATATGCAAATACAATCGTCGTTGAAATTGCGTTACTGTACCATTTAGAAGGGTTTTCCTACAAATATATATGTTTACATTTTGATTTCTCGCTTCAAATTTTGATAATTTAGATCTTTTCCTTTGAAATTGGTTGCTTTCCTATCTCGATCTTTGGGTATTATGTATATCAAATATGAAATGCCAATGGTGTTCGTTACATAGAAATAACCTGTAAGTTATAGATGTTCCCGAACAACGCTAAAATGAGAATTCCATACTTTACTGCATAATTCAGCGTTTTATGAGTGTAACAGAAAACATGTCGATAACTTAAGTCCCATTTTTATACCTGTATCTAGGATGATTATTTCTGCTTAAGGTGACGCGAAAGGCATTAAAAATGTTACTTGTACGAGTAATAAGGTGTGATCAAATTCTTATCAGTTTCTTTGTCTTTTATTGGTTGTGTTCAACGTCTCGAAACTGGTTCTTGTTCGACACTGTTCTCCTTGGTCGATAGTTGTCGCATCGTTAAATGTGAATCGACCTTAATTCCCTGATTCCTGGGCGCATCGTTCGTGAAATGTAAAACATCGTGTAGTTCACGGCATCACAACCATGCGGTTGGGTCATTAAGTCCAAGACACTTCGCGCACGTAACTGCCCTATTATTCATTCTAGCCAGCGCTGTCTATCAGACGCTGGTTTCAGTTTGCCCAGGGAACTTCGTTGCTTGTAAATTATCCCTGCATTCGCGACTTCCTTTAATTAGATATCGCGAACGTAACGTCAAAAGTGGAAACATCGTTCGACTGCTCGACAACCGAAAGATGTTCCAACAATTTGTAACGATAGGCGGGTTTAGAACTTGTTAGATTTATCTACTACTTCCAGCTTGTCCGTCAGTGTGTAATGTATTCGTCACGATTTATCGCTGGACAAATAGTGTCTCGTTAAGGAAAGTCCACGAACTCAATGTTTCGTGTCTTTTAAATGTTGCAGGTACCTTGCTTCATCGTAGCAATTCACTTATTTTAGGATGATATTTTTGATCGTTCTTTCTAGTGATTTGTAGTGGGATCGATCTATATGGGAACGATCGTACAGCTAGAAAAGATTGACGTATAAGCTACAGTCATGCTGTGTACGATGTATAATGTAAATGTAGTTCATAATTTGTACCAAATATTCAAAGTATAATAATTGCTCATAGAATTTTTCACCTTTACGTATACAAAGAATATATGCTAATGCTAATAATTGTATCCTCTCGATAAAAATCGAATATCGTTAACGCAGTAATCGATGGATTAAAGAGATTAATCGATCTCAAATATTCAATCAATTGCTGATTAGTATTTCAGCCGACTCTGGGCAGCGGTGGTTAATAAGTGACTCGATTTATAAAATGTGGAGAGAAATTTGTCATCATTGGTGCGGTCTAATTGCCTGCTAGTGTGCGCGAGCGTTCACAAATTGATATTCAGCGAATCAAGACGTGCGCACATCGATATTCTTCAAAGGCGAGTTTATACCACGAATTAACCAGCTCTTAGCAATCGATCAGCGGTAATCGAGCATTTTACGACGGCGGACGTTAATGACAAACAAGAAACACGTGTTACACCACTGCCAATACACAGCTACGCTACCACGAACAAAGTGTTACTTACTTATCAGCCGGAAGTAGTATGTTATACTGCCGTGTATTATGGTGCAATTAAGAGAAAAAAATACGCCTGCCTACGCGCTTCATCATTCACTCGTCTAAAGACTGACTTCTGACTTTCCGTCCGTGGTTACGCGAACGAGATACGACGTATATAAAATCTAGAAGTAATTAACTCCGCTCTCAACTACGCTCCGCGTTCCAGCGCAATAATTACGGGTCCCTCTTCCGAATATGGCAAAGTTCATTTTGCGCATGTGAAAACTTTTAAAAGAGCCGACCTTTGGATAACGTCTAATAATTTAAGGAAAAGAATTTGATGTTTCCAGTTGTTTCTATGAACCATGACATTCGGTAAACAATAATACGGTTTTTCCCAATAGGAGACCAAATATCTTGGAGCTGAAAATTTATATGGCACGAAACATCGTTTACCTTGCTATGTCGTATTACAAAATGGAAAATTCAAGAATTAAAATTACTTTATGTATTTCCTTCTCAAATTAACGCGCAACTTATGCTAGATTTTCTCAATCTTCAGTAACCGCTGTCATCAAAACCACTTCGACCGAAGTTGCGCGTTCGGCATCTCGCTACCTATTCTACACCGATCGTTTATTTAAAAAGCAATCACAATAATTAAATATACCGAAATCGGTATATCAGGACTCCCGTTAAGCGTTCTAAGTTCATAGCGCGTCAGAATCGAAAGAATTTGACGCGAAATTGCTGCTCTAACGGCGTTTCCCGTTCTTGGCCAAGAAACCATGACCGGTATCGCGCAGGTAAGAGCGAGTCGTATTAAATCGGTTGCTCGAAGATTGATATTCATCGCGTTGTCTGGGGAGGGTTCCACTAGTCCTGTATAAAGGATCTGTTGACCGCCGCTCGTGAAACGTTTCTAATTAATTCTAATTAATGCGCTTCGAGTTGCGCTCCTATCTACTACCTATTAATTCTTACTTCTATTTTAAATTTACACTATTAGTTTTATTATTAATTATTAACTATTACCTATAATTATAATCGTCCTTTCTTGCGATGTAATGCTTGCTGCTGTGGCCCGGCTCGGTTTGGCTTGTCTCACTTCAGCGCGATACGGCGTGGCGTGGCGGCGTTTTCGCGATCCATGGCGCGAGCGTCTCACGCAACAACGATTATTCGTAGGGCCCAGTTGACCGGAAAACCGGAGAGAACGTCTTCGTACAGAAGATTGAATCGTGAGCATTGTATGACAGATATTAATGATTCGAATACCTTCTATGAAAGGGAAAGAGTAAATGTTTTAATAAACCCCTAAATTTGATAAATCGAGAGTCTTAATACAGAAAAGTGTAGTCGATTCGAATCTTTAACACTGATCTTGTATTTATTGCACTTAAACAATATAGCTGATCGTGAAGCTGTCTTTGTCGCAGTTATAGAAATTATTGTGAACTAGCAAAGTTCTACATACGATTGCAACAAATGAACTTATAGAAAGAAATCATCGGTTTTTCGATAATTGATAATGGGTTGATTAATTTAATGTTCGAGAAGCTCAACATTTTATTGAATCTCACTCTTTTAATATATACAGTAAATTCTAGTTCAAATACGTTTACAATCGTTAAAATAATCAAATGTAGGTAACAGTACTCTATTTTTCGATTGACCGTGCCTTCATTTAATCGTGACTGGTTGATGGCTAGGTGGATGCGAGACTATTGATCGCGTGTAGCTAGGCTAAATCAAAGTCGTGCATAATCACGCAGGAATGTCGTACTTATCGGCGGACATTCGGTTTCATTGAACTCGCGCGCGACTCTAATCGAGACAGGAAAGAAGAAGCGCGTTCTCCCGTGGATATTTAAAATATTGCGTAATGCGGCGTGACCGGATGAGAGCAACTCGTCGCGTTGTTCTATTTCTATTCAAGGAAGCTGTTGAACGGTGTCTCGATGATCGCAATCACGATCGTAAATGATTATACGAATGAGAAGATACGGGAAGATAATGATTTTGGTTATACGAGAGCTGGTGACCGTGGGAATGGTAGAACGGCAGATTGAAATTTGTGTTGTGGGAAGGTTAGTACGGAGGGGAAAGGAAATATTATATGGATGCAGGTAAGATGGGAAAATTAATGTATGCAGTGCTTTTTCTGTAAATAATCGGAAAACGAATGGATTGTTGGTGTAGCGTTTAATTGGAATCTGAATCTTTCCACTATGATAGTGAGTATATAGTATTCTTTTTTTACAGAACTAGAAATGTTTAAATCTAAATCAGGCGAGCTCGGTAGACAGGGATTGACTTGTCCTTCGTTGATTAAGAAGATCAAACCTCAGATAGTTTCGCAAGATGTACGAGAAAGAATCCGCTTTCTCTCCAAACGCGGGGATCATTCATCGAATAACCCGATCACTACTTAGTACCTCCATTAAGTTGGACAGACGAAGGAGTCGTGCCGTCATCGTTGCCGCGTTATAATTTCAACAATATTTCGTTTGGCTGCGGGTTTGGTTGAACGAAGCTCACCTCCCGTGACCAGAGGCTAAGTCAGCGGTGGGTTATGGGTGGCGCAGCACGAACAAGGGACGTACGTATCATGGAGGTACCCGGGGCACCTTCTTCTTCTTCTGGCTGGTCTGTTATTAGGCGATATACTAAAATTGGTGGGCCACTTCCCCACGGGGCAACCCCGTAACTCCCTCATCCACCCTGCACACTAATTCACGCGGCTTTTAACTTCGGTTTCTTTCTCTTTCGTTCAGTTCGTACCTTTTCCGTTCCCCTGGCGAACATTTTGCTCTCGAATAGCCAGCCACGGATTTCAGCATGGACACGTGTGCGTTCGTGTAAGCGCGCAACCGAGCGAGCAGTCCACCGCCAAACATTAAAAACGAGGAAATTATTGCCTAGAGAGGGAATCACCGTCTATGGGGGCCCGTACCGATTAACAGCGACCGTGAAAACTTTCGGAATGCTCCGCCGAAGGAGATCCCTGGAATGCCTTCCCTCGGGCTGTTAGAATGAAACGTTCGGTCGACCGGTGATTCTCGATTCGAAAGGGTAATCTTGTCTTTTGCCCGCTGAATTTTTCGGGAATAAAGTCCGCGATCGACACGAAACTTCCACGACAAGAGGAGATGTTTCCAAACCGCCTTCTTTTCCCTTGTTTTTTTATTTCTTGCGTTCTCTTCCATTTTTTTTTTTTTTCATATGGTGGAGCGATCCTACCCCGAAGCAGCCCTAATTATGGGATATTCGGCGATGGAATTTCGATCGGTTAAAAATATCTGGAATGGCTTAGTCGTGACGCTCAGCGCGATATTTTCGGTGCGTGTTTCCTACTGCGATATTCCAAGGCTTTGGTTTCTTTTTTTAATAAATAACGTTCGAAAATTGTTATTTGGGAGGGAATATGTCGAACATTAAAATTAAAATGGTTATAAGATGTAACTCGTGTTTCTATGAAAAGTTTGAATTCAAAAATTTAGAATCGTGAAATAATTAAGTTAAAACATGTTTGAGATAAAAAAATAAAAATTTTTAAAGTGGCTAAATACGAATGATACTCGATACTAACAGTCGGATATCAGGCAAACACGTTTTACATATTCGCCAGGTATAATTTATGCGATTCGAAGCAACTTCACTCCCGGGTGGGAAATACGACTAATTTAAACGTTACATGGGATAAATACGTTATATTATGCGTTACATCGAGTTTCATGAATATTTCATTACTCGTGTGTATCTCTGCACTGGCCGACTACCCCAAGCGTGAACTATACGTACGAGTAAATATCCATTGTACTTTTTATACCGTTTTATAGGATTTTTATCATGTTATTGCTACATTCGTCTCTGATCGTTCTAACTGTTTATAAAATGTAAAGAGTAATAACGCGTAATTGTACACAATTAGTGCGCGATATTTTTTTAGGAAAAAGATGATAAGGGGTGGAGCATGTACCGATAATCTTCTGGGAAATTGGAAAGCATTACTAATCGAATATAGACACTCCATCACCATGTCTTGCTTAATTTCAAATTCAGACGAGTTAGTTCTGTTTTCGTTGGTAAACAACAATAAACCGAACAAACCGTTCGTTGCAGTTAAATACAAACAAAAGTCCGATTGAGCCAAGTACAGATCCGAGCAAATGCTCTTTTCACTTGGTTCGAGGAAATGCCAACGTCAACGTTTTTCCCTTCGCGATGACAATCGCAAATTATGGAAATCGAAACTGGCGAATGGAAGTGCAACGAACAGACTGCGTTTGTTGTTTCGTGGCATTGTTTGCTGTAGCTCGCGGAATTTCCGCAAATAGTTCCCACGACCGAAGAAAATGAGGTTCTCGGTAGATTCAGTCTCGGAACGGGAGGATTTGTGCGGAACGAGCACGATGCTGTTTGCTCCGTTCGACAATTATCATCCTTCGAGGCATCTTCCATCCCCTCTGGCCCCGAGCGTTCACCCTTCGCTATCTAGTGACGGTCAACAAAAGAAAATTCGAGCGAGGTTGGTCCGGGAGACCAGTTGAACTTTCCTCGAGGAACATAATTTAATCAGCCCCGATTGGTTCGATTTGACTTTGCGTTAATCCGTCGGACGAAAGTCATCGAAGAATCGTGTTTCAACAAAAAGCGGAAGTTGGAGGCGACTACTCGCGAACCATCGAGTGGGGCAGGATAGGGGTGCATAAAGCGCGAATTACGGACAATAGAAACCTCGTTCCTCGAATTGCGACGGTGCTGTCTCTGCCGAACTTTCCAAGCGATTTTCGTCCATCCTTTTCCGTTTCCGGGTGACGTCTGGAGCGACGATCCTGATAAAAGTTTCTCTCTACGGTGAAATTGAAACCAGTCTAATTATACCCGTAGATCGCTCTCGTTCTCGTCCCCCCTCAATCCCCTGCGCCTCTCCACGCTCTGTTATCCTCGTTTCCCTTTCACTATAGATGCAGGTATATATTAAATTCACTGCCGATGAATTTGTTCTGAAAGGGAGGAATGGTCGTTAAAAAAAATTCCCTCGTTACGCGTTCGCCAGGTCCCTCGACTATTATATTATACATGCCGGGCGAATTTTAAACTTGAATGACTTGATTGGGGGATATTCGGAAAGAAATCGAGTTACCAATTCTTTTTTTCTTCGTTTTTTCCAAAGTGTTCAAAGGCTGCCTCGTGACGACCTTTCAACAATGAAAGGTCTCAGGGATTAACGAAAGAATACAGCGATGGCGTTTGAGTAACAATCCTAAGTTCTCGTGTAAAAAAATTTGATCGTCGTTTCTTTGATCGATTAATGTCGTTCCAGCGAGCACACGTAAATATAATTCCATAATACCTGTGTTGCGATCGTATCTTTTCTCATAGGTCAAAATTTCTAGTGGACTCGATCGATTCGATAAATTTATGGATAGCTATGACAATAGATGTCAATAATTTATTTCACTTTCGTATGGAACGCGAGGATAATTTAAAAAATCATTGAATTTTTTAACATGTTGTTAGTGTCGAAGCATTGATAAAGTACAACGCAAATTTTAATCGAAGCTGCGCGAGTAAGTTACTTGACGAAAGTATCATTTCCTCTAACCGCGCTGAATGACTACGACAAGCTCGCCGAATGAAGGTTGTCAAGTCACACGGAGAAATACCACCGCAAGTAGTCCCACGTTTAAAAATTCTGAATCACACCACTTCCTGAAATCGATCGTTTTACCACTCGTCATTCAAGTCGCTAGCTATCGTGACATCTGTCCGTAGAAAGGAACGGCCCGACCAATCGGGATTCCGTCGTAGCATGTTTCGCAATCAATTTACGAGCTTATGCCCGAGCTTACTCACGGCGAGCCGCGTGTCGAACGCGCTGGAACTCGCAGTATGTCGGTGGAACACAGCAACCCACTGTCCACTCGATGAAAAAGGCGACGCGCGTATCCTGCCTCTGTCTTCATTCCGCTTATCGTTCCCGGGCGTAAACGCGGCGTATATTAATAGAGTTCCACGAGGGCCGGTTGCAAAAGTCTCGTTGTGTCGGAACGTCACCGCGATTACATCAATTTCAATTATCGGGCTACGTCGCGATGCTTGCTCCGTTCTGTTCGGTTTTCTGTTCTCGTGGAACGCGCACGGGTTCTTAGTTTCTTATTATTGAAGAGAAGCAGCAAGGATAGGAAGGAGGAACACGATAATGTACCTGGAGAGGGAGAGAGAGAGGGAGAGAGAGGAAGAGAAAAAGGAAAGGCAAGGATGAGCAAGGATACACTGCGAGGGAAAAGACCGAGAAAAGGGTAGCGTGATATCACGGATTATTAGAGCTGGAACGGTCGAGTCGTTCGGTTAGTAACCACGATACTTATAGACACTATTTCTCGCCATCGATATACCAGTATACGGTCGGTATCTTCCCGGTTTTATATCGCCGATCATAGAACCAGTCTCGCGTAACCGAACAGCCTGGAAGAATGGTCATGCGTCAAGATAATGCGACCGGATAAATGTAACCCTTTCCGGCAGAACCAGATATCGTCGATACACCGCTCCCGTGTCGTTGCCATCGCGCCTCTTCTGCTCGATCCGATCGAATTTGCATATTGTTTATCGCTTGTTCGGATATTAGAGCTGGTTAATGAGTGGCTACAGACGCTACGTTCCATGCATTTTGCGCCCCTGTTTCTGATTCATGAAGGATATCTGTACGGAGGAATCGTGGTAATGCGAGTAATTTGCTGTGAACATATTAAAAAGTGCACGTGCAATTTTATGATAATACCTTTTAGCAAAGGCTACTAAAAATCGAGCCTTTTAAGGTATTATAGGAAACGAGGGTGAAAATGGAATCGAAGGAACAAGCTCGAGAAGTTTGTTCCTATTCGATTTACTTTCGACTCAGGATACGTTTATCTGAGATATAAATTCCTGTATGGGGTGTAGAAGGTTGACAAGAAATTACGTAAAAGCAAGGAAAATGGTTCACAAATCCTGCCTCGCTGTATCTCGGTTTGTATCACTTTTAGTGGATAGGACTTTTAGTTTCTATAAATTTTTCAACGCAATATGTTGTTTGTGAAACGAATTTTTCACCGCGATCTTTCTTTCATATCGTGCCATGCTTCCTTCCAAACAAAAACTTGCTCGTCTGATTTAGATGGGATAAAAAAAGGTTCGACCATGCGAAGGAACAAAATACGAATATTCCATAATGAAGAAACAATAGAACGGTAGAAGATAAAATAGGACGATAAGGATACCTTTATGAAACACGTCCGGTCAAGGGAAATTTTGTAGGTCTCGTTAGAATAATTTTCAAGCGTTCCGAAGCATCGTCCAATTACCTCCTATGACATCTCCCTGCAATTTACGTTCACGATCCGTGGCATCCGTAGAAGGCGAGCCTTCAACGAGGCCTGATTAGAAGAGCTCGCTCTACGTGCATTTCGCGGCCAATTCTCGGCAAAAGGAGCGGAGAAGTTCGCGTAGTTGAAACGACCGGGAATGAAAAGAAGGCGAGCCGGAAACATCTCTGAAGGGGATTTCTTCTTGGCTATCGGTTCGTTGAAATTTTCACTTTTCGAACAAGTTTCATACCTTTCCTTGGTTTCTTTTTTACCTGGAACCAATTATCTACGAGCAATGCTTATTAATGTAATTTACCAGAGGCGTAATCTCTTAAGGAGATAGTTTTTCTAGTAGGATCATTGTTCGCCAACACTTTTCATCGACGTTACTGCGGTCGTTTGCAAAAAGTAGCAACGACGTAAACGAGGAAGAGAGAAAAACCGGTCTGAAATTTTCTGCTTTGTTGCCCGGAGCTTTCGTTCCCTTCCGGCGAACGATGGGAGCATCGTTGTTTCGGATAATTTTTGTAACAAGCCGTAAAAAGGCCTTCCCCCTCATTCTCCTTTTCTTTCTTCCTTCGTTTCATTTGTAGCTTTCCCGTTCCTTCCTCGTTTCTCTCCCCTTTTCTCTTCACGGTAGACGTATTGATTATTCAGATTCCGATTCGTTATGAATAAAGATCACGTTTTCAAGTAAACTCCCCCGTTTACGGGATGGCTCTTGTTGCTTGAGTGGTTTAAAAGTTTCGGATTTTTATATCTCCTGTTAGCAGCAGGGAAAGTTTGGTCGTTAAAGTTAACGAAAATTCTCTTTCTCTTGGGCGCAACAAACTGTAACGAAGCAGTCGAGCATCAGGATTCCTTTGTTCTTTCGCAAGATCGTAAATTCCTTTCTTTTACCTCGCGCAATTCGAATAATAAAAATATCTTCGAATTCGCCTTGTTGAAAAAATATTAAACAACGAATATGTACGAAAACTTTTTAAACTTAAATCTTTTTTACTTTGCATTCTCTCATTTTTGTAAATTAATGGCGAAATTAAAACTTTTTCCGCACGAAGTACTTCGTCAAAAGAACGCGTTATATACGAACGGCTCTTCTTGTCCTCAAGATGAGAGTGAATATCCAAGCAGAAGAAAGATTGAATCGTGCCTCGAAGTATTATTAACGTTGCTCACTGTACCTTCCTTGTGCTCTTTGATACCTTTAAAGCCATCGCTCTGGAGATGTCAAATGAAAGTCGCGACCAGCATTTTCACCGTGACAAGCTTTCTGCTTCGTTACTATTCTAATCTTTCTAATCTCTATCTATCTTTGCATAAGGTTCTTAAGGTCATCTCTTGCATTCCGAGATCAACAATTTTCTTCTTCGTTCGAGATTCTAAATTCGTGACATTGCAGTTCGTCTTGGTACACCAGTTGAAGGATATTACAATTTTCGACGTATATTTCCAATTTAAAAGTTTATTTATTATATTGTACCTTATTTCTAAAAATACATATTTCATTCAAAGGAACGTAATTTTTACTAGTTCTGAATTTAACGACCAAAGAAATATTTGTTACTTAGCAACATACAGTCGCATATATACATGCAAGTCTCGCGGCAAACAAGAAGCAATTAAAAAGAATCGACGACCAGTCTAATTGTCATCCTCGAACGCAATTAAATCCCTTAATAATCGCCTGTTGACCATCGGTAATACTTCGTTTTCTTCAAGAAATACATCACCAGACTCCTCCAGTTAGGTCGTTTCTCGAGCGGTTACAGACGAGGAAGCAGCGATCAGCACTTTTTCTCGGAGCATCGTCGATGAGCCCCAACGAACTGTAACAGAGAACAAGCCAAGGTCAATTATCGCCACGGTAAAATTATACCGACCAATTGGCGTTACGCTGAATGTCTTCTTTCTGCGAGTCTGTAGAATGCAGCGAATCGCGATGGAAGGGGTATTCATCGAGAATTTGAAGGTTTCGTAGCTAAACTACGAGATTCTCCCGCGAAACGTCTGATTCGGGGGCCTCTGATTTGCGTTTACGTGTTCCGATTCCCACAACAAACCCTAGCCCCGGGTGTTGAAAAGTAGCGGCCACCACGGGATCAACGGGAAGACAGAAAGAGAGGGCGGTATGCCTAAATAGACGGTTTGCCTGCAACGTATGTGAAAAATGAAAGAAACACGATTGTAGTGACTGGTGAACAGAGGAGCGAGCACGCAACCTGAAGATGATTACCTACCTCCTGGACCTATACCCAGGTCCATTCGGCCTCGGGCCAGAAGAGAAGAGAACCACCTCTTCTTTATCTTCTCCTTCGACGTCGTCGACGCGTCGCTGTTCCTCTTCCTTTTCGACTACTTTCCTTCTCGTTCGTTCCCCCTCAAGTTGGTTGTTCTGTACTTTTATTAGTTTTGTTACACCACGCCGCGCCGTCTCGGTCCACACACTTACACGTTCCGTTCGATCTTTCGCTTTTTCTAGGCCGCGTGACGCAGCACGCTTTTAAGTGCTTACCATGTACTCTCCCTTGTCGTGCTCTCGCAGAAGTAGGACGATGTTAGGCCGCACGTATTATATTAATCGCGTTAAGCTGTCCGACTTCATCGTATTACAGCTTACGGGAAAGAAAATAAGAGATCTACTAGAGTTTTTGCACTGCCTCGGCCAAGTTGCGTGGTAGATTTCACTAACTAGTATTCTAGCCACGCGAGGTACGTTCACGAAACACGATGTAACGAAACTTGTCATTTAATAACGTTCAACCACTTCCTTTGTTTTTTTGCCGCTTTTTAAGGTGAATATATATCTGTGGATTTAATTACACCGTACACTTACTGAAATGTTTCTTTTTATTTTAGCGTTTTTAGAGTTTTCGAAGGAGATGATTGTGTGTACGGATTAACGGTAGCTTTCTTCGCCGCATTATTGAAATAAAATTTCGTTAAAGACAATCGGAGGGTATAAAAGAATTCGGAGAATATCTTCCGTTTGTTTTATTATGTTATAACTCTCTCTTGTTCATGCTTTACAATCATTCTGTAACCGGCGTATCAACTCCTTTTTTTCACATCACGTATATTTCTTCTACTTTATCTTCAAAGCACTCGTTCAATCCGTGTGCAGGGTCTAGGGTGGGAGGATGGCAGCTGCCATTTCCAACAACTTGCAATCAGTGAAGTAACTTTTTGTATAAATAACATTTACATATCTTCGAAGTCCTGCATCGTGTACGCGGAATAGCGCAATGAGTACATTTAATACTGCTATGTAATCTTTAAGCTCAAGGTTAACTAATGCCAACTAGTGGCATTTAAAAAATTTGTTAAAAACTTCTCTACCGGTTGAAATCCTACCTTCGATACCTCATCCACCATATTTCATTGAAAACCACTACCAACGTGCAACGTCAATTCTCAATCTATCGGACAATCAATTTTTTCCCTTGAAGTCGCACAGTAACGAACTGCGTACATCTACCAACGATAGTCATCGTTGTACGCGCGCTACGATGGCCGCGAAGTACAGAGCAAAATCGAAGAGAGCAGCGTACACTCGAAAGGAAATTGTCGCGCGCGGAAAAAGGAGGAGAAGAAGAAGAGAATCAGGAGGACGAGGAGGAGGATGGATCGGCAGGCTGGTAAGTCGCTAGCGCAGAATCGCGGGCGACCAGCCGGTCGTGGTGTTCGTTTTCTTTATCCCTCGCCACATCCCTCATGGGGTCGGTGGTGTTGCTCGTGCAGCCAACGATGCATTTTCCGCTGAAAGCCTATGGGTGCGAAGCTGTTGCAGGTGAAATGTTGCGTACTGCGTACCTTTTGTGCGCAAGGAGTGCCTATTTACTTGGTTGCTCGGAGGCTTGTCTCGCCAGTGGCAGCGCGACTTCCTCTAAGAGTACAATTTTTTTGCTGGAGCTTCTCGATTTTCCTGGCTGGATTCAACGCTTCTTCTCATTTCGTTCCATCCATTAGCTATCCCGCCTGTAACATTCCTCCCTCTTTCTCGCCTTCTTTCGTTTTCGAAGTGGTATATGGCCTTCGAAGTTGCATAATAGCAGCCGTTACGACGTAGAGCGCCGAAACATCTTTTCGTATTACCACTCGCGGAGAAGATCTCATTGTTTCAATGGTTCGTTCTTTCATCGGGGATTTTCCGCCATTTGTATTCATCGATAAATAGATTTCTGCACAATTGCTTGAGCAGTTTAGGAGTAGGTTAAGGAACAAAGTTTGCTTCGGTTTGTAAGTTAAAGGTATCGTTGTTTGAAATTCACTAGGAAAGTGAACACTTGCAGTGTTGAGATACTTAGCTTAACGTAACATCCTTCGGTTCACTTTGGGCTAAATGAACGCGAGGTGATACGGATGTAGCGTGACCGTGATCGAGAGGAAGATAGCAGCGACAAGAAAGTTAATTACCTGGAAGAGAATATGTTGTAATTTCGTGCGGTTTAGTTTAACCGTTATTAACTTCGTTACATCTTTTGTTATTTTCGACTGAAACGCATTTTTCTATCGTTAAACCGCTATAGAGGAAGCACGCGGAGGATGAAACAAAAACGACTGATCCCTCGCATCCGCGTAATAACAACAACGTTGTATTGAGAACTATCGAAGCGTTGCTTCCATCTAAGTAACTTCTCGGATAATACATCGATCCTAAGCATGGCGCGCAGCATAAACAGCAATGGTACATGACGTTTCACGTCAAGTTCAGCGGCGCGGTTTATAAAAAGTGACAAATGGACTGACGAAGTGCTGTCCTTGCAGCCATCGAAACCTTCCCTCCTACCATGGGTATACATATTAAGTATGGACTACGCATTCTCTCTCTGGGCTACGTCCACCATGTAACTATTTATAGACGACAGACCGACCGACCCTGATAGAAATGCCTTGCAGAGAATGCCGTACGTACCTTTTCTTCTCTCTCTCTTCTTTTCTCTCGGTGTGTACATATACCCGAGATAACGAACGCGCTAAATGGAATCGAGCAACGCTAATCAGTCGCCGCTTGTTCCACGATGAATGAATCCTTCATAATTCCGTGTCGGTCGACGAATCGCCGTGCTTCGCGGAATATCGAGTTAATGTAACCATAGATTTGTGCGTGAAAAATGGTAATGGCCAGTCGGAGTACGGCAAGAACCACAGCTTACACGCGATAGCCTGGCCCGCGTGCATGAACGTGAACCGTGCAACTACCGAAGCGTTGCTTCGTTCCAGTGCATTGCAGCAGCGATAAGTTACGCGAGAGTCCGTCGATCGCAAGGCGACCAACCATCGCAGCTTCGAGGCTTCCTTCGCCATCGCAACGCTTGGAAAAAGTGACAAACAACCCGGGCAGCTATCGTCCTCGCGCATGAACCGTTCTGTACCCGGGCAAGAAGCGCATTAGTGTATGCGCCACCAGTTTACCTCTCCCGTACGCGTTTAATTAACTAATTTATTTAATTGCTTAACGATTACCTTTCCTGACACGAAAACGTGTAATTTATTTTCACCGCGTAACGAGCCGATCCCCCTTCTTCCCTTTCCCGGTTTATTTCGTTTTGCGGATTACGTTCGCTTGCTCGTGCCGGTCTGTCATTCAGAACGAGGCGGTCTCGAGCGGTGCTAATTGTGATCGATCGTGGGAGTTAATCGAATTCCAGAGCTTTCCTATTTATTGCGTTCGTTTCGTAGAATTGTTGTTTATTTAAAGGTATTTTAAAAAGTACATTTAGAATTTGCAATTCGTTGGAATTTTAGTGTTTCGAGTATGAAAAGTTTCATGTATTTCGATTTTTAGAGCGTTATTCTAATGAAGCGATTTCTAAAGTTCTAATTAGCTTAGCATCCTCTTAAATATAGAATCACCTTAGTATCAACGAGAAAATATCAATTCTCTTGCTGCCAACAGCCATGCGTCCAGATGAGAGAATTTTTGTTAAGTACTCGTTAACTATATCGAAAAAACAATTCGAATTACCGCTTAACCGACCTCTGATATAAACCGGTGGAGATTGGCGTGAGCAGCAGGGTTAATTCATCGAAGCGACGACATTCACCTGTAGCATCACGTGTAGGTACTCGAATAGGTAGTCTGGTATCGCGAATGAATTGTCCGCGGGCGATCGACGGAGTGCGTCGAGGCCGCGGCGATGAACAGAGCTCGTAGCTCGAAAATTGGTATTCCCCGGTAGGTATGAGTTAGCGGCATCGGTATGTGGGTATTATACCTTTTGTATTCCGATGTGACACGCCTCCGTCACGTTTGCGGGCGTACAACGACGACGACAGCGTCGGCCACGGCGAAACGGCCAGCAATGGACGTATGGGTGGACAACGATAAGAGTGTCTCCCGTTGCCGCGAACGTCCACGTACACCCACACGACCATCCTGTCGTAGAGTGTAGAACGTAGAGCGTGTAGAGAGAGCACGTACGTGGACGCGCGTACCAACACGAAGGCACACAGACGGCACGAGAGGGCCCATGCGGATGCCATACGTAAAGGCTCACTGGTAGCAGAGTACCCAGAGCCGTATGTACGTTTGAGAATACATTATGTAAGCAAAAGGTGAAAAAAGACCGGTGGAATAAGCCTCACCAGATTCTATCGAGTCGCGTCCCTCCGTCTACTCTCTTCCAGCACCTTCCTCTTCTTCTTCTGCTGGTCTTCTGCCTGCCGCGTGTTCCTGTACCCCTGAGCCCGAACATCGGGCCAGCAGCATCAGGGCATAGACCTTCGCTCTGTTATACGTACAGGTAGTATACATACGTATCCGCCGATACCGATGCTGTGTCGTATATATACACCGAAACCAAGCCGCTGGCGCTCGTAAGCTGAGGGAAGAAGGGATACAAGAGAAGGAAAGAGAGAAAGAAAGAGAGAGAGAGAGAGAGAAGAAAAAGGCGAAAACAATGCATCCTGGAAGCAGCCGGGCGAATTTCATCGCGGGTCTGGGATATGGCCAGGGAGTGGGGTCCAAGTCGATTCTTCTTGTGGACATTGAAGTTCTTCGATCTTCCGATTCGCCAAACCTTTGGTCAGGAACCAGTTGGTGCCCTGCATCTTCTTGAGGACTCCTTTTGGGGACGATTGTGCCTATCTCGGCCACGAATCTTTTTTAATAACAACGCGAAATTTTATAATACGTACTTCGTAACGCCGATACGAATTACGAACAAATCGTACTCATAATATCGCAAGTTGGATTCTCCAGCTTCTTCATCGACCGTTGCTTTCGTGAGTCACGTTGCACGCGGAAACATAAATCTCGTTAAAAAATGCAGCCCTTTCATTTCCCTCGTTTGCGATTCCACGAAGGCATCAGTCGATCCACGAAATCCAAAATATTCAGAAGCTACGCGTGTCTGTCGAGAATCACGTAGCTCGTGGACGACAAAAGTGTGCTCGTCTCTGTGCTGATCGTTGGTCGACGGGGTCCTCGTTTCCATCATGGTTGTCACTGTTTTCGAAAAGCTTCGATGTTCGCGGTACCAACCACGTAGATTACCGAGATTTAAAAGGACTTACGAGAGTAACCGGTCGAGATGAGCAGTAAACCTTGGGCCATCGACGTTTCTTTTCTGCACCTTTCCACCTTCTTCGTCTTCTTCCTCTTCTCTTTCCCTCTCGTCGAACTATTGCTTTCCTCTTCGGCCGTCCCTCCTCTTCGCGCGAATTACGTCTTTGTTTCGGTATGTTCCTATGATAACATTGTTCCGGTTGCAGCACAACCGTGACGATTTTTTGTATTTCGACCGACTGATAAAATCGCGATATACTTCGTTGGTCCGGGAACACTATATTTCACTTGGATCGCGCGTTCGTATGCGTTGTGGGAGATTCAACGAGTGAGCTAGAAGATAAGGGCACGTTTTAATAAAATTGCCCGTATTCATCGCAAGTGTAGCGTTGCAAAGGAAACTATTCCTGTCTACGATCGGAGCTTAATAAAGGAAAGAAGCTCGTTGCACCCATAGTAGGACTCCCTTTAAATTAGAGCTTTTTTTCGAACATTCAAATCTCTTTTTTAAATCGATTAAATATTTGTTTTTAATTTCACGGGTTTTTCTATTTTCTGCCTTTGTTCCACTAGGAACATTTACTTCATTAAATCAAAAGTTCTATAGAATACAATCTATAGTTCGCGAACTGTTGACTTTTTAATCGTTTAGCCTAGAACCGTGCGTTATTAGCTTTATTCTTCAAAATCTTTCCATGGAAAACTGCTCTGCTCCTAAAAAGTAAATTTTGCATGGAACCGAGTGAATCATTTAAATGGTCTGATCCACAGGAGCATTCGTTTGATATAACAAATTCTACCTTCGTGTACCGGACACACGATACACGTCCCTGTTTGTTCCGATAAAAGTGCAACATTTATGAACTTGTCGTGGCGATCTTCGTATACCCCTGAGCTCGTTCATTAATAAATTCGTTCGACGCGCACCAAGTAAACTATGGAGGAGCAGTAATCACATTTTTCGCTGGAAATATGTTTTTGCTCTTGCAACAAATTACGCAGTGGCGCGCACTGTGCATTCGTTCGTTGCACCGATTCCAATGTCATTATACCTGTCCCTGGTAGAAGAAGAACTGGCCTGATCCGTGGAAGGTGCAAACCACCTCGTCGTGGTAAAAGTGCAGGTGCAGCAGAGGTAGAATAGATGCCAGAGCCGTGGATGGGTTCACGGCACCTACAATAAATTTCATGATGCCGCGATCCAGATACAAGTATAGCCAGAGTTGAAAAGAACGAAAGAAGAAAAAACGAGAGCGAGACAGAGCTGCCTCGTTCGATATTTCTTTCGCTTTTTCTCTTTCATTTTCCTTCCTTTTCTTCGGTCGTGCATGCCCCGGTGCTTTGTTGTTGACCCCGGCTATCGAAAATCATTACCTAATTTTACTTAACGAATTTCTTTGTTGGATATTGGCTGGCACTTGGCCTTTTGCCCGGATGCCCTCTGTATTGATGAACGTTTATGAAACGTGTGCAGTAGTTTGTGATTATTGTTTCGCTCATTATTCAGATAAAAATGTGTCATAAGGTAAAATTTTTTTCGGTTAAATCTTCTTGGTGATTTTATCAACTGATGAATAAAAGATTCCATATTAGACGAAGGGAGATCTTGAAAAATGTTGATAAGAAAAGGTAAAATATGGTTTTTCAACATTTTATGGCAGAAAAATGTTAAGAATAATCTAAGAAAAAGTCGCTCCGATTTCAATTTTACATTTCAATTCTATTATTTTATATTCAAGGAAATTTGCTTCATTGATATTAACTATAACGGATAATAAAGATGCAGATATTGATTATTTCTACGTATTTACATCTTTCATATGAATGATATATTATTATTCGATCGTTAGAGAAATCAACAATACGTTTACTTATCGTCGTAAAATTCTGTGACCTGTGTGCGAAATGCTCATAGTGTAACGAGTATTTGAAGAGAAAATGATACGAAGGAAATGGCAGAAACGATGGTACTCAAATGACTTTATCGTTTAGTAGTACATATCTCGATCGGACATTTCGTAAAGTTTAATTATATTTGCGAACAAAATATTACGACGTCAAACGTTTCGACGTGACATTATAAATTTACTTTTCATTAATTTTTCTTTCAACATCCACGAAAGGAAATCAACAAAATTTACGCGGATCACTCGAAAGACACCGCTAATTTGCGTTCTAGTCCCGGGTTTCCTCGTTTCCGAAGAATACTTTCCCTCGACAAATGACGAAGCGTGGCAGCCGTAACGCCGCAAACTAACAATTGTCTCGAATACGTGCACGGCGTGGCGATGATCAATACATATCGCGCGCAACTTGTCAAAGTCGAGCCACCGCAAGATCGTTAGAAACATCAGCCTCGGCTTCAATTATCATCCTCCAATTCCAATGGTGTGTGCGCGCAAGAAACGGCGCTCTCTGTATGTAATGAACGATCGAGGGAGACAGCTGAACGCAACAAACGTCTCGCGGAAGAGAAACGGAGAACACGCCGGAGAGCCAAGTATGTAAGTAGATCGACGAAGACTGTGCGGTAGAACGAAAGGACGCGGAGTAAAGAATAAGAGGTGGTAACGCGGCTACGCTAATTACGAACAAACTCAGGGATATTTTTCCTTCTTCGTATATTCATGTGCACGGGGACGTACACAGCCCATATCTTCAAGGAACAAACGATCGAGTACGAAAACACACGTCGTGAATCTCCGTTAGTTTCCCCCGAAGGGGAACAAACGAGCGTCATGGCTCAGCCACGGAGCCAACTGGGAACCGGAAACCGGTGATTTCAATCTCAGTTCACCGACTGGATGTCCCGCGGTTAAATCGACGCCGAGTCGATGCAGTAAACTATCTTCGATTCTTCACCTTTCGATTCTTTTATTGGGCGTCTCTGCTCGAATTGGTCGCTTTTTCTTTCTTTCTACCCTCTTTTTTCCAATCGAGGTGGCTTAACCACGCAAAGAGGAACTTGGAGAAATTGTAAGGTCTGCATCGTGGAAATAAATTCTTGACCGCATTCCTTTTGATGGTGGTTCTTTTAGCAAGATACTTTTAACTTTTATATTAGGTTCTTAGAAATGCTAAGGAAGAATATTAGATTCTTGGAAATTGGTTTGATTCCTGGAGTTCCTTGTTAGTTTTCTCTTAAGTTATATTGTTTGAAGGTAGGAATGGTAAGGCACTGTTTCTTGATCGGGTTGAAAATGTTTAAGTAGATTAATATCTCTAAAAGAATATTTGACTCTTGGAAGCCTGGTATGCTAATTACTATAGCATTCGAAGTGAAAGTTTAATGGAGAACTATGCGAGATTATTGAACATATGGGCACTAAACGGTATAGCACGGACATATGTATTTAAGTTAAGCGTCATCGAACTAACATTTAGTAACCTTGTGCGAGAAGTTACAACTACCTATTATTTCGTTACACGTATAGAAATTACTTCTCATATAGAAGAATATACGAACGTTAAAATGTAATTTAACAGAAACGGAACGAGTATCTGTCTAAAAAAAACAGCGATTGCTCGCAACTATTGAATCTACATACAGGAAACCAGTCTTTATCCTACTTATTTATTTTGTATAACATAAATATTTCTGTTTTTATTAAACCAAACGATGTATTGCGAAAATATAGAAACACGCATGTTGGAAATGTAAGGAAAACACAAAGCATTGACAAGAAACTAAGATCGATCGACAACGAAAGCGTTTTGATCTAGCATACCTGTTATTTATCACAGTAAAACAAGTGACGTGCTATCACGACATCAAGAGGATCGAGCTGGTTTTGTATTAAACTCGTTTTTGTTTTAAACTCGATTTTAAATTCTATTTCACTCTGTCCTGTGTAATAATTGCGAAGTACCACATGTCCGATCGTAATATGGCTGCTCGCGCTACAGATAGAACTTAATTATTCCGCGTGCAGCTAGAAAATCTACCGAGCGTAATGACAGATTGCGCGAGATTCTCAGGTTGGAAACAGACGGAAATCGATTTTGCGGCTGGGACGGAACCGTTATGAAACGTGTCGTACAACTTCCCTTTGAATCAGCGTCGATAGATAGTTGGTTCTCGTGCACAAAGGCATATAAACGCGTTCTAATGCAGTTCGAACGACGTGCTCAATGACGCGTGCGCATCACGATTTAAATCACCACGCTCGATCGAGCGCGGATCGAAAGTCGTCGCAGTGATACTAATGTAGGTCGGTTCAGGAAGTAATTCCGCTCGTGTCGCTAACGTCGGCATTGTTATTGACTGGATAAATCAAATATTGCTCTTTTTTTCTATTTTCCAGAGCTCGAACCTTGGTCAGGAACTGCTGGATAGGGTGTTCAGGCACCTGAATCTATTAGAGACTGCTTACTTCGGTCTACGTTACCTGGATCACAGCAATCAGACGGTAAGGATGTTGTTTCTATTGACCTTCCGTATCGAGTTGATCGAAATTACAACGAATAGCGTGTAGTAGGTGCAGGAAGCATTTACAAATATTTTCATCTTGATGTTTATGTACTAGCTGGGTGACTTCGGATATGTTAAATTTGTTACTAGCAAAATGTGTTTACCCCGATATTTATGTACCGATTATATGGGTGCGATATTAAGATATTAAATGTTTCATTGACATTTTTTTTATCTAACGTTTATTATGTACTTTCCGTGCCTACTATACCTTTTAACATATTTTAAAATTATTATGCAATTGTATCTCACCATATAATAACTTCATTGAAAAATATACTACGCCATTGTTTTTAAATTTCATTTTTGTTTTCATGAAAATATGTCAAGAAGTTTCTTTTTATTTCCACGAGTATTGAATTAGATATCATATGATCGTTTCGAAAGCTCTTTAGACCTTAATTTTCAGATCAAGGTAGCGCGCGTGAGAAATTTTGTTCGCTTTCTGGTAAAGCTTTGTCAATTACGGTATGATACAGACGCGTTCCCTTCTATAATTATAATCAAAGGCAAATTGACTCGGTCTAACGCGAAGCGGTGTCTTTGCTACGTCTTTGGCGTGACTCTGAACAAACAGCAGTATGATCAATGCAATAACTGGATATCGAACGGTTAATTAGATTTCGATGATGAAAAATTCATAGGAAGGATGGCCCGAAGGGAGTCGATTGCATCGGCCCCGGGCCATAAGAGGATAGGATTATTATCCACGGGAAATGTCAAGCTGCCTGCAATTTCCGGTCTGCTTGATCAACAGTTTCAGCGTGACGCGCCTCGATCGGAAGGGGATTAATTATTTAGAAGTAATTCTCTACTGTGTTATTCGCGCACCTTTATAGCAATGGCTCGACCCGAGTAAGAAGATCGGAAAGCAACTGAAAGTCCAAAAAGGAGATCCGAGCTCGGATGTCTACACTCTCTACTTCGGTGTGAAATTCTACGCGGCGGACCCCTGCAAGCTCATTGAAGAGATCACAAGGTGAGCAGATTGAATTTATCTTGTCACGCGAATAGTCCACTAACTACCCTCGATGCTGTAAACCACCCTCTCGCAAATAATTTTATCGATCCAAGCTTTGGCATAATTGTATTTGAGTTCTATGCTGAAGGGAAATACATTTGATAGAATTATTTCAGTGAAATATGCGATGGATCATATTTTTGTTTCCCTATTTTTTTAATTAATGCAATGGAGCGAGAATTCTATTTATATGGTAGATCTCACGACAGAAAGAGTGAAATTGGAGAGGGTAATGGATCAAAAGTGTCACAAGATGGGTCTGAATAAAACGAAATATATCAGGGTATTGGCAAACCATTACAAACTAAAATCAATAGTCGAGAAAAATATCGATGATTATAAAAACATTTCATAATATCATTATCTTTCGAGATCCGTCTCAAAAATTTTAATTTATCAACAACGGTACTACGAACGAAGTTGTTAGATACAGACATAGATACAATTCATCGAACTTGTATTAATAAACATATGAAAACTATTAACACTTTTTACAGTAAATTATTAAAAATGTTATAATAATGGTAGAAATGTACGTAGTCATGGAGAAACTTCCTCTACCGTGTCATTAAATTATCGTGCCTCGTATCTTATATCGTTAATATTTATTTTGTAGGTACTGCTCACAATTTGAAATATGTATGCTGTCAGTATGCTTGTTAGCTGTACTAATAGAAATTAAATTATACATATTCATCCTGTATCATTATCATCATCATCACCACGAACCACGCAAACTTCTCATAATATCCAGGACATGAAACAACGATTAATCTTAAATTCACACGTTTTCCGTTTTAAAATACAATAGCGTGAACTTCTCAATCTTCCACTCCGTTATTTCTTCTCGGCTTGAATTGCTAAACGATTAATCGCGAAGAAGACAACACAAGCGAGAGACACGTCGATTGGTATCACGTTTATTACGAGAACCTAACAGTACTCGCTCTCCTTCTTCTCCTTGGCTATTATAGTCGGAGAGATAGAATTCGATTTTGTAGTTAACGCTGACGAAAATTTACATCGTTTTACATTGTCCGGTCGTGATTCTTGAATTAATGGACGAAGCAAGTTTTGTAATCTCTCAATCAGTTCCAACACTAGTAACGCGAAGTACCACCCGTTTTATGTTCGCGTGTGTTTGTATACACGGACGAGCTCTCGGTTCTGTCGCATGTCGCATCATGAATACGAAACAGACACGTTTGCACGAGTATAGGTCTCGTGTCACAGGCACTGGATGCCTGTCTCGTTATCCTAATGAGTTGGGCTTAAAATTCTTCAAAGCACGCCTGAAAATCTTTTTACCTCAGCGTCATTCCAGCGAAGGAGTTAAAAGAATTTAAAACACTCCTTCTCCGACATTGCACTCGTTCCAGTAACGCAAGCGCGCTTCTTTTGATAAACAAATCGCTCCACTCGATGTAACTTACTATCTTTTCCTCTTTCCTTTTTTATTCTTCCTTCGAATTACAAAGAACGAATTGTCTGGATGTTAATCTTATGTTTTATGTATCGTTTAGTGCAGTATAAGATTTGTCAGTCGACAGAATCACAGACGATAGTTATTAAAAATTAATCGAATGCACGACATGGAAGTAAGAAATTGGAGGTAATAAAGAAATACGATGACTTTTTGTAAATAAATTAATAATAAGTAGAACTGGAACTAGACTTTTGAGATTGAGTAATCTCTTATATGAGTCCTTCGTAAATTTCAATGTTATTATTGATCCATTGTATAAAATATTAACTAAATTCAATACTTCTACAGTGTTAAACGCTTTTAATGAGAACACGTAGTAATTAAAATTTATTAGGCGACAATTGCGAGTGAATTTATTGTACTTAACCTACAATGCATTCTGTTATGAATCTTCAGAGAGATCTGTACTGAAGTTCTAACGATCTTAATAAAATTACGGTACGATGACGGAGTACACATATCTTTGAATATCTAACTCTGGAATCAGTTGTTCAATTACCTTTGATCGATAACTTCTGTAGATTCTAGTAATTTCAAATTGAATTGCATATATAGACTTACGTGTATATTGCGAAGAAATTCAATGCAACCATCGGATTCGCGAAATATCTCGAAAATTCGTACGAACGGTATTAGCTTCTTGAGAGGAATCACCGTCATTTCTTGTAGCTTTTTATCAGCCTTATACGTAATATATATCCGTGAGTGGATCGATTTAGCCGATCAAGCGTCGACAAGAGTATAAGCGAATGCCGATGTCGACGGCAGGGTGTAACGGACCTTTTTAATGGAAATCTAGAGAAAAATTGAGGGTTCTGTCACCGATAAACCGACTCGATTGATTCGTTGCTCGCTGGAGGGAGTTTCACAACCCCTGTGTACGATTCTAGCTTTTACCTTTTCCTCCGCTTTGCGAACGCTGCTTCCCTTTAAGTTCCACCTGCCAAGATAAAACAATCATTTTTTTGAGACTGTCGACTTCGCTGCGGTTGGTATCGATCATTCACGGTGTTTCTTCCTCTTGTGGTCGACCGCGAGCGGAGTCGAGGGAGAGAACTACCGCCTTGGTCGATCTCGAATATTTCGGATCCGCTTCCGCGTGATGGAAGCACGGTAAGGGATTGTTTTATTTTTTTCGATTTCTTACAAAGTGATGCACGAAGCAAATTATTAATTAGCGATTAGACGGTAAACGTAAAACTTGGTAGTACGAAAAGAAAAGGGCTACAAAGAGTTTCCTAGAATGTATTATATAAATTTAACAACGAATTTTTTTTTAAACGATTGCAGCCATTGCTTTCAGTAGTTGACTATATTAATGTTGATTTCTTTACCAAGTAAGTTTTTTGTATCATTATCGTAGCATTTATTTTTGCAAAATATATATACATTACGCGTGTCTACGTATATATTTCGTGAAACGTTATACACTATGAAACTCGTCGACTCGTTTGATTGCTTTCACGAGGGCTTCCACGGGGGTAATTTTGTTATTACGTATCTAAATGCGAAGTATCGTTCTTTCATGGAAATCTGAAAATTGTGCGTCTCAATGTACGATAGTTATAGAAACCTTTTCGTCCTGTCGTACGGAAGAATTTTGAAAACTAGCAACATTAACATTGCATTCTAGATGATAGTGATTACGGAGGAAACCTGTTTTCTTTATTAGCTCATCTTGAAGCTAGAATAGCGCAGGTTTTCGTTAAAATCACGTATTATCCTTAACTTCTCGTCGTTTTTAGTTTATGAATATTGACTGCAAATATAAGTACAAATTAGTCGCGAGGTACCAAACTTTAATAATTTAGATAGACAGGTTCTCACCGTTTCTTGTAGGATCTGATCTCTTTTCTTGCTATATTAGCTTATATTCTGTGTTTCTATCAGATTTTTAAAATTTGTCAAGCTTTATGAGTTTCTAGTTATTTTTTCCTATTATGATGTCTTAATTTTTCTTGGTAATCTGTATTAGTTATAAGTTATAAGCGATCCACAATCGAACCGATATACATACAATTATTATACAAACTTTGTATATTTCGGCTTAATTAGAAATCCCTTCTACCTATTCGTTATTAAGCCCAACGATAACGAATCGAAGGCGTAAGCACTTTGCTTGAAATTAACTTATCAATTACTAACATCTATCTCGTCATATAATGCCTTATCAAATCACCAAACATCCTACTTTTAATCAATCTTTTACCGCACTATCCGTTCTTTTACCGCGCCTCTATCCATCCTTTCTTCTGCCAAGATATCGACTTGTTCCGACGAAATCCAATAACGTCGCCAGGTATTATCGTTCCTTTCGTAATTCGTTAAGAGCTACCAACAAATTAACAAAGAAAAAGGATTTGTCATACTAGGAGACCATGTATTACCGCGACAGGGCGGAAAAATTCGGCGGTTTTCACGGCATTAAGCTTGTCGTCCATCGTTCAAGATTTTTCCGGCAAAATAAAAACTCGGGGAAAGACGCTCATTCGCTTGATTCGGTATAGTCACACGATCCGGTGTACCGAGGAAAGGGAAGAAAAGGCGTCTTTGGAAACAGACGAACACAATCTATATGCAAATGCGTTCATCTTTTATCCCGAGTATGAGCAATCGATGGACGCTTGTCGAGGCCCCGTCGTGGTTGCATCTTCGACTCCATTGCACAATGAACGAACCGCGGGATATCAATATTTACGCGCTACCAACCGCTTATAAATAATTCCGGTAAGATGCGCATTTGCTCCCGCCATCACTACATATTTGTTTTCGCAGAAATCGAAAGCTGCTCGAGAATTATAACACGAACGATGCAGATTGGTTACAACTATATCTCGCGTGTCTGTTTTTCGATATTTCTAAATAAACGTTACAATATCGAGACCATAACTTTGAAACGGGAATTCTGTGCGATTGCTTCTTTTTATTCGCTTATTGCGAGAGACTGAGGTTCTAGCTCTACGGATACGTGAAAGAATCGAACGTTAGTGAAAGAATGTTTAAGCAAATCTCGAAGCAAATGCAAAAGACTGCAAAATAAAGAAAGACAGACTGTATGGATATTAGGGTACACGTATTAGGTGGAAAGTGCATGCTAAACGCATCTTACGTTCGGCATTATTTAAATCCATCGCACTTCGAAGATTTCTCGCAAACTAATTTTCATCCAAATCAGATATCTCGTGTTTTAATGAATGTACATCTCACCTAAAGCGTCGCACAAATGACATTGCGTCGCGAGATAACTCGGCCACAGATGCAAAATGGTTAAACGTCCTTGATTTTTGGTGTGTTCACCGAGATGGAGCGAGTTTTTCAAAGGAAAGATACGATCGTACACGTTCGCGATATGCGTTTTACGGTCCTACCGCTGTTACTTTTGTTGTTCTCGCGAGCAGATGACGAACGTTAAGGACTATTTAGTTTCGCAATATCGTGGTATTCGAAGGTGTTAAAACGCGAACTGTGAAAATTTATGTGACTGTTAGCATCGTCGTTCCGCTTGTACGACGAGGCAGAATCGTGGACGTTCCAATTCTATGTCGTAGTTGTCTCGATCTTCTTATAGCTACACGATGGAATACGAATAACGAGGGAAATACGACGACTGTTGTCGGATAAACGATTTGTGTATAATGGCAGAGTGTTTAGGGAGTGGTTGATAGGAGAGAATTATTCGATCTGCCGACTGTAGTAATGCATTTCTAAGTCCCTTTTATTTCCTTGTTTTATAACGTGTAGTGTGCATTTTTAGAAAATTAATTCCAAAATATTATTGATATTTTCTTTTACATATAGGCGCTTTTTATCGTTGAGTGGAAAGCATTAAAAGAGATTTTATAATTTTATTCAAATTGCATGTTGATCGTTCTAAAATTCTAGAAATTCCCAACGAGTAAAATATGTAATAGGCGGTCAGGTATCAGTCGATGCGTTAGTTCGAGTTTTGCTAAAACTATGCGAAGTTCGCGAAACGTCTGATAGCCGTTTCGCTGTATCAGTACCGCAGACGAGAGTATTGACCCCTCCGGTGATCGAAACGGAAACACCTCTCTCGTTTCTATCCAACAACTAACTTCGGGTTCTTGACTATAGATTAGCATATTTAGCCCTAAGGCAGCGTATTTCTCGCTGGTCCATAGCAATTAACCGTTGATCGATAGATAATAATTACCTACCGAAAATGAAAATTATAAAGAACATTGTTGAATTCGTACGGTAGGCGTTTCTTTTTCTTTTGTTCTCCGCGTCTACCTTTTCTAAACTTTTGTTTCCTATCGTATACCTAGAAAAATAAAGCAAATCGTTATGCTGATTTAGAGTAAGGTAATTCTATACACAAAATAGCTACTCACATAAGATGAGTATAAACAACATATATAAACATATTTCCGATCTAACCACGATTATGTTTAACACGAAAATGCAACGTTATTTGAATTTTCTCAATAAATCTTAAACGAACTACAAAATCACTTCTAATTTATTCGCAATTCTATACCAATGAATATTTCGTTAATTTGTTCCTGTACTAATAAATATTTTGTTAATTTGTTCCTATATCAATGAATATTTTGTTGATTTGTTCAAGAATACCATTATGCGATGCCATTAATCGATGATATCTCCGCGTTGTTTTACGATCGTTTAATCTCACAAAATCTCGTTAGGTGGCTTTTCTTCATCTCGGTAGCGCAGAAACGTTAGAAGGCAACTCGCACCGCTGCCTATCGTTACTAATGTCCGCCCACGATCCTCCAGGAGATCGTAACTTCCTTTTTCTTCGAGTTCCAGAGGCCCTCGACGATGTTTCATTGACGTAGCAATTCCGTGTCTGGCTTCCACCTCGCTCGCTCACGCTCACAGAGGACTGTTTTATATGTCCGTGCGCCATCCGTACATCGATTTACATGGCTGTATTTCGATATTCGCCGGTGCAATTTCTTGTAATTGCAAACGCAATATGGAAATCGATAGTAAACTATTTTTCTCGATTGGCATCTTGGAATGTGCATGCAACTGAATTTACCAAAGTTTTCTCATTGAATAAAAGTACTAAACGAGATGAGGTGTATAAATTCTTGTAAAGATTCTTTTCTGGAATGGGGCGGTTGTTGCGTTATTTTTATTGAATATTCATATTTGATGCATCCATGGACGAAATGAACGAAAAAAGGAAGAAGTTTGCATGAATGAAAAATTCTTTACACCTAGTATTGCCAATCACACAGGTAATATTATGAATCTATCGTAGAAAATTCTTTCTACCAAGCGAAATGCCACCTTTCTATGTTATCATACCTGTGACTAATCCCCGATAAGACGGACGAAACTTTCCCCGTTTTCCCAAAGCTTTGCTCCTCGAGAAAAATTCACAGCTCTGTAGCATGTTCTGATTCACAAATCCTCGGGTCGCCCGTCGGTGTGAAAGCTCCTTAACACGCGGCAAAAATTCCCGGCTGCGTACCCCGACATGATATAACAGGATATAAAATACAGATACAGATTGTGCGACTGGACTGCGTGATATAAAATCGTAGCTCAAGAAGTAGCGCATCCGTTCGTGCAGTGAGGATAAGACATTGTCGTTTCGACGATTCTCCACTTTTATTTGTTCGTGTATGGTCGCGTGCAAATATAAAAAGGCGCGTTGAATATGGGATACGCGACACCCAGACACTCCTCAGCAAGGTGCTTACCTCCGATACGTTGTTCGGTGTAGTCGTGGACTTTCGAAACGATTAAATAGGATAAACGACGAGCTATTTATTTTGGTGAGTCATAAGTTACTACCCAGCTTATATCGTTTTATCTTAAGTTATATATTAGATCGTCCAGCAAATCCGTGCCGTTTATTGTTACGCTGTTTATTAAAAGCTTCCGTTTTCAGTACCATCTCTATTTTCTTTAAATAGACGTTTAATTTCTAAATATTCAAGATTTTAGATACGTCCTGAACCAATAAACTTCCCATTTCATCTGAAACGTTACGCATTCTGTCTTTGTCGGTCCGGACTTATTGGATTCTAATATATTTGACGAGAAACCACGTGATTAAGAGAAAACCGAATTAACAACGTGGAATACTTATTGCAAGGAATAGAATTTACAGTAGAGATAACGTCAGAGAGAACTGAAACTTTTGCGAAAAGAACGCTGTAACAAATTGCTGGCAGTCAGTTCTCCCTGTGCACTTTTCAAGGCACGTATTCGGTGAACTCGTGCTTTCATTTGGAGTCACGAGCGATCATCGATTTTCTGAGAGCGCGAAAACGCGCCGTTTGCCGTGAAATTTAGCGCATGCACCGATAATGCCGACAATTTTCGTTCGACGTCACGCCTGCATGCGATCTGTGGTCGATCGCGAACCTCAAAATTCCAGGGAATTCCAGAATTGCCGGTAACGTTTGAGAATTCCGAGTGCGTCGAAATTATTCGTTCCTGCGTTCGTTCGTGCGTGCGCGCGACCCGCTCCGTGTCGTTATCGCTCACTTTGGCGAGCGTTTCTTGCACGCGCGAACGAATCAGAGGAACGAGCGAACTAAAGTTCCACAAGTAAGAAATGAGGGAATCCATGAAGAAAGACGAGTCGATTAGGTGTTCTCAAAAAAAGATTCGCTCAAAGGGCATAAAATGTATAAAATTTGATTTACTTTCTGCAACCTTTTATTATTTCTTTACAATCTTTTGCAAAGACTTTCTATTTTATCCGCTAATCAATTAACCCGTTTGCACACGTAGGCATTAACGCTACTTTCTTACTCCTTTTGGTAATTCTAATTGTAATGTATTTTTGCTGTTTTATTACATTGATTATCTTACTTCTGTAAAATGTCCTACACTTCTAACAAAAGAAATTCAACGAATAATTCGTTTCAAAGTTGATACGATTAAAGTATACTTGTGTGTTCATGGAACTGACATTTTTGAAGATCGAAGATCGAGCAACGAGTAAAAGAACGTGGAAAGGAATAAAATAAAATGGTTCAAAATGGATGAAAGTAGGAGGCGATATAAATGACAAAAGAAAGGCATGTAAAGGTGACAATAAAGGATAATTTGTAACGTGTAAAATAGGTTAAGAAGAAAATAGACGATTGGCGAAAAGTTCGTTAACTGTTGTCGAAATGCTTTAAAACCGAATCTCATTTGACGTCGCGTGCGCGCGCATTTACACTGTATAGTTTACGCGGAAACGTAAAAAGTTAACGTAACCAGGAACGTCTGAAACGCGATGTAAATGGAGGCGGTGCACGAAGAGGTCGGGACTTGAATCGCCTGGTAATTCCTCGAGAGTTCAAGTGGTATGGGTGAGACGAAGGAGAGCACGAGAACTTGAGAAACGAGAGGGAAACGCGGCGAAGACGTCTTTATCCGACTTTGAAAAATGAGAAAGCGGCCCGGAAAGCGAATTGACAATTCCTTAATAACGCGAGCAGATTTATAGTCGGCAGGCACTGACGTGGCGTGTTAATAAGCGGTATTCCCCACGATCGGGTAACGGTGGCGAAAAGAAAGCAAGAGATGGAGGCAGGAGGTTGCCGAGAAAGGGAGAAAGAGAGAAACGAGAATGAAAGGGAGTAGAGGTTGCATCGGCAGCAAGAAGAAGAGGAAGGAAAACGTGGACCTAGCAGGAAAAAAGAACAAGTATGCGAGAGAAAAAAAGCAGGAGAGAGAAGGGAGGACGAGGTTAAACGAGGGAGGGACGCGAGGAAGACGAGACAAGAAAGCAGACTGATTGAGGCGATGACTGGAAAAGGAAGAGACGAAGAATTCCTCTAGCGAAAAAGAGGAACTTAATAAATGGGATCTTAATGATTTCAGGATAATATATTAAATTTCTTCTGCAGTCTGTTGAGAGAGAGTACAAACGAGACGAGAGTTATATACGCGTGTATATTTGTGTTTGAGACGAACGATACGCGCGACGAGAATTCGCGGATGGAGAGGCGGGAAAAACGGAAGAGCGATGGTAAATCCTATGGAATTATCCTAAAACGAATTTCGCAGGTAATCCTTGCATCAGCAGACTAAGGGAGGAAAAAGATAAAGCGCAGGAGAATGGAGAAGAAATGGAATATGAAAGAGGGAAATGTCTGTCGGGGATTCGGTCTGGCTTCGAAGGATGTGGAGGATTCACAACCGGTCGGGGAATTATTCATGCGTTAATAAACAGCGTTCGGGGATCGTGTATATCAAGAAAATGAAATAGAAAGGATGTTTATCGCGCGACGAGCCAAGCAAACGGTGCTTTAAGCGAGGATGTCGTTTTCTATAAAAGACACCTATTGCTGGAGCTAAAGAAAAGAGATACTGCTCAAGGATATGAGGGAAGGTTACAACGTTACTATGTTTCTTAAAGAATTGTATTAAACTTTTAAATCAAATATTATTTTGGAATCTAAGAATCAGAAAGATACTTATTGATATTTACCTCAATCGCTTTTCAAAATTCTTCGTGAACTTTTCACGCCGTGTCAGCAGGACTTAAATAAAAATATATTGCTGGAGCTCGCTGCTGATAAATTGTGTTTGTAAATAGAACAACGGGAAAACAGTCAGGACGAATGTGAGATATTCTCAATGACAGAACGGGGGGTGAAAGCGATTCTGGTGGATGAGCAAAGAACGAGAAGGCACGAGAGATTGGCAGGTAGAAAATGAAGAAAAAGCGAGGGGAAAGAAGAAGCGGAAAAAAGTGTGCTAGCGAAAAGGAATCTGCTTGGGAGGGAAAACGTGCATACGAGCATGAAAGGGAGAACGCGCGCGAAAGGAAAGAGACGGCAAGTAATATCGGCAGAGAAAGGTCGTGGCAACGGATGGTACAAGCGAGAAAAGAAAAAGAAACTACGAAATCCTTTAACGACGACTTTACAAGAGGAGAAACCGCGAGGGCAACGATGGCAAAATCGAAGTTCACGGCGAGTCGAGCCGCAAGTTGACCCCATCTCGTAACTTTTCCTTTTTTCCCTCCCATTCTTCTTCGTCTTTTTCTCCTTTTTCCACTTTTGCTTCGCTTCTTCTGCTTCGCTTCTTTTGCTTCGTTTCTTTTGCTTCTCTCGTGTGTAAGACGTTTATACGTGTCATACGTCATTAATTATATACGCGACATACATACAGTGGCTGCCAAACGTTTTCTTTATCATATCTTTGAGAGAAGGAAAGATCTATTACCTAGTTTATAAAATATTATCTCGATAAATTGTGTGCAAGAAGAATTGTATAGAAATTTATATTACTACATTATATATTATTATTGTATTATATGGAATATTATATTATCTTCCGAGGTGTATGGTTATATAGTACGTAAAACAATCTTAATATTAAAAATAAAGCAGATGTGTTAAAATTAAATTTTCATCGAAAACTATCGAAGGAAAAGTTTGTCGTCTTGTTCTTGCTTTTTATTCATACGATAAAAATATGTGTTCTTTTTTATTCAAGGTACCAGTTTTTCCTCCAAGTGAAGCAGGATATTCTCCAAGGACGACTTCCTGTGTCGTTCGACCTGGCCGCGGAATTAGGAGCATACGTCGTCCAATGTAAGAATATGACCTTTTTCACATTACTTTCGCAAAGTATATAAATTTTTAATAAATATTATAGTTACTCGTTAGAGGCAGGTTTTGTATGATTTACTATCAAAACTGACAATAGATATAGATATTTTCAACGTATATGAAGTGAATTTTCACTTATGAACCGTGTGTTGCGTCTTAGAAAGTATTAAGTAACATGCGACAAAGTTCGCAAACATTTTTTTCAGCTGATAACGCATTTTGCTAAGACGACATCGGTGAAAAAGAAAAAAGGTATCCATAAATAATTGAACGAAGATCTTAAAATCCATCAATTTCCGATCACGTAAACTTATGGTGCAACAAAAATATATATGTGCAAGTTATTTCTCCGGAGAAGAATATGAAATAATTAGGTGTGGTTTTTATTTGTTTGTTTCTCGAAAATGTGATGCAAATAGTCGACGTGAACAAATTACGCCACTCGATCACAGGAAATAAAAATGGAGGATCTTATTCTTAAACGATCAAAAATCTGTCTATTTTGCGATTTCACAGTAAGGACAGATTTTTCAAACCGGTAAAGCTATAATTTTCCGAGGGAAATGCATTATGCAAATGTATCACGGAAGCGAACGCGGCAAGTGCAATCAATCAGATGGTTAATGTTCGCTCGATTTCTTTTCACAACGCGGCTTCCGTCAGCCGACTGAGCACGAAGATTATTACCGCTTCTAATGAACGCTATGATTAAAATTGGTAGCTTTAATTAAATCCCGGCGTATTAATCTTCTCAAGGTCAAAGAAAGTTAACTCGTAGATGCAGAAGAATGGGAGGAGTTGGTAATACCGTTGCGGCATTAACATTCAGATCCAAACGTGTTCGTTGCAAAGCTGGATTAACTATTTTCCCGGCCCGAGTAACGAGACAATTTTTTCAACGAAAAGGAAATCGAACCTATGCTAATTGGACGAAATAATTCAAGAGGGAATCTGTTCCTCAAGCGTAAAGTAGCGACTCTTTTAAAGGAATAGGTTTAAGAATTCAAGGACACTAGCTAACGTTGCACAGTTCTATTTGATCGCAAAATTAAACCGAAAAGCTTGTTAATTAATATTAATTAATGTTGATTATACAACGGTATTTGACATTGTGAAATGCAGTTGTATTTTTAAAAGTGGTTAAATAATTACTTTTGTAACAGAACGTTGAGTTTAGTATCAATAAGCGCAACGAATGCATTTAATCATATTTTCCTCTAAGTAAATTAAAAAAAAATTTGTAGTAAAGATAACTATTTGTTATTTTCTATTAAACCAGAGATAATCTTTTTATTCAAAATCTCAACGATAATCTTTTTCAATAGAAAAAATCTAAAAATACGCGTTCAGGGCTTTATGAATGCCTAACTAAGGACGCAAAGTAATGATTCGTGAAATACCTGTTCCAGCCAGTAAAGTTCTCATAAATTCCTTTGGAAATTTCATTCAAATTTTATCTGCTAGTACATTCGATCTTTTTAGGTATTCTGCCTTGATTTTGTAAATCTGAAGTTTTAGCGATGACTATCCTGACGAAAACAGCGAAGTAATAAGATAAATCTTATTATACCACACAATTTTTGGTACCTTCTATCTACTCTTAACTAACTGGGGAATTTAGCTTAATTAATATCGTAGCTTTCTTCGTAACTCCACAAATTAATTTCTTCAGAACTATAAGATAATAATCCAATTACAGGGTGCAAGTTCATTGCACGATTTATGGAATTTAATGGTAACGATTCCTATCAAGTATATTTTAACAAAAACGTGAAATATAACGAAACAAATACTACCTATCCTCATAAAATATTTCAAACAGAGATAAATTACTTTCGCGTGAAATGTACCGATTAATTTTAGTTCGATAATATATTTTATCATTTTCCCTAGAGATTGGTATTTCTTTGGAGATTACTCTAACAGATTTAATAAGGAAATTCCAAGAATTTCAACGAAACCTTTAGAAAAATAGTCTTAAATCAGTTTTGATCCTCGTTAAACACGACACTTCCGTAATTATCGCGAAAAAAACTGCGCTAATTGAAACCGAGAATCACATCCAATTAAGGGAAGACAATTCGAAGAAACAGAGCGCTCTTGGCCGGGAACGCGCAAACGTCGAGTCGCAAGGAGGCGTAAAGGAAAATCGCTTAAGCAAGTAATCTTGCCGAGACAATTACCAACGTGAACCACAAATGGCCTCCGAGTGCTCGTTCCTCATTAGAGATGCCACTATAATTCTGAAAATGAGGTGTAACTCCTTTTGTTTCACTGTCAACGACTCGACTTTCCTGGCATCGTCTTCCGGTATGGTTTGCACTGCCCTTGAATCCTGCATGCAAAGAAGAGGTCGTTCAGGTTTTCTCATTTGGAATAACATTATGCAAAAAATAGGCGGAATCGGGTTTGTGTAACCCACGATAACGTTATGCTTGATCTCGTAAGGCTAGTTTCACGCAATTATCGACGATAAACAGTCGATAATTATCGAGAAGGTTCTACAGGTTTCGAGGATTTTACGATCGCATAAATTTATAATGTAGCAGTTAATGGTTAGATCTAAATTAAACGTGACTTTATGCTTACGGTATTATGCTTAAGGTGATTTTATTTTCTAATATAAAGATGAAAAATAAAGCAAGTTAAAGAAACACAAAGATTTCCGTAGATATAAAATTATTAATAAAAATTATTCGAATTTTTAATGAGTACATTTTCAAGTTTTTCAGAAAATTTTTTGAAGAATTTTTTAGTAATTTGAGATTTAATGTTGCACATCGTTAATTGATAAAGGTTCAAAATAATTAGCTTAATAACTGCTGTTTGGTACCTCATAAATTCCTAGTATTTCGAGTATTAAGTAGTATTGACAGCTTTTGATAAGACAGAACTTGATTCTAACGATTGTTTTTGCTTTTTCAATTAAATTTCATTTCCTATGATTTGCACCAAATTTATACTAACGTTTAATCACCCTGTTTAATTAGTTTGATGCGATTTAACTGCAGTAATTCAATTAACGCATATAATTTCACATGTAATCAATTTAACTGTAGTATTGTACAGTAGCATGTTCCAATCGGAAACGGTAAGGAAAAAGGAGTTTGATTCTTTTGCAGTCAAAATTCATTTATCGAAATTATTTTACTGCATTGATAAAAAATTATTTGTTTACAATTTCACTCGCATGACTTTTTATTTAAATTTGACACATAACTAAAATAGATTTATATAACAATAACTTACTTATTAACATGCATCGGTTCAAAAAAATTTACTGTAAAAATGTCCTGGAATTGCTGCTCAATTTCTATCGATTTTTCACTATTACTTTTAATCCAAAGTTCTTTTTATTAAAACACGAAATACCTGGAAGAAACTGAGTAACTCGAATCATTCATCATGTAACCTAATACGCTTTCAAATGAAGAATCGTTGCACTATTCTCTCTATCCCCATCTTTCTTCACCGTGTTACCGCTTGGAAGCGAGTCGTGCCCGATAAGATTTTACGCGACGGCAATCTGCGTTCCCTATGGTCGAAGTAGACAAAACACGAAGAGAACGATGAAACGTGTGCAATTTTTATCGCGATAACGCCGCCTTGGTTCCGAGCCGTCAACATTGCAAGACAAGGATAGCGTCGGTGGAAATTTAACGGGGCAACGCCTAACGCTCGGGCACGCTTATTTCCGAGAGAGTCTAAACAAAATTGCATGGTAGGTGCTACATTATGCACCCACGCGGCACAAAGCCGTCACGTCGAAATTACACTTCACCATCGTTTCTTTTTCATCGCCTTTCCGGTGAACAGGCAACGCGCAACACCGTTCCATCGAATCTTTTTGGAGAACCGCATTCACCCGCTCAGAATCACGAAACATACTTTCCTCTATTTTCTATGAACTTTTCACGCTGATAAACGTGCAAATTACGACTAGCTTTAAGTTAAGTCGACATTTCCAATCAGCATCTATCTTTCTGCGGATTTTGCACGAAAGATAAACGCTGATTGTCTGCGACATGTGTCTGGGGACAATCGTCTGTCGGTGTAGACTTAGCTTTGCACGTCTTGAATCGAAAGACAATTGCGAATCGTGCTGAGAGAATTTGAAATTCACTGATCGTCGAATATATTTTGAAAGAATCTTCGTTCGAAATGAACAAAATTGATCTCCACAGATTTTATTTACTTTGCATAATACAATCTACCTTTTATTTAAATTTTCACTAAATCCGTACTTAAAAGAAGCTATATTTTCTTAATTTAAGTGGAATGCTATATATCGTAATCGAGGAGTTAAAAGAAAAAATAATATGCACGTTTAAATATATTTTTCACCTTTAAATGGAATCTCAAGAAAAGCATCATGAAATAGGAAAGTACGAAAGAGTATCCTCATTTTTACTTCACAGTCTGAAATCAAGAGGCTGTACGAGAGCACTTTTGTCAATGGTAAACACGGCGATGTGAAAAATCACCACGTTTTCGCCCGTTTTCACTCATGTTAATCGCGAACCCGTTGCAAAACCTGAATTAATCCTGCACTCTTGCAGGCAAATATCTAACATGGAAACTATATTTCATTTCTTTGGTGTCACTAAATTTCTGATTGTTTACATTTAACTTGAGTTACATATCATATTATTTAACAAATATTAAATATCTTACAAAATTATACGCCGTGACAAAAATTTTGATAGTAAATGTAATTAATTAAACAATTCAAACGTTTGTCGAAAGTAACAGATGGAGGGAGCGTTTCAAAAAAAGTTCTGGAATCTTTTGTCCTCCGAGTACAGAGTACAGATAAAGTATCCAGCAAAGACATGGTTCAACGAAAGTGGTATTAAAAAATTCACAGAACGTTTGAACGGCAAGTAATTTCAATATCGCCGGTGAAAAGAAACGGCCATGTAAACGAGTTAAGCTTTCCTAAGGTGCTTCTAACTTTCCACCCTTTGCAGATACTCGTTTCTATTTCGAAATACTTCCGTTCAAATATAGATAGAATGGAGCAAGTAATCAATCTTCGTGAAAGATTTTACTCCTTTCCTGTATCTTTGAGTCGAAGTTTTCGTTTGCACAATAGCGTGTGATATACTTTAGGTATATTAAGGAAAATGACGAGAAGAACAAAAATGCCAGGAGAAAATGATATCGTGTAAAGTTAATACTCAAAAGAAATACTAAAAACTAAAAAATAAGTTAACGGTTGAAGATTTCGAAACATCGACGCGTTCTCGTCTAACGTACGCGATGGAAAGACGACGACGCTGCCAAGAGCCGACCAGAAGAAAGCTCCAGGTCCACGCGTTAGTTATCTGCTGCTGAGATTCAAAGTCATGCAAATAGAGAAAGGGTAGATACAGTGGAAGAAGAAAAGAGAACGAGAGAAAAAGATACGGTCGTGTTTGCGTCTCATCGCCGTCAAAAGGGACGAAATGAATGCCCTTTCTTCTTGTTCAGTCTCTCTGCCCGTTGACAACGAAACGCGGAACGGACGAGGAAGGCGTGAAGCTGGCGAGAGAGAGAAAAATGGACATGGCACGCGTTTTGCTTCGCGAAATGGAGATAAACTTCTCTGAATGCGACTGCGGTTCGCCACGGATGAGATCACCGCGCGACGATGGATTGCAACATCTTGAGCAACAGAATTTTACGTGTTCGACTTTCCTGCTTGCCTTTCTTTCCGCGCTTCTCCACGCGAGACGCGCTCTTTCCTTCGATACTACCGAACCCAGAAGTCTTCGTTTCGGAACGTGATTCGTCTACCAGAGATCTTGCGATTGCGATTTGCGTAATACTAAAAATACTAGTCACTGTCTGTTTCTTTTACCGCGGTAAAAGAGCTATCTCAAAGTAGCTTCTTAACTGTCCAATAGAAATTTAAGATTTTAATATCCTTTTTATTTTATCTTAATTTTAATCCTTCTTTGTTCCTTCTCTTTGCCTCGGCAATCGTAAAGGTTAAACTAATAAGCTGCTGTAACGCTGAACATAAATGAACGTCTCGTGTGTTGGATGATAAGCAAATATTAGGTGTTTGGAATGGTGTAAAGAGATAGAGTAAGTACGTATATAGGGAAGATACGTGGTAGAATACATATTGATTTTGAGTTTGTTAGTTTTAAATACTACAGTACAACCGAGGATCCTTCAATTAACTAGTCATTGACAGAGAATCAACTGGCAAAGAACGAAGAGTAAACAGGAAGAATACAAAGCAACGAGCAGAGAATATACAACAAACAACAAGTTAACGTTGAAAAATTAAGTAAAAGTCGAGAAATTTTTTAAAGTCAAGGCGCGAATGAAATATTTTCAGTAAGAACGATATTAGCGAATTTCATAATCAAAGCTCGTCTGAATGGAATTGTTTTGTGAAATTCATATTTTCATGTCTATACGTGGAAAATCATCTTTCAAATTTATTCATATGACTTATTCATCGCATCTATTTAATCAAACCCTCGATATTGCACGGT
Organism: Bombus bifarius; assembly: GCF_011952205.1. NCBI lineage: Eukaryota > Metazoa > Arthropoda > Insecta > Hymenoptera > Apidae > Bombus > Bombus bifarius. The sequence continues at coordinate 170,023 of NW_022884517.1, read as the reverse complement.
CTTCTTGAAAAATTCCACATTTTCCTTGGTTTATGCGGCTGGCAGCAATTAAAGAAACCTTTTTCTCCCATGAATACAAAAGAAAAAGAAGGGACGAGAGCGAAACTTGGCCGTTATATAGCGTACGCAATTACGCGCTTGTTCAGCGTCGGGAAGTAATTTTACGAGGAAGACAGTTTAACGACGAATATTAATCAACTCGCCAACCAGGATAGTCACTCGTACATGATTTTTATCTCTTTCTCGTTCCAGCGTCTCCCCTGAAAATGCACCACTCTTTGGTAACGCGTTTTTCTTTCGAGCAATGAATCTGATTCGTCCAGCGACGAACCCTTTTACGCTCAGCTTCCGCAAATATTGGAGTTACTCTGGAAATAAGTAGACCCGGTCGTCGTTTTACGAATGGGAGATAGTGCTTGCGCCAGCGAAAAGCGTTGTCCAACTCCACGGAGATCTCAAACAAGATAGCCAAGGAGCTTTGAGCTTACAATGCCATTACAACGGCGACGAAAACACCTTTAGGCGTTTCTTTCGTTTTTTTTTCCGGAGCCTCACTGGGGTGAATTCCATTATTGTCACGCGTATTTCTTCCTGCACTGTCGAGCTCCCTTCACTCGGACGGGATGAATTCATTTTTAGAGCGCTGTTTCGCTTCGTAAATTAATTTATACTCCTACTGTCGCTCCGCGGCTCCTTCCGTTCTTCGAACATGGAGAAAAATTCTCGAGAATGCCTCATTGAAACACGGACAATGGAATCCTATTTGAAAACTTAATTGTTTCGTACGTTTAACCTGCTATCGTTGCTTCCCGTCGTCTCTTAATGATGCGTACCTTCATATAGATGAATACCACTCAATGAAATTACTATTTTAAGCGATTTTTATTCCAAAGTGAATATTGAATCGACTAAGTTTTCAATCAGAGCTAATTTTAGTATGCGACTTGAACTTTTATATCTCTTTGTATAAAAAATATCGTTACGTAACTGAATATATAACTCTTGATCGAAACATTTTTAGTAAACGAAAACACCATTGAAGTAATTGCGTTGACAGAAGAAATTCAAGTAGCTCACTTCACTTCTGTAATTGGAAATGCGAAAGCAAATAGCATAAAGGGCCTTGGAAATTATTGGTCAAGCGGATAGAAATCAAAGATGTACAAAGGACGGTCAGTGAAATGTAACTTGAAAGGATTTCCGTATCCTTTTATAAAATATAATTTCAATTTCGTAGATCAAAAGGGTGATTTCTTGCTTACGATGTACCAAATTACTTTGGAACAAGTTTGTGCTCCTCTCAGGAATAAAATCTCAAATAACTACAATTATTAATAAAAGCTGATATAAAGGTTACCTGATAAATAATACCCAGAAATAAAAATTTTTAATATTTGTTTATAAATATTATAAATATTTGTGTTAAAATGGCAATGCATTGTTCCTTCTAAGAAACCTTTTAGCAACATTTTAATAATTGGGTAGTCGAAAAGAAATTTGTTTCGTACTTTATCGACTATGACTCAGCAGCATGATACGACTTTCGTTCTAAGCAATTTATTTTATGGAACTCACGGTATTCGTGAAGTCATTCGATCGGTATTGCCATCAGGATACTATGAATGGTCAATTAGCCATATCGGTAAACATTTTGTCTGTTTATTTTTTCAATTACAAAATATTCGTTTTTACATCTTTTATTTTTGCATTTATTGAAAAACTTCACATTTAATAAATGAAAAGTAACTGAAAAGTAATACTTACAGATTTAACAACTTCAAAGAAGGAAATTTATAGTTAGCTACTAATCAACAAGTCGACATATAAATTACCATATATTCCCTTACGTCGTTCTAAGTCTAATTAAATTTTCTTTTTAATTTCAACGAACTTGGACTTCTCCTTCGCCTTCTAAACCGAACTAACAAGCTGCACAACTAATATTCGCAACTTTCAACAACTTTCAATACCAAGAAGGATTGCTCCTCGTTCCATTCAATACACCTCATTCCCCTTCGATCACCAATTTCCATCGATCAACGATCAAATCGTTGTCTCGTTAAATGTAAAGGTAGAATCCAAAGGTTTTAATTACGAGCGACGACTTTTATCGATCGAGTCGCATTCCTCGGCTCCACTCACTACTTCTTTCCTCACGTACGAGACAGTTCTTCTTCCATAATCGTCCACATGGTCGAACATCTCCGCATACCATTTTCATCATCGAACAAATTCCTCTTCATTTAGGCAAAACTTCTGGGACCCTGGTAACGCGTTTTGCGGCTTGATTCCGATCGTTTCGTAGTCTACGACCAGCGGTCTCGTAATTACATGACCGAATGAACATACAAGAAATCGACGACGACAAGGTGCAGGAATTCTGTTCTGTATGGTAGGCGAAGGACCGGAGAGAGACCAAACCAGCGAGAAAATAAAGTGCCCCTCGTGCTGGTCTCAGCCGATATTCATCAAAGTCAGTGATTCAATTAAGCGACTAGGATGATTTCTGGAGGGCATTTCCGTGCTGCAGCCTATAGCAACTGACGGTGACAGGTTTCGAAGAAGCAGAACTTGGAGATAGGACGAAAGTAGCGAAATTCCGACGAGCTGAAATTCCTTTATGTAAATTAGATTTATGCGATTAGTTGCGTAGACATTGAAATCTTAGTTTTACACAACGCGACCAAGTGAATTTAATTGGTTCTGTTGTCGGGACCCTTTTAAGCATTTTTGCATTTGGAATTTACACATTACGATGGAAAGTAGTAGCAAATATTGGAGCAGATTGCGATCGTTCAGTCAACAGCATATGTCACTTGGTTCGTGAAAGTTTGAAAAGTAGCAAAAAGTAAAAAATTTACAAAATCATAACGATAAAATAAAAGATACTTTTCTTTTATATTTTAATAATGACTAATTTTAATGATGTATATTATAATATGAGCAATAATATCTATAGTTGTGACATTTAGAAACATATAGAAACTAATATTCTACGTAAGTGGCATTACGTTCGAATAATTTCTCTGTTGCAATTTGCATGCGATGTTGTGCCGTAATGTATTAGGTTCTATTGGAATAAAATGGATTATCTATTGTTTCCTTACAAAACAAGAGAAACTTTTAGGACAACTTAATATATTAAGTTTTAAACTGGTGCATCAAAACGGAATTTCTTATACAATTAAATTGAATACCTCGTATATAATGATAAACTAGGTGCATGAAAGACAAAAGGGACGAGGACAGCAGCTAGACAATGGTAAATCAGAAATATAGATCTCAAATTTCAAACAAGCTTGAGTAGCACAGTCACTTAGATAGAATTCGTTTCCTATGTTATCGAAAAAATAATTACATGTGTCTAACTATTTGAATATTGTAATCACAAAATGTTTAATTTTCTAACTTGCACCTTTTTTATCTCCAATAAAATGCACAAATTATCTCCATATATATTTATCTCCAATAAAATTCAACAAATTGTACCACATTTAATTTTTGCTCGCATTGCACGATATTCTAAGAAAAATGCGACAGCAACTTTAAGGCATAATTTCTCCTACCTGCATGCGTTTAGATCGTGCAGGGTAAGAAACTAAGGAGAAAGAGGAAAAAGAAGGGTGGACTAGGCGCAACTTGTGCGTACGTAGATTGCAGGATGAGAGTGCTATCATACTTTTTTTTCCTAGCGTAGATAATGCGTGTAAGCATCCGGTTGACGGAATGCGTGTTACTGGACGATTTGCTTAATGCTTTGAAAATAAATCGTGAACGTGTTCCGCGTGTGTACGTCTTGCATGCTCGATGAACTCGTGTGTCCGTATAAAGAAAATATATGGAATTACGTAATGAGAAAACATTAAATATTTGTAACCTGTTACGTGTACAATGTACAACATATACCAGGGAGTCATCAATTTTTAGAGTATAATTGCACGTTTTTTTTATGAAGAAAAGTTTATACATATTGTTTCCCCGGATAAACTAATTTAAGATTTCAAAAATAAGCGATATACTCCCAGAGACATTATTTCTTGAATTAAAATAACATTGAATTAATATGATTGTTTCAGCGGAACTCGGAGACTACGATCCAAGACGACATTCTGTGGGCTACGTTACTGAATTTCGGTTTTTAGCGAACCAAACTACGGAATTGGAAAATCGTATAGTGGAACTTCATAAAACTCTCGTGTATGTCTTACATTTACATTACATTCCTTAGCACAAGCATCTGTAAAGAAGATACCCGCTTTCATTTGTTTCACATATAGTATAGAAATTAAAGTGATAGATTTCACAATACACGCAATTAATAATGAAGGTAATTTAAAGTAACAATGACCTCCTTTTCCAGAGGACAATTACCCTCTGCCGCGGAGCTGAATTATTTGGACAAGGTGAAATGGCTGGAAATGTACGGGGTTGATTTGCATCCCGTTTTGGTAGGTACTTGTTGTATAAACGAACAAAAGTTACCGATGCCTTAACGAAACACGATAATGTGTAGAAAACCCGTAATCTCGATTCGCAGGGCGAAGATAGCGTGGAGTATTTTTTGGGTCTGACACCGAGTGGGATAATTCTACTACGTAACAAGTCCAAAGTGGGAAATTACTACTGGCCTCGAATCAATAAGATCTATTATAAGGTAGGTAAACGTCATTTCTCGAAACATTATTCACTTATATGTTTCACGTATCAAAATTGCTACTATAATTACCATTAAAATACATAAAAATCATTCTATTACTTCTTTCAGGGTAGATATTTCATGCTAAGAGTCAGCGAAAAGAATTCTGAGGAAAGAACGCACGGTTTCGAGTCACCGTCAAAAGGTGCCTGTAGACATCTATGGAAGTGTTGTTTGGAGCACCAAGCATTCTTCCGGTTGATGGCCACCGGTCCACCACCTTTGAGTCCTTACTCTCGTTTCCGCTCGTACAGTCCTCCGTCTAGCTCTGAGAAGCACACAGTGATTAGACGGAATCCACCGCCGATTTTCCAGAGAACACCTAGTCGTAGGGCACAGCGACGCGTGGTCGAAGGCCAAGAAATGGTCGGCCCGTTCGTGGAAACACCCGCGACAGTGAATTCGAATCCGAGCAGCAATTCGGTCGGGGGAAACGTTCTGTGCAATACTCAAAATGCGAGACAAGTGAATAATTCAAGTCCTAGGAGTACCAGGAGCGCGCCGTGGACTCAGAGCCAACCTCGTGGTCTTTACACTTCGTCTAGTCCTCGGTCGGTCCGCTCTGCGGGAACGGCACCGGCAGTACGTTCTTCACATCTGTTATTTGTTATTAACTTAATTACATTTTATAATTTTTCGTATTGTGTAGCAGAAATGAGTTGAATTTCAATATTCTTAGCGTTAATGCTATATCGTTATTCACTTTTTAGCTCTTGAGCAGACTCCAACGACGGAGTAGCTCTGTAGAGAGCCAAAGTTCAGGAGACAGTCATAGTCGCGGTGGTCATCGTAGAAGAAGTCATAGTCATAGTCATCGAAGACATAGTCGTCACTCTGATTGCGAATCCGAGCTATCGAGAGGTTCGGATACAAGATCGGGCCATCGCAAGCACCGTAGGAAGCACAGAAGCTCCCGATCATCTAGGTACGATTTTCTTGTATTTATTTATGCTCACCGTTGTCAACGATTAGACATTAATCGAAAGAAACAACTCAACTGCGTTGATCAGCATCGTTACATTTGTTATCGTGCATTGAGACAATTAGAATTCTAAGATATACGTCTAAATTCTAAGATATACGTTAGTTAGCCTAATTGGTAATTAATCGGCATAATAAAGGCCCCTTAGACAGTGATGTGAAAACGAAATATCTTGATAGAACATCTTATGCAAGTTCATCGACCGTGAGGACGGGAAGGAAACCCTTGTACTCATTATATTCTCACGGTAGGGTACGTAGAGCATATAAAGGTGATAATTATTTTAATGACGACGCGCCTGGGAAGTATGTCTTTAATGTAAAATCACAAGTGGAACGAGCCAACTTAGTTTATCACAAAACACTTTATACTATGCACGAATATTTTGGAATTAAAAGATTTTACATATGCGTGCGTAAATCTTTTTAGACACGAATTGGTAGATTCCGAACCGCAATGGAAAGAAGCACAGAAGCGGAAAGGCGAAGGGGTTCAACGGGCTGTTGTAAGTTCGAATAAGATGTTGAATATTATTTCTTTTATTCGATATTCAGCGATGCTTTCGTCTTCTCTATTTCGTACAGTTTCTCGTGCGTTTTCCTTCTTTTATCGTAAATGTAAACTGATTAAAATGAATATTTTAATAGGTGAGCCACACGGAACCAAGAAGAAGGCATAGAAGTAGACACCGGAGTCCTTCTCAAAAGCAACCATTGCCAGACGAACTTAGAAAGTACGTTTTTTTTATGAAATTGTAACAATACTGAAATAATTATTTATCAAATAGATGTTTCCTTTCTCATCTTTTTATGCTGTTTGTTCGGTAAAAATAAAAATAAGAGAGAACACGTAGAAGAATTGTTTGATTTGGAGGGGTAAGTATAATATTAAGTATAAACTTTTTGTAATATTATTTTGTATAAAATTTTCAATATTATTTTATTGTGTTTATAGCGATATATAGTTAAATTAGTTAAAGTTAGATATTAAATGCATGAAAACCAAATGATCCAAAGTGAATTTTATCTACCTCGTCATCTCCAATACAAATGTAATTTATCTAATTTCAAATGTACATATTTAATGTTAAAATTGCACAAATACTTTGTATTATATTTCTCCCTCCAAATGAAACAACTGTATCTCGTGTACATATAAACCGAACAATCCTAGTATTACCATGTAACATATGTATACTAATGTAATTACTTCTGGTGTGAATGAAATTGAATTATTTATACCAAACAATTTGCACAATGATTTATGCAAGGAAGTTTCTGTAAAAATAATGAATTTCCTTGAGTAACACGACATAATGTAAAACAATGAAACAATGGCTGATTTTGCAGACACTTGGAGTTTGGGCTAGTCGATACTTCCGGAATGACTGAACAGCAACGACGAGAGATACCATATACGGTGGTTCAATCACAATCATCCGTACAACAATGTACGTCTAGCAATGTGCTACAGTCTAGCAATTCTCGATTGGATGACGCAGACTCATCGTCCCTACCTAGGTACGATGATCTCAAGATGGCCTGCAACATCCAGAGTCATCCTCCGCAACTGGAGGATGAGACGGGATCCGTAGTCATTGTTTGAAATTTTTCCCATTGCATGCGGTGTTTCTTTTTTTTTGTTTAATTTATTAAGAGCATGTACGTGATCTATTTTAAGCATGCCCCCTATTATTTATTTAAAGCATGATAGGTCCTTAATAAATCGATGAGATTAACAGCTTGTCGCACCTGTTTATTTATTTCCTGGCTGGCACCTATACTGATGCTTTTCGCTATACCATGAAAGCACATTGCTGTCCCATAAAAATACGTTCTAAAAACAATTGTAGCATTTGTACGTGTGTGTTTTCTTTTGAAATGTTTTGTGTATTTTCTATGTAATGGTATAATGCATCGTGTTAATCGTTAATTAATTGTGATCGGTATATGGGAGTGTTGAAGTTCTGGTAGATAATCATTGTCAACGATCCAGATCGAAATTTTCATCATGCCAGTCGACTCGATTCCCTGAACCCCTCTTTAGGTAGCCAGTAACGTTATTCTCTCCTTAAACACTTATAGACTTTTAAATACATTGGCGTACGTATGTAAGTGATCGACGAATGGAGAAATTGTTAAGTAAAACTTAGTGTTGTAATGTGAATAAAAATATGTATCGTTAGGGAATGCAATATGGCTCGTAGTATGTATTAACCATGTTATGAACGTTTGATAAACTAAAATATGCATCGATGTCGTTGGTGTCCGATCAGGGCTGTGCTTAAATTTTGCCGTGATATCGCAAGATTGTCAAGGAATCACTTTCAGAACGATCGGACCCGTTGGCAAAAGAAACAGAAGAATGATACAACATAGTCGCGACGGAAGTTATAATTTGCCGCCGACCAGGCCGAGTCCAGTCGAGACAAAATACTACGATGGTAGTAGGAGCGAGTGCAATATGAGGAAGGACTTTTATTATACTCGTAACAACAGAATATTAATAGGAAGTAATGTGGACAGTGGGCTCGGGGAAAGTACACCGCAGGAATTTTCAAGTTGCTGCTCAAGTTCCGCCGACAGCGCTAAACCTAATCGGGTAGTACGTATTTTTTCGCTTGTTCGTTTATGACGTCAATTTTTCGTTTATCAATTTTGGTTTCGAGTGAAACTCATTATTTTCTTTACTTCCGCTTTCTACACGTAATTATACTTCACTATGTTATTGCTTGAACAAAATATTACTAGAAAATAATGGGTAACACTTTTGCTTCAAGTAGTTTAAGCTTTTTGCTTTTAAGAAAGAAAGAAGGATTACTATAATCTTAAATGACAGATAAATTGTCTTTATTAAGATTGTGCACTTATTGTACGAAAATCTTTTAGATGCACTGAACGCTTTTTACAAATACATGTGGTTAAGGCTTGCTATTTCCTTCTCTGCTAGCCACAGTATTTTGTTACATCATTTTTCTTCTCTTTGAATCATAATGCGATAAGAAAAATCGATTCAATGAAATACTGTTGGTAAAATGTAGTGTGTTGTATCGTACAATCTTCTGCATAGTAAATTAGTAAAATAGTTTTGTTTGGTATAGCCGCAAATGCAATTAGGGGGAGAGGTACGCTATGAACTGTCTCCAAATCAAGAAATCTACCCTCCTGTTGATACTACTCTGGATGCTGTTCTTCAGCCCATTATATCGTAAGTGCTTCTTTTCATTGCTTCGTGCTTCCCTTTTACAATAATATCTAGTAAAAAATTAAAATTAAGTTCGGCTTTATTAATAACTAATGCACTACATGCTGCTGTTACACATATGCACACAGTTACACTTTCCGAGAAGTATTGGTATTTTCAAGTAAATTTTAGTATACCATATTTTTGTACCTTGAAATGGTTTTTATTTGGAACAATTATTTTTAAATAAATTTATTTCTAAATAAATTTATACCACGATACATTTTATTTTATACTGTTTCAGAACTTTAACAAGGAGACAACGGAACTGCCCGAAATGAGCATGAAGCTTTAAATAAATACAAAATAGACATTTATGCACATATTGTATATTTAAGAAAGTTTTATACCTCATTCAAATTAAATATCTATAATCCCATCAATCACTGAATCTTATGAAATGGAACAACGTAAACAATGAATTAAATGCGCAGCACTTTTATTCCTTGATTAAAAAAGTGTCCCTAATCTCATCTAGTCCTTATTTAGCTCTCTTTAGATGCCATGTGCCTCATTAGGTTTCCTATAAATTTTTCCATCTTCTTTAAATCTTGTGCTATCTCTGTTTTATATTGTAGACACTATGGAAGAAAATTATAAATGTATTATTTAAGTAGATTTTTAAGACTTACAAGGTAAGTTGTATAAGGATAAAGCTTACCGTTCTGTTATCTGTAAGTTTTAGATATAGAACACCTTTATTATGGCAATATTTCATTGTATACCGAGCCTAAAATGACAAAATAATAAATTATAGACTTCATGATTATTGAACTATTTATAAATGTGATCTGCCTTTATAAACTTTATTTATTTCACCTGTAATCTAGTATTAAAATAAATAAATATTTTGCACAGAATACATTTGTATTATTCATATACCAATTAATACAGTGAAAATTCACGTTCTAAAATTTTTACAGTTGTATATGATATATTTTTTAGTTAAAAAATTTGTTTAAGTAGAGTTTAGTTTTCAATATGACATGTCATGTCATACCTATCTCAATTACGATTTATAACCTATGTTTTATAACCTATACCTTATGTTATTAACTAGAATACATTTCAATATATATTTTATGAATAAAAAATGTATAAATGAACATTAATTTAATTAAAACACACCTTCATTGGGTCTTGAAGATATAACCTCTCAGCACCTTTCTCAAATTCTTCCCACGAACTTAAATACGTCATCTTTATTTGTAACAAAGCAAGAATTATATAGACAAAATTATACTACGTTAATAATTCTATTAGAAATAAAAATTTGTATTCAACACATTGCCAGAAAGGACACTGATTTTAAGAAAGGCAAAATGTGAGGAAAACATAAACAGCTGTCTTGTTGGAATCGGAATTCTGGAATGATTAACGTGAAAAAGCTGTTTTCGTGACTGTCTCTGAAGTTAGTGTATCGCCCTTGCTTGCCGACGCGCCGCGCTGCGGCCGCGAACGAGGTACATAGTAGACGTAACCACGGTCATATAGAGCTGCTGAACCATAGACAATATATAAGTGTAGACAGATCACCTTATGGATTTTCGTGGTTTAACGTGATTGCCATATCCATTTAGAAATCCTATACTGTTTTTAGCTTCTTCTACTCATAAACAATAAGCATTTGATAAAGTATTTTTAAAAAATATTAGTGAGAGCCAACAGAACTTATATGTTCACGCGTCTGTGGTTATAGAGACAGAGGACGTCTGATGGGCATTTGCAGGTTCGATTTGCATCACAATAGTATTTCTCGGATGCTTCACTAATAGGCATGTGGGTATATTGAATTACTGCTACATCAATATAAATATGCGTATGCGGCAGTTTTTATTATATTATTAAACTAAATAATTTAAAACTAATAAAACATCTTTAACAATTTTTTTAACAGATACACCATGTACGTATGTATCTTAAGAAATAAAGTATATTTAACACATGTTTATTAAATGCATTGATTTCCTTCTAGATCGAGATACAATGTAAATTATAATTTACATGAGGCTCATTTATTGAGAAAGAAAGATTTTAGTGATTGTTATACATATTGTAGTATCGTGGAAATTAAGATATAAATTTTTTCCCGATTACTTACAATTTATTAATAGTGAATTAAATATACAAATATAAATTGGACAGAAAACGATGTTTGTTTAACTAAAACTAAATGCGGTACTCGTATCTATATCAAATAACTTCACAATTATTTGGCAACTCTCGTTACAACGAATCTAACACTCTCTCTTTTTCTCTCTAGCAACTCTGACAACTCGATCAATTCTCTCAACTCTACTCCTCGGTGTCTCGATCAACTCTGACTCTCGCAACACACTCACTTTTCGACTCGCATACTCTGACCTTTCGGTCGTCCCTCCTTGAAACATGAAACCGTCTTTCTGTTCTAACGTTGTTTGTTGTTTTTCTCATATCTCTGTAAGAACTAGGTGATTTTAGTCACATAGGCGCTCTTAAATGTAAACGAACCACAGAAGGACGACGTACACGGTTCTTTCTAATTTCAACCGATCTCTAATTCAAATTACTTTACGATATTACAATATTTTTATATTTTTATCGTGATCTTGTTTTTGTTCTAAGTGATAGTAATGTTTTAATACATTCATAAGTAGTTTTATCAAATAGATTCTTTTTATTAAAGAAAATTTGTGTACAATTTATTCATAAAAGAATATTTGAGAATCTTTCTTTAATTTCTTACTTTCTTATTTTTCTCAGTTGTAGATAATCAAGGTTACTTCCAGTGAGTAACGAACAAGCGTAAAAATAAAGAGCTATGATTGTTCTTAATATAAAAAAGAGCATTTAACATTTTTTTCTCTCATTTTAGTTTCATTACAACTATATATACACATGACTTACACGTATATGTATATACATATGTATATACTATGTATATGTATTTGACCACCTGAGTGTATGAAAGGAGGATTTAACAATCCTGGAGTACGCTCAATGTTTTTATAATCTATGCGTTAATGTATAAACACTAAGCAATTAACAGTATTCTCATATTATTCTACACATGCAAACCTTGAATGTATTCGAAATAAATACATATGTTTACTTGCGATTATACTTATATAAAGATATGTACATATACATGTGCCGATTTTAACATTTTTAAACCTTTTGTAGTAAACTCTGAAAAGGTTAAGCTTGAAAAGGACAACTATATCAGAAATTATTGTTAGGTCAATACTAGGCATTACAGTTAAATCGCGGATTTTTGTACAGTTATGATAAATACAAATATACAAATAGCTGCAAAATATACTAAGTATTAAAAAATGTACAAAACATAAAAATAGAGAATTTTATAAAAATATCATTTCATTCTTAAAATAAAACAATTTTTTTTGTTACACACTAAACCTCATAATATTTTTAATTATTTTCAACGAACCGCATATCCTGAGCTCATAATGTTTTGATATTATACGTTACAGATGAAAAACTTTACATGCGTCATTGAGAAATTAAAGATAACACACCTGGATTATCTTTTTGACGAGGAGTGTATTTCGCCATAACACATAAGAAAAGCATACACATGTATATGTCGGAGTAACGCTGGGAGTAAGGTTGCGGGCGTCAGATGATTCTTCGCGGGACGCAGCCATTGATGTGGTATAACACAGGTGTAGTTGATTACAATAATGGAATTGATTACAGTTCAGACAATTAATCTCGACAATCAGACACTCGCGATACTAGTGACAATGGCCTCAGGTTCGATAACGAATCCACGATGTTTAGTACATGCGAATATGGGAGCATACTGATGCAGGTAGATGATAATATTTACTGGTATATAATCAACTTCAAATGGATATTCTACATTTATTGTGATAGGAATTAGTAAGAAGAAAGGACCAAATATACAACAAATCGCTGATGTATAAGCACCTACAATATAAATATTGTAAATGCTGCTGCATTTTGCATTTATATATACATTGAAAATGTCTCTTTCAAATTGCTGCTCTTTGTTAACACATTTCACCGTTACACGCATTTTTATTATTTATTATATATATTTCTATTACATTATTTTAAACATTAGTGCTTTTTACACAAAGCAAATATTGATGTGAAGCAATAATTGATTGAAGCAAATATTAAATATAATAGTCTGAAGGACAAACTGCGTGCCAAATATAAGACAGATACCTCTAAAAAGAGTAGTTAGTTATAACTAAGTACAAATAACTAGAATACATCGGTTATGAACATTAGAAAGGCGTTGAAACTGCCACCGAATTGTAGATCTTTGAAACCAAAGATTCGACTTTTATTGCGGTCTTCAGAAGACGGCAAGCAAAAGATTATAGCAACAATGAGCCAAATATAGTGAATTACTTTCTGTAATATACTAACATCTGTAATATAAATAACATCGGTGTTACGCCGGGCGACTCTCTGCCTCGCCCAGGTCACACACCGCGGGCCAGACGGACACCAGATGTCCGCTCTTCCGTACGGCGTACCCTGAATAGCCTAAGCACCCGAGTAACTTGCCTGCTAAGGTCCTTCAGACCCAACGAATGTCTTTTCTAAATCACTTTCTAAAGACTATTGTTTACTCGGCTTGACACGGGAAAGTTAGTTTTTCTCACGTACGATGCTTCCCACTAGCAACTTTCTATCGAGGGCGGTTAAGACCCTTCCTAGTCCACCAACCTTCGTTTATCCAATCCGAAGCAATGTATACTGCCCTCACTTCCTGACCTAAAATGGCATGAACAAATCCGATGGTCCCGTGCGCTAGACACACTCATCACTAGCTTTCCTCCGACACAGTATCGTCACTCAACTTCACTTCTACATCGTTGGAAAAGTCAACTACTAAGTCTAAAGCTAATGCCTATCGGGGCAGTCTTAGCATAACGCGAGAGTCGGGTCTCGGTATTGTCGAGCATACATCTCCTCTACTAAATATATTATAGTGCTACGTCCACTAATACACTAAATCCAATTATAAGAGCCCTGCTCTAACGTACATGTCTGTCTTATCTTCGTGTGATAAGTGATTATCTATTTATCTATGCTCATCAGTGTAATCTAAGTATTGGAAATATATAATTTATAATTCTGTGAATCACAGTGTTATACAAACTCAATCACCCCTATTATCTCAATGGAAATCAGGGGATCGATCAATTCGTGGTGTCGATTGTTATAATCGTAACGGGAATTTACGACTCCCGTTGACGTCTCTCCTCGCGATTACGTCTCCCCGCGATTGGTCGAAAAAACAATCGGTAACTAATTACCAGATGCACAACTATAAGTAGAAGTAGAAATATATTGTAGTGATATCGGTAATATTTACGAATATCTCAGAAATTAAAGCCGACCGCAGGTTATATGTATAGACACAGACGAGACATAGAATAGACGTGACGTGTAATGCTTTCTCATGTCTTACGTTTTGAGAATTTTTTATCCCCTTATCATTTTCGTGCCACATGCGACATAATCGATTCAGTATATAGTACTGGTTTGATTTAAAATTACATAGTCTTATATATATAAAATTGCAAACAAAATATAAAACAGGATATCCTATAATCACAGAATATTTTATAATCGCAACGAAGTATAAAATTTTATACTTCTACAATACTTCAGAAAAAATTACAAAGCCATCAAAATAATAAAATACTGTGCATTATGCGCATTATGTACATTGCACTATCAAAATAATAAATTATTAAACAATAATAGTCAAGTGGTTCGTTTAATTAGTTTGGAATAAAATTGTAATTTCATATGTCTGAAACATAAAAATGTGAATTTTTTAATCTTTTCTACTTTCATCTGTATGCTCTCAAATTAATTATTAATTATCAAAAATTATGCCCAATAGGAAGAGACAAAAGCCAACAAAAAGAACAAAAGATCACCTTCCGTGAATAACTACATATATCAATCAAGGACTCGATCTTCACAAATATACTAAACCTAAGGCTCAAAATAAACACTGCGACTTAGAATCAAAACTTGACAATAACGATGAAAACTAACGACGCAACTTAAAATTAAGATTATAAATAAGGCTTAATATTTAGACTTAAAAATAAGGTTTGGAACTAACAATAAGATTTAAAACAAAGAATGAGTTCCTCCAATAACCAAGTAAAAATTCTGCCGATTAACCCAAACTCCTATAGAAAAGTAACAAAGTTACTAAAAACCTTGAACGCAAACTTCCACACATATCAACTCAAACAAGAAAGACCTTTTCGCCAATGTTTGGCAATAGGCCGCATAAGGCACGGAGCGTTTGGGGAGTTCCTGCTAAGGATTCGACGGGAGGTGACCAACATGTGTCATCACTGCGAGGAAAAGGAAGACACGGCACAGGACACACGGGTGTTCTGCCCGGCGTGGAAGGAACTGCGCCGTGCCCTACGGCTCGCTATCGGCGAGAGTTTGGCCCCCGAGGCGATCGTAGAGGCCATGCTGAGGTGGGAACAGGAGTACATCGCCGTCCGCTCCTACTGCGAGCAACTCGTAAAGGAGCCGCGCCGAGAGAGAAAGGGTGAGAAGTCATCATCCATCGAGGGTGCCGTCACGCCGGGGAGGGTCTGCCCCCTCCCCTCCTCGGACTTGTCCCTCCTAACGACCCAATCAATTAAGGATAGCTCCCGATTGCACCATCAGGGAGAAGACGAAGGAGTGCCCCAGCAGTAATACGTAGATGGTCCAGGGCACTCCTACCAATCGTCGGGACGACCACCGTGGAGGTTTTAGCCGGTACGAACCCGGCATATTTAAACATGAATTGTCTATTGGTTAGGTAGGATTTTAGGATGGAGTAGTAGGTGTGTGGTAGGATTTTCTTTAGTTTGAACAAAAGTTATTTATGCCACACTTTGTCGAACGCCTGCTGAATGTTCAGAAATACCGCAGAGCAATATTTTTCTTTTTTCTATATCTTGGTTGATTTTATGAATTAGACGATGAATTTGCTCTATCGTAGAGTGTTGCTTCCGAAAACCGAATTGATGATCTGGCATTGTTTTCAAATCCTTTAGGAGTGGAAAGAGTCGTTTCATTAGCATCTTCTCAAATAGTTTGGACAAAGTGGGTAGAAGACTAATTGAGCGATAATAACTAGTTTCGTGTATTGGTTTTTCAGGTTTAGGGATAAGAGTAATCAATGATATTTTCCAAGACTTAGGACAGTATTCAAGACGAAGAATTGCATTAAAAATAGAAGTGATGAGAACAACCCCTTTTATGGGAAGCTCCTTGATAGCTTTATTACATATTTGATCATGCTCCGATGCTTTCCTGGGATTTAGACGACGGATTAATTCTGTAACTTCTAGAGAAGTGAAAGGTTCAATAGGAGGAGACATTTGGAAGGGACAGTGCATGTATTCCGTTATTTTCGCGGCAATATTGGAGGAATGAGGTTTAAATACGTTAGATAGGTGATTAGCAAACAGGTTGGCTTTTTCTATAGGGCTACACGCCCATTCACATTACGGACAGCGAATTGGAGTGATTATTTGCGGGGGACGCGTGAGTTTCCTGGGTGCTTTCCATAGTTAGTAGTTGGAGTTAGCTGTGGGATACAGATTAGCAAGATATTTTTGAAAACAGTAATTTTTGTAATTTTTAAGGATTTTGGTTAGTTTTCTTGTTGCGTTATTTAGTTTACGCTTATCTACAGGTGTTCTATGACTTTGCCATACTTTTCTAAGTCTGCGTGTTTTATCGACTTGACATTAGAAATTGGAAATGTGAATCCGAACACATAATTATACAGCACAATACTGATTACGTTGACTCTCGATTTATCAAACTTCTAGCTATTTAGATAAGTTGAAATACAAAAATGATTCACTAAATATTTATATGGAATAATCGTAACAGAGATATAAGGAAATAACAATATTAGCTTGGTAAAGAACGACATATGTCATATTTATTTTATATATCGTTTAATACAAATAAATAATATTATAAAATAAATGTTATAATATAAAATTCAACTTTTAAAAAGGCACACTGTTAAAACTTAAACATTCATATGAACATTTTTATAAAAGATGTTATTAATAAAAGACGTTTGAGCTTATTAAATGATTAATGAAATAAAATTATCTTCAAACTAGTAACTGTTACCACATCAACATTAATAACCCGTTTCCTTTTTGAAAGAGTTAGATTTTATGGAATGTTAAAGTACAATTATGATCAATTTAATGCATAAGTAACAATCCAAGCATCACCTTGACCTGAATTTTCATTAGCATTTTATTCATCTTAATTCTTTATGCTCTCAAATATTCTAAATGCTTTTAAGTAATAGTGATATACAACCTTAGTTCTAGCAGTTTATACATATAATGAAATATCTAGTCATAAGCACAGAGTGATCGTTTGTACTTTGGTCAATAAAATACTTAAAAATAGATTAACTTGTATACAATTGTAAAAAATATTAAAATCACTGATTTCATTAATATTGGATTCGAATGTCAAAAATTTAAGTCCACAGTGCTGTTGGCATCATTCCTTCTACTGTACCAGCAGCTGGTTTCAAATCCTCATTGCATAAAAAGCGCAATGGCATGTTTACTAAATGACCCTAAAATAAAATTAAAAATGAAATGATAAAGTTTGTTAAAATAATAAAAATAATAATAATTTTTTAAAACATACCTTAATCTGTTCAACCATTTCTTGGGCCAAAAGTGTATTCGAAGAAGAAAGTGGCTCCTCATCTTGATATTGCTTTAGCATAGAAAAATTAACAACTTTATCTGTCGGAATAACATGAAATACTTTTTCATAGATTTCTGTGTTTCGATTACTCCTAGCACACCATACATCTTTGTAGAATGATTTTTTAATTATATCAGTTACATCTATATCTTCATTTGTTTTAAATAATCCCAAATGTTCAGAAATTAATTGTTTCCGCAATGATCCTGCAAATTTACCACAAGGAAACGGTATATCATTCATTCTTCCTTCTTCGAATTCTTGATCCTGTAAATTATAGAATAGTTAATATTGAAATGATAAAAAATTACACAGTTGAGTCAGTTAAAATAATACTTACATGAATTATTACTGCAATTTCGCTGTCCCTTGTTGCTGTCATGCTTCTATCATTAATATTAGCAGAACCACAGATGACAGTATTATCATCCACAATTAATAGCTTGCTGTGAACATATATTAATTCTGTCACTAATGTACCATTTAACATTGCGTGCGTCCTTAAACCATGGAATGTAATGTACTCTCCAGGATCCTCTATTCCTGCTTCAATTAGCCGACTTAAAATAGCATCTTTACCCCTATTTATAATACAAATAATTCCAATTTTTCAACTCATTCACTTTTCATCTTTAGTTGCAGTTTAATTTTATAATGTTTACCAAATAAATATAAATAAGTTGTAAATAAAATTTTACCTTGATATAGAAGCATAATTCCAATGAGTAATAGCACGTAGAGCAGTACCAGTTGGTCCTCCAACTTCGCCTTCAAAACCTGGTAATAAAGGCATTATTACAAATACTCTAAATACTGCACCCTCACGGTGTGCTCTTAAAATGCGTTTCAATAATGTTTCTCCAATACGATTTTTTACTGCAGATCGTTGCATGGATGCAAGTGTTATAAAAAATTGGTTCTCTATGTATATATACCTGAAATAGAAAAATGTGTATTATAATAGCAGTAGGGCAATTAATCATTTTTCATGTTTTTAAAAATTAATTTCACCTTTCTGCTTTACTAATAGCCTCAATATAAGCTTCTTGAATACTTCGCTCTATTGTTTGTGAGTCGAGAAAACCAGCCGACCAAGAACTAACTGATCTTAATACTTGACAGTTGACGTTGTGTATAGTAGATTTCTCAATAAATGGTACAGAGCTACTGCAATTATTGTACGTTTTTGGAAGCAAAAATGGATAACATGAATTTAATTTTGCTTTTTCCATCTACAAATATAAATTATATAAATGTTATTTAATTATTAGATTGTTACATAATTAGAAAGTGCCTTAGAACCTGCCTTAATTGCATTCCAACGTTGAATAAAATGTCTGGCAACATCTCTTGCTGTTGCACCTTGTACCATAACTCCTACATCGTGCCATGGCATTCTGGGAGTGTTGCTCCTATCTACTAGATCTTGATAAGGTTTTTCGAGATCATTAAAGTCTTTAACAATAAAATTTACATAGTCTTTTCCCAGCCATAATTTAGCCACACCTGGATATTCTGAAACTTCATCTTCCTTATACACTAGTGACTGACTAGTTTCAATTGGAGTTTGCATTGCATAGCTGAAAATGTCAGTGATATTCTCTAATTGGTGTAAAAATATATTCAGTTTTTGATACATATCTTTCTGAAGTATAAACTTACGTAGTCATAACATTCTCCTCATCACTATCTTCTTCATGTGGATTATACACCATATTAATTAATTCTTGTCTTTTCAACTTAATACTGTGTTTCATTCTATCCATGGTGTTTTTTGCCATCCCAAATAAATTTTTACGTTCCAGATTAGGTGTATCACATTTCATAGTATCTGATTCTTCTATTGGTTGTAATAGTAATAAATCGCCAGCATTTAACTGTGATGTCGAGAATGGTGATATCGACGTCTTATTATTTATAATTGGCCTAAAGAAAAAAACAAAAAGTAAAATAAAATGAGTAGCCGAGCCAAACTTAAAGAAAATTTGAAATATAAAATTTATGGAGAATAATAAGAAAGAAACTTACAACACTGGTATAGATTTGGTAGTAGCCATCACAACTGTATTAGTTGCAATAGCCAATGGTAATAAAACATGCTTCTTTACATTGGCATTTGATACCTTTTTACTGCTGGTATTGGTAAATCTACCTTTAGATGGAATATAAATACTGGAATGATGGGTGCTGCCTGTAATTGAAAACAATAAAACTAAATGCAATTAATAACAATGATCGGTATTTAATTTCAAGTATCATGTACCTAAGTCTATTAATCTATGTTCATTGTTGTCCCATCGACCATAACATAGATCGATTCCTCCAAGAAAAGCAATACTTTGATCAACAACTACAATTTTTTCGTGGTGTGCCCACAGAAACACCCCCACTCTCGCGTGATCTGGATGACGTAATACTTTTATATTTTCAGGGCATTTTTCAACTAGACGTTGCTTGCTATAGAAACTGTTTATGCCCAGTGCAACTTCTACTTCTTTATAGATCATTATATATACTTTGATTCCTTCAAACTAAATAAAGAATTGATTATTCTAACATATACACGTGATTTCTTTCAATTTTTGACAGCATTATATGTTATATTCAAGATTACATTAGCCTTACCAAGAATCCTCAACTTTTGTCAGTATTAATAGGGTAGAGTGTTAAAAATATTAGTATAAATAATTAATAAACACAATGTTTTTAATGATATACTCACAGCTTTTCTTTGTAAAATGTTATCTAATCGCCAGTAATCACTATGAATAGCTGGTCTTTTCATATAAATCTCAGGTGATAACCACCAGTCTGCAATAAAAATTTCTTCTTTTGCATCTTCTAACGCGTCTGCAACAGCAGACATATAACTTGATCCATCTACAAACCATGTGGCTGGAATAGGGGAACGATAAGGTGCAAACGAGTTGTGCGGATTCGATTGTATAAAGTCTCGACCTGTACTAACATAACTTATTAATTAAGTTTTCAAAGTTTTACATTACGCACTAGTCATAGAACTTACCTTCCCTGTTACTAACTTCTTGTATGAATTCCAGCCATTCTTTAGCCTTTCTTCTTGTCCAGCACTTAATTAGTATGTGCCTACTGAGATTTACTATTTGTATACCATTTCTCAATCCTGTTGTATACAGACCAAAACTGATTCCGAAACCATTATCCATTAGAATCACCGATTTAATGCTACCACTTTTCGGTTCAATATAGGCAACAAAAGTATCTTTAACAACAAGATGTCGAGAATGCCATTTCCTACACAGAAATGTGCAGAAATGAGTACATCTAATACAACACATGCCCTCAAGAAGACCACAAAAGTTACATCTACTTCTTGCACCTGATCCAGTTCGTTTTAAAACAATTCCTTCTTTGCCTTTCATTCCTAAATCTTCTATAAATGACAAATGTGAGATTTCTAAAAAATCGACCTGAAAATGTTTTATACTTGTTAGTAATCATTACATAAATAAATGCAAATTATTAACTCACTGTTTCTGGATGATGCAAATAAATTTTTATTTTTAATAAATTAGTTAAATACTCTTCTAATACTTTTTTCCTATGTTCTAGTTGCTCATAAGGTACTAAAACATCAGGCTTATTTGGAAATCTGAAAAAAAATAGTTTGTCCCATTTTTTGGTCATTTACAATAAATAAACGTATTTTCTTTTTAAATGTATCTTTATACCTTGGTAGTGCACCTTTACGACCTTTCCCTTCTTTTGTATCCCCCAAACTTTTCAAACTAGTTCTTCTTTCTTTGTGACTTTTAGTTGGGAAAGGTATATTTAAACTGGTGCGATATATTTTCAATTGATTATGCAAATTTTGGATATGTTTGTATCGTTTCTTAATTGTCCAAATAAATGGTCCATGCCTAAATTCGATAGTGTACAAATTTGGATTCAATGGATGTGTTGTTACGCTACGTTCATTGTCTATAATGTCCACATGCACTTCTTCACCAGGAATAAAAATATTACGATACTGGCTTTTAAAATTTTTTGGTAAGTCGTGTATAGCAGAAAAAGGTATCACACCAGGACGTTCTAGTTTAAATAAAGTAAACAATGCACAATACATTTTACTAACATAGTTAGAATGTTATTTTTAAAGGAAGTCAGTTAAATAACACAGAAATATCGAACTAAAGTCATAAACTCACCACTATTATCAGTATCATTATTAGAATTAATATTTTCATTTTCATTTATAGTAATTTCTAATGAATCAGGTACACCCAGTGTATCGTCATATTCAGGATCATGAGAAACACAATTCTCAGCTTTTTCGTTTAAAATACTGTCAGACATTGTTAACAGTATTTTACAAAATTATCAATAGATAACTAAACATACGTAATTAAGTTAAACTAGTTTCACAGTATACTTTTCATTGCCTTCAACCTATAATAACTTTTACATTATACTTCTGTTTCTTACAATATCAAATAATTCTTTTACATTACACAAATTATTTTTATTAATGAGAAATAGTACATACAACAGTAGAAGTTATTTAAGAATAAAACACTGACGAATATGTACATCATTAATAGATAGGTGAATAGATAAGTAGTAATATGGTGGAACAAAAAAAATGTGATGACAAAGAACTAATGTATTTTCTTGATTAAGAAAATGATCTAATGCGCGCGGGAGAGGTTTAGAATATTGACTATAAATTCGAGTTAGATGTAATTCACAGGAACAAGATTAAAGTAAATTGCCAGACTTGTTTCATTATATGTTTATCGGTATTTATCCATCGATTAAAATTTTTCCATATTGTACACTTTAAAAATATGAACTTAAAGTTACGATAAAAATTATGAACGATATAATAAAAGGATACAACCTATTTATTTATTAAATGTCACATGTCACGTTATTAAGGTTATAAATATTATCGCTTCTTTCCATAAACAGTTTTAAGGTAATGAATTTTACATGGTATTGTAAGAGATTGATATATACTTCTCAGATAATTCCATTATCATAGGTGGTATCGTCATAATTGATTGATTACACGAGCGATTTCATCGCTGTTCATTATGTGACAGATTAAGCGACTTATACATATCTCGTCTGTTCTTACATTTGTTGACTATTGTAGATCTGACTCTAAGAACTGTCGGTATGGATATTTCCTACTGAAACGTATGAAGCGTTAGCTTAAAATTGTTTTTTTTCTATTAAAACTTTTTTCTATTAAAATTTTACATCTTGGAAGTAAAAATATCCAATAGATTTCACAAATTAACTAACTAAATTTTCACGAGTACGTGGCTTTATTTATGACGACTATTTTCTATTACATTGACGTGATCTATGTTTGATCATTCTGTTTTATCAACAAAGCAATTCCATAGAAAAATATGTATGTATGTACTTACAAATATACAAAATAAAAATCTTGTATTTTTCTTTTCACGTACGAATAATGTTTTGAAATCTTTAGCTGCTTTTCGTAACGTGAATTGAGAATTTTGTTTGTCATATATGTAGCGTCCTCTCTTATACGTGATCCATTGATATGCATATTTACTTCTAAATGAAGATTTACTTAAAAGACGTAATAAATTGCTATATTACTTTCCTTTGTGGAGTTGTAGATAAATTATTTTTTCACAGACATTATGGTTTAATAATATGTTTATCTCTTTCGTTTGTTTATCAATATTGATGAATATACCATTACTCATGTTTATTACATTGCGAGTAGTACTTACGTAAGATACACACAATACTAATTAAAAATCAAATAGCAAAATTTTAGATATGTTTCTAAAACATCATCAAAGTCTAATTCAAATCTTTAAATGATTGTTAGCACACTTGTTGTTTTCTTCAGCTACTATTTTCTAAGAATTATTTAAAAATTTATGTATATGTATAGTTATTATCAACGACATCTTAACAATAACTTCTTGTTATTGATATTTATTGACACATACATACGTTTCAACAAAGGAGACACTAATAAGACATAAAGATATTTGTGTAAAGTCCGTGTCAAAATAATCTAAACGTAATTTATAGAAGGCTACAGAAAAAATTTCTTTTCAGAATTTCTTACTATTAAATTAATTTGTATTTTGACTAATTGTAGATACAATTCCTTGCCGAAAATCGAATCGCTCTTTTATGTGCAGAACTTCGACTCGAGATGTCATTGAAATCGCAAAACATTCACCATATAACAATAACCAGTCAAACATTGTTATTATTATTTCGAACAATCGAGTTTAACGTATATATAGCGTATGTGTTGGATACAAAGAAAAGTGGAACGTTTTATGAAAGGGTTCCATGTAACCTCATTTTCCGTTAATAATATGTACTCTTTACGCTTGCAATCCGAAAACTCGATATTTCTTATATTACGGAGTATAGACAGGAAGCGCGCAGCCGTGTGATTATTAGGAAAAGTAATTGTTCAGTTTTGCGATCTACTTTCGAATTGGAACGCAAACGATCGATTTTATTCCTGGATTAGAATGTCAAGGGAAAGCGATGCAATGCACGCGTAATGCAATAATAATTCAGCAGAAGGAACATCTTTTATTTTCTTTGTATTCTTTTATTAACTTACTTGACGTTGTCTGTAGTTTTTATCGAATTATGATAAAACCTTCCTTAAATATTTAAGCTTATTATTTAACCATTCTTTTATCTATTCCTATGATCGTATCTCCTTATTAATTGAGATACAGAAAAGTCTATTGCAAATTCTTTTCTCACGTTTGCTTGCGATAGTATGGTAATTTAAGGCCGAATATCATTGTAAATCATTGATTAGATACACTTCTGTAGACGACTAGGAAATCATTGGATTTGACGATTTTAGATAATTAATCAAGGATTTGTGACGAAACGCCGTGCTCCAAATAACGCAACATTTTTTATTATAGTTTAGTTTGTGCAATAACAGATTTCAAAATAATAGGGGATGGAACTGTTTGAGCAAGATACTTTAGAATTGTTTGCGTCATAATTAACACTACGTATTGGAATGATGTTTTTATTCCTGTGTGTTCTATACGTAATGTAAATACGTGTAATGTAGCATATAAATTATGTAAATCTAGTTATTAACGTTGGTAGATCAAGGCATTTGTAAATGCGATTCTACATCACTAATTATATAAAATGATTTGTCTATTGAGTCGAATAAACGTATTCCATTTTATAAACAATGTAAGGGAGTGTTTCATGTAGGTACATGCTCTTTAAATGTAATCGTATTAATAGATTACAAAGTTAGAAGTGTTTCATTTTATATTTATATTGGTATTATGTGAAAAAGAATTCATTGGATAATATAAATTCACAAAGTGAATAATTCAACTAAAATTTTGATTTTTTATGGAATTTTTTAAATGAAATTTTCTATTAATATGAGTGAAATTTTAATTGATGAAATTAGCATGTTTTGAACTACATATATTATTTTTTAAATGACTGCATGATGCAATTTTCATAAAAAAGCAGTTGTTATTAAACTTGTCAAGACTGTTATAGTTCATTTACATTCGTGTAAAATACCAGGACTAAGCGTTATAACTTTTTAATCATTCTTTCAGATGATGATCAAAACATGTTCTAAATTGCAAATACGTAGTCTTCGTAACATAATAATCATGTAAATAGTCGTTTACATAAGAACTTATTCGATTAGCCATTCTTTATTGATATATTCGTTATTCGTTATACTTTCTACTTTTTGATGGAATAACATTATGTGAAGTAATTAAAGGGACTCGTATTTAAATCGTTTGACATCTGAGGTTACAAGCTATATCGTATCTAATCTTTCACTAATTCTTTAACTAGTTCTTATTATGTATTGATTTAAACTTAAACCCTAATAAATAGTAATTTTATATGCTATTTACGATAATTTTGCTTTTATACGATTCTCTTCTTTGAATTCTCGATCATCAGCAAACAAAAGGGAATTCGTATCGCTTCAAGATTCGATCTTTAAGATCATCTGGTCTACAAACGAAAGAGAATTTGTATCGGTTCAGGATTCGATCCTTAAAATTATCTGGTCCAAGCAACTTTTAATTTCATCCTTATTCTGCTATAGTTCGGTTCGATAATGATCGAAGTGGCCCATAATGGAACACGCGTATCCGTGTTAGTAAGTAAGTACGTATTCTTGGATCGCAGGAAGTCACGCATATCAAAGTAGCTATCAGTCAGTAAGAGGAACGAGGCGACGTGTCGCGGGAGGGGATGCTTTCGAAGTACCTGTACCTGGAGGTAGGGGCAGCGTATAGGACGCAGAGAACAGAAACGCGCTGGGTGGTGTGGCGATGGTAGTGGTGGTGGTGGTGGTGGTGGTGGTGGCGTAGAGTCGGGCGAAAGGGAAAATAGTCGGGCGAACACTTTTTTTCTCCCCCATTTAGAGGCAGGTTTTTTGACACGGCGGTCGTTCGATCGACTTCCATTTGTCTCCGAGCATTCCGACGACTAACGTCCCAAACATACTATCACGCGTTGCCACCGGTGCAAAGCCGAATATCTCGCGAAGATGCGCGTCGATCGCTTCCATTTGACCTGATCGAGTTACGTGTACGGTCAATACACTCGTTACAAACTTACTTCGATTTCTTCTCAGTGATTTTCGAGGAACCTTTCCCGTTTTGAACTTGCGGACGTGCAAAACGTAATCAACAAATGGATTGATTCGATAGTTCGATAGTTGAATGTTCTCTTGCTATACGTTTGATACAGAGTAAAACGTGATCCTTGTGATTGATTCTGATAATTTGTGTGCGCTGAAAGCGAGGGCACCTTTGAGCGTGTAGGAGGAATCACGACAAGACAGGTGGACTGAAATGATACATTGGATCGGGTTTGTCTAAGAAGTTGCAAGGTGAGTGGAATTCAAGTGCGTCTGGAACATTCAGCTCTTTTGTTTTGACATGGGAAAATCATGAGTCGTCTACTGAAATGAAGCTTGGCAAGGTCGTTGTTGCAATGGGCGAGAAATAAGATGTGCCTCCTAGATTGTGTTTCATTTTTTTTCTAGTGTTCTGCGCTTCGTTAGTTGACTTATGGTTGGTTACGTAGTAGAGACGATCCTCGAGGTTGATGGACGATAATAAGGAGCATAGAACGATCGTCCTTAAACTAGTTGTGTAATCGTTCGGTGCGTTTAATCGGTGATATCGATGATCGGGTCGTGCAAAAATACCTCGGCTTCGTCTCGGTATTCAACATCGATAACGCGAAACTAAAATAATTTGAATCGATCGAAACTTAGTGTTTGAGGGAAGAAGGTCTCGTCGATGTGTCAGTTAGGAATTTTCCTGAGAATAGCTGCAATAGAAATACATCGGAAAACCCGTTCGAACGATAGTCGGTTAATGAAAAAGTTGGTTATCGAATCTGTGTGCTTGGCTGTTCCGTAATCTCTACGGGAACTGGCTGGTGTTGCAGAATATTAACCGAACGGTCGCGGAATTAACTGACCGTTGCCTGTAACTTGGTAGTCCACTTTCACGCGCGCAAACTTCCAGATGTTCCCGGCATTTCTTACGTAAAACTCAGTTACTTGAGCAGGCCGTGCCGAAATGATCTTTTCTCTGCGACGAGGTTCGGTGCGGTAGTCTGTTCGTCGAGCACGGCAAAGAAATTTAAATCGAACAGTAATACTGAAAATTGGCCTCGAAATCAGCGATGCATGAGCAACGTGCTTCGGAGAAATTTCTTTCCTTATCTCGTCAGTTTTCGATATTGTTTTGTTTTGTGAAATGAAAGTATGTATTCTTTTATATGTGTATCGAAATTGAGCAATTGAAAGAAAGCGTATAGTTCGTTATATTAAGCCCTAGTTCGCGTTATAATTATGTTCTTTATACGAGTTTTGGTATTTTATTCAAAAATGGTACTATGCGTTCCATACCTTTGTATATACATACATATATCCTTGTTTAAGAGGAACAATCAATTCTTTTACGAAAAATTCATTCTCTATTGAAGAAACAGTTCTCTACGGAATATGCTTTACAATCGCGAGCGAAACTTGATACGTGCATATACCGTAGCAGAGAATTTACTTTCGATTGGCACGTAACAGATTCGTGCGCACGAACGATCGTGGAAAGGAATCGGACGCTGGAGTACTGTTCTCTCGAGAACGTTTTTAGTCAGAGATTGTAATACATAATATTACAAAGGAATTAACGAATTTCCTTAATTGTCGATAAAAATAATTCGTTAAATCAAATTTAGATCTTCAATCCAATTCACTAAAGGAATTAAAATTTTTTCCATTTTATTGACAATTTTTACTAGTGCATGTTCCCCAAATATACGAGAAAAAGCTATGGAAATCGAGCAACAAACGTTGACAGATTTGTCGGTAGCAAATAAGGAGAAGTTGAATGGACGATGGTAATGAATCGTAATGCAACGCAGCTGAGTCTAACGGTATTTCGAGTACGGTCGTCGATCCATAGCTGATCTTGATCTTCCTCCTCTCCTTACTGATCTTCGCGCTAACAGAGGAAAGAGGATCGAAAGAGCTCACGATCATCACGACTGGCCGCGTACTTGAGACGACCTCGTTAGATCTGCCGTTTGTCAAATTCTCCGCATATAGAAGCCGATTTTTTATCCTCCTAATTTAGATGAAGTGGAATTGATGCTTCAACTAGAATAATCTTGCAATTAGTGAAGGTCTTTTCCTCTTTCGCTTTTCTGATTAAATTCTATAATTTTACAATTCTTTAATTAAGAATCGATTTTTTAAAGAAAAAAAATGTGAAAAAATGCACTTCTACGTAGAAAACTGACGTTATGATAGCTGTAAAAAAGTTTTAAGGAGTTGTCGTTCATAATGTATATTACATTAGAACATTACGTTATATTTGTTAATGAACTTAAAAATTCTTTGACATTACACAGCTTCTAATGGTGCAGTATTTAGAATTTACTAGAGTGATCGAGATCTCGAGGAAAATTTTTCCTTTTGTTAAACTTGTTTCCTTTTCTCCGAGAATATTTCTATATGCTCATAAACCATTAGAGACACATGCTTAAATATTGCCATTCATATACTTCACTCTACCAAAGCCTCCCAAAGTGAGGAATATGTTCTCACAGTCGAGCTTCTGTACGCTTTTTAAAGATAACTATGAAAGTTAAATTGGTATCGATTGCTCGCGTATAAGAAGCATCGGTGCAACCGATTCAGGTTACCATTTCGTGCAGAGGGTGGGGAGGAACTATGGGCATTTTTAAACCTTTCCAGTTGACACGAAACGTACCTTGACCTCCTTTCGAGATGTTATTTTTCCAGGCAACGGAATTATTTGCGATACCAACGAATGTAATTAAACGACCTAACGCGTCTAACGATGTTTACAATTACATAAACGGAAATTAGAAGTTGAATTGACGTTTCTCGGAAAACCACGGAATAACGATCGTGATATTATTAAATGACAGCGTGTCAGGTACTGTTATTTTTAATGGAACGAATAGAGAGGCGAAGGCGTTCTGGTACAACGTTGCGGGATAAAAATAAGGTTCCGATCGATCTTTTTGATATAGAAGAAAAAGAGATAATTGTGTATTCATCCTTAACGACGTAAAAATAATCCGATCCGAGACAAGACACGTCGATGATATAATTTAATATCAGGGGGAATTTCGAAAAAAGTATTTTTCGATTCGATGTGCAAAAATCACCCAGTTTTTAGTATGATCTTCTACGTGTTCTCTAACGTCATGGTACAGTTATCGAGAAATATACTCACCAGTTAATAGGCCAAGAATTATACGAGTAAAAGTAGACTTAAATGTAGAAGGTGGTGCTTGACTTTCACGCGTCTGCATTATGGGATCTTGCGTATAGGGTGATCCGAGAAAGGGGATGGAGATCGCAGATTCATATAGAAAAATATAAAAATCTATAAAAATATATAAATAGGTAATTGGTTATAGACACCACGTTAATCCATCAAGAAACAATAAGTGAAAAAATGTAACTAAAGCAAGTATGTTGTTTTGCAGAATGGTACGAAGATTTTCGTGGTGCACGGTGGTGGCATTGGTGGTGCTGCTTTTCGTCACAACCGATGGTCTTCGTGAGCATAGTACTCAGGTAAGTAAATGTTTATCATAGAAGAACCAATTCCGCATAAAGATTACATTTAGATAGCAGCGAAAACTTAATTACATCTTAACGCATAATAAACGATTTCGGTTGATTTAGTATTATAACTTTATACTCATTAATGTTACTTTTAAAATGTAGGAAATCTTTAGAGTATGATTTAGATGTCATTTAACGATCATATAATAGATATTACATTCTAGAATAGATATAAAGGATGCTATGGAAGATTTTATAATAGAATTTTTTTTATCGAATGCGCTTATGAATGATTTGACTTTTTGTAACTGTTACTGAAACTATAAATTATACTGGAGAGTTTTATTTTATTCGAGACATGATTTATATCTGCATTCTATTCCGATTAAGAAATTAATGATTATATTCTCTTTATACATTAATAAGTTTTTTTTATTTCAGTTTCTTTAAATGTGTTCTTTGCTTGAATATTTATTTATAACAATTTTGTTTCTAATTTTAAACATCGATTCATTTCAGAGATTTTTATGTTTCAAACTTTCACCGAAGCCATGAATACATTGATTATACAAATTTTTAATCAGCTACAGAGTTGTCCTTATATTTGCTCGCGATACTTGTCAATAATCTTTTTTTTTCAAAATACGATCCAAGAGTACCTCTATCTCAATTTTGTGTCAAGGATACTGTGTTGCCGATATCGCATTTAGTATGGTGGCGGTATTAATTTACTTTTTTTCTTCTTTTCATTTCCATCGAAGGCTACCGCGCCAGTGGAACGAATGAATCCTTGTTATTTGAATACGTCTCCTAATTGAACCTGCATACGGATAATTAGTAATCGAGGAAGCAAGTTATTTGTATGAATGGCCTGTACGACAGCGGTGATTCGAGAAGGAAATCTTAGGCGTTTTTATCGTGGAGAATGCGACGCGTTCCTTCGCTTCCTGTCGTTAAGTCGCATCTTCATCGTGCTCGTTTCACTGTTTCCCGTTGGTCTTTGACGCGTGTAACGTTAACCTAATCGCGTCATGCGATTTAGGGAGGTTATCAATCGAAAAAAATCTGTCACGTGAATGCGCAGAAACACGAGTTGCTAAGTTGGTAAACCATGATTGGGAGTTAGCAATTTACGGTATACCACTTACGTTAAGCGTTATTTCGAAACTGTTTGAACATAAAAAATAATTAAACAAAATCGGTTGAAAAGAGGCAGAAAGGAGAAAATTGTAATAGGAAAAGAAACTAATTACATTATTTAGAAGATAGAAACGTGCTGTTGGTTTCTCGATAGAAAGTGTCCGGTATCGATGAATTCACTTTCCATAAAATGAGCGTTAATAGAGCCGCGACTTCTTTTTTTTATTTTGTTTTCTCGATCGAAAGATGAATCTAGTTGCATCTTTTGGTCTTATTTTCAGTTAATGATTTAATCTAAGTTATGAATCTTTTTATTCTTAAACAAGTTAAGAGATCTTGATATTTTTCTGTGAATAGATAATTTAAAAATGGTTCTTTAGAGTGTCTTGTAGGAAGACTATTTGAGAGATTAATAAACTTTACGTTTTATTCTAACAGTTATGCCAGATCTATCTAATGGAAATTTTATTCAAAGCGCATATTTCTAGCTTATAAAGGTAACGTAGAAAGTAATAGTATTCTGCTTTAGGAAGTGATTATCGATACTTGATTAGAATTTACGCGTAACTCGAGTACCACGGTTTACTTTGAAACTGAAATAAACATTCACAACATAACCGTAACGAGATTCTTCTGTAAACCCATCATTGTTATTCCAAAACATACACCTCATATAGGGAAGAGATAGAGATCAAAGTTGTCCGATCGTCGAATCGATTTCCCGATGCTATGCACTGTACAATCACGACGAAGATCATCTCGGACGTTCCCCTAACGCAAAGGTTATCGGAACGTGTTCGCCAGCTGCAAAAATGACCGTCGCGAATCCTTTCATCGTCCAACAAAGTCATAAGCATGGCCCCTAGTCACGTGTCCACGATTGGAAAGTTTTAATCGTAAGTAGAAGTAACGGGTATCGGTTGTAACGTTGCGCCAAACGCATTTCAGTTGTTCGTTAAATCACTCGAAGAAGGAAAGGGAAAGGGAAATATACCTATTACGTTACATTTATTCAAACTATTGAATTTTACGAGATAATCGAATAACAAGAATTTCAAAATTCTGTCATATGATTTTTCTTCGATGGTCATCAATAATGCCAAACATTGAATCTCAATTACACTGATCATCGCATACATCGAGTGCCTCGAACTTTGATAGCACTCTTGCTTCAATATCATAGCATTGCCACGTGCGTACTGTTGTTAGAACAGCATTTAAAATTAACAACATAAACGAATCCATCAATCAAGGTCCGTTCTAGTTCGAATTCGACAGCGATACCTCGTCCTTTCGTCCTCTGTCGTAATTACTTTCCTATTCTCGCCTCTCTCGCGAAATCATAGCTGAAACGCTTCAGCTCACTCGCGTAAATACCGGAATCCTCGTCACTGGCATGCATTTTCATTTTATTACGATATTGGAGTTGAATCGCAATCAAGTTTAATTCGCATGGTAGGATTCACAGAATACTACAGAAGCGTTCAGAAAATTACGGATGATTAAAAAGGTATAAAAAATAGCAACCTTTACATTACTTAGAAGAGAGAACAAATCTCCATTTGAATTTAAATTATTTAGTTGTATTCATAAAAATATAAATTTGCGTAAACATTCGCAGTCTATTTACTAATTTGTTTAAAAACTACTGAAACTAAACATCCAACAAACACTCGTTAATAGCTATCGATACACACGACAGTTCGTGGCATTTTAAAAATTAGTTCAAAAATAAAAATCGTTAAGATCTGATATCTTATAAAAGAGAAGTTCACCTTATTAACTACGGGTGAAACCGAAATTGTACGAACACCGGAGGGTTACATTGCGTGCTTACCTCGAACGTGCTCGCAAGTGTATCGTTGAAAAGCGGCTCGATAGCGGATAGCCGAGAGATACGGATAGAAATGAACGCGGAGGAAAAGAAAGGAAGGAAAGAGAACTGCAGGTTCGCGTGGACCACGCCTAGTCGTGCGCCGGTCTTTCGTAGCAAATAATACAACGGGTGTTCATAAATTTTGTGCTTTTCCAATCCCTGTAGATATTTTCGCATGACGAATCCTGTGGCAGCTGGCGTTTGCACAGTCTTGGCCTGTTGGAGCGGTGCACGGTGGACAGAACGGTTTAACCGGACGCAATTATGCGTGTCATTGAACAGTGACATTGTTGTGAGCGTGATAGAAAATAGTTGTTCCAAGCTTTGCACTTATTTAGATCTCGAATTTAATGTCAGGTTCATTTAATGAATAAAATGTGAATATTAATACGAAGCGATTAAAACTAGCGGTTTGCTATATTAAGTTCAACACTTTGAAGGTCATATTACTTATTTATGGAATTACATTTCTATCGGTCTTCTTCGAGAGTCAGATTGTTGATTATAGTTTAACTATTCCATTCTGCTATTTATAAGCAGAAATATGATCAATTAAAGATATAGGTACTTATGTACTCATCGACTAAAATTGGAATATTTTGGTAACAGTCTATGCCTATCATTTATTAAATCGCAGCGGATCCACTATTTTTCTAATAGTTTATAAGTTTTCATAAAATTCCCTCATATCACTGAAAATTGTGTTCTATCCACCCGTTATATAAGCTGCTCAGATATCAACTATTTATTAAATTTTATACGTTACAGCGAGCGCGCAGTTGTAGGATTATCTGTTTTAGATTTCGATACAGTGTCACCTGAGCTCGCTAAATACGCCAGGATCGTGAAAACAGTCGACTAGTCGGCTTAGAGCGATCAATTATTCTGGTGTAATTACCCTAGATGCGACTAATTAATTCTATACGTAGTTATTTTCGTTTACACGCGGCTCGAAAATTGACCGTTTTTATACTTTTCCTAGTTCCGAGGAATTTCATGGTGGATATTCAGAGGCAGATTTAAAATGAGAAATGATTTTTACATTTGGAAAAAGAAATGCAATTGCAGCGGCGATACGCTCCTTTACATTGCACATAAGCATTTAAACGTTGTAATTTTTCATCGTTTAATTTTATTTTGACAATTTGTATTGTACATGTTGCGGAAGTTTCATGTGGTATTTAAACGTTCGTACAATACGTTCCGAACGGGAATGCAATTGACCAGAAATAATCCGTGGTCGACTTTCATGGTGGTTACATTTATGTCTCTCTAAAGGTAAATAATGTTTCATTAATAGCTTAAAAATCTGCAAGTTTTGTCCAGCACTAAGATTAGTTTCATTTGTAGTTGATCGATGAAGAAGTTAAATATCTGTTTGCTCCGCGATGTTTCGTATTATAGAATGTAATATTGAGTAACGTAAAATTATTGGATCTTTATTATTAATCCCAAATGGAGTATTAATTGTCAAGCAACAACGTGTCCCAAAATGTATTTTGCAACATTAAATGAGTTCCGAGTCTTGAGTTTAGTTCGATGGTTTGATTCTCGAAGGATTAGCGCAAGGTAGAAACTCGTTTAGCATTTCGTAAATATGTTGAGATTTAAGCGTTTCTCGAATAAAAAAAAAAAAAAATAGGACAGTCGCTGGTGTTATTGAATGCCTTTTGTACAAATACGCAATTCGTCTGGAAATATTAATGGTTCCGTTGGCTGTTCGTTGATGAAGTTCGGAGGAGAAGAGGTCGGCCGATCTTACTGAAAGTTAATGCACATCATCCACGATCCTTAATCTAAATTACACATCTATTACAGGCGTTGCTTCCCGTGTTACGGCACTTCGTATTCCTTGCTCAGTTTTGCGCAATCGAATCGCAATGCGAAAAAAAGAAGCAGCAGGATGAGGTCAGCGGATTTCGTTTCGTCGACGAAGGGGCTGGCTACTTTAATAATGTAATGTAGCGTGTCTTCGTTATACAAGATTGACCTTATCGTGAGATAATAATGACTAAAGAAGACGGAGAAATATCTGTATTTGAATGTTTAAACTATACAATAGAAACACGGAAAAAGTGGATCTTTGTTATAATAATCAGGAGAACACGAGCGTGAAACCTTGAATAATGAAAGTCGAACAATTGTGAACACGCGCG
The DNA here is from genome assembly GCF_011952205.1 of Bombus bifarius. Lineage (NCBI taxonomy): Eukaryota > Metazoa > Arthropoda > Insecta > Hymenoptera > Apidae > Bombus > Bombus bifarius. The sequence goes on along the minus strand of NW_022884517.1, from coordinate 135,025 downwards.
TTATAATGATGATTCGCGGCAAGCCGAATTAAAATTGCGCGTAGAATAACTTGTAACGAAAGTTGTCTATGCTCTGCAGCTTATTCGAATTTTTTATTATCATGTAAGTATTTTATACATCTATTTAAAAAATTATCTATGACTGAACTTATGAATGTCTAATTTTAGTTAATAATGTTTATCCGTTATAAATTACCATATGTTTTTCCAAAGGGAATTAAAACATTCTGCAAGTTTCGTCTGGTGATTTCTAGCAAAAAACACAGAAGAAAAAATAAATCTGTAAATAAAGCGTAGTGAATGCAACAGAAGACTATAGTAGACATCATTTGTCAAACGTAAAATATGTCCGAACTCGATCGTTATCGTTTGTTTCTCTGTCGATGAACGAGTACAAATTGATCTCTAATCTTTATTGCGGACAAATATTCCCTTCCTCCGTGCGTGCAAACGTTATTTAAGATCATCCAAGTGGACAAATATTGCGTATATTGAAAACTATCGTTTCTTCATATCTCGTACCTAAAACGCATTAAGAGCTCATCTCACTCGTCCACCTAACGAGAAGACTGTATACTCACCGATATGTCGTTGCACAAGAGAAATTTTTGTAAACCTTAGATATAGAAACGACAGAGCGGTAGACATAAGGGAAATATTGCGCAAAGAGAGACGTTTATTAATCTGGAACGGTTTTTATGAGGCTTGACGATGCTTTGCAATATCCCGTTATTATCCATCTCCCTGGTTGCATATAATTATGGACAACATTAACATTTCGAGCATCGATCCGTGGATTTATAGATCGTCTTGTAGAATAAGGTGCACGGTACAAGGTCGTCTACTCTTACCACTGGATTTCTAGTATCCTTATCAGTCTCATCGGAAGGATAGCAGGATCCTTGATCGATTAATGCTGGACGCGAAAAAAATTAGAGCGTATCAGCTATTTCTGAATTCACTCAATGTTGTTTCTTATTGGCCACAGATTGGACGAAGAATATTATTTTAGTTTGTTGACAGGTTTTAGTAAACTGCGATCATAATGCTCGATCGTGAAAACGGGTTTAACGAAATTCATCTTTGCTGAATTAATTTAATTAAGTAGATTAATAACGGCAATAAAAATAAAGTTTTTAAGTTCAAGGCAGAGAGGGTTGGAAAGGAGCTAGTTTTTATAGTGGCATTGAAATTTTTCGATAGGTTTTTGGACATTTTATTTCTTGTAACAATACGATGGGTGTATCCCGAATAAATTCTCTGAAGCGAAGGAGTTAAAGAGAAATCAAGAGAAACACGAGTGTTTTATATTTTAAGAAACACAATAGATGTAAAAATGTATTGCGTACTATTTGTTCTAATTTGTATTACAAATAAGAGTGATCGTATTGAATGCCGTTCTTGTTCTTGAGACTGAGATCCCGAGAATATTAGTCATGGAATCTATTAAATAATATAATAAAAGAAGCAATACTGAACTAAATCGTAAAGTAGTATCATAATGCGATATCTGAGGCACGATTCCCATAGATCTACTTTACTTGTTGCACACGTTACTTAGATAACTCACGAAAACAGCTGGTGTATTTTTCCTGACATAGTTGTTTCTTTCATAAATTTTTACTAGCACTTTACATTTTTAGCTACTAAATTGTAAATCAATAGAACTACAATAATTATATTTCACACAAATATATAATAGGTTTTTTTGTATAGCATTATCATGTTATTTGTAACTTACAATATTTACATATTAATATTTCATTGTACGAACTTTGGTTTTTATAATGTTGTATTCTGATGTCATATAACGGTACTTACAATAACCTTAATCAGCATATACATATAGTCAAGTAGCGTTAAGTAATTACTCTATGCGGGAACGCATAATGATAAAAATTAAGCGTGAAAAAGTCAGAAACGCGCAAAAGGAAAAAGGCCTTCGATATTACTAAAAACTGCTTTCAGTTAATCAAAGATTATAGGTATTATAGGTATTAAAGATAGAAGTATTTTATTGAGTTATCTATGTACTATTAGAGTTAACTATGATGCTTTATTATTCGATAAACTGGTGATAGGATTTGTGTCATTGTTCTCTTGCGATGATTCACATTGGATAGAAAATTCTATTCAAATGACAAATTTTGATTTTTTAATTAATCATGTCCTTTAGTACCGAGGAAAGATAAATATTCTATCATCTACAAATTTTCTTATTCAGACAGTGATATTGATTTCTCAATTCAGAATTTTGGAATTCTTTCACCAAATTTCAAGTAATAATGATGGAATTGCCGATCCAAATGTTATGATACCTTCAAATAAAAATTTTTTCGTGGCTTGTTCACCATTGAGGACGGTTAATGCTGGAAACCAAGAGCAGATGCCTACTTATATTTCTTGCCTTTAATCCTGTTGCAGGTGTAGTTACGTTCAATATGTTCCATTACACTAACCTATTACATTCCGTGTATTCTGTTGCATCACTGTTGAGGCGAGTTATTTTGTGGTTTGCCGGCGATTGTCGTTCTAATTATACTCAGGAGGAAATTATGAACGATTGCAATAAAAGTTGGCTTGGCCATGATGTATATTAACGTATAATTCAATTTCATAAAGTAGTCTCAGTCGTTTTTTTCTTATACTTATTTTTCATTCTTCGAAAGCCAGTATTCGAATTTTCCAAATCTTTCTAGGTACATATCATTCTTCATGTTATATCTCAAATACAAATTTGTTTTCGATAATATAAATATTGCCATTACTTCCAGAATACTTAAATTATTTACAGTTATTTACAGACTCGCGTCTCCATCCTTCCAGATATCGTATACCTAATTGTCCTAACGCAAATGACGTTCATTTATCAGTAATAGTGCGATGCGTTTGTCGAATCTTTCCATTTGAGCAAGTGCACCCATCTGCACCGGTGCAAGTTTATTGGCCGTGTCTTATACAAGTTCTCGCCGATATATGCAGCATGATGTATTGCACAAGCATACATAAGCCTAATCTAAATCAGATTTTCCACCGGAGAAAGCGTCTCTTCTGCATCGTTTACTTTGACTGACTTCCTGAAATCCGCGGCGCGTTATTTATTTTTTATGTTTTTATCCATGTTACGTCTCATGATTTTTCTGTTGCTACCGCTGGGATAATTACTTATCAATAAGTGTTACACACACTCCACGAGTCGTTGTAGTCTTTTTTGTTTCTATCTGTAGTTTGGTCAGTGTAGAAAACCCTTACCGTGGAATTATCTTTTTGCGTGTATCAGGTATTATATGTATTTTACTAGGAACATTAAGGACGTTTTTCTTCACCTTACGCCATTTCATTTATCTTGCGATGTTCCATGTTATTCTATATCATTCGTTTTATCTCCGATTTATCACATTTTTAAGACTAACCATTTTCGAATTCAACGAAGCAATAAATACCAGTATCGTTTGTTTAATGTATTTCAATACGTACACCAAACATCTATTTCGCGAATTATCTTAATTCCCACTTATTTAACAATAAATAGCGCCCATTATAAAACATTACGTAACAAGTTAGTCTGTAATTTAGTATTATTTATTTTCCCTGAAGCGAACTCTGTAAGTTATTATTGCTGAAATTGTCGTATGTCTCGTTAAGTTATGACGATTTGGCCAAAAGAAATGTTTGCATTTCAGAAAAGTTACACACCGGCATGTTTCCGCGTTCCTTTGTAACTTCACAGAAATCATGCAATCGAGAGCACCGCATAAAGGTGAAATAAAGAAACAACCGACGTAATTATTTTGCGTTTCATACGGTCGGACAGACTTCTGTTTGATTTCTCCACAGTTGACCGATGTAAAAGCGATTCACGTCGATCCTCTGGCACTGTGTCTAATTTTCCGTATTCTTCTTTCACCATTGTCGACGGACTCTCTTTTCTCGCATTGTATGCAGGCTCGTGTGCGATTTTGCAGTTTTCGTGCTGAGCACACGCGTGTCGAGACCACGATATTTACCTTTAATTTCAATTTCATTTTTTTTTTTTACAGAAACAAAGCTAATCGGTGATTCTCATCACGGATTCGCTCTGTTATTGCACACCGCTTCTTCGTGCAAATTCGTTTCCGGTTTCTCGATAGGCTTGGTATCTTGTACGATTAAAATTGTTTTATACTTTGCAGAAATCTACCGCGTAGATTTTTTCACGGATTACGCGCAATAGAGAGAAATTCTTCGACGAAACGAATAGCAAAATTTCGTCTTTGATAGTTGTAAAATGTTTAGATAACAGAGAGATAAGAAATTCGTTGAATCATTTCATTTCTTGGAAAATTGCTTCATACTATATCGTGCAATATGGCGCCATGAATTCTCCGATTGGGTTTGCAATCATTTCTTCGACAACTATGGTGTCCGTAATTAAGTTGGTTCGATTAGTTCATGTGTAACTGATTTTTAGTTTTCATGCAATTACACATCCTGCGTCGAGTGCTTTAAATTATATATATCTATACGTATATCAAGTTTTAGTGAATTCATCTACGACGAAAGAATAAATAATTCTAATTTGACGAACGTGAGTGATCAGCATGTTCTCTTCATTTTTTTGAAATGATGTACACTCTTACACTTATAAGTAAATTAGTTGTCAATTTCAACGTAGAATGATTATGGATGTAATATCAAGTAATAGCGCGAGCTCAGAAATTGTAGTATTAGCATATTGTAGTTTCATAATTCATAGGATCACGATAATCTGTAGTCCGAATTAGCGTGATTGGAAATTAGGTCTAACGTGTGAATAGCGAGCTCTGCATAATTCATGCTAACGCCGTGATTTCCATAATTCATAATGACCTCGCTGCTTTAGAACCGCAACTTGTAGTACTCTTCGTTAAAGATCGTGAATCGGAAGACTACTCGTGAATTTTACGCTGAAAGCAGTTCAATGTTCATGCATCAAGAAACCTGGTTTGTAAAATAACGTAACGTACTTAACACTTTACATGAGTTACGAATTAGTAAAATGTGTAAGATTTAAAAGATCCGAATGGAAAGAGTTCATAGAACTTAAATTCTTAATTCGATGATAATATTATTTACAAAAGAAAAGGATAACAATGTTTGATAAAATTCTTGGTTTTCGGCCAAGATCTGCGATATGTAAATGTAGAGGAAAGGCGGAAGTTGCACGTCGGAAGTGATAGTTAAGTTGAAAGTGATCACATAATATGACGCGACAATCGATCTCTTCCACATTAATTTTCGAATCACTACTCTTTGACGATTCCTACATTTGTGTAATATACAAACATTTCTGAAACTAAAAAAAAAAAATTTTATTTCAAACGAATGCAAATATTGCTTTCTGTCTTGATTTCTATAGATGCTATTTTACACAGTATATATAATTTTGGACGCGAGCAATGATACAAACGTGGGATGACATAATAATAACAAATGTCAAGAAGACTTCTTTGAAAGATGCAAAAAGTGGATTTAAATTTATTCAACGGTTTGATCAATCATCTGGTTAAGTTTAATCGCAGTATCAAGTACATAATTATTTATGTTTGTTTGTATGTAATATACCTTCAGTGTAGTAATCTCAATGTTGAAGAAAAAAATCGAGTGAAACGCTTTGTTAAATCACGCCAATTAATCTACTGATCACGTCTTGTTAAATTTCTTACGTTGAAAATTCGCGTCCTTCAACGTGAATCTTGCTTAATGTTTCAATTGTACCTGTTGCGGTATCGATCGACTCCGCCAAGCGCAGAAACGACCAAATAATAGACGTATATATTACTTCTTGGTTGCATATTTTATTTAACTCATATTCAATTTCTTTTTCATGAGCTCTTAAATTAAGTTCTAACTAGTTTGTGTTTGTAAATTACAAGAATAAAAGCAGTTAGTTTTGAACAACAGATAAAATCGATAGAATACTTAGATATTCCATGTACATGAGAAGTATTTTAGTTTATTAATTGACAGTGCTGTATATAAATTTTGTATTAAGCACCTTGGTTCCCACAGTGGTATCGCAAATATGTGGCGGTTTCGATCAACTTATTACGTAGTGAAAAACTATAATAGGAGCGTTAGTGGATTTACGATTCATAAATCGTGTGTGGAGGTAAATGATGAAGGGGATCTATGTTGCCTGCGGCACCGTAGAAAGTTGATGTCGTTCTGATTTGCGGTTTGAAATTGTGTTAAAGGTCGTTGTGATTTTGATAGAATGCAGCTCAATGCAAAATTCGAATCATCATTTTTTCCCCATGTCCAATTTCATTGTCATTTATCATTCTTAAAACAACTGTCTTTAAAAGATCTTACTTATTGCGGTGAAATACTGGAAAATGAAATCATCTTTCGATCGAGGAACGGTTTAAATTCGAAACGACTAGAGTGAATGTAGAATAACATAATGTCCCAAGTGAATTGCTTAAGTTGTCAATTTCACGTTGCGTGTAGAACGCAGTGACTCTAGAATCCATTTTGTGACATTACGGGGCCCTGCTCTCGGATCATGTGCCAGAGGAATTCGAATTATATAAAAATTGCGGCATCTCGAGTCCACGGATCTAGCTTTTTTAATACCACTATCAGAGAAATGCTTAATTCGCTTCCGTCAATTTCTCTTTCGTTTCTGAGTACGCTTCTTGTATCTCCATTATACGAAGAGAAACGAACTTTCCAATATCATTCGAATTTTAATTAAAAATGTGCAAATTTTAAGATTGTCAGCTGAACTTTCTATGTTTCTCTCAAGAGAAATTATATAGCTATATTATCGACTAAACTAAACTAAGGAGTGATATAAGATAAAGTAAAATTTAAGAAACGTGGCACATTTTACGAGAATAGAATAGAATGTTAAAAAGGCCGAAATTGCTTTAACGCTTGTAAGTATCGCGTCACGATATTTTATTTACATAGCTAGTGATTAAGACAGATAAAATCACTATAAATTCTTTTATTCGTACCTTTTTAATAAAAATATTTTATAAGACACTTTTGAACTGTATTGTGTACAGTATACGTATGTATGAAGTGAGAAATCGTCGAGGTTCCTTATAAAAGTCTGATACTGAAAAAATCGTGCTTGAAAGGATCTCGTAGATCGTTTTACGGGGCCAACAGGAACCACACCCTGGTGTTTGTGAACCAGTTTTTTCAGGTCGCTTCTGCATATTAACGTCTGCCACTCGTACAAATGATCTCAATGAAGAGGTTGAAATTTACATTTTCTTGCGCAATTCTGCCTACCTTTTCTTAAATGTATTTCATTAAATCTATTAGGTCAATGCGTTGTCTGATTTGTTGTTTAATCGTTACGAAACCCGGTTGTGGATTTTGTCCAAGTTTTTCTTTGTTAACTATCGTCATTCCATTTATTCCAACTTGATTGCAGTCGCATGTACATGTTGTCAGATACAAGAAAGATATTCAAATTTGGATGAGTTTTTTTTTGTAACGGTTTTGATTGATCAAAAGTATCAATGTGAACAGTAGCTTTAGTACTAGCATTTAAATACTGATCGCTTCGATTCAATCCTGTAAAAACGATTGATTAATAATAATTCATTTTCAATGTTTATCCGTAAGATATCATCTAGTCTTTAAGATAATATCTATTTGGGATCTAGCTAGAATTTGAATAAATGATTATGAAGATTTCGCAAGACTGTTCCATCATTTTCTGGTTACAGTGAGAAGTGCTGATTAGGTGAAATCGCGTCTATGTCTCGGATCATGGAGTCAAGCGACGTGGAAAATATTTAATAATTCCATGAATAATTCACCGTTCTTGCCAGAGCTTTCTTATTGGTTAAATCGAGATGGTTGAACCGGTGATAATCGTCCTCTGACTTTAGGAGCCTGTCGGTTTCGTAGTCTTAACCGCTAGATAATCAGCTGTCTTTTACGGATTCACCGATGTCGGAAGTCTAGACGGTGAAAGTACACCTTCGATCGAAATTGAGATGCAAACTGGCAAATCAGAGTCCTGTCGAAATCCAAGGACGATACGCTCAAGTATCGATCATTGATGACGAACACTTTTACTCTTTTTAATTTATATCATTCAACAGTTAAATGTAAATAATATGTAGCCTTCTTTTCTTGGGGAAAGATAACAAAAAATCGAAAGTTGTTAGAACGATAGGTTTTTTTTCTTATAAATTCTAAATACTTAAAATAAAGTAGACATTAGTCAGTTATATCAGTTTTGGAAAAAAATGATTATAAGGGGGTAATGGGTATATTCGTCATTTATTAATTCATTTATTATTCGATATTTATAACCCTAAGACGCTTAAGATTTTAGAATATTTACCATCGCTTCGAATTCGGTGGATATCTTTTGACTCTCTCTTAAGCCTAGAATGAAGTATATGTTTATTTTATTGATGTATGTAGATTGCAATGGAATAACAATTTGCACTCCTTAACTAGTAATTCCGCCCGTTTAAAACAAATTAAATAATAGAAAGAAGAAAGGAAAATACGTATAAGGGTCTGAGATTTAAAATGCTTGGAGACATGTTTTCAAGGAGAACAAAATTCTGGTTGATTCTGGACACTCGGGTAGTGTCCTTCGCGAGTTGGTTCGACACTGGCGAAGCGGTCTACCTTCGAGGATATGAATCGGCCTCTCACCGTTGTCAGCGTAATACACTTTTCCAATAATTTGCAGCGCGCGATATTACATACGATTGCGTTGCCATATCGACAACACGTACATAACAACATAGGACATGATAACAGGAAAGTTTGGCTTCAAATAAATAATTACAGACCATGTGGATTATTTCTATTTTCATTCGATCATATTGTCGATGATACAGATGGTTACAAACAAGATTTATGCATTTCAATATCTAAGTTATGTAACCTTCGACATGGTACAGTATGCAGATCCTTCTTATCTGCCAAAATTTTGAGAAAAGATGTAGGAATTATATGATACCGATATCATGACGTAATTATTGTAAAAGTAATTTGACTATGATTGAAGTTCAAGTTTATTCGCAAGCGTCGACAAAGAATAAGATTGTTAAAACCGTTTACTTTTGTTTTGTTAGATGATTAAGTGATTAGGTAAGGTTACAGTTAATTTCAAACATTTGAACATAAAATTCAGTAATTCGTTTGTATTAATTACGTGTAGTAAAGTTTTACTTTTCAGTGCAATGTTTGTAAAAATATAAAAACACCTTTTATAGAAATTGAATTATAGAAAATGCAATATTTTTATTTACTTTATTATTTACTTTATTATATGATATTTACTTTATCTCTTGTGCACAAAGCCTGTTAACTGTTTTATGCAACATATTATTGAATCTACTATTTTTCTTTTATTAGGAACAAATTATATCTGGCCTATTAATCGCGTAACAATGTTACTTCATCGCGTAACGATTACACATACGAATCGAACCAATCTTTCACATCAGAACTATAGTTACATTTTTTTCTAATCACTGGAACATCGTGCAAGCCCAATTATGTTTGCCATTTCCCGTTACAGGACTGTTACATATTGTATTGCATGTTCATAATCGCCGGAGATGTATTTGAAATTACCAATGGCGAGAGTTCGACCGAAGATTCCCTTAACTAGCAAGAATCTCGTTTCATGTCTTCCAATTACGCAAATAAACAGGCAATTTGTAATTACATAGGGGAGGTATTCGTGTTGCAAGGATCTTCATTGTTACGTACATCCGTTCGAATGGAAAAATTCAAGATTACCTCTTGCTGATTTTTTATCTTATCGGAAAAAATAATCGAATATCACACGTTTGTTAGAAACGGGAGAAACTGCACTTTGATTTCAGCTTTTTAAAGGACCAATTTATTGGTTCGTAGGAAAGTTCTTGGGAAATACTTTTGAAAGTTAATAGCGATTGCAAAAGAAAATCATCCAATTTTGTCCTACTTGTATGAATTTCGCGGCAATTACAACCGTTATTTTATTTTCAAATCTGAATATAATAATTGTACTACGATTGTACAACGATTGAAATACGAAAAGATACTTAATATTTAAGAATAGAAATTAGGCAAATTATGTTACGTTTGATGTTTATCTGTTATGTACATGTCAATATAGTGAAATTGAGCAGACACGAAAATGTTAGAGATATAAACTTGTTCAATAAGTTAATTGTCGTAAAAGGATTTAGATTAATAATTCCTAAAATTATTACGATAAATCGCGCATACTCGATAGAGTTAAAGAGATTAGAAAATAATACTACCACCTTCACAGTATTTCTCGCATGTTTCTCCTGTTAGCTAGATACACCATTGTCGCTAACCAGATACAGTTTTATGCGAATATCCATATCACCATTATGTAGATCCGATCTGGACACCATTTTGACTGGTTTGTGTCAAATAAAGAAAACTGTTGTTTCGCTTTGCTTCGAAAGCGAACGCGGACGTAATTGCGACGTAGGACGGAATGGTAATGTCTTGGTATTATTCATAGCGTTAATTTTCCTACGCGCTTTGCGATTTTTCAACTTCACTTGCGCGCTCATTGTGCAATTTCAAATATCTTCACTCAGTTTCAGAGGATTTTAGAGTACACCTCGTTTTGCTCGAGGGTGATACGTCGGAATCTCCGTTATTGATGGCAGATTGTGAAAATATAATTAGTGATCTCTCAGAATTCATAGAGTACATAGAGTATAATTTAGTAATTTACATTCCACAAGTTGAAAATGGATTGATTCAGTTGTATAAAGAGAGATTGAAGGAAAATGATGATCTTTCTGCAAATCTTCAGTTTGAATACTCGATTTGCATTTCGTGAAGAAAGTTGACTTGATGAATTTCGTTGACAGATGATTATCGTTCTCATCAGACGTTACTTATTCGGTATACGGTATTAAAATCGAGGTCATCTCAGAATAAAATTTCTCTTTTTATGTTAAACAAGTAAAGCTTGATTGATGAATTTTGATTAGCCGTTGCAGCAAAAGAAGATCTTTAGTAGGACACATATGGAAAGTAGTATTCTAGAATATATGAACCGAACCAGCTAGAAATTAATATTAAAACTAGTTTTAGTCCACGAAGTCGTAATTACGAAATACCTAAAATCACTTTAGATATGCCCAAAATTCAATAAAAACGCGTGCTAGATTTCAGAGCAGATAAAACATAATCAGCTATGCTCCATAATGCTTCATAATGCATTCTACCATACATGATATAAATGGTAAAATTTCTCAACCCTGAAATTAATATTGTGCGCCAAATGAGGAACAACGAGTGTAACTCGCGTAGCAATTTATCATTTTATTTGCAGTAATCTATATTAATTCTTTGATTCTCAGATTTAACAAGTAACTATGCTCGCTTGAATCATAGTCAAGTTAATTGAGCGAGAATGGGAAGGCTTCATGTCACGAGTCTCATCCAGCGAAAGTGCGTTCACTTCTATCGAGATTTGTCTTTCCTTTTATCAGGACTTGAGAACACACCTTTCACAATCGAGAAGATCGATCGATAGATCCTCTTACCTCTTTTTTCGATCGTCTTCCTTGTCGATACCTGTCCTTTCGCTCTTTTGTTTAAAGGAGGAGAAGTATATCTATCTAAAACAGTTTGTTGTCGAATCGTTCTATCTAGCTGATTTCAGCTGGTCTGACAAAAATGTCGAGAAAAAAAGTGATTCGTGCTTGGGAAACTCAGCAGAGACGTTATTTTGCAGGTCTATTTACAGTAGTTAGTCGCGCATTCAGCCAGCCGTGTTTAAGGCTGTTCTCGAGTTCGGCTGCATGCTTGACTAGGTAACGTGACGTGAAACACCGACTTTTACTTTCAGTGTCGATTCCACGCTACGTGTACCTTACGGACAGATAAGGATAAACGAAACTGGAACACCAAGCCACGTTCGAAGTATCACTGTCTTTGTATTATAATGCTTAAAAAATTCTTAGGTAAATACAGCCGCTTGACCCGTGGTTGTGGAGGTTATTAGTATTGCAGAAATGGTAGAACTATCGGTATTTTTTATCGTCAATGCGTCATTATTGCGTGATGCAACGATATTTGTTCCAAATATTGTTGTAAGAAAAAGAATTTTATTAGCCTCATAGAACAGTATGATGCGATGATACTCTGAGTATCAGCAATGTTAGATTTTAAGCTCAGTTTCTATTGGAAATAATTTAGGAAGGATCTATATAGAATAATATTAACATATGATAATGTTTACCCTGAATCGTTGTTAATGTAATCATAATGTTGCACTAGTAGTTTTGTTTCTAATCATAATGTTTCACGTGTACAAAGAATCAAGGAATGATTCATTCTTAGAGGAATAAGTTATCTATTAAACTCTAATTATGAAAATTGTATCGTTTAAAAGTCAAATTTATTAATTATCTATCTATCGTACTATTGTTGAGAAATCTCAAGAAGTCGCATTGATTTGTTGTTGCAATTGAAAGAGTGTAACTAATAGACTAATAAACTAACGTAGCCAACGCAACGGAAAATTATAGTAACTGCTGTTATTTGAGATGTTATGTTTAACTACTCGGAAAGGAAATAACAGTCGAGCAACGAATACTACTTTCAGAATTCTATTTCATGATATGTTATTTGTTAATTAATTTCTTGCACAGTTTAATATAGAAAGATCAAAGAGATAGTCTTTTTTGTATTAATCTTCTCAACTGAAAGTGTAATTAAATTCACAAAAATTGTGAGTTCTCTAGGAATTGGAAATCAAAATTTGCGTCTTTTTTGGCAAATTAATTTCGTGACTGAAGGTACGATTAGCAGTGTCCGAACTGAACGACTAGTAAATGAAATCACGAATCTAGTTATAACGTCGTTTATTGTCGTTAGGCACGGAAGAATTGTAATTCAAGATAAATACTAGTTATCTGTTTAAACGATGAAACGTCAACTTGTTAATTTTTTTAACTATTCTCGGCGAATATCTGATAAATATTTAATGCATATTCTTTCACGATTTGATAGAGTAATTCAATTCCTGCCATTTCTACTATTCGATTAACTATAACCAGAATAATATCGGTTCATGCGAGCTTAAATAGCTCTATAATTTCAATAATTATATAGTTTCAGTAGAAATAGTTCAACATAGTACGGAAATATTGTAGATTTTTTATCCGCTTGGCTAATTCAACTTTAACATTTTCGAAGACGTACGTACACTTATATGTACGGGGCTAATGGTTCTCTATGATGTTCTAAATAAGAAATAATTACAGTGCATGTAGTAGAGCATCATAGAGAACCATTAACTCCGTTTACTATTTCACAATCTAATCTGCAACATTTCCAAGAACATCAATAATCTGTTCTAAAAAGTCAAAGCAGTTGCAAATATTCCTGCATTTTGCTCAAGCACGATGCTTTCACCTTAACTTTATCTCATGAACCTGTTCTCTCTTCCTGATGTAGTAATAAACCATCAGCAGTTTGTTTTCCTTCGCTTCCCGCTTTTTCTTTGCCACATATTTTCCCAACTAAAAATATCAATATTGCCTTGCACTTTTCATTGACAGTGTCGGCATATACATATATTTATTATAATATCTTCCTTTTACTTTTACTCTCTAGTATAGCAAACCACTCTAGTACTAGTTTGTGAAAAAGAATTTGAGGCACCCTGTATATCGATATACATATGCACCTTCTATAATTAATACATCCTATTACATGGAACAAAACAAGTGCACGCGTGTTAAAATTATCTGTTAGCCTATTAAGGATATTAACTTTGTCTCATCAACGTCAGGATCATCAAAGCAAATGTCACCTATTACGTGGCACAACATTCTTCATCGGAGCTCACCTGTAACACGATAAAGTTCTTCCTCGGCGATCCTATATTTACTTTGTATATGTATATAATGTCGACTATCATCATAACAGGATTTACAAAAGAATCATTGATCGCGATCGTGGCCGAACCGCTGATGCAACATCCTTTACACGCGAAATCGTCGCGTTATCGTCGCATTATGGAAATAGATAATGAGATTCGTCGCATTCTGATGCATTATAAATTGTGGTCTGCAAATCGATCGTTCTATAATTTCAAAACCGGTAGATAATAGCGAAATATCCGATTAAACGACAATTTTCACTAACCAGGATCTAATGAACGTCGGTCTAATAAACGCTGAAATCAACGATCTATTCTTCCCTGTTGTCGCGACGATTATTATGAAGTTTAACCATGAAGATGGAGATCGTGTAACGCATACATTTGAATAAATTTGAATGTTTGAACCAAGTCGAAAGCAGTCTGGATCTGATTGTGAATGAATTTCTTAGTGTAGAGTTAATTTATTTAAAACACCGACTTAAACACGGAATGCAGGCACGTTGCGTTAATGGTCACTGTTTGAACAGGTAATTTAACCAATTAAATCGCTGTGACGTATCGGTGTTACACCGTTAGAATGCGTCCAAGAGACTTGAATGTGATGAGGGAAAATTGTCTTAGGCAAATTGAGCAAACTTTTTGGATTTGCGAGTAGTTTAATACTAATCTCAGTATTATAAAAATACTATTGTATTAAAAATTAGTAACAGTATAAAATAATAAATGCTAATGGTCATAATTTGTTCAGATCGATGATCATAAGGCTACGAATCGTGGCACTTTGAGATTCAATTCCAAATCACTGGAGGAAGCAACCACAGTATCATCTTCGCCGCTATCAAGATCCAAAACGAAGTGGGACAGATCAGCGCAATCGGAAACGCTCTCGAATTTCGAAAGAACGATCCAAGCTTCTGTGATCAATTCAGAACCAAAGTTCGACACGAGCGAACATTCGACCGTTAGAACGATCAGAACGACCGAAAGGGGAAGTGTTTTAACAGCAACAGATGTCACAAGCGAGTCGAGAAGAACTTCAGGCAAAAAGTTCGAGGAAACTAAAAGGGTGGAGCCAACGATTAACAGACGAGACGGCAAAAGATATTTTTCTGAAAGCAACAAAGGAACAAAGTTAAAAAATGATGAACAAAAATCCGAAACACCCAAAGGGATTTCTCGAAGAACGTCTAATGGAAGAGCGAATAATTCAACTGTCACTGAGAGATTGGACAACAAAGGACCATCCGTGTTCCTGGCAACCACGGAGTCTTCGAGGTCTAGAACCGGAAGAAAGATTCAAACGACTTATTCGATGAAAGATCTAAAGACACAAATCCCTACGTCTAGAAGGTACAACAGTAAGAAATTTAGAGACGTTGAAACCACTACAGCTTCGTTTAGAAGAGAAAGTAGAGGTAGATCGACTACAGAGAAGATTGAAAGGAGTACCAGATCTGGTAGATCGAAGGTGAACAATGCGGAGAATAATTCTATTGCTCGAAGAGGTCCAGATCCTCTTTTATCAGAATCCGAAAGTGTAAGAGTCGATATTCCCCTCACTGTAGATGAAACAGGAAATCCAGCTTCGGATGTAACCACTGGATTTGATGTAGCTTCTCAGAGAAGATCGGACGCTAAGGAGTCATCCAGATCCAGTCGGACAGGATTCGAAAGATCGAAAAGTCGTGGACGGTCGAACGACTCCGAGGCTTCTGGATCATCCAGATCTGCTTCTCCAAGAGGATCTTCAAAGTTCAGCGATTCTACGACGACAGAAGCTAACGAACAGATTGTTAGTTCGAGAAGGAATACGGTTTCCAGAGATCGTTTCAGAGGTTCCGAGATCAAGAAGAATTCTGTGAACGAGTCTAGATCAAGGTCTAGAGGTAGAAATGTGGAAAATAATACGAAACCAATTTCGGGAGGTGCTTCAGAAAGGAATGTGAAGCGGAAGGTGGCTGGAGAAAGAAACTCTTCGGATAGGAGACCGAGAATTCCCGATGTTACTCCAAGAGCTATCGACAGTCGTAGACAGGATACTCAGGATGTGCGTGGAAGATCGAGAAGCAAGTCGAGATCGGATGTTACCACACCTATTATTATGGGTGAGATAATTAGTTAATCACTAATAATAATTTAAATATAGTCTTGCTGTTAATAGAATATTTGATAACCTGATTGTAGATTGGATTTTGGTACAATAATTTTAATGATACATAAAAAGGTTCATTTATTTTACTTGAAGGTGAAACATCCAGTTTTATACGTAACAGTTAATTAAGTAATTACAATTAGCTGTAAAGAATGAAATTATATTATAAAATATTACATTTTGTTTATATAAATAATAAATTGTATAACTAATATAAATAAAAATTATGCAAATATAATTTATAACAGAAGATATATAGAAGAATATAATAAAATAGAATTTTATAATAGAAATTATATAAATAAAAATTCCTTAAACAGATGTTACCACAACTGTTGCGCCAGATACAACAGTTTTTACCGACGTAACAGCCACCGATTCTGAGATAACAAGTACGACCATAAGATCAGCGACTACTCCAAGTCCAAGAGCAACATCAAGACCATTATCGACTTCTGCTTCAACCCTCGAAGCATCAGGACGAGGTAGAGGAAGAGGCAGAGGCGGAAGTCACGGTAGAAAACAGAAAGAGGATTTCTTCAATCACGGACTAGGGTTCAGAGGTCGAAAACCCTCGCCTGAAGGATCTGCAAACGTGACAGAGTCTAGAAAAACCGTTTCGTGGAAAAACGATTCCCAATCGCATGGAAATCCAGGCTGGACGCTCAGGAGGCGACCAGCTCATTTTAATTCTGAAAATATTTCGAAGACGATCGTGTCTTCGCCAAGGGATCAGACGAACGAAGTGGTACCATCCAACGAACAATCGACCAGCACCGAAGCTATAACGACTATCGAAAGTTCCACGTTTGGCACGAAAAGAGGCCTCAAGAAGCTGCAAACGACAGACGAGAGTTCCACTGTGGTTGAAACTACGACCAAGAGCTACAGAAGAGGCAACAAAACCTTTGGAAATGGCAAGGTGATTGCGGCGCTTGAAGAAAGTGATAATTACCCGCCTGAGTTTAAGGCGAGGTTAACTCAGTTGGTGAGTTCTATTTCTTAATTGGATTTTTTAATTGGAATTAAGCTTACATTTCAGTAGCGAAATATCCTATAAATTTGTAGTTTTATCGGATAAAAAGAAATATAGATAGCTTTATAGAGACAGATATGTGTACTTGAACGTAATTATTGAATTATAAGGGGAGTGGTGACACTATGAATAGTACTTGTAATAAAACTGCATTGATCAAAGAATAGAGAACTTAAAACAAGAAATTGTATGCTTTCAGCTTTAAAGAATGTTTAAGCGTTGTCACTCCCATTACGAACGAACGATTTCTCAACTGTCTCATTACTTCAATTAATTTCATTGTGTAATAAGTAATAAGTCTTACACGCGAACGACTAGTCATATAACACTTATATATAACACTTTACTTCTTTTTAAACACGTTTCACATATAGTTTCTTTTATGTCTTGTGAAATATTTAAAATTATTTTCGAATCAATATACATATGATATATGCAATATATGGCAAAAACTTAATACGCGTATAACGATTAGCGTTACAATCCTGATTGATAGAATTCTAGAAAGAATATGGTGTGTTCTAATCGAAAAGTATTATTTCAGAAGAATACCAACACGAAAATACCAGCCTCAAAAACCACCTCTAGAACGCCATTGGAGGTAAGAGTTCAGAGTGCCCTTCATATCAGCTTACAGCATCTAAATAAAGTCTCTCTTGTTTTTTAATTAATAAAGTGTAACATACATTTCTATGCTTCTATTCTAGTTCAACAGTCTACAGCTTTCATTACGACAGTACCTTAATACGTAGACGTTGTAATCCTTGACACTGACTGATATTATTGCGTTGTTGTAAAATAATGGTACAGTCAACCGCTGAAGGACTAAACAAAAAATTAAAAAAACGACAAGTGACTTCGACGAAATGGGACGATGTATTATACATTTTCTAACACTAAACAACTTAATCAGCATGCACGTAACAAACCACACAATTACCACTTTACCGTTCTTATCTTTTAGCGAATTTTTTTCCAACGGCTTCATAAAATAGACACTAGTACTGTTTCTATCGTAATAGTCAAGGAATCAGTAATTTGCATTTTGAAGTCAAAACAATTCGTGTAGGAACAAGAGAGGAATATCTATGGTCGACGCTCGAGGAACAACTCGATGGCGTTCGAGCCTGACGACCTCGAAACCGCAGCTTCAGCAAATGTTTTGACGGATGAAACTTTAGTCGTGAATCCCTTAACGTTGATAAATGGCACAGGATTGCGACGCGTAAGACTACAGATAAATCATTGTATTACGTGATCGCTTGTGCTCTATGTATCCACCATCCTTTATGTATCTCCTCGATGCGTTCGTAGAGCTTCTCTTCCATTTTTAGGAGAAACCGACTGCAAACGTTTCTAATGCGTCTCGTTTCTAACGGTTAGCGGCTTTTAATTATTGTTTTATCGATTATCTTCCGATAGAAGTGCTTGGTCTATATTTATGTCGATGTCATTAGTATCTGAAAATTCTTAAATACGTTGTTTCGTTCTGTTTTGCTTTGGCCATTGTGAATTTTATTTAGCTACTATTTTGTTATTTAAAATGCTGCAGTTTCGGAAAACGTCATATGTGTGTAAACGTAGTACGATTGATTTATAATTATTTCTCAAACTATCGTAAACCTAACTAAGAAAGGTTGTTTGCTAAAAAGTGTTTTGCGAAGAACAGTAAAAATCTATATGTCGACTGTATCCTTAATAGTTTAAGAAATAATTCTTCTGTTGTATATTCGCAAATGCTGTGATCGTCTAAGATACTTCTTCTTTCACTATTTTCGCAATGTTTAAAAAGCTTCAAAACAACTTACGTACGAATATGTGTACTAAAGTTTCGCCTTGGAATCAACACTAATTTGTTGGTGAGGTAAAAGTCTACGAACTATGTAATCGTTTGCTTGTAACATCATTGACGACCAATTAAGACTGGACAATGATGCGCGATTAACAAAGGGAAAGAAATGCCAACTGAAAGACAAGCTTTCCTCTGGTGGTTGGTGAAAAATCTGCATCGTCCCCACGATTTTGGTAAAATCAGATGCTTTTGAGATCTTGCGATACATCATCGTAACCAACTGCTTCGATGATATCGTTCATCTCCAAACGCGACTGGATCGAACGATATCCTTTAACACGAGGAACGACGAATCCTCGACGTGGAGTTCTCTCAAGGTCCAAATGAATATAAAACTTTGATCGAAACGTTCTTCGAAAGTGGACTTCTATTTTTACTTTCGTTTATCGCGAAAATGTGCTTACTTATCGAGCCCGACTTATTCAGGGCTCACGTGCATTACGCAGTTTATAAACTGGTTTTTGGTTTTCGTTCAGTTGCTTTTGTATTGGGTTCTCGATGGAGAAAGTGAAGGTTTATTTGACTTACCTGAACATAACGCGTCCTGATTTATTCCCAGCGAGGTAACTTTGATAGGTAGAGTTCGGAGTTGTGTCTTCTACTGGAAGAGGTCTTCTATGCAAGATATCTATCTTATTGATGCTTAGACTTCTAAATTTCTTGTTCATTATAGACACGAGGAATGGTTAATGACAGGGATGAAGCAACCAAAAGAAATTATTCTATGTGAAAATAATGAATCGTGAATGCAGAGTAAAATTTGTTCTTGTGAAAATGATCTTAAGTATTTGCCGAGCGTCAATATACCCCACGATGTCTTAACTTCGTGACTTTCACTTTAAATCGTTGCTACATTTGTCGTTTATATTTGTTCTTATATTTACCGCGTATGATAATAAATGGAAACAGGAATAAATGGTTTAAAAATTTTTTAAATTGGGAAAATTTCGTAGGTAGCACATTAGAATAATAAAGTAAAATCTACATGAATGACGTTTTTCACATAAAATGATAATTTTCTTAATTGCATCATCGGTTTCGAAACAATCAGAAGTTGTTAGATTTACTTTCAAGGATTTTTTTTTCGGCATTTTCTATTATCTTTAATTCCGATGATATCAGAGGTTCAGCAGTAAATTTTTTAGAACGAAAGGTAGAAAAAGAATTAAACGTGGTAGAAAGTAAACATAAGAGAAGAGAAACGCAATTTGTTACAGAGTCAATAAATTTTTTATTCTGTAGGATCATACATTCTACCTCTGTTCAAAACCATGAACAAATGAACGACTTTCAGTCTCGTAATTACATCGAAATTGAGTTTGTTGTAAAAATCCTTTGTCTTCAAGTAAAAACTGTATTTAAAGATATCAAACAAAATTAACAATAATAGATGGTCAGAATGTAAAGTAACTCCATAAGTAGTATATCGAAAAATTATTTCATTTCATTAAATCGATTAATTTAACTGATTTTCTCGAACATGCATAATTTCATTTTACGTCGTCGATAAAGAAACCCATGTTTCTAAGATCGATGCCCGAAATTGTCATTATTCATGAATAAAACAAGTAACGAAAGATCTATGAACTACAAACTTGTTTCCTTTTGTTCTGCAATCGCTATAATTTACACCGAACCAGACTACAGTATAAAAAGAGCACAGAAGAACTTTCATGACTGTACGGGAAACTGAATTATATCACCTCCTCACCGCAGCTAATCGCTTGATCGGCGCTTTTAAGAACCATCCTCGAATAATTGTTAGATGATACATGATTTTTTTTTCCTCACTGGAACGATAGATAGTTTCACATTAGTACGAAGTTAACCATTCATTTTTATAGCATACGATTAATGGAAATAAGAAAAAGCTTCATTGGAGCCAGGCTTGTGTTATTTTGTACATCGATTAGTTTGTCACCGCGTTTGTCACCGTCTCTATGGATCGTTCACAAAATGGTCGTTTTCACACTTCGCTCTCCTTCTTTCGCACTCAATGAAATGTATCCTCGAGTCGCGTGTGCTGATAACATTGATTAAACTTTCCAGTTGTTGTCCAGTACAGTGAAATCGTGGCTCGAGCTCGTTACGAGTCAAATGGCGGCCTGGATCGTCTCGTTTCTACGCTTCCTCAAGCTCCTATTCTTCATGTAGGAAAATATCGGCCGCGTGCTATGTCGTCTTCCCATAATCGAATCGGTACCGTCCTTCGTTTCCCGACCTGTTGCGAGTGTATGCTTTCCGAGCGACCTTGAGAACGTCTCCTGTCGATGGAAAGCTCGTCGAGACCGTGGTACACTAACAGAGTTCCCGCTCGAGCTTCCGGAGCCGGCTTCAGTCTCGACAGCGGTTTTCCACTATCTTAAAACGGAGCTGTTTGAACGACCCTTTCAGGTGAAAAAATCGTCAGCCGCTCTGTTCGCTGAAAGATCGAGGATGAAACTGGAGCTGGCTAGGAGGTTAGTGAAGCCAGAGTTGAACATCGAGGAGAATGATCTCGACGCAACCACGGCCTCCTCTTTCAGCAAACGGAAACCAACCGGCGTGCCGGTGGTCGATGAGACGAGCAAGGTCGCCAAATACTCTAAGCCCGCTGCCGCAGCACCGGGACGCAACAGGCCTTCCACTTCCGTAGAAAGCACTCAGGAAGAGGTCAGCGTGAAAACCTTGAAACTTCCTAGTTCGAGGAAAGCTCACGATGATTCTTCAAAGGTCACCGGCAGACCGTATAGTTTAAAGAAGGGGCGGGTCATTGCGGAGCGAATGGTCACTTCGATCTCGATCGAAGAGAGAGCCATTGCTGAGGAAACGACCAGACCGTACGCGCTAACCACGAACCCGTCCATGATCACATCCGCTGAACAGGGATCGGCGACAACCATCGACTCGACGAGGGTTCGTTTAGCCAGTGATCGTGGAGGAAAGAAGTCGAAGGAAGAAGATTCGACGCCGACCAAGAACATGAAGGTTTCGCTTTACTCCACTCAACGCGTCGAGACTATCGATCCCGTTACTACTATCAAACCGAAGAAATCCTATAGCTATCAATCACGTCATAAATTACGAGAGCAGTCTGCAACGATCGACCAAAGTTTCACGACGTCGACACCTAAGAAATCCTACTCCTCCACACAGAGCAAATCGCAAACGTCCCAGGAAGAGAACATTACAAAAAAATCGAAGTTTGCTACCAGCGCTACCAAGCCCATTTTTAGACCTCGTTACAGCAAACGAACCAATGAGAAATCCTTCGAGAAGAAGACGACGGATGAACAAGCAACCTTTACCACGAAACTACCCGTAGCTACCAGCAGATATTCGAAGAAAAAATCTTCGGTAAAATCTATCGATGATAAATCGGCGACAACGGAGGGGTTATCTGCACAGACGAGAAAGATCGAGTTTCGTCCTAGAACCGCGACCTATCGAAGACATTCAGAAATTCCCACGACTTTAACCGAATCCAGTACGAAGGTCGACGGTGTAGGAATCGCCATTACACCGAGGTCGACAAAATACCACGCCACTTTAAAGACCTCCACGGTATCTCCTCGATCGGTAGCACAGGGACCACAGGTAAACTTGAAGATCGCGAACGAGACGGCGCAAGAGACGCCAGGAATTACCGGCAGCAGTAACGGCGATAGCGGTAACTCGAATGTCTTCAATCCGACCAGAAGCACGTTTCTGAGCGGAAACAGTACACTGCTGGAGCAACTGAGAAGCACGGTGGCACCGCTGCTGAGTTCCCTTGGTAACAAGACGCCTGTGTTTTCCGGATCTTACAGTAACGTTAACAACGTGGTAAATATTAATCTTGATTATTTGACAAAAATAAAATGTTGACCGTCTTTCGTTTTGTTAATAATTCGAAATTTTATTTAAAAAAAGAATTTCCAGTTAGGTCGGTAAAATGTTTATTTACTTGAAGTAATCGATCCTGTCGTTTGTGAACAGAATTCACCACCCAGAGTCACCCCCAGTGGACAACCACCCCGCTTTAGTGCGAGATACAAAGGAGCGGAATTATTCGTTAGAAAACAAAATAATATTTATCAGCCCACCGTGCCATCGATTACTAGTTCGTCGACTACACCAATTACACCCGTAGAGGTAAGATCGTTAAGATATTAAATGTTTAAAAAGATATCGACAACATTCAGGAAGTATTCACAAAAGATTAAACGTTATAAACATGTTAAACTTTCCTACATTCTTCAAATTCATTTTCTAACTTCTTCGAGCAAGATACTCTTTAGTCTCATCATATCTCATTGCACCGCAAATTTCTTAATTTTCACAATAAGTTTATTGGATATTATTGAGAAAATTTAAGAATATTATGTTCGTTCTCGATAAATGAAAACTATAAAGTAGCGTTAAAAAATTATGGAAGGTCGTATATATGTGAAAGAAATGGATCGTGACGATGATTACCGAGGTAAGATTACGTGGCAGAAGAAGAAAGTTATAGGTGGTTAACAGTGAGTCAGTGTGGTCGTTTTTTCTGTGCTTAAAAGGTTTTCACCACGAAGGTAGCCGAGAAGATCGGAGCAGTCGCATCACCATCGTGGACCGATCACATTGGTGTCATCACAACTCCGTCTGGAAGTCTCGATTCTAATGACATCGATACGAATAAACTGCGTTGATTTAATCATTCGGATTGTACTTAGTCAGACGCGTTACTAATAATTATTAATCATCTTTTCTTTTCATTAATATTATAACGATTCATCGTTCGCAAAGGATTATCATACTTGCCGAGCTTTCTTTAAAATATTATCTATAATGTTAAAAGTCGTTTCTTTTTATCTCTTTTTATCCATTCCATACAGCTAGTACAATTTTATATCGTCGACATAGATACGAGTATCGCACAATAAGTTTCAATAGTGTGAACAATTCTCGTTTAGAAGACGCAACCTTTTCTATGGTTAAATTATAAAAAAAAGATTATAAGTAACACAAGAAAACGAATAAAAAGTACATAACCATTTATGTGATTAACGTTTATTTTTAGTTTTGTGATTCATGCTAATTGTTATCATGGGTTTGCATTTACTAATATGTACAGGTACTTACGTTGTTTTATTTACACCATAATGCATATATTGTGTTATACAAGATTATACACACACACACACACACATATATATATATCTTTGATAATAAATATTTTGGTTTTTGGATCGCACGCGACATGCAGTTGTTCGTTCTTATTTAATCGCGTCCATAAATTATTCTTTCGAATCATGTCAAAATTACTATCAGAATTATTAAAGGTAGATAGAGAAATGCCATAATTGAGAAGCAATAGCCAGTTCAAAAGTACACTTTTCTATTGATCTCTAAACTATAAATCCAGAAAATCGTAATGAAAGAATATCACTGTACTGACTACGATGTAAGTCGGTTTGCTCGATTCTGACTTCGATGAATACTCTCACGATGATATCCACGAACTTATGAAAATTGAATAGACGTAACGTGACTATACTCTCAACGAAGCAACATTTTGTTGAAATTCGACGTAACGGGACTTGACTTTCTAATACGAGCGCATTCCGATTACATAGGCAAATTTTCGTGATCCGCGTTTCACAGCGTTCGAAGCGTTAACGAGTGAAAGTAAATGAACGCTGCGTCATGTGTTTGTATTAAAAGTGTCTCAACATGGATGGTATTTAGGACATGTGGGTGGATCAAAATCATTATGAATGAGAATAAGGATACGCGACTTAAGGTCACGAATTCACTTCTCCTTCATGCAGCCTCGATCTCGGTTTTCTGTAACAAGTTGTCCGAATTCAGGTTTCAAATTAGTTTCATATTGCTTAATACATTTGTCAATTGACATCTACAAATATCGTATGATATATGTTATTTTTGAATCGGTTTGATCGTTGTTATCCTTAACCCGTTCTTTATCAGGTCTTAGCAATTTCTAAAAATATTTAAAATCTCCGTTAAATGAAATCACGTTTCAATGTTGTTCGAAGATACTGTTGTTAAAGACATATCACTGGAGACCTCTGTGAGAGAGGATTAATAGCTATGATAAAAAGGAAAAAATCAAAGTGAGCGGGCAACCAGTCTCTATTGCCCGTATAAACGATCCTTCGCTCGGAGAACGAGTTTCTAGCTCACCGTTCCTTTGCTAACAGCTGTGTTTTCTTGATGCATTAAAGCAACCTCGGTTTCTCCTCTTCCTTGGCTAGTTCGTATTTCTACCAAGAGATGGTGTATGCTCACTCAATTATGAGATCAATTAATCTGCGAAATGACCGGTGTACTTTCATAATCCCTCGTTTTACATCGATTTATCTTTCAACTGTCGATCTTATTGAACGAACAACGCGTACTTTAGATCCCTTGTTCCATTGTAAATACACCGATTGACGCAACGTAGAAACTGTACATAAAAGGAAGTCACCAATTCCGATTCGGCACCGAATTTAATGTATAGCACCCCATGCACGCACGTAATTTCTGTTTCTAGAACTCCGGTTCGGCCCCACCAATCGATGTCTCAAGTCCTGGCGAGCCGAGATTCTTGACCCTTTATCAGGCATTGGAGTCGGCCAGCATCAGGAACGAACAGTTACAGGGAAACGCGATTGCACAGCTACAAAAACAACAAGCTGGTAGTGTTTCCCAGGTAGACTTTAACGCCACCGCTGTTAACGATATCGGCGATAACGCTAACAATGACACCACAAGCCCCACTGTAGCAACTATCAGCCCACAGACATCAGACACCACCGCGAACACTATTCAGGACAGCACACAGACCCCGAGATTACCCGAGGATCCGGACAACTCCATCCCCGCGGTTACCACAGGAGCCCCTGAAACCCCTTCAACGACCGAACCAGTTTTCACAAGCACAGAATCGTCCTCTAGTACCGAGCAAGCCTCCACCAACACAGAATCGCCCTCCAGTACCGAACAACTTTTCACCAGTACAGAATCGGTTTCCAATACCGAACGAGTTTCCATCGGTAGAGATTCATCCTTCACTACGGAACAAACTTCCACCAACGTCGATTCCATGTCTGTCACCGAGTCAACTAGCACAGAGTCGTTTCTGCGGTCTACAGATGCAACGACGATGAACGTCGAAGGTGCGGAAGATGTTCAGACTTCCATGTCGGCAGATAACAGTTCGACCAATCAGGAACCCGTGAGTTCTACCACGGATGCTTTTACGACTATTAGTTCTACATCCGAAGGTAGTAGTACCGAGTTCGAAGGTGATACAAGTTCCACCACTGTTAGTACGACAACGCAGAGCACGACTGGCAATATCGATATTACGTCAAGAATAGACCCTTTGCAGAATACGATAGAGACGACTACCTTTTCAACAACTGTCACCAACACAGCGACAACGTTTGAAAATCCCGAGACTAATACCATACCGCTGTCTGATACCACTGCTACTCAGACAGCCGATATTAGCTCGACTGATGCTCTAACGACCGAAGCAGATTCGAGTAATATGATCGATATAGAGACAACTACGGCGATACCCACGTCCACTATTCGAACCAGGCTGATAGATCTCGCGCAAGATATCCTGTTTCGATTGCAAGCAACTATGTCTACGACTACGGTACCGAGTCAAGATTCGACGACGATGTTATCTCCCACGACGGAAACATCGAACGTGATACGAAATTCGAGTAGTAATCGTAGTTTGGAGTCCCTGTCGCAATTGAGGGATGAAACGACGATCACTCAAGGAGAATCGGGAACAACTACCCCGTCATCGGTTACAACGGAGCAATCGAGTTTAAGAACGATCGAAGAAGTAATTACCCAAAGCGCAGGTTCAATTGCTGCTTCGTCACCCACAATGGTATTTACTCAGGAAGTCAACACGCAGGATGAAATAAATGCAATAACAACCACAACACCAGCAACAATAACATCTACAACAATCACACAAGACTTTCAGACAGTATCGAACACAGATTCGACCACTGTAGGCGATTCAAATGATTCTTCGACTTCCCCGTTAAGTGTTGATGTAACTACTGTGTCGACGATCACTTCCACCGACGACACTTTACTAACAGAGTTGATGTCCATTGCCAAAACACTCTTTTCGCATGAGATAAACGATAATCAGGAAGAAATAGCCGGGCAAAATTCAAACGTCACATCTAGATTAGATAACTTAATGGAAAACGAGATATACCGACCGAGCTTGTCCAACGACGAACTTAGCACTACCCAAGTTGCAGAGACATCGTCTTTTTCCTTAAATACCATGTCAGAAAATGTAGAGTCTTCTACTATTCCGGTTGATCCCTCACAGAATGAGGTAGACTTTACTACAATCGTATCTTCTGAAAATCTGACAGATACACTGACAACAACCCCTCGAAGTAACATGCCCGATGACGAAGTAGAGAGCGTACAGACCGAAACCACATCAGTAGCGTTAAGACCCCTTGCCGAGATCATAGAATCGACGACCCCCTTGTTTAAGACAGAAATTGAGCCACGAGTCACTCTGTCGCTTAGCGGATCGTTCGATGCTGACATTGGCCTCAATACCACGACTCAGACACAGACAACCACCAGCACACAAAGTTCAGAAACGACAACCACATTCGCCATGAATTTCGAGCTAACCACTGACACGTTCGATTTGTTTTCGTCTAATTTGATCACGGCGACCAACCCTCAAATAGTTTCCGAACAGGTTACAGAAAGTGTCACTGAACCTACAGGAGTCACCGTACCATTAACCAGTCTCACAACCGTAACATCACGGCTTATGACAGACATTAGCACTACTACTCAACCTGAAATAACTACCGTAGCTCCCGAAACTACCCCTTCCTCTGTAAATACGATCACTATGACACCATCAATATCCTTCGAACAAACCACATTGGCATCTGCCGTAGAATTGGTTGAACGTGTAAATGAGGTAGAAGTGGAAACTAACCAAACAACAGAATCCACGACTCAGTTGGCATCTTTGATCACCGAAAGCGCTGATAACGAAACCCCCGAACCCACCCCGTCATCGATGACAACCACTTCGCAGCAGGATTTTAACACTATTGACGATATGGGAGTCACTACTAACCAATTCTCGCTAACATCGACTACAATTCCCGTCATGGAAACTACTACTAATGCACCCAGCGAAAACGTCCCCCAAACGACCCCAAATCTTGAAAACAAATCTCCAACTATTGTTGCCCGTTTCCAGGATACGACATCAGCAACCGCCCAAGCGACGGCAGGTTCGGGAATCCGCCAAACGACCGAGATCACAACTCCTACGATCCCAGATACTTCGATCGTCTCATCAACGTCCTCAGAATTTCCCACTTCATCGTATCCCGACGTTCCCCTCATTACAACCACTTCATCTTCGGTCGAAACGACGACGACGACGATCACGACTGAGACAGCGACGTCGACGAGTACAGGACGCATTCCTGACGGGGGGACATCGACACCTCAAACGACGAGAATGGACGTCGTCACCGTCACCCCTGTGACGGAAACTACTACGGTCAATATAGAAGAGAATCTCGTGTCTACCGAAGTTGGAACATCGACGACAGCTGCTTCGTCGGAAAGTACGACCACAATGTCAGGAGGTACTACGAACGACTCCACGAATACAACTTCTGCTTCTGCGGAAGCAACAACCGTGTCCATGCAAGCTACCCCTGGAACGACCGTGCCGACAGCTACTAGCCTTCCACCTAGGCCAGCTTCTCAGAGTTCCACGACGCCTTATTTAGGTCGCTTCGGCGGCAGCAGATTGACACCTGCCCCACGTTTCAGCCTAAGCTCGACTACCAGAGCTCCTCTACGAGACTACCTAGTGTATGGAATCTACCCGAACAAAACGATCGTGAGAAAGCGGCCAGAGGACAACCTGATCGATGCTAGAAACGTGGACAGCCCGTACGTGATATTCGGTATCTTCCCGGACGGCAGGCTGGTTCGAAAATACCCGAATGGAACGATAATACCGGATCCACCTAGGAACCCGGTCGAGGTTGTGTTCTCACTTAGCACTTCCACTACCACTAACAGGCCACCACCCAGACCGTATTATAACCAGGCTAACCAAGGCACTTACAATCAATATCGAGGCCCGGTGTACAATAGTAACGATAGACCTGTCGCTGAACCAATGAGAAACGTCCAAAGTCCCAGCATCGTTGATCTTGGCCTTACTGGTAACGCGATCGTCGGCCCCAATGGAGGTGGACCCGATAATACGGGACCACTTGGTACCCCTGCTAGTGTCCCGAGCATCAACGAAATGGTATCTCTTATTCCACCTGTTCATCATCATCGATCGTTAGCCGTGCGTG
The DNA here is from genome assembly GCF_011952205.1 of Bombus bifarius. NCBI lineage: Eukaryota > Metazoa > Arthropoda > Insecta > Hymenoptera > Apidae > Bombus > Bombus bifarius. The sequence goes on along the minus strand of NW_022884517.1, from coordinate 105,739 downwards.
CATCGCTCGAACTCGTGCGAATATACGGTTTACTCCAAGTGAACCAGTCGTCTCTTTCTCATTTCGCGTGTTACTTTTGCCTCTGCTTCAAAAATTATTGTGTCATTGTTGCATAAAGTGTAAAAGGGTGAAATTTGTTTTTGGAAAAGTCTGACAACGTTTGGGTGTATGGATCAGGATGTAAATATTCGTAATTGTTTAGATATTTCGGGTTTTCTGTAAATATTTGAGATTCGATTTGTTGATTTATTTTATGTTTCATTTATATACATCTTTTCTTCGTTCTTTATGTCTTGTATTCATTGTATTCATATACACGTGTGTATGTAAATTTTTTATGACAGTTTTTTTCGTTACTTATAATGTCGTAATTTTTATGATAACAATGGCACAGAACACTTGCTTTTTGTTTAACGCTTTGGTTTTGTTAAAGTAGATTCTTTGGTAGTACTAATTTTCCAATTTCGCGTGGATTAATTATATCTATTATTTCTCTTTTCAATTCTTTACATTTCTTACTTCACGTTGTTTTAATTCGTTCTTTCGATTCGGTATCGTTGTAAAAAGAATTTATCCAATGCCTACTTCAACATGTTTTTTTATCTCACATAAAACTTTTTAATTTGTATAATGGGGAGTTGTATATAATTTCACTGTAAATTTGTGAATAATTATTTATATATGTCGCATGTTTGTTATTTTTATGCACCGCGCACTTTGAAACGCACTTTATGTTTAGTAAAGTTGAAGGTGCACTTTACATTGTCGATTACTTCAGTTCAGAAAATTGTAATATTTGAAATTTAAACTTTCTATGCGAAATATGGTATAGTAGGGAAACAAAAAATGAGAAAAATGAAGAAAGAAATTAATAATTTTATGGTATTCGATAAACTCTTCGGAACAGGATTTGAAAAATATTTCATTTTCATTCATCGTTCATTCCCACCGATTACTTACCGAGGCCCGTACAATATAGCGAAATATTAATCGATCGTTTCTTATTTATTATTATCGCGTTACTAGGTAAGCGGAGGAGAACCACTGCACTTTTATCATACGGATTTCTTCACCTTCGACAAAAAAAAAAAAAAAAAGATATGAAGTTCTGCTATGATTACAATTTTTCCTATTTATGAAATCAGAACGATCGATCGAAGTTTCGCTATTAGAAGTTTCTCATGTATCGTTTTTGAGATGTAAGTTTGTTTTGAAAGGTTTAAAGAACGAAGGGTATGGTTTCGCATTGTTTAGAGCAATGCCCTGCTGAATACGCAAATGAGGACAGCGTCGGTGACGCCGATAGTAAGTACCGGTCGACCGCCGACCGATTCGCAGGGCGGTCGTATCGTCCAGGATCGAGAGAGGGACGAGGCCACCAGGACGAAGGAGGCCGGAGGTCAACGCAGCTCCGTGTACATTGGACAGGTAAGAAAGCAAGAGAGACAGAACATGATTTACAACGATGCTGCGGCTGATTCTTTCAGCGCTGCAACATATCTCTGCAGCGAAAAAAAAGAGCAACGTCGAATGTTTCAGGACAAGTTCGTCAATTATTGGACCGATGGGGCTTCCACCTCTAACCCGCGCGTTCTCAGTGTGAATATAAATTCAGTAGCTGTAAGTTAAAGGAATAAGAGGAATTCAACGGCTTCTTCTCTTCATCTTGCATATTTTATCGAAATATTATTCTTTGGGTAGTTTTGATTTGTTTGTAAAATATTTAAAATCTGCAAACCAAAGTTTACTATTATTCGTGAAATAATAATTTTGAATTTCTAAATTATATACATATCTATGTATATTATTTTCTTTAGACTGCTGCAAATGAAGGACCATCACCTTCTGTACCATCGTTTGAGAATCTCCTGAACAATCAAGCAGGGGGTCAAGTCACAGCTCCGCCTGGATTCCCATGGAGGGATCCTTTGGACCAAATTTTTGGTATTACTACCTCCTCGCCGATAATAACAGCTTCAGTGACATCAAACAGACTGGTTCGTATTAATTAAATTTTACCTTCGAATCACTGTTTTTCAGAATCAACTTACAATTACGTACTTCCTTGAAAAAGCATTACTTTTTCTATACTTCAATTATTTCATATTATTTATTATAGATATATTTCGTTGAAATTATATATATGGCTCTCGTTCTCAGGACGATTTGTCAGAACCAAATGGCCCAGCCTTAGCTCGTCCGATCAATCCATTTGTCGAAGTTTTTACTCCATTTTCTAATACGATTGGAGTTCCAAGAGGTAACATAGGATCCATTCCTCCTCCACCACCACCAACAACGCCTGTTGCACTTACAACTACACCTACAACTCCTGCACCTACTACTACTACTACCACTATTACTACAATGGCACCAACGACAACTACTACTACCACTACAGTAGCACCAACAACTACTACTACGATGGCACCAACAACAACTACTACTACGATGGCACCAACAACAACTAGTACTACGATGGCACCAACAACTACAACTATAAGGGCGCCGACTGTCACTACAACTACCACTACAAGTATAACAATGACCCCAACAACAGTGGCTGCAATGACGCCAACAACTACCACGATGACAGCACCTATCATCACTTCAGAGCCTCCAACAATTGTTCAAAGGGTGATGATTGCGTCACAGGCAGGAGCTACTTCTGAAACAACAACTTCTTCTCAAATAAATTCACTTAATTTATCAAAAAATTTGTTGAATACGCGACAGCAAAATGCTTTCGGTACTACATTCGATGATTTGGCCTTCCTGAATTCGTTGGTAAGTAGATAAATTTTTATACGTATTCCTAATAACTACGCGAATTTCTATAAAATATTATGTATATTATACATATATTTTTTTACATAGTTACAGAGTAATTCACGGAGTACCAGTCAGAAGACATTGACACAAGTGGAGCAACTCTTGGCAAATAAGGTAAGTAATGTGTACAATAAATTACGTAGTGCATAAAATATAAAAACGAAGTATTCAGTATATCCTAATAAATAAATTTCAATTGAAACAATATTACTATATCTCGACCTTGATCAAATGTGATACTACTGTATTTTATACACATAAATGAATAAATTGTTGCGACCGACATATGTTATACTACATAGAACATCACGTTTCTTTAAAAATATGAAGTAGAAGAAATTTTAAAAATAAGATTCTTAGTAAACTTGTGATCTTCCTTGAAAACAAAATGCAATGATCGTTCGAGGGGAAAACCAAGGAACAAGTCGCGTTGCTAACGTTAAACGATCCTTTCACTCCTTTATATGACTGTGCAACGAATTGTATTCTGTTTCTAATAAGATCGAGCTTTAGCTTCTAAGCTACATCACGTCGATTCTCTTTTTTCTCACTTCTAGAATAAACTTCTTTCTCGTGTTTCTGCACAACGTATAAATAAAATTGCAACGGTGGAAGTCGTACAAGACGAAAAATTCGATAGATCGCAAATTATCTTTAGTCACGCCCTTCTCGGAAAGACATAATGACGGATCTGCGACGATCGCAATCATATGATCGACCAGTCACGGTGAATGGACTGGAACGTCCTTGCCAGCGGCCTTCTCTATTCCTCGCAACAGCCGTTTAATATGTCATCTCTCGTTAACGTTGTCTGTCGACAGAACTTAATGCGTGCGTAGATGGCATTAATATAATAGCAATAAATAGCCCATTGGACGATAACGCTATTAGTACGCACATCGTTATCATATAATGAAATTAGTCCTCATTGTAGTGGGAATAAAGAGAATATTTTTCCTGGAAATATTTGACTTGTAAAAGGAGTAGTCGTAATATGACCGTATTAAAGTTCCGAATATTCCTGTAGACTTATGAAGTATAGGAAAGCGAAACCTTTTTTTGTACGTGAAATTTGCTTTGATTCGATTGTGTTTTACGTTCTGATAAATGAATAAAATAAAACATACCATACTTTCACGGGTATCCAGTTTTAAATATCTCATATACATGTATATACACGTATATACGGTGTCCTAAAGAGAAGCATTATCAAATCTGCGCAGTGTAGAACAGAATTGTCATTTCCTAACTTTCTTTTTATATTTTATTTTCAGATTTTGGAACTGGCACTGAAAAATCCGGGACCGACTCGATCACCAAAAGCTATCAGTATCGAAAATGCTTCGCCAAATTCGATCTACAAGTCAGCAACGACATCTCTTTCTGAGCCAATAATAATCGATTTGTCTCCAGCGTCTACAGTTTCAACATCCACGCGGAAATCAGTAGAAACACAGCAACCAACCAGTCAAAGACCAGTAGTTAGTAGTTTGACACCCGTGCAAGTGACTTGGAAACCAGTTACAACCACTAGTACCAGAAGAAGCGTGGAAATAAGCACGGCTTCTCCTTCGACCACGGCTAAAACGACTTTGATCAGCACTACTAAAGCTCCTGTAACTGTTAAAGCTAAACTAGTAACCACTCCTCGACCTAGAACCACCACTCAGGCGCCATTAGGCTTTGGTGGTCTTCTGTGGCAGGCTCTCCTCGGTGGAGGTTTATTCGGATCATCGACAACTCCGAAGCCCGTAAAAGCTAAACCGGTGCCAAAAACCACGCAAAAGTCGATTAATATTATGCCGAAACCAATCCAAACCACGCAAAAGTTAGAAACGACAACAATTTCCTCTAGTACGACTCTGAAAAATGTGGACATTTCGAAAATTCAAGTAAACAGTCCATATTCAATTGTACAGGAAAAGTCAGTGACCACGCCGTTTACAATCTCGACCACCGATCAACCATTGATTAATAATCCAAATCCGAGGTTGCCTGGTGTGGTGACGTCGACCTATTCTCCCGAAGAAGATGCAAAGTTCATAGTTGAGCTTCTGCGAGCTGTTGAACAGGGTAAGTCGTAAAACGATACTTGTAGATGTAGGATAAATTACGGTAGGATATGATATATAAAATTGATTGAAATTCTGTAATAATACGATCACGGAAACGATTGATATCAGATGTGGCGTTACGTTTGTTACAGATAATAAAACTGGTTCGAAGAAGGTGCCAGGATTAACTCAGGATGATCAATCCTTTTTAAGGGCGATTTTAAGCGGTCGAGCTTTAACAACAACAACTCCATCACCGACGGTAGAAGTCAGTAACGCCGCTTTGTTGGCGGCATTATTGAAAGCTCAAGGTATAGAACCACCAACTCCGGCCAACAATATTAGAGAGCAACTCCAGTTAGCCGTAAGTGTTGTCAATTAAATAGTTTGTAACGTACTGAAATCTTAACAGCAATGTACTTAGCACATGTTGCAAATATACGATTCGTAGAATTTAGTTATTGATTTCAGATAACATTACTTTGATTAATCACTATAGTCTTTATATCAATTTACTTAGAACGACCATTTTTATCCGACTTAAGCTTACTCAATTAAGTAACCTGAAGATAAAGAACTTTTGAAATAATTAAACTGATCTGGGAAACTTTAGGATAGTTGAACATCAATTTTTATGATTAAATTATATTATTCAAATTGTTTCTTACATAAAAAGTACGCAGGTATTCGGATATCCTGGAATTATATTCTTTTCTAATTGCAAAAATGCATAGAGTGTAATAACGGAAAGTTTAACGACACCAAACAATTTGATATAATTCTTACAAATTGGTCCAGTTAGACGCGAGCTCGGCGATAGTTAATCGAATGACAAGGGCGAAGCGCGAGGCAACAAAGAGCGGGGCGCGATGAAAGAAAATAATTGCTGGTCTTGTAACAGAGTCTCGGGCAGAGCGTCACCTCTGCTCCGACCGCGTCCCCTGCTAGCGAGTCTTCGACAATTACGACAAGGCCGGCATCTACTGCTGCAACCCGACCAACGGATACCACGAAAAAGACGGTGACACCGAGACCAACCTCAGGACCAAGGATACGCACTACAACGTGGTCACCAAGCTCTACGTATCCACCACCTCTCTTCAGTTCTTTCTCCAATTACGGTACGCCGGCGCAGTCAGCCGGTGATAATTCTGGAAATAGCGCATTATTTGGTGCTACCAGAGCATTCAGTCAATTTCTCGGTGCTGCGATAAGCGTAAGTTGTTCTCTTATTTTCGTTATTCATTAATTTCCTCGCTGTTCGCGTTTTTCACGCTCGTTGGTGATAGATGATGAAGGAAACAGATGGCAACCAGCCCGACGTTCCTGTCACGTTACATCCAATTACCTTTACCCAAACGTAATTGAATTCTGTCGACTAGCGCACATAATTTAGAAAGATGAATCTATTACAGTTTTCGTCAGTTTTTTTCTTAATAATACTCCTCAACTATACAGCTCGATGATATTCCTATTGATTCTTTATGTTTCAGGGAGCTGCGCAACAGTTGCAGTCACTGGTCAGAAATGGTACTAGAATCGTGTCCGAAGTGGTAGGGTAAAGCTTACGAAAAGGAAAGAAATTTAATATAATCTATAAAATAAAATTAATTCGCTCATATGAAAATTTAGAATGATGCAAATGTGATAATTTAGACCGATCTACTTTGAAATACTTTTGCTTCGAGGGATGCGGTGATAGCAGTACCTCCGATAAGTATGTATTCATTGCCAATTTATTTACAGGTCTCTTTAAAAGATATCATCGGTAGATTAAATGTTTACCTGATGTTGGGATGAAATTTGTCAAATTCTGCTCTGTTATTTGTAATTGCATTACGTGTAATAGTTGTAGGTTGATTACATACTTTAATTTAATCGATCTAGCTAATAGCGAGCATGACATTTTAACTGTGACTTAATTCTTAAAACACGGAGGTTCCTTAACGACTGTTATCGAAATTTCTTGCTTTATCGCGTGTCAAAATTTCTCTTATCCTGCATCGTTTCGTTTCTCGGAAATTTGCGCTACAATTTGAATGCCTCTAATGACAAACAATGATATCTATTCCGTGTTTTAAGCATCAGAAGTATCTCTCAGCAGAGAGGTCCGACATCGAAGACGAAATCAATACAAAGTCTCGAGCGATGTGAGTCGCGATGGGATCGATCAGTTCCACGCCTTGCAAACGTTTCTCGGGGTAGGGCCGAACGACGCGACAGGGCCCTTTCTCTCTCTATCTCTCTCTCGACGGAGCCGTACCTCTTTGAAACATTTGTAACGTTCGTCGCAATTAAGGTAATTAATTGGAGGCGACGCGCCTCGTCACGATTTGCGAGACAGTGACGATTCGCGGCGTTTTACGTGTGAAACGCGGATCGATTTGCAGGGCCCACCCACAAAGATCGACTTAACCACGACCTTGTCGACGATGCTGCTTAAGAAGAAGGTGGTAACTTAAACGTATATCTTTGAATGAGAGCGAGCATGAGAAAGAGTGTGTGCACGTGTGTGTATGTATATAAAAGAAACAAAATGTTTGAGAGAGAGAAAGAAAAAGAGAATATAAGAGAATAAGACAAGGGTATACAGAGAAGCGTGAAGGGAGCATTGTGTGTACGGTTCGCGAGCACCTTTCGCCGCTGGTGCGTCGCGTTCCTTTTCTCTTTTTTATATAATAAAGCTAGAAGCGTATGCACGGTGCACGATCCTTGGGTCTTGTTTGACTTTCGTTCGTACGTATGGTAGCTCAATGATAATGGTAGCGCTTAGTAATAAGCTTGGTTACTTAACTACCGCGTTAAGGGTTGAAACGTTGACGGGTATTTTCCTATTGGACATTTAGCGGCATTGCGTATTCCACGTAGCAAACGACGTTGTTATATTAATTTTTATCGCGCGATATTCCGTCGATCGGTCGTAGCAGTTCGATGGAATTCCAATTTTCCTGAGATCCGTCTCCTTTATTTCCCGGCTTAACTGTATTAGTTAATCGTAGGACTCACGAAGCCTTGTTTGTAAATGGATAATATAATAATAAAAATGTTTCGGGAAACGAACGTATCCTTTCTTTCAGTCCAGTATTGTATCTTTGTTCTGAATAATTTATAAGGTTTAATTTATAGGGAATAAGCTTTCGTTCTTTGCTTTGTGTATAAAGATATATAAAAGTTTATAAGTAGATAGAAATTATAGAGATATGTATTACTTACCCCTTTACAGTGTAATAAAACAAACGAGAAACGAGGAATTTGGGAAGAACGATTTAAAGAATAATCTTTTTTAGTAGATCTTTTGTATTTCTGATGGCAGATATAAATAGAACGTACTTTCTGATTTTCCTAGTCAATAAATTTTAACAATCATGCTACGTATACATCGGAGATGTAAAATATGTAGTAATATACTATTTTTAACTGTTTGTTCAGGTATCTTTCATACTAAACTAATACAAGTTCCTTATAAATGCACGATTGGGAACTTAATCACTAAACAACTATTTTATATATATTATATATAAATATATATATAATTATATATATATATAATAGTTGTTCAGTGATTAAGCTCCCAATCGTGCATTTATAAGGATATATATATATATACATATATACATGCTATTGCTTTCATCCATAAAAGTTTATGACGCGCATTCGCCGCCATCTTTTCTTACCATGGCCGTTTTATTCGTGTCACCGTAGAACAGGACGGAAATTGTTATTCAAGATAATTCCAGATACAACGTCCGTCATCGTACCATAATAATCAGAGTGTGAAGATAAACTTGTTTCACTAGCATGATTAGCATGACACATGATTTCAACTATTGTCAACAACGATACAACTAACTTAAAATTGGATCAAAGTAGTTTGCAGGATATCCCTTTTTTTATAAGAAAGGGAAAGAAAAAAGCGAAAGTAAAAAAAAAGACAAAAAAGAGACGAAAAGGAAAGGGACTGTAGCTTTTCTTTCTTTTTTCTTGCGCTTCGTATTCCCTTTCTTCGGCAAGAACAACGTCGAGGGTCGGTCTGGAATATTAATCACACGCTATGACGTATTTAACAGTCATTAGGGACAGCTGACTAGATAGGATGCAAAGTATGAAGAAGTAGAAAGTGACAGGAACCTTCCTCTCCTACTGACAGAAACAATAAATAATCCTTTCAGGTCATACAATATAATTACCAAGTATTTATGAGAACAGTTCGTTTTATGCCGTTGTATATACGCCTGTATCGGAGTTGCATATGCACCGTAAATATGTAAAATAAAGTAAATAGAATAACGGAACAATCTTTTTATTTATAAAAGTGGTTCATTTTACTCTGTTGCATAGGCAGAGCATGAGGTAACGTAAATAAAATAAAGCAAATAAAATAATGGATTAATTCGAGGCACGTTGTTTTTCTTCCTTCAAAAGATGAATCATAGGGGTCTTCGCGTACATTTTTTTTATTGTTCAACCTGTTTCGCTCGATCCATGTTGCATTCGTTATAATTTTACTATATGCAGACATTCTTTGTTCATCGTCACGAATATATATACATACTCAGAAAGCAATTATCGAAATCGCTCGTGATTTAATCGTTAGATTGACGGGCTAGATCGAAAAATTTTTTACTTTTTCTTTTCGACGATGATTCTAATTTTTTCTACAAATCGATCGCTTTCGGGTGATAATACATAAAACTATTATAACGATTACAAAGAGATATCATTCAGTTTTATGGAGAAATTCTTTGATATAGTAGTCACTTGCAATAATAATGATGATTCAAAACGTAGAATAAACTGTGGTTGTGCGGAAGAAGCGAAATGTTTTTATGTGTGTATCTGGAACGAAAGTGTAATTAGTTCTAAAGATATAGGGATTTAACAGTAATAATTAACAGACTTTAAACGCGGTGCATCCTTTCTTACTTGTACCATTTGGCGTTCATAACGTACGATGTTGCATTCCAAGATAAATGTGGTATTCGTATAACGTTACTATCGTTATACAGTTAAGTTTCGCTCGCAAGTGCTTGATTGTTTGATGCGAATCGAATAATATATACTACATTTAACTACATCAATGACGTTTAGTATTTACAAAGTATCGTATTTGAAAATCTGATTCTCTGTGGCACTATCGTTCTGTGTTTTATGGCACATTCTGCAATATTCAGTGACATAAATTTCACCAAAATCGATTGTTTCATTTCAGTATTATTCCTTAAGGGCAAGGAAAATTTTATAATAAAAGTCGTATAATTAGTTTTCCACAGAAACCATGTGAAGAATTCAAGATAACGAAAGAGTATTGTATCTTAATTGAACGTGCCTATTAAATATATAATCAGCGATCATTTGATAAAACTGCTACTGAAAATGCTTAATAAACTATTCCAAGTTGAATAAAGAATAATTACCAGAGGAATATACTAGCCAGGAAAATATTATCACAATAATGTATTACATCGTTAGTACTTGAAGAACGAACTACGATAATGAAATATCATATATGAGCAGCGGAATAATCCGTTCGTTAACAAAGAAACCTTTCATCCTATGCATACGACGACGATGCCTCTGCCTTAAACGAAACTATAAATCAACATAAATAAAAATTCATTATTTACTACTTTTCATATCTTTTTCTTTTTGGAACGTTCCTAATGATCGAAACAAGAATGCGTCTACCACTTTCGATATCGAACTACTGTTTATAGTTCACCATCACCGTTACTACCATGGCCCATGAGCAATAGCGTTCACCGTGGCTTAATGGTGGAAGCGCGAACCATGCTCGAGGATAAAAGGCAGAACGTGGTAAACCTATGTGCAGGTTTCACCGGCAGGCTTGCCACGAAAATCCCTGAAACGGAATTTCGCGCCGATAAATAACAAGAGAGCTCACCGACAATACCGGCTCGAATCGTTTGGTACCACATGCCACTTGGTACTCGGCAATTTAAATAAATTAACGGAGAGCAAGCGTATCCAGGCCCGGTTTGCCTATATGGTGGAGGTGAAGCAACAGCAGTAACAACAGCAGAAGAAGAAGAAACCGAAGGAGGAGGAGGAATATAAGAAGAACAAGAAGAAGTTGACGATGAAAGAGGAGGAAGCGTGTGCGTACGCACCGAACGATTGTAAGAGTGGAACACCCACGCGTGCTCGCGATGCCTTCGCGAATTCTTTTTTCTTTCTCTCGCGGATAATTACAGCTAATGGCAGTCATTGAGAATGCGAGATGCGTACCGATCTGCGTACGTGTACTGGTCGACGATGCTGCTCGAGAACTCGACGATAACGTTTTAAGTTCCTTGCAGGCTCCTTCGATATTTAATTTATTAGTTGAATTGCTAAGTAGACGCGGCATTATCGAGGCTGGCTCACTTCCACGATCGACGACGGGCGAGATAGGATCGATCGACGAGTGCACCATACGGAAGATCCACGGAAGATGAAGAGGTACGGCTCTGCACGGGGATTTTCCGACGTCTCGACCAAAAGATTTATTTTCGTCAGGTTCTCATTTCTTCTCTTCTCTTTACAGATTGTGCCGCGGCTTGTTGTTGCTGCAGCGCGTGCTCACTACGCCGATCGTTCTGTGTTGTACACGTTGCTCCTCGCGAACCGATAGCCGCACAGTTTGCAACGTATTTGTTCTCTTCGTTAAAGGGTGGATCGTAACAGGGCGTGGGAGGGGGATAATTTATAGGAATATCGCGGTTCGAATGATTCATTTGCGTTGGGAGAAAAGGCCGAATAGTGGATAAATATTAATCGGTTGCTTAATAATGGTATAATGGAATGTTATCGATTTGATGAAAGGTTCTCCCTTTTGGTTGGTTTAAAATTTACTTCGAATTCCTCTTCGAAGTTCCTCCTTTCTTCTCTTTTTGTAACGTATGTTTATATAAACATCTACCACCTTCCTATACTCTTGTAAGGTGACGCAATTTTACTTCGACAGTGATCAACCGTACCTTGTAACAAGGCATAGTTTTACGTCAGCGGTTGCAAATGTGTTAAGTACCCTCATGAACATTCGATATCTCAGCAAAGTTGATCATTTTCGTACAAAGCATACACATCCTTTTACAAACAACGCCAGTCTAATTAAGCTCCCAAACATTAATTTTCGTCACCATGATCCGGTTACGAACAGACACCCTATCAAGGCTGGAAGTTTCACGGTTACTCAAACCTCCGTATCATCGATTGAACAACGATCTCAAGGGATAAAGTAACAAACTGGAGCGACTGCTAATCAAGCCGCGAAGAGCAAAATCGTCCATCAACGGACAAGAACGATTTATCGTTTCATTGATCGGTGGGGAGATTTTCACGAAAGTTCGCGATCGGTGTAGCGTATACGAGAGACGATCGAGCAGAGGCCGTGTAATTGCGATTCGATTCTCCATGTGTGCGCAATCGAGCCGCGCATTGTAGCGATTGCGACACCGATCTATCGTGGGAATGCGCGGGAACAGCGCGGCTATTTCTTTTTAACCAACGATTCCAGAGATGACAGGCTGTGACTCAGCTCTCCACGTGTATTGCTACACATTTTCTATGATTCAGTACGAAAAGGATTCGGTGCACACATCAAACCGCAAATTGGTTCTCCGATCTGTCCAATCGCCGGATAATTAAAGACGTCCTTGCTCGTATATATTTATCGTCTCTCGTAGCCGAGATCAATCGCTATAATCCTATACGAATAGAAAGTTTGGAATCGTGAATATAACAATAGAGGAGATTTCATCTCTGTCGTTTCGAAATGCATTACCCTACGTTTGACTTAAAATTATTATAACGTGTCTAACAAATCGAGTAATAATAATTGGAATCGTCTCCTTCTGCTTTTTTTCAAGCATACAAGGAATCGAACCACAATAGGAGCGACCGGAAATCTCTTAGCTCAAGGGAGGTATTCCGAAGAAACGGCCGCCAAACGGTAGATGAAGCAGGAAATTAGCATCATGCGGGCATTTGGAAAACGAGTCAATCGAGGTAGCAGCGCGTATAACTCGGGGTCCGCAAGCTCGAAGGCAACGGCATCGCATTCTCCCCTTGGTTCGTGTTTTACCGAAAGGCGAGAAAGAGGAGCAAAGAAGAGAGGGGAGAAGAAGGTGGCGAAGAAAGACGGCGGCGACGCGGGGAATAGAGGGAATCACGGTGGGAGTAATGCAGGAGCAAAAGGCAGAAAACACCGGTAGGCAGTTTTGTAGCTGTTTTTATCAGCTTCTGGGCATCGGGGGTTCAGGCCCGACGATGCCAGGACGCATCTTGGGGGGTTCGTGTGGGAACGTACGTCTCTTTAGCGTACTACCTCTCCTCCTCCCTCCGAACTCTGTTTCCTTTTATCCTCGTTCGTTCTCGTGCTGTCCTTTTCTCGCACGGCTCGACGGGTCGAGCTTCCCTGCTTGGCTTTCCTTTTTCCTCTGTTCGCTAGCTCGGCGACTTGTTTCTCTCCCGTTCGTCTTGCCCACCCTCTCGACCGCCCTCCACCTCGTCTCGCTTCTTCAGCCTCCTCTTCATCGTACGGCTGCCTCGGGTACCAAGGGTTATCGAGGTCACCCTCCACGGTGCACTCGGCTACGTGGTGTGCCCTATATTTACGCACGGTAAGAGCACCCTGAAGAGGAGGTGGTCGCCCCTCTCTCTATCTTCTTCCTCTTTCGTTCAACGTTTCTTCTCCGCCTTCGTCTTCTTCGCCGTTTTCTTCTTCTTCTCGTTCTTCTTTTTCTCACGTTGCCATTGTCTCTTTCTCTCTTTCTTCCTCTCTTGTCCCTTTTCTTCCCCCTCCCTCAGTCCCTCCTCCTCTTCTGCTTCTTACAGTACTCCTATCTTTTTTCTCCACCCCCTACTCAGGTTTCTCTTCAATAAGCGCCGATCGCTTTAAGATCGACTCACAACAATCATTTCAATGCTTCGTCTCGTTCGGCTTGATCGGGTTATCGTGTCTTTGGAAAACTTACACGCGTGAAACATCACTCTGGTGAAAGATTACGCACAGTAGATTATTATTAAAAGAGGGCAGAGCACAATCGGGGTGTAATAGGACTGTGATGTTTGTAAGCCCATTACTGTCACATTAGCTTTTAGCCAGAATTGCATGAGACATAACTTTTAGCTTTCGTATGAATACGATAAATCACTGATAAATTTAATGTTAATGCAATAACACAAAGATTATGGCACACTGTTTCTTATGCTTCGTTCTCTAACACCGAATGCTCATTAAGAAACTTATGACTCGAGGAGCTATGCGCGAACACCGATGACTCACGTGCGGATAGACATGCCATAACACCCTATGTAGTTACATTGCCAACGAACCGTGATGCAGTTCTTTACTAAATTACTAAAAGCCGTTCGCTAAAAACGCATATTGCGTTTATTTCATTTTTTTACTCCCTTGTTAGAAAATTTGTTTAATTACATGAGATAATCCAGTCTTGCAGAATTGATCCATTCTACCGGGGATAATCATTTGATTTCTGTTAAGATCTATTATAATAATCTATTAAGATCAAGAGGTATTTCTTAAAACTGGAATCGATTAATTTGGCTTCCAAATGGAAGAACTTTCATTAATAGCGCAAGTATATGGAGTAAATCATTGATAAATCTAAAAAGAAATGGCATCCATTGGTATTAATGAGAATTCTTAGCAGCATTTTCGTTAATAAAATAACCACATGAGATGGAACGTAAAATTAAAGTGCATATAGACCACTTCCATCCAGAAAGGAACACAGTCACGGTAGTCTAATATCGCGTCATCTTATAAATTAAGGTGATCGCTAAAAAGCCGCAGAGCATTAATTCGTATGATAAACCGTATATCGATAGAAAGAACGCATATTCTGAAAGGTTGCAACAGTACCTTCGAAAGGTTACGATACGAATTGCAATGCCGCGTGTCGTAACCTTTCGCGAACCGCATCGTACGCCGCAAATATGTCAGATAATGGCTGGTATTATCTGTTGAGTTGTAATTACCTCGCCCTGGCTTTCACGCCCGTTCGATACACGATTTTTCGATCTGCGTCCTGTCGTTGGTGATTTTATCTAGCGAAAGCTGGCCGACTCGTTTCGCCATGAATCTGCGTCATCAGGTGCAGGTGCGAAACTAATAACTTTCGATGGCGTTTGGCGTCATCGTAGCCACGTTTCACCTCATTCCATGGCGTGAAACATTTCCATGGAATGGTTTTTCGTTCGGTTCAAAGCATACGCCGGGTTGCTCACCTCGGTTAAGGAACAGTCGTGCTAGGAACACGTAAACGTCTAATGAACCACGCGAAACGCGAATCTGCTGGGCGTAACAAGCGACTGGTTTGTTAATTAGCTGCTTAAGAGAAACTAGACGTGGCGATCATTGCAATACTATCTAGATGAATGGTTGTTAAGCGCGCCGTCGGCTATTAACTCGCCTGAAAAAGAAGATATAACGCTTACTTAGTCCCGGTGAAAGGGAATGGTCTTTTCTGCTAGACGATTACAGGTGTTGGTAAAAACCCACGCAGTCGATTGTGAGATGGTTATTTTACCAAATCGTAATAGAACTTTTCTTGATATTTGAAAAGTACAAATTTCAATTCTGTTAAATACCATGTAAGTACTATCGACTGTCCATGTGACACGGGAGATGTCATCCAAAGAAATAATTGTAAAGATTTTAATAGATTCTAAGATTTGAATAGATCCGAAATATTCTTTACGGTTAAACAATAGCCACAATTTTTGAAGGTATCGGTATACGGGTGTGTACGGGGCCTAAAGATGCTACGGAGACCTCATGCAAGATACCACAGGGTGGTCGCAATACGCGAACGTTACGAAGATGCAGGACGATGAAAAATCTCTGGTATCTCAAGCCAAGATCCCTCGAACAATGGGATATCTTCGGGACCGACTCGGTTACGGTGGACAATTATTGCTCGATTGCCGGAAGATAATGTTTCATCGTGGATGAAATAATGATTTTCTTTCGGCCGGACGAAAACATGTGAAAATTCCACGATAATGGCGGCCGTAAATTATTTCTGTCCTCGGTTACCGATGGCATCACGATAATTGGATACCGAGATTCTAGCAGATGACCGGAGCACGATAAATTTTGAAGAAAGGAAAAGTGATCTGGTTCACTTTCCTCTCGAGCCTCGCCGCGCCTGAGATACGATAATGTCTCGCCGTTTTGTTTTATGGCTTGCTCCGAACTTTAATCGAATGGTTACAGGTTAATGTATCGGTAAGTTGGTTTAAACGGTTTCTTGATTACTAAGGCGTTTATCATTTTCGTTTAATGAAGCGTGGAGAGGGATAGGATTTGTTCCTTTCAATTTTTTATTCGAGTCATTTAAAAAATACAGATTAACTGTTTATCTTTAAATGTTTTTATTTTGTTACTTTTGTTTTGATCTTCGATCGAAGAAGATGTATATAATGACGAAACCACTTCCGTTTCTTCAATTTTTCTAAGTCTGTACGCTTTCTAGCCTGATTCGTCCATTTCCAAAAAGAGAAGAAGAAATGTACTGAATGTCAACTTATACCGCATATCCGCCACAAATGTCGCAGATTGCGAATAGGGCGTACGTGCCCTTGTACTTGAGCAGTCGCATACGAGCTGCAGTTCTTTCCTTCCCGACATAAATCCTCTTCGTTTTTTCTTTTCTCATGCTTTCTCACAGCTGAACGACGTTAACGCGGCGAACACCGACGTCACTACCAGTCGACCGCTTTTATT
Organism: Bombus bifarius; assembly: GCF_011952205.1. Classification (NCBI taxonomy): domain Eukaryota; kingdom Metazoa; phylum Arthropoda; class Insecta; order Hymenoptera; family Apidae; genus Bombus; species Bombus bifarius. The sequence goes on along the minus strand of NW_022884517.1, from coordinate 89,101 downwards.
TTCTACTCGCTTCTGCCATTCTCACACGATCCTCTCCTGCGAAACAGACTGCACAAAACAGACCGCGAGACGACCGAGACTGTTTTCACTGAAACAAGTTCCCCCGATTTCCGTCCCAATGACGCAATTCTGCTTATCCAATCAAATCGACGATAAAACAATCATAAGTAAGATGGTCTCCCATTAAAGTAATTTAGCCTTTTTAATCTTGCTATCTTAACGTATTAAAGATCGACGGTAATACTTTACGTTAACGCAACATCTCATTTATAACTTTTTTAATCAATCTACATTAGCAAGGGATTGATTCAAATGTGGTGGGAACAAAAAGGAACCGTTAAATTATACGAAATGCCCGAGAGAAAAGCGTATCTGCGCGTGATAATTTGCATCAATGAACGTAAGTCGATTTTTTCAAATGCAAACGAATTAATTTCCCAGCCGGATACAGACTTTCACAATGGGGAAAGACTGATTCGAGCAGTCACGTAAACTACGTACTTGAGTGGTAGACCTGATCGTTAGCCCGTGAACGGTTTTACAATAACGCTCAAAGTGTTTTTATTGGGTAGTAAGAGCCATTGAAATAGATAGATCAATAGAGCGGTAAAATTTATCATCACGCTTTGTACGTATCTCCTATATTTGCATAAGAATTTTTTGCCTGCTCAAAACAGAATCTCGTGAAACAAAAATTTGGATCAACTGCTACCACCCTATTCTCTTGTAATCGTTTAAAAATAATCATCTTCTTATAATCTATTTCCGTAATGTCATAATTAGGTAGCTGGAATTTTATATATTCAATCACAATAATGTTAATTAATTGAAATATTTAATAACCCAAGCAAATGATCCACATAATATTAAACACAATCGATTGTGATTCATTGGATAAAACGTTAGAAAGTCACTGATGTAAAGGTAAGACAGTCGAAAGAAGAGAATTAAGAGGAGAAAAAGAGAGAAGCGAATGCTACCTACCTTTTTTGAAAGACACACGTAATCGTTCGATTTTTCATGCGAGCTTAGTTCATTCGATGCTTTTTTAAAAGGAGAATTTAGGAACAAATTTACATATATGACGCACGTAGATACAAAAACCAATAGTGATCGTTGCCACATGATTGATCATTTCCTCTAATCAGAATTACATTATGAACGATATAATTAAAAGTTAATTTGTACTTTCAAAGTTAGCAAAGTTAAGTTAATCATTTTTTCTTCTTTCTCTTCCCGTGGATAAAAGCGTAACGGTAATTTGCGATTTCCGTTACTTTTTTTAGTAAACCGATTTATCTCATGCTTACGTTTGCGCTAAAAGTTTTCTTCCGATCAGATTAGTCGACGATCGCATGATCTATAATGCGCGCTAGCATGCGTCTTTGCTAGTGTTGCCACGAAACATTTTAAGAATCCTGAGCATTTCGTCTTTTGTAGGATCGTACGTATTGTAGAATAGTAGAAACGACGCCATGATGCTTAAATATCTTGCAAAATTATTTTTCATAAGATTCAATGCGTTTCAAATCGGTTCTCTTTTTTGAGGTCTCGTAAAGTATAGTATGAATGAGCAAATTGCAATTCTCATCAAAGAAAGCAACGCAAATAAAGAATAAAGTTTTCTGAATGGAGTGGTTTTTGTCGTAGAGTACGGGTGCAACAGATTATCTCTATGCTTTTTTACCATTGTGTACTATTGTACATATTCCTTAAATCTACTGTGGTCCTCGAATTAATTTCCTGTCTCATCATAGATTATATTCTCATTTTCCAAATAATCCCTTTTGTTCCTTGTAATCGAATCACCGTTTTTCTTGAAAAACATCTTCCCATTATCTTTAGCATTTACATGATCGAGCATAAGCAATTAGTAATTTCCGGCTTTTTATTGATAGTTTGATCTTTGCAAAGTTTTACAAATGTCTGGCCTGGAATCCGTTTCACAATCCTCCAACGGCGCCATCGTCCTGCACCGCCATAAGTCAGAAAGGGCTATTGTGTCCACTTTTCCTCCATAAAGCGTGTCGCGGATCTAATCGCTGACTAATCGCCCACGCAAATACCTGCGTGCTCTCGCGCGAATCGTTAGAGTGCGTTTCCAAGGAGTCCGCTAAGCGTGTACCGGGATATTTACTGTCGGATCAAGGCTAGTAGCGGATTCTACTCTAGCGACCCATGCGAAAAGAATGGCATAACAAAAGTTATCATCGGTTATTTTCGCCCTTTATGATACCATCTTTGTTCATATCTCTCTTTTTCTTCATATGTTCTACGTTTCCCTATCGTAATGTCCACGTTAACATGTAATACGTCATAAAATTTTGTTTCGATGCTTGTAGTTGTCTAAGTATAGCTCTATTTAAACTATCTATTTGTTGAAATGAAGTCCTAACGCTTATCTTAAAAGATTGGTCTCTTTTTTATTTCATAAATTATTACAATTAATAATTATAAATTGTTAAGAAATTACAGTTATAGAATCATCGGTAAAAACGGAGAGAATACTGCGCATGCGCAGGAATCTTTAGTAGGTCGTGTCGACGGCTTGAACGAACTCGTCCCGCGCCGTTCGTTCAGACCAGTCATACCAAAGGTGACTCGAGATATGCCACGCGTATAAATCGCTATAATCGACTGAACAAGTACCTTCACCTACCTCGAATTCGTGTAATTGTCGTATAACATAAGTGTGATTTGAAGAAATTTGAAAATCAAGTGATATGTGAGTTGACAGAACCTCAAAAACACGTGAATATGTCAAGTGAATGTACTGTACTCGCTACTTTCTCGAGGTTATCACGTTGAAATTGACGGTTGGACGGAAGGGATGGGATATAAGAAAGGAAGAGGAAACTTCTAAAGATAATCGTTCAAGTGACCCAGAGGAATAGATCGGCTCCGCAGAGGGTGCCAATACGTAAGGATTGTCGGAAGTTTTGCGAGGAAGGCGCGCGAGAGAGGCGCGCGCACGATAGTAGGTCGAGTCGTGTTCGATGAAACTCGGCTAGGCTCGGCTAAGTTCGATACGCTCGAATTCGAAGTTCGTTCGCGGCGACCGCGCGTTCGCTGTTCGGTCAGTCAGTCAGTCGCACGCGGCAAACGAAGTCCTCAAGAAGTCGAGGAGGTTAGTAAACGCGCGAGGAAACATAGCGAACGAGACATAACAGAGAAAGAGATAGAGACTGAACAAGGTGAAGAGAAGAAACGATAAGTGACTCGAAGAAAACAAAACATTGGGTGAGAAGACGATACAGCGAATCTTACATAGCGCGTTACATTCACGTGAAGACTGGAGCCACTCTAGCGAGTGAGTCGATCTCTCTGTTCGATTCGAGAGATCGACTGCTACCCTTCAAGGCAGCGTCAATAGGCAGACGGAGAAAAAATCGTCAAAAGTGTAATAGCACAAAGAGAATCACCGACGAATACGACGATGGTATACAGTGGTGGCTTCGACATGGTGGAGACGGTGAGCTATTTGTTTTTGTTTACTTGCTGCGAGCTATAAAATGTGAATAGATACGTTCAATAACAGTTTGATCGTGTGTATATTGCGTTTGAATAGCTATTTCAAATCGAATAAATCTTAATTATACAATTGCTTCCTGTTATTTATCTAACTTTTGGAGGAGTGTAGAATTGTATTTCATTTATAAGATATTTCTTAGGTTAGTGAATGTAAATATCATATTGATTTTTCAAGAAAGTCAAATTTTGTCAGACTATAATATTACTCAGTCAGAAAAAAACGCTAATATACTGTCAAATTTTAAATAAAAATATCATAAATGTAAACTCTTTCCTAAAATAGATTTAAGAAATTGTATTGTACGCGAAGTAATGTTTTGAATTAGATGTCGTGTTCTGAATACGTACGTAATAGTAGGGAGAGAATTCGCGCCAAAGCTGACACTGTTTAAACGTACAGTACTCTCGCCATAAATACAATTATAATTAAGTGCAAATTTTGTAACCGCTACCATACTACATGCTATAACATTAACTGATACATTAACTCGATACTCAAGATGTACAACAATATATTTTCATTATATAAAATAAAATAAAGTATAATAAAATAGAATAAAAGATAAAATTTCAACTGAAATATAATTATAAGCTACAATTCAGTAGAACAATAAACACAACATTAAAATTTTTTACTAGAAGAAGAAGTCACGATATTTATTTTCTTTCTATCTATTTTAATTAATCTAGGATAATGAAACATTATTCAAAATTAATAAAACGTTACAAAATATATTTTAGTTTACTGACTAATGATTGTTCTCAAAAATTAGCTATTCTCAGAAAACAATAGGGTAACGGACTAACGCGATTTTTAATAGTGAATTCTGACAAAACTCTCGAGGCTCTTTGAGGTAAAACTTATTTGCATGCAAGTCGTACGCACGGCAATTAGAATTAATTTAAGCGAGCCACTTTAAAGGCAACGGGTGTTTTATAAGTGAAATGCCATTCTAAGCCGGCTGGTTGACGATAATGAGCAAAAACGTCGTCGACCTGTCAACGAGGACCCGGATAATTTTTCCGCGAAGATTAAAGTTGTGTCCGTACGTAACATCTGTCCTTTCGTTAGTTGTCTCTAAAATTGCTGCTTCTCGAGATGTATTTGCAAATCAGCGAGATAAATTTATCTGACTGGAATATCTACACCGATGGATAAAAGCCAGGATTCTAGGAAACACCTTGCATAATATTTTTGTTCCTCGAACGTTTTCGTACTCATACAGACATGTGTATTGTAAATAATATATAGCAGCATATAAAGTACAAACACGTAATTTTTATCATCATTTGTTTTGCTATATGCGTTAGAAATTTTACGATTAATGTAGCATTTTCATACAACTGCAGTTTCATTACTCAAATCGAATTTCCATACTCGTACTTCTCTTTTTAAAGTGTCCTTTTATTAGTATTTCTACTAGTGTACTTCTTTCTAAAGTAATTGTACACATATTTTATGATTCAATTGAGCTTCATTTAAACGATTAACATAATTCATTATCAATGCTGTTACGAATTGAAGATATTTGTAAACCTATACTCCATTTAATATTATATAATTCATAAATTTTATTTTAGTAAAAAATAGACTTTTATTAACAAAAGCTACACGTAAATTCATATTAATTATTTTGAATAATATGTCACTCAAAATACATCCGGTGTCTTTTGAATTTTATGCAAATGAACGTCGCGTTCTTCTTTCATAATTTCCTACGAGTCAAAATAGACCTGTTTGTTCTACAATTTAATCGAGGTTGAGTATAATTGAAATTATTCAATACAACTATCTTTCGCGTAGATTGATGAAAATGCAGTTTCGCTGTTATGAACGCATTGTCCCAGTTTGTTTAACTAGATACGGCCCTGTTGTAGAAAGACACAAACAGTCGGAGACGGTCGCGCGGAAGGCTAACTTTCGAATCTACTACAACTAAACAGATGATAGTCAGATACGAGAAATTCACTCAACTGGTACGTAATGGAAAATTTTGCAGTAAAAACGAAGCAAAATGTGCTGTTTCTCTATCTCGAAATTTCATTAGAAGATGCATTTTTTGTTTTACGACTGTACCAATTACCGGTCATAATATAATCACATAATTAGATGTTTCTCGATCAACTAGGGTCAAGTTTTCCCTACTGTTATACTTTTGTAATTGCAATATTTAATTCGGTTAATTTGTTATTTCATTCGATCAGGATAAAGCAGAGTAAACAGATAATTCATTTCGATAAAAAATTTAATTATTAATTTAAAACTTCCTCGGGATACTCGATATAAAAGTTGCCATTTCCTTTCAGTTATAATATTCTGGTTGACATGACATTCGGATTATTTTCAAAGCATACAGAATTTTTATCTGGTTATGTACACAAAATCGAGGTAAAGCGGTAGGTGAGAATTGATAGGGGAGAACGGTTAATCCATTCCTTTTTATCTGGTTCCTTTCATTCTTGATAACTTGACGATAAACTTGTCGTGTAATGTAGTCGCTAAAATTGTTTGTTGCTCGTCGGTGTTTTTCTTTTTTTCTTTGTAAATAGCAGGTAATAGTATAGTATATATAGCAGATAATAATAAATAAGAAGCGGTCAGGAATTTCGCTTTCACAACTTATTTTTATTTCGCTCGAAAAAGACGTAATTGCAGTTCTTCTTTGAAGTTTCTTCCTCGAGCTGTGCGTAACTGTTCGACCTATTTCTGTTTTACAGTTCTCTATATGTCACTCATAGGAAATTTGTATCGTAGTTCCGCTTTTATATCGCGGACAATTATTTCGCATGTGGGCTTGCTTTATCTCGCCTCTCAAATCATTTTTTTCTCCATTTCATCGAGTGGTTAATGCGTATATTCTGTAATAGAATTATGTATTCATGAAAGAGGTCTGTAAAGCCCGACGACATGAATTTTACATTACCATATTCACGTATTAGATATATCTAAAATTTCGCTATTCTGCATTGCCACCTTCGTCTTTCAATTGTACACATAAAGTTTTCTTTTAAGACAGGCTAGTTGTACGTTATCGATGTTTTCAGCCTTCTTAAAGTCATTTAACGAACTGTTAGAACGGAGTGTTGTTCCTATTAAAATATTCCCTCTTCTTGAATACGATACTTCATTCCGTATTCACTTCGACATTTGCACTCGATCAGTTGGCAAAGTTAATGTGGAAATTTTAAGAATAATAAAGTATCTACTCTGTTTGTGTTTATGTTAATGGATTTATCGATTTAGTGTGTATCGAGTTTTGTCGGTCTCTTTTACGCGATATTTTACCATGGTAGTTATAATTACATTTGCGTTTATACATTAATATTTAACGTTAGTACATTCAGTGATCCATTTTGCGTGTACATCTAACGGTGATGATTCCTATAACTTATTCATCTTTTCCTAACCCTATTTTAGACTTTTGGTAATGTTGCGTGATAGCATTGAAGCGTTTACGTCATAATACGCACTATTAAGCTTTCTCAATATCCGCTATTATAATTTAATTCGAGACACATCACTTATTATTTTATTTTTTAATTTATTATCATTTATTATTTTACGTGTTACCTTCTACAGTTTTAAATAGATATACAATCCTAACACTTTTACAATATCCGTACAAGTTTCTTTCGCGTATCTTTTTTGCCTATAATGAAAATTGTATCTTATTGTGCTCATAAAATTACTCATAAAACAGCGACACAACACAGGTGCGTACGTTGTTCGCTACGATTTTTAGGAGCATAAATACTTTCCTGATTCATACGACCTTCGTTCGATATACCTTTTATTTAAACACCGTATTTATAAATAAGATCCTGAATTTGAAAAATGAATATTTTCAAACTACGCATGATATATGTTTGCAACATCACGAATGTCCATAGAATACAAAACGATCTAACACGATCATGGTTCATCGCAACCATTTGTAAAACTTTTTCTCACACCTAAAGTATACGTCAAAAAGAAGTCTATTTCATCATACCGTGATTCACCATATCCATACCCAACTTTTTCTATGTAACACAAATCTTTTGCGGAATTCTATGTTCACGAACAACCGCGAAACACCCGGATAATTATCCGAAAAGGAGATCGTCGAAACTTGAGTTAAGCATGGTGAATAGCGTTCATGCATCATAAATCGGTTGGTCGGAGAAGAGACGGTTAGAGCTGGCCAGACATACAAACAGGCAGTCAGACATACGGCTGACCACGTAAACAGGGTGTAATTAAAAATCTCACTAGCCGGTCTTTGTGTCGGATGTTGTATATAGTTGATGTCCTTGCCGAGGCAATTCGAAATCCTGTCCCGGTCTCGCATTAGCGAGGGCGTGGTTGGTCGTTCGTTCCTGGTCCGAGGATAGCAGGCCTCGTAGTAATTGCACCGGACTCGTTTCCATGACGCGACTTTTGCGGATTCGACTTCGTTTTTTTTTCTTCATCGTTTATTTTTGATCGCGCTTTCACGATGCGTACCGCGTCACCACGAGATGCGAAGAACGCCATCCGCGTAGCATGTTTTCGCGTGTTGACCTTTGTCTAACATTTTAGTTAGTGTCAAACAGACGCATAGTACGTAATGGAGGAACAAAAGAGATACGCAACATCGAAACGTTAGACGCGTTTGTTATATAACTGGACTCGCGAGATTGTAATTACGATCTTGCTCGTCTTAGTGTAGAGGAGTACCGTTGTCGAGGCACGGGGAAAAGAAAATCGCGGTGTTTATTAATAGAGTTCTCTTAGACCGTATTGATAAACGATATAACCGGAGTCCTTGAATGAGTTGCACGTAGCTGAGCGTGACCGAATTCGAACGGCGATTCGAACGATTTGGATCCTGAGTAGACGATGTACGAGCTCAGGGAATGGTAAATGTTATGTTTTATCACGGAAATCTGTATTTTCAGAAATATGAGGACTAGGGAAATTTTCATAAGAATAGCAAATATATTCGTAATAATTCATTTGTTGATATTTAGAAAAATAATTTATATCTTATAGTTAGAAAGAACCGCTTGGTAATATGAGGAAAAACAGATAGAAGTCAGCGATGAAAGAAGTAGTGGATTTTCTATGGTATTCAGAGGACGCAACGTGAAGAAGCTGAGGTATAAGTGTTGTCCGTGATAATTGTAGCTGCTGGCTGTAGATGTCGCTGCTGGGGTTACTGCTGCATTTTCTTCTTATTTACCTAGATGTTGTGGAAGAAAAATCGGACTATGGGCGCCAGGATTTGAACCTAGGTCCTGAACGTTCGTAAGCCGCTAACCACTGCGCTGCCGTTGTCCAGTGTTAGTTAGTGTTGAGTGGTGGTATTTGCGCTGTCGAGTGCCGCCACAAAGGTATTGTCAGACTCTGAAGACACGCGGTGCTGTATAAACAGGAAAGACCAAGTAGGCGTTCTGAATAAGACGCTGGAGCCTAGTTATTTCTCATCTCTAAATCAGAAGATGCTTCTTCGAATTAAATGTTTTGTTTAATGTATGTCATTTAAAATTTTATTTGCCTCACGAAATACCAATGATTTATCTAAATCCGGTCTTTGCTGCTTTATACACAAAAGATAATTATCCCTATAATAAAATGTTTTTTAGTCGAATTTTATAGAGAACAGATACGAAATTGGATTAAAAGACTTACAGATAATAGGAAACTTGGCATATATAGATTTAACTAATCAGTATCTTAATATCAAAATAAAAATATCAAACCGTTTTTTTTTTTTTTAAGAAATTGGCACAGTTGAGTGATCGTTGTTTTTAGTTATTTTTAAACCATCTGTTCGAGTAAAATAATAATAAGAACGAAAATTCGAGTGGATTCTTTCGGTAGATTCATTGTTTCATTGGTTTCTGGTAGTCGAGAAAGAGTTCGCGGTGACCTTCTCGACTTTCCTGGAACCGCATCGCGCCTGTCCCCTTTCGCCCTTTTGCTCGTTCTTCACCCTCCGTTCTTTACGCTGCTTCGGGGCCAAACGGACCAAAGAATTCGCCGGTATTATTCCAACGAAAAAATGTTTAAGTGCACCGACGGAACCGCGTTTCCCCGCGTGCTACTCAGGTGTCTACCCCCTTTGTTCTCCGGCGAACGTTGCGAACTTTTCAGTTGGGTTGCACGGATTTACACGCATACGGCACAATACAGCGATCATTGCAACGTCCTGCGAACAATGCCGATTTACATACGTGAGATTTGTCGATTTTTCGTTCTACCAACGCTAGATTCATTGATATATGTACATACATCGATATACGTATACCACTGATCAGAATATTTACCAGAGTCGTTATACTTGCTTCGAATATGATTGTTAAAAGATACGAAACAATGCTGTTTCGTTTGATACTTTATAAGTAAATGAAAGAATGAGGGATCAGTTTTCAATAAATAGCAGTCTTGCAATCTAGGCGTATTTAAAGATTTTTTTAGCGCGCGTAGGGTCTATGTAGAAAGTAAAAGAAATGTGTTCATAACGAATCGAGAACATAGTATAGAATTGTTCGCTTCCTAACACTCCTTTTTTCGTATCTAATTTTGCTTGGAAATACATATTTGGGAAATTAACGCTCGCGAGAATCATTTCAGTAGTTATTATCACCGACGTAATCTAGCGTGTACCTTGGAATTATATCATTTTGACCCGAGAAAGTATAATAGTCGAGGCTTTATTATCGTTTGAGTTTTACACAAATACCGCCTTTCAATTTTCATAGTCAAACATCATTAATTTCTTAAACTTAATTGAAATTGTTTTTATTGGAAGTAATGAAATTGGAAAAAAATTTATTATCCATTATTCCATACGAAATTCGCAAATCATGGCTTCGATTTCAAGACAAAACGAAAAGTCGTATCGATTTACATGATATTAATAAATCCACTCGAATGCTGGCTGAGTTTGTGGTATTAACCACACCGAAGATCAATGGTATCTCTAGACACCAATAAGAAGGTCATTTGACCAAGGTCTGAAAAGTGATCACGTGATATTTAGTACTGGCATATTTTTCAAATTTTAAAAATATTGCTTGTCATAATACTATAATGCCTACTGAAAGATTATGATAAACTATGGACGATATTAAAATATTGTTCGCTTTAATAGCTGTATTTTAGGTTTCTTTTTTACAAAAATTTGTTAATTTGTAAATTACTTTTAACGGGCTTATATCTTCTCTCATTTTCAATTCAATTCAGACTATTTCTTAATTATAAAATAACATTAAGATGAGAAAATCAACAAAACTGGATTTATCATATTTATTTATATTTATTATGTTTGTCGTGTCATATGCTAACATAATTATCAGACCCGATTAAAAAAATTGTGCTAAAATTCCCTGTTCTCTCGTCAAATGAAATGAGGTAAGGTAATTTGTCGTTATTCGTATAAATTAAATCGGCTAACGCCCGATTTTATTGCTGACTGACGAATATCAATGGCATCTTTAAATACCAGTAGAAAGGCCGTATCGCGGAGGCCTGAAAAGTGGTTGCGCGAGGCCTTGCACAACCGTTACGATCGAGCGGTACGTCGGTACGTGTAGCAAAAGTGACGCCAGCTCGCGTGTCGGCCCGCCGCGATCTACAACGATCTAGCAACGATCTGGAGCCCGAAATCGGAGGCATTAATCAGCGTTCGGTGCGTGCACGTGGGTGGTCAGCATTGACGCAAATAGTAGTAATGATCAATACACAGGCGTTTTATATGCCGCGGAGTAGAGAGATAAATCGAGCGAGGTCGAGGCTTTGCCGAGGCTAGAGAGCGCCGATTTTCGAAAGGCAACTTTTCAAAGGTCGATCGCCCCTTGATATTTCTCCGGTTCGCATCGAGAAAGTTACGCGCGGCGATCGGCTCGACCGCGAGAGGAGGAGGGAACGATAAAAAGAAAGAAAGCAGCAAGTAGCTTCTAAGGAACTTGAAAACACGCGAGTTCTCACGACTCTCCGTGTGTGAAATGATATTGAAACGCCAGTTGCATAAATACGAGCGATATACCTGGATATTGGCTGTAAGAAAATCGTGATAAAGATACGATGAGATAGTTTGGCGAATTGAATGTGTGCTAGCAACGATTGATTTATTTTTGACGTTAATTTATGATAAACGCAATTACGATTTCGATATTTAGCAATATTGTTGCAGAGTACCTATATATTTTTTTATTAAAATTTAATTCATTCATTTAAATCTTATTCATTAATTTACTCATCTTATATATTCTAGTTCGGCTGTTTAAACGCCTATAACGCATATACGTTAACGCATATAATTGAATATTTGCATGTAATATATTAAGTGCCGAGTAAAAAATTATTGAAATAATATTCATACTATGTTTTAATCGGTATTTGGGATCTTCAGATATATTTTATTCAGAAATAAAATGATTTAAATGGGCAATTTATCAAGTTCCGAACACGGTCAGTCAAGGAACCATTAACCAAAATACCACCAATTTTAATTTCTTAAATAAATATGGAACATGGACCATCATAATGCTAATTTTCTGTAATTACACATAATTACAGTAATCAAGATTCCATTATTCAAAAGCTCAATTGATCCGCCCATCATTTCCTCCTTATATTAAACATATCGTTACCATACGTTGACGCTAACATTAAACGTCGTTCGAAAAACTCACAAAACCCAATATCTTCGCCATGTATCGATAATACACGTCACAGACAAACCGCATTGCGTCCAGTGACACTTGTTCGCAAAAAGACGCCCAAGAAGCCGGCTCTCGAGGGTGTCCTTCGCCGTGGAATTATCGCGGTCCGTGCAACGCCTTCGGGGAATTATTCCTACTTAATCCTGTTATGGTGGTTGGAATTTCTTCCATCCAACCGCCTTCTTGTTCCACGAGAAAAGCATTTTTGAATTTTATAGAAAACGAAACTTTCCTTATCATTTTATTCCTTAAATATCACTTCTAGCATGTAATAGGAGAGGCTACGTTAATGATAACTTACTATTTCTTTGAAAAATAGAGAATCCTTTAACAAAAGAAAAACAGGAATGACTAAAAATGATCCAAGGGCCATGGTAGAGTTAACGAATCGAGATATATCCTTGATGGTCGATGGATTTCGGCAGAAAGTAGAGATTACGAGAAGATGGTCCTCAGTTTGCGTTTTTCACAATCTCTTCCCCACTGCATTGGGACCGAACGCGTCCCTTTACGCGTTGTGTCGTACGTGAACGTCCATCCGTCTGTCTGTCGGCCGGTGTATCGTTTCGGCCTCGGTAACGCGAAATTTACAGCGGCCATTACGAGCTGATATTCTTTGTCTTGTCGCTCAACCTCGTCCGTTCATCTCCTCTCGGCTCGTGGTACCGCCTTTAAAATATACTTTGTTGCCGCGGCGAGCAGCGCACCAACAACGCTCTTACCTCCCGGGGATTCCCGTCCTGCAGAACGATTTGCTCGCTTCGTGTGTGCACATGCTCTTAATACCCGATCCGCGAGAATAGACCGTTGTTCCACTTTATTTTCTGCGATGCTTATGTCCTAAGCGACGATAAATCGCGATAGCTTCTTCGAGCTACGTGGAATGTCTGTGTTCTAGTGGACGATCATTTTTCGTTGACCCTTACTACTGGGAATCAATGGAGGTGGTAAAGTGGATAGTTAGGGACTTTGCACGGACACGATGCAGTGTTCTAGATATTGGTAATTTGGGTATCTGTCGATTCAAAATGTCGAATATTGAAAACTAGTTAAAAAATATGAAAAGTTTAATAATAATTTCGCATTATCAAAGGAGTATAAGGGGATAATTCGTACTCTCCATTTGTGTGTTTATTCAGTCATTCAGTAGATTCGTGTCTGTCAGCGTCGTATGTAGTGAGATAACAGAGTTATTAATTAAGGAATTGCAGGAGTCAACGACGATAAGATACCGTCTAATACCGCGTGTGATCATTTACGAAACGTTGTTGCTCGTCGAATCGTGATACACTCAAGGTTTCGTTGTCTCGATCTAGACTACGTTGGCGCCCGTCTCTTACTTTCACCTCGTTTATTACACGTACACCTTTTCATCTTATACGATTACACGGAATTCTTGCCGACAATTGACCCCAGCAAAACGCTCGCGTACGCGTGGATGCATCTCATAAACGGATTTCAGACGCTAATTCGATGTTAACAAATCCATTCCTAGTTACTTGGAAGCTAGCATCGTTGCTTTATCCCTTTCACGTGATCCTCGTATACCAGAATTAATGAATGCTTCATATAAGTTTCAGTTTGTAAAATATGCTTCGTTGGTTAGTTATTTATTGCGCTGAAAATTTTCCCATTTTCGATGGAATATCACTATATGTAGTGTTTAATAGATGTCATGATTTTAGAAAACTACCAGTTGATTAAAATATCTTATAAACATATACTGTGGACATTATTCCTTTAATGAAATTTTTAGGTTAGAAGAAAGAATTACAAGAAAGCCACTAAACAGTTAGTATCTAACTTTCGTTTAGCTTTGGTTTTATAATTTTCTGTGTTTTCTGTAGCGGTTTCTATGTTAGAAAAGTTGTTTGATGGCTTTATGCATAATTTCGAACTTTTATAACGGCGAATTTCTCGGTGGAGAAACTATATTTTATACATAACTGAATAATTTCTTTCCTAGGAACAGTTCGCTATTACTTAGTAAGTACATATAATTACGTGAGATGACTATTTACTTGTTATTAAGTTGTTGTTAAGTATAGTTTTGCTTAATTTACCAGATATTCTATATAACAATGCCTACATCCGTTGCTACTAGTAACAATTTATTGACTGGAAAGAAATATGAAGAAATATGTATAATACAAGATAATATTAGAAAATTTCGTGTCTAGATGCTTTAGAATTTTCATTCGATATTTAATTAACATAATAGGTATAACTTTCATTATCTGCCAGCAAATCTTCTGAAATAACGTTTCTCTCTTCCAATTTAGATTGTATTTCCCTAAATATGTATGTATTTCAAATAGAATAATTCCAACTTACATCGTTACAACTAAAATTTCATAAATCCATTGCAATTACTGTTAGCTTGTGTGATTGTGCTACTAATTGTAGGATGCTTCGTCGAACCGAGTGAATTCTCTCACAGTTTAACTAAGCTAATTAAACTAGAAACAATGGTCGCAACATATTTTAATGAACCTTCTACACAGCTTGTCTGCCGTATTCATTTTTCCAAACATAATTGCATCACATCGTCGTGTAATGTTCTCAAGTTCCATTTCAAAACTCAAGCAATCGATTACCACAATCGCTTTAATCGCAAACCTTACACTTCGCCACTGAAAATTAATTTACCTATCGATATGCGTCGTTTGACCATCAAACATAATTATATCACGTGAAAAAAGATATTCGCAGAACACGTGTGCGAAATATACGAGATACACCAGTCGATCGAGGTTAATGAGCAGCTCTCGTACGTTTCAAGCGTCAGGAAAGGACCATTAATAACGTTGGAAAATCAATTAATTGATCGAATGAATAGTTTCATGATGCAAGACGCGCGCGCGGCTCTTGCAGCCTGTATCATCTTTAGAAAGCATATAGGTAAATAGCCAGACCTCAAATATGCGCGTGCGAATAGGTCGGTGAGTAATACTTACGGTTAATGTTCTGTGACGTTCGAACGTAAGACGTCCAAGTGCGACCGGATTCCGCGATAGCAGCGACCGTTTCACGCACATCCGGATGAGGAAGATAGAAGGAGCAAAAGTGCATGCACCAACAAGGAACAATAAGCAGCTGTTACACCGCGTTACGCGGGTGCATTTCAATTACCCAAGTCTGCCCTAACATTATCCGTAACTACTCACGTGTCATGCAAACATAATTAAGAATCGTCGCGGGACCGCTCGTCCATTCATGCTTTTGTCCCGTACCTGCTACAAAACTAACATTCTTTTCTTTTTCCTTTTTTTTTCATTCCTCCGTATACCTTTTCCTCTTCTCCTTTTTCTCTTCTTTTTCTTCCCTTCCCTGTTTTCTTTGCTTCTCTGATTTTGTTTTTACGTCTTCGTACTCGAACTGAGAGACGAAGGTTCAAGCCACGACCTGAACGGAATAGTAATGGGCGGCATTATTAGTTGAATGCCAGTACGTAATCGACGAACAACGTTTAGTTTGAAATTAGCGTACGTGAGTAGAAAGGACAAGGTTTTTCTATTAACTCTTAGTTGGTAGGTGGACTACAGAGATTGTATGAAAGTCGACTTTCTAAATTTCGAAAAAACATCCAGTTTTTTTTGTGCACAAATATTATAGGGGGAAAGCACTAGAAAAAGTATTTGGAAAACATTTTTAATGACGATCGAGTTCACGCGTAAATTTTAATTGTAGTTGCATTCTTCCGTTCTTCAATTTTACAATTTTGTTAGATTTATTTTCTTAGTGAAATTGGACGATAATGTGGATGATTAAAAGCAAATAGATATTGTTGCACTTGCTTCTCTTATTTTCATAACAGCCTTAAATGCAAAATAGTTACCACGTCATAGTTACCACAGTGTGTTGTGGTTTTACCATTTTATGACGACGCGCTGTTTTTGTTAGAACGGTTCTCCTTGCGCGAGTAGGTACCGTTTTCATGAAAGAAAGTTCAGCAAAATCTCCATGCTATGATGGAATTTCTTCACTCGTTGACGAATGCCATACATACTTCACCGTGTTTCGTCATTCTACTCGGTTACATGTTTTTAGCATTTCGTCGATATCATTTTTTCGTTGCATACATTTAAGATTGTTGATTTTGTTTATAAAGTAATAGTTGCAAACACCGAGAAAACAGAAATCTTCGAATGGTTTAATAACATTACTATCAAGAAAAATATACAACTACTCGGCTGTGCATGTTGGTAAATTGCTTATTGCGGAAGAACAAAATTAATTACATAAATACTGGCAGTTTGGAAAATATCAAACTTTAATAACATCGAATCAGCAGTATCCAAAGGTTAACGTCTTAAGCAAATTATGTGAATCTAAGAAAACACATGCAACGTGGTTGTTCAGAAAAATTAATTATCGCTCATGTCCTTTTAGGCGCGATAAAATATTTTCAGAGTTTGCAAATTCTTGGAAGAATCATCATTTTATCGCGGCCTGGAGGTGTTCATTTAACACTACTGCGCTTATACCGTAGAGATTATATTTTCTCTTACACTGTAAAACCCTCTAATAATAATCATAATCAGCCTTTCTTTTTCACGTGCGATCGTGCGAAACGTTTGACGCGCTCGCAAGTTGTCCATAAATCCTATTTTCGCGTACGACTCGATGGTAAGGCAAAGAATAATCGGTGAAAAATTTGCTAACGTCTGTGGAAACTCGTAACCTTCGTTTACGATCGTCGTGAGCGTTACAGCCGTGTCACGTCCTCGATGGTTTCGTAATTACAAGGGTCTTTGTCGTTGAATTTTTCTCTTCTAGTATTAAACGTAACGGGTTTCGTGGACGCGTGACAAGAGTAATTAATAAGGATTATGATAATCGCTCGTTAATTTTCTCTCAATCGTTCTGTTTACTATGACTACATGGTAAAATTGATTTTATCTAGGACAATCTAATAAGAATGTGTTATTATAAAAATTAAATGTCATTTATGATTAATACGCGAGTTAAATATTATATATTAGAATATAACTTTTACGTACAATTATTAACGGTTGCACAAATTTTACATTAAAATTAGATCAAATCATATATTTTATTGTACAAAATGGGATTTCATTTCTGCTAAAATCTAATTTTTCAAAATGTTTCGGCAGAGTTGTTCCGTAAAAATAATCAATACGTCATCTGCGTCGATTGTTGCTTTCAACTCTTATTACCTTGATTCCTGTTAATCGTATTATATCGGGCGTCGGATATCGAATCAACCGATCAAATTGTTTGTTAACTTTCATGATAGTGCAACTAACGCGAGAAGGATGTTCACGCTTGTACGAATGAAACGCTTGCGGTAATTGGCTTTCCCCTCGTTCTACTTTTATAATCGCGAATGCATGCGTTTTCGAGTTAGACGTGAAACTGCAAACATCAAGAGCTTGTTAATCACGTAACGCGTGCCAGGGATATCAATGTCTGCAATTTTTTCAAACGTTCAAGATTGCATTGTACCTATCGTTTCCTCTCTTGCGTACTCTCTGGTTTATACAGTGTAAAAATCGTGAAAATTACAATGGATGAATACAAACGCAGACAAAGAATATTTTTATAAATTCCTGTTACGACATTTGTGATTATTATCCCATTATTAATCAGAAAATTATCAGAAAACTCTTCTGTTGTTACGGAAGTTGGTAATGGAGCTTCTTTTTTTCATGTCACTAAGTTCTACGTATTTTCTATGATATAAATAATATGATATAAATATATATGTATATATATACTATTAACGTGTTCGTAATGATAGAGATTGATGACGATATTACTTACACGGTACAGTGTTAGGTTTCGCAAGAATTATTTTTCTCATCCTGAAAAATCGTATAGTTATTAAAATGTGATAATTATTTTTATGCGTCGTTTTGCCAAACTGTTTGGTCGAAGATAATAACGTTAATAATTATGTAGATGTATGTATCTTAAGATTAGTTTCAGCGAATGAAAATTCGTCGAGTAAATAAACTTTAATTACTGTACTATATATGATAAAAATACGAATATTTAACGACATAATGTGTCATCGACGATTAAAAATCATATAAATAGTCTCTGTAAACTGCAACATTTTACATTTTACGCTATATTACAAATTTCGCTGAAAACAAAGTAGGTCAACACGCAAATCACATTTCAAGAATTTTACGAATTTCCAGAACAATCAAAGCGAGCTGCTGATGATAGCAATGTTAACTGGTATGCATATATTTGTATGTATAAATGTTAGTCCAGTTATACCTTCACATTATTTTACTAAGATCGTAAAATATGTACGGTAGCCGGTCATTCGCGAAGATTTAACGTTCGTGCTAATTAGCTTTTTTTCTTGTTTGGTTGAATTTTCTACGCGTAAGTGACCGTGCTCACGCACCCGAGCACGCACATTAATGCAAAGGTATATACGTAATACGTACGTGTCTCTGGTAGGTAAGTACGTAGGCAGTCGTGCAGCAACCGAGTTTCTTCGATACATGGCTTTACCGTTAGGCCGCTTGATACTCTTGTCCGCGAGTCGCCTACATACGGGCCGGCCTTTACGTACGTTTAATGGACGGATTCTCAAAGCTTTTTCTTCGTTCTTTTCGTTTTTTCGTGCTCACGCTCCAACGATCCGGCGGTGGTGGTAATTTGAATACGCGCGCAGAACGCGTTTCCTCGATTTAAGACGATCGAAATCACGGACGCTTTTGGCTTAGCTAGAAAGTCTTCCTTGGATGATTTCTCTCAGTCCTAGAATCAGCCTTTATTATACCGCTGCGTTTCTGCTCTCGTTTTTCTCTTATCGGTTCTAGTCGATCCTTCTCATACTATGTAACTAGCATTTTGATTACATGAATGTGTTTAATATATATTATATTTATATATATGTATGTCTTGTGCTTTCTATGTCTTTTTATTATTCGTGTAATATCTAAAACTAGGATTATACGTGTATCTTACAAAATATTCCTAAGATAATTTTAACAAACAAAAAAGCTTGTACTGTTTTACAAAGATCTTCCTTAATCGTAAGAAATTTTTTAATAGTAGAAAATGACGAAAATATCCTAAAGAACGTAACGAGGTCAACTAACAGGCGACACCGCAATGAATTATATATGATACATTAAAACTTGTTCATAGGTTATTTTGTTACATGAACCATGAAAGGGTTATGCGATTTCATTAGTAGTGCCCCAACATAGTTTAGTCCTCTCCCTTTTAATGAAAACAAATGGCTCCAATTTAATCGCAAATGTAATCGGCTTGCTCGGAATATCAGATAAGTCCCTAATACTTTCGTTAACGCAGGAATTCCAAGTAAAACAAAATCCATGGATACATTGTACGAACAGAGAAAGAAATAACGGTAGGGGGGAGTAAAAGACGTTGCACAGAGGGAGAACACGAGTTTCATTTGAATAGAATAGGTCGATAGTGATTTACGATACCTGAGGCTCGTCCGCTCGTGACTGTTTTCCACTTCTTCTTTATTTTTTTTTTCTTCCATGCTACACCTCTCGCCGCGACCTCTGTTTTTAATGACATTACAAAATTCGTGTGCTTCTGTCTTCCCGCACTTCATTCTCTATTTCTCTTCATTCGTTCTGGGTACAGAAACAATGCCCTCCCATGATAATCAATGTTAGATATCTACGAATGAGTCTATTAGTTAACCCCTTAACCTACAACTACGGGCATAGCCCGTAGTACGATGATCGGGCCAAACGTAAATATTACGGGTGTAGCCCGTAGTACAATGATCGGGCCAAATATAATATATAATATTATATATAATAGCTTGTTTACGTCTTCGGCCCAAAATTCTCGAACGTAAATCTTAGGTTAAGGGGTTAATAGACTATAAATCTTTTAAAGATCTACAACACTTTTCACGGGGTTCAAGATATTCAATAAAGAAAGGATTTTGCTTCGTCGCAACATGTACTTCCTGCCTCTGAATTGCAGTGGTTACAGAGAGTGTTGGCACACCCTTATTTTCCAATGAAGCATTTTTTGAAATCAAATATTGTATTATATTTTCAGAGTATTACGTTTTTATAATCATATGAAAGTAGCAAAGTTGATACGAAATTTAATATACTTGAACGTAAATGCTATAATAGACAAATTGGTGTGTTGATACTACTTCTAGCAGTTGTATCTGAAAACGTGAATCTTTTATTCTTTTAAATAGATATCAGTATTTTCTGCCAAATATTTTTCTACGTTCAAACCCACTAATCTTGATTACATTTTTCTAGTGTTCCACAAATGATTCTTCTCATAAACTTCTCGCAAATTCTCACAAATCCACACAAACTCGAGCAATTCTGACTCACATGACTCAGAATAATCCCGATCCCGACCATTCGCACGATCTCTTAACGCGATCGTTCTCCAGCAACCCTAATAAATTCCGGTGAAATTCATTTCCTTGATCCAGCAGCACCGCCAGTCCGTCTGTTGAATCCCTCTGGTCGACGTCTTCCGCCTGGCAAGATTTAATGCATCCTGAAAGAGTTCACACCTGTAGCCTAGCATTGCGCGAGCTCCAACTCATATTTATCAAGGTTGAGTCAAACGGCGGGCCGACGCGTAAACGTCAGATCCGTCGGTGGAAAAAGAAAAATCTGTCGAGGAGTTATAGTATCGAGTTTTAATTCTACACGTTCACGTACACGGCGTCGCGGCCAGAATTTACGGCACCACGCTCTCCCTCTCACCTTTTCGTTCATGAATGCAAGTTTATAAGTTATGATGCCGAGATAGAGACCGATGCAGCGTATCAGAAGCGAGAAGGGCACGCGAGCCGCGCTACATGAACGGCTTCTGAGAATCAAGGCCCACCATTGCCGCAGTCACCCACTGATATCTCAATAAGGATCCGCGATTTCGATCTAGTCTAATCCTGGATTCCACGCGACATCTATGAAATGTGAGACTTTAGGAACGTAGCGTCGACTGTAGATCTTCCCTTTCATTTTTGTTCATTTTTGTAAAATGTGATTAATGTTTGAAATTTGCCGAAGATAGTATCATCTTTTTTAATTATTCGAAGGCGCGATCTGGATACCTTGCGAACGAAAATTGTGTTCCAAGAGTAAAGATACAGGGAAATTTAGCTACGAATTGCCCGAATAATACTACAGAAACAGTAATATAAACTATTAAATGTAGGAAGAATAAAGTTCATCTAAATTCGAGGTGATTTCGGAATGATTCAATTATAATGTTCTGCGGTGTTTCCCATAAACGACATTAAAATTCATTTTGCATCGTTAGAAAGGAAAAGAGGGGGTGAAATCTGAGATTACAGCTACACGGTTACATATATAGATAGTTATACACCACATTGCACATGCGGAAAGAGAGAGTACCGTGCATATTCTATCTGCTCTGGATACACAGGAGGCGGGTTCTTAGAACAGGAGGCCATTACCGGTGCCCGGCCACATACTGATATCTCAATACAAACCCTTAGTTTGAATCCATTATAATGCCGGACTACGCGAGCACAATCGTCGCGTCGTGTACTCGTCTACGTATGCGGCTATACAGTATTATCTTCCGAGGATGCCATCCATACCACGTTCCAGGAACGCCTGCTGGAACCCTTTCTCTTTCCTAGACATGAATTCTCTCGTGTTTGCCTTTTCGTTTCTTTCATGCATGGCTCGCTTTCGTTGCGTTGACACTCGATTAATTAAACTTTATAGCCAATAGAAATATATCGATTCTCTGTGTATTAGATATTTTAGATATTATATTAGATCTTTTGTTTCAGCATTGTTTGAAATATCAGGAAGTATCAGAATATTTTGATACAGACGGATAAATCGATGGGTGAAAAAATATGTAGGAAAAATTAGTAAATGTGAATTATCTTTTCTAGGAATTTGTGTAATTTTTAATATACATATATTCATATCTTACCGACGCTTTTATGTTTTTAATTCGTTAAACCTTTCTCCCTATTTACAAACCTCATATACATCAGCTTTTACACAACTCCTTTTTCCGTACATCTTTTATCGCATGCTAATATGATTTAAATATAAATGTTAATTGTAAATAACGAATCTATACAAATATATGCGAAAAAGTAAAATGTAAATCATTTATATCACTTACTGGTTATGCCACATCTAGTTCAATAATTTCACTCCAACTTTTACATTTATCTTTTTGCTGCTACTCCCCGTCTATTTATAGCACACGACAGTACCAAAATATGTAATGTTATGGCATTCGATTATTTTCGAACGGTATACGGAAAATATCAAATTGCCGGAGGATTTTCTATTTTTACTTCTTTCGATTCTCTGGCACAAATTTTCGCATTGACCTTTCGCGAAACCTTTCTCTCGTTTAACTCGTACTTTACACAGAGAATAGAAACCGCAAATATCCAATTCAAAGATATATTATTAGCCTATCATATTTCAGGAACACTTTTTCTGGCCTTTATTGTTTCTTCACACTCTTATCGCGTTTGCCGTATCATTTATCTTCTTTGCCTTTCCCTGCTACTTTGTTGCCAGTCTACATCTCGTTTGAATCGTGAAAAACGAGAGCAATTAATATTACTTTCCAATGTGAGCTAGAAATATCATATTTCAAGAGAGTTCCGGAGAATGTTGCATTGTGCTACCGATTCTAAAGACATTCTTCCTGGCCACTTTCATCAAATATTCTATAGGCTTTCAAGTTTCCTTTGTCTGTCTAACTCTTATGAATAATGCGCCATTACTAATTACGAATAATTTCTTCTACTAAAATCTATTCATGATGGAATGTTCGTGGTACATGGATAACGCCTTTTATCTAATTTTCGTAATGCAAAGATTAAATCTTCTCAAAAGTCTTAGAATAAAACAATTGAGATCCAGCTATATCCGAGTCAAAATACTAGCTCGCACCGAATATACGATTCTTCTACGTATTGTCTTCATAATTCTCGGTCGATACCTCGTTTGACCTTTCGATCACGAATCCAAAGATCAACTCATTCTCAACCTCCGAGGAATCGCACGCGCGTGAACAAAATCGAGACTTAAACGAGTGTGAAATTTTGCGAAGGCGCATACACACACGTAACACCTTTGCCATGGATTGTTCGATGTTCGTAAAAACCGTATCAGCACGGTGAATAAGGCCGCGCCTGTCGCGCGAGCATATTCTTGCGAACAAACTGCGAATAATACGTTCGCGCGGCTACGTACGCCCTTACCCAGCGAATTATCGTCGCGGCCAGGTATCGTAAACATGAGAACGTTATGTCTTTAGCAGCCTCGCAGGAAACATCGATCGGTGCCCTCGATTGCATCGTTGTCGGTGGAACGATAGTCCAGTCGCGGAGACATTCGCCTCCGCAATGTCGATGCAATCGTAGAGCGGAGCTCTTGTTCTGCTCTAAGTATCGCGGCTGTTTCGAACGAGACCATTCTTGCGACAGTGTTCGCAGCGATTTTACGATAGAAAATACGACGGTGAACGTCTCTTCGGGCCGTATTCGATGCATATACGCGCGTACTTTCGTAAGACGGTACAACGAGCACCCGGTAAAAAAATATCAAACGAGAATGACGGTCCTCGTAGAACCCTCTTGGTGATTTTATCGTTCAAAACGTTCTTTTATATTTCTCTTGGATGATCTCGCAATTTTATATTTAAATTTAGGGATGTTTTCCTTTCTCCGTGGGAGATTAGGGTGATTCAAAGTGGGATCAGTGTTCTGTTTTATTGTTTAACAATAAAATAGTTTGATACGCATAGATAAGGTAGTTGCATTTGCAAACTATGATTTCTCTTGGTAATTTATAATTGCGAATAAAATTACAGATAGGAATTGTTTCTGATTGAGATTCATGCATATGCCGCAATTAAGATTCGAGCATAATTGCACCAACAAAACTTCTCAATTATCGAACCCATATTGACTTGTAAATCGACGATAACACGAAGAAAGAAGTAATAACGTAACACAGATAATATTATTGGCGCAAAGATTAGGTTTCATGGGCTTTATAAATTTCATATGTGCCGATGATTATAAAAGTGACTTATCAAGAATCTAAAAAAGATGGATTTAACGGTTACTTTGCGTTGCGTCTATTTGTTATAATCTGAAACTATTTTTCTAAAGTAATAGAAATTGAACAGCTGCAGTTGTTTGAATTCAGTTCATGAGTCAGATGCAAAACCGTGGATATCTCGAAACGAAAAATATATAGCTTAGGTCATTTTTATAATCACCTATACATATAATACTAGTTATTGATATAAGACCACACCAACCCGTTATCTTATTGATTGTCTTTCAAGAGATAGCACAGTCTACATTTTCAGAACTCGTATACGATATAATAAAATGAGTATATACATAAAATATTGATGATAAGTTTCAGAAAAACCAATACAGATTATCAAATAAATCGCTACGTCGATCAATTACAACTTTTCCAAAGTCGTTTGAAATATTAGGGACGTAAATCATCATGCCGCAGCGCACCGATCTACCTCAATTTCTCGAAAAGCCTCACGCGTCTATGGAACCTATCCGACCAATTATAATTTCCACAACATCTATTCTCTGGCTCTACAATACCGTCCCGCGGTAAGATGGATCTCGATCCGAAGGAAACAGTGCCGACGAGTCGCACGAAGTACCGTCGCGCAGCGTCATCAATTCATCATCCGGACTTTTCGAGCGAACGTCACTATATCATCCGAGCATGAATTCACGCTACGACAACACATCGTGTGTCCCGCGAGCGTGTAACGTGCGTTATATTTAAAGCAGTACGCACCGCACGATGTAGCAAATACTACAGTCCACCCACCGGTGTTTTGTGAAGCGCGGGTGTGACGACAGTCGGCGGAACGTGGGACGAACAGGAGAAAATTGTGACCAGAGAACCTCCTACACCAGCTCGCAATTTTCTGCGACAGTCAGACGTTTCCGAGAGCGTATCTTGTCATCCCCTTTTCCTGCGAATCGCTCTTTCTCAACCGTCGACTCTTTATCGGGCGCGAGAGCGTTGGTCGACCGCAAATATGGCAAAGCCCCGACCAGAACCTCTCCAATAAAAACGTCATAAACCAAGAGTCGCGAATGTGTTGTAGATTTTACCTGTCGAATTGTTGACCGATCTTTTAGGTGAAGTCGCTCGGGATAGGGCAAGACGTTTTTGGGAATCTCACTGTCAGTGAAAAGACACGAGACATACCTCGTGAAAGGATTAATCTCAGTCAGTCCCCTTTAAATCAATTAAGAACAAATCACATACAATACAATTAATGCTTTCATCCATCTAGAATCTTTTCTCCGTTGAGCATTTTTTCTACAGATTCTTCGTCTAATCCGAACGTAGAAGGAGGAAATACATGGGGGTAGGTGAGAGAAGTCAGAGGGGCGAGAAGACCAAAGGCGATCGCGCATCGAAATGCTCGAGGCGTGGAGCGGGTCGACATGGAAGGCGCGCTCGGATGTTAGCGAAAATAAATTATTGCCGCGTTTTCAATTTTTAACCCGTTCCGGCCGTTCTTTTTTCACGACGTTTGCTCCCTCGACCCGGCCAATCTACGCTCAATCTTCCCGCATTCGCCGATCCCTCTGTCCGTATGCGAGCTACGGAGCCACGGTGTTCCGCTGAATTAAACATAAGTCAGCGAGTATAAAATATGCCGCGAACGTTACCGGCAGATATAAAACGCGACTCGTTGGTAGGTGTACGTGCCACGTGCACCGCCGGAATGCGCGGGATACCACCTTTTCTTCCCTAGCCCGGGAAAAGCTTTACGTACCACCGAAAACCGATCGATCTACCTGTCCAATGTCGTAAGCTATGTCGCGATGAAAATCCCAGATCCTCCGCAGTCTAGCGTCCGTTTCCTGCAATATGTCGATTGTTATCAACTGAAAACCTAGTGGACGTGCTTTTGAGGAAACGCTGATCGAAAACGTCACGATTTCATGGTTTATCAGCGCAGAGATTGAAGAGATTGTTTAGCATAATACGTTCACTGATTTAATAATACATTCGCGTATGTATATTATACCTATGATGCATCTATGATACTCCAAATGCAATTTCTCTTTACGCGTAATTTGTTGGCAATTAACATGGTATTTTTGCGTGTATTATGAAAAAATTACTTAGGAGTTTCCAGTAAGTAATATCACGATGTCAAGTTAATAAGTATATGTAGTAAATTAACACCAACGAAAGATTCCGATAGTAGTCTGATAAGTAGTTAAAAAAAGAAATTTGTTTTATTCACGATGACAGGTTTGTAATTTTTCGTTATTAAGGGTGATAGTTATCAGTAGTAAAATATCCTAAAATACATGTTAAATTTGTAGAGTGTAACCATGGAAACACGTTCCGCGAATAAAAATATGTAAAACAGTTGCCAGTTTGCATAAATGTATGCTTCAAGCTTCTTTATTACCATGATATTAAACGCTATACATGGGTACAAAGCTCGCCACAAATTGAACTCATATCTGTATAAACAATGAATAAAAGACCTATCGGTGGACGCAATGATGATAGCGTCAGTTTATATCAACTAGTTGTTACCCTGTAAGATATTCCATTATTTCAGGAGACAAATATTTTCGAGAAATTTAATTGTCGAAATATTTTTGAGAACGAGTATTCAAATAAGAAATTTTAAATATATGTGCATTTATAAGTACTGATTTACACGAAGCTTGCGTTTTACCTAGAAGCAAAGTAGAAGTTAATGAAATGTAAAAGGATAAAAACTACTTTAAAATTGACACCGTTAGCGGATAAGAAATTCTAGATTTCCTTAGAATTCAATATTAATCTAAAATTCTATCCCACATTTACGAAGCTCTCGGATTAATTTGTAGAATATATAATAGAGTACATATAATTTAAGCACAGGAAATATGCTTTTCATCGATCTTTGACCTGCAAAACACAAATTCCTCGAATTATTCTATCGTACGTCGTATTTAATACACTGCTCCTTTGTATTTGATTCATAGATCCTTCGTTTCATAAATTTTACGTATCGTAACATCTTCGATTCTCGATCTGTAGAATTGTGGTGATGAACTCGCACAAAACAAGAAAAAGCATTTAGATCATTTGTACCGAAGGGGAAGAAACGATCCTCAAAGTAGAAGATTGAAAATATATTTGTAGCAATATCTTAACCGGAAGATAGGGAAAATGCTAAAGTAGTCAGAAGGTTGACGCTTAAGGTCCTACATAGTGTCAAACGTGCATAGAAAATATCCAAATCGGAAGTACCATCAATCAACTGGATCGAGCACGAACTGACGATCTTCAGTCGAAACGTATGTATAACCTAATTACGTATGTTCGGTCGAAGAAGGAGCGGATCGTCCGAATGCACGACGAATACCGAGTGTTGCTTTGCATGCAAAAAGTTCGGTATTCATTGAACGGCAGCGTTTCGAGATCAGGCCGCCTATACCTGTTTCTTTCGTTGGTTTCACCGTTGTTCACGATATCCTCAATTAAAGGCGCGACTTAACAACACGACTTAACAACATGACTTAACAGTGCGGCTCGTTGTTAATGCACGGCGTGTAACGCGCGTCAACATTCTCCGGCGTTTTCCCCGAGTTTTCCCTCGCCTTTCGTTCATGGCGAATCGTCAGCCGTTGCGACTAGCTTATTAACGAATAAATTATGTCATAACGGTCTGATCGGTACCCGTTGCGTAAATGGTAATAGATGGGGGGCTTTGTGAACACTCTCAGCGTGTTACGTGCCGCTCCACGGTGTGCGGTTATGTTAATTAGATACGGGAAACGCAGCGATAACACGACAGGTAATCCGTCCAGCAATTATATGTGGTTCTTAGTCGTTTTCTTTTCAGTGTTTTTGTAATTAATTTGTCTGAAAAAGGGTTATTAAACACGGAAGAGAATAAATCATATAGTTTGTATTCACAAATTGGTTTTCATTGTATCTCTTTAGTTATGCAAAGACAACAAATAGTTACATATAACATAGTTATATATTACATATAATAGGAACAAATAGTTCATTGATCCTCTCTACTATATAGAATGATTGTAAACAGTATTGACACATACCTTTATTTTCCAATGTAGTCATACTAGATTTTGCATTTCATTTTCATAGTATCAAAGCTTTCTAGTCATATGAAAGTATTGTAATACTAAATGATATTATACGATTTTTTTTAATGTTAATTCGTTCTCCCTATTTAATAAGTTAATAGAGAGAGAGAGAGAGAGAGAAAGAGAGAGAGAGAAAGAGAGAGAAAAAGAGAGGAGGATTTTCGTTCGAATGTATTCCTTCGTCGAATTAACTCCTTCTTTATATCGCGATACAAATTTCACATATCAGTCGGTGCTCGGACATTTTTAACGCGCAGCCCAGCGTAAAATCACGTAATTCGCGCGGCTTGTTAAGTAGAAGCGTCCGTACGCTACTTACTCACCCTCTTGCACGCATACATGTCCATGTGCACCCACCCAAATCTACTTGCCTACATTCGAGACTGGCGCTGCGCGACGAAGCACGAAGCGAAGCTTCATAAGAAAAGTCTCTCTCGTCCTGTTCGCAATGCGCGATCCCGTTCTTAATTAACCATATTTCCAGCACGATGTACCGGTCGTGTGCGAGAGTAGTGAACCCCGATTTGACAAATGCGCTCTGAAACGCGTGTTTCATCGTGTTGTACCAGCATCGTGCTGCTTGAGCACAATGCGCGTAAACGAGCACAGTTTAAGAAACGTAAAAGCAATGAATTTCATACGGCTAATAGAGTAGAGCGGCCGCGATCCTTTAATTAAATCCATTTACGAGCACTACTAATCGAAGGCGGCCCTGACTCAATGTCGGAGCAACGAGTCGGTTATAATTCATATGTCAGATTCGCAGACGAAGCTACGCGTTGTAACACGCAAAGGCGGATTTATATATTCGCCATTCAACAATAAATAAATAACGAATATTCGTCATTCATGGTGGGACCATATGCGTCGAATGTGACTTCTAGATCGAACCTGGATTGATGCAGTAGCTCATATAGACGTGAAAGGTGTCAAGAGTAAGCTTGAATTCATGATAGAGTTAAGATTAGGTTACAATTTTTTATGTCCAAATAAGTTGCTCGTTATGAGATTAGGGTGTAAAACAATCTATTCATGTTGTGTATACAAACATGAATTCGAATGAATATTAGCAACCTACTTACGGAAGGAAAACAATACCAACCTAAATACTAATTGTCGTTCATCGAATGTCATTTATCAAATAAACACTATATACGTACATACATATGCTACATGCTATTCCACTGATGAACAATTCTCCGAATCCAGTATATATAAAACTGACTTTATACCAACTACTTGTTAGCCGTGATATCGAATTATTCTGTTTCTCGTGAACCAAATCTCGTTGACCTTAATTAGTTCTACTGTTTTAGTTTGATCTTGGTTCGAGTTAATTATTATCGTTATTATAGTTGCGAACGCGAAGTGAGTCTGACAGTGATTGATTTGTGAGTAGATGATAGCTTTTTCGTGTTACACGGATTGAATTTAATCTAATTAAGGATCGTTTGTTTCTATTTAAAGCACAAACAAACTTGTTAAAATACGATGTTTCGTCAATATTATTCTTTCATTATAAAATATTCAGTTCCTTCGAAGAATTAAACGGGAATGTAAATTTAACATGTAATAACGAAATGTAATAACGAAAAATGAAATTACCTATTCCTTATTGCTGTTAAACTTTGCAAAAACTATTAAAGAATTGAGGAACGTGTATTTTCTTGCGGTGTACATGCGTAATTGCTTGATGTTACGATTTATCGTGCCACTCTGAAAACTGGCGCGAAACGAGTCGGCACGATCAACACATCGCGTAAAATAGTGTTCTCAAGTGAAATATGTATCCTCGGGTGATTGCGCCTCCGACAGTTTATTCTCGCTTCAATAATAACAGTGAAGCATAAAATAGCGATGCGATTTATGTCCATGCACGATGTACTTATAGATTTTCGAAATGGCCACAAAGAAACTTAACTTTTACGTGTAAGTTTTTATTTCAATTTAATCCTAAAATAATTACCTTGAAATATACTTTTGCTTACTTATAATACTTAAAATATACTTTTTCGTAAAAGATGTCTTTCAAACCTTTCATGTTCGACAAAATAACAAGGTGCATTTTATGGTCTTCGAATCTACAACATATCATTGAACCTTGATCAATCGAAAATCGAGAAACAAAGAAAGACTTCGTATTACTGTTTGCACTTTGCTCGTTCACGTCGCAATATATCTTATGACATTATCCTGAATCTTCGTGACAACAATATTCGATGGTCAATCACTCGACAACATTTAATTATGTTTTACCATTTCCACATCGGCTAATCGACAACAACGATCGGTTCACTTTATCTTCGGACAAGTATTCTTGAGTCTGCGCTGGCCGTTTCGATTCTTTCACATTTCTAAATCTTTCGGATTGCTGTCGTTAAATCAACAGAGTGATTAAATTGGAAAGTATGAAACTTTGACCATTTAAACCGAGTCGAAAGGCTCGAAGAGAAAGTCGTGCGTTAAATAAATATTTCAATCGGTCAAGTCGCTTGGAAATTAACGTAAATGATGCATTTTAATTTTCCGGAGGAGCGAAGCAGTGCGGATGTAACGCGTGTTCTGGCCGAACTATGGATAATTAATGAGCGTATCTTTCAGGCGTTTATTAGGAAATCGATAAAATTGTACGAAACAATCTACGCGGTGATTCACGGGATTCAACGCTTTGCCACGTTGCCTAACGATCATTTATCGCAATGCGATTTTTTATGTGACGCCCGATGGTTTAAACATCGCGATCATGTTGGACAATTAACTGTTTATCATTTGTAAATTGATTTAAAACACTCGCGGAAAAATTGTTAATTATTTGGACTGCCGGTGGCTGGATCGAACGTGAGGTTTTTCAATCGAGATTAACCAGATACGGTTCACGGGGCGAAATAAATTATTCAAGTATGTAGTTCGACATTTACCTGCTTAGCAAATCCTATTAAACCTTTTTCTCAGCGATACGTGAAGCATCGACTGGCTTTTGTTGTCTGGAAATGGAACGGTTGCGCAAAGAGAAAGGCGCCGCACGATGCCTCCTTGAATAAAGGAAAAGAAACTACTCTGTCTAATCTTTTATACAAGTTCTGCTGGCCGGTTAACTGCCTTTGGAATTATTTTAGACAGTCGTGCTCGTTCGCAATTGGAAATTAAAATGTTCGATGTTTTTCGAACGATAACGAAATGTTCATTGTGTGAAAATTCGCCTAGACCTTATTTACTCTGATTAGAATTTTAATCGTGGATTGTGTGGTGACGAATCCCCGTATGGGTAATAGTAGCATGATATATTATTTGCTTAGTATAACACGCGATTAAAATATTCGATTAAAAATATTTTTTAGAAATTTTAAGTATAGAAGATAGCAATCTTGCGAAACAACTATGGATTACTAAATCAAGGTTCAAGACGAAACATATTACGAAGCAACAATTTTAAAGTTAAAGATGTAACTGATTCGTCACGGTAAAGTATCGAGATATTAGAAGTTATACGTATCTTATACGCGGAATACAAAGAAATTCGACGCAAATAAGAGGTCTCCATCCCCTCCTCGCCACTTTCACCCTGTCAACGTTTCAATCGGTACATATATTGCGCAAGCCACAGCGTGAAGAACCGTAACTCATAACATTCTTCGCTACGTAGCGCTCGAAATAGTTGAACGACTTCGTTATTCGTCGTTTTGAATGTCGTTTTGAATGAGGCGGAAGAACAGTCCAAGAAAATGATGGATCAAAATATCCTATCCTCTTACTCGTTGTACGGTTTAGAAAAGAATTAAGAAGAACAAACGAGCAACAAACAAGCAACACGAATGTACACAAGTTCGCGGGATAGAAAAAAAAATATAAAAATAGTAGCGCTATAGAAAAACTAAGATAGACACGGTACGAACAAATAGAAAGAAAAAAAATGAGAAAAGAGCGATGGAAGGAACCATAAAGGCAAGGAAGAAGAATAAATTATAGAAAGAAGAAAACGAAGACGGACGATCATGGTGCAATAAAAAAGATCGAGAGAGACTCCAAGACGATACTGTAGAATAGGGAGACAAGAAACGAGGTAAGGGAAAGGAAAAAATAAGGCAGCAAGAAAGAGCTAGAGAGAAGCTCAAGAAGAGGAAAAGAGAAAGAAGGTTGGAGATTGTCCTTCTCCCGCGTGGAGAACGGCCTGGCACCTCCAAGGTCGGCCACTTCGGGTTTTCCAAATCGCGGTCCCACATGACGAGACCGACTTCCTAACTCTGTCTTTCTTCCTCCCATCGAAAATACTATCTAACGTGAACGAGATAGAATGTCTTTGTATACTGAGAACGGGGTGCAAAAAAAAAAAAAGAAAAAAACAGAAGAAGGAGGAAACGAGCGAGTGCGTGCGTGCCAACGTAACCGAACAGAAAGAAAAAAAACGCGCATGTTTGATGTACAGGGTGAGTCAGAAAGAGTGACTAACTCACCTGTGATTGCGATTTACGCATGCACTTTTTTACCGTGAATATGGAAGCCCGCGACGTTACGATGACACGAGTTAGCGATCTTGTAGCACGCGGGAATCTAGACAGTTGCACGCTCAACTGGCGTGGATTGATGGGAACATAAAATTGAAACCGCTCGTCAACGTGCATTTTAATGGTAATACGACACGTTGTGACGGACACTGATACAAATATTAAATGAAAAATGCGATAGTTCTGAATCAACGGAATATGTAATGTTTCCGTGACTCTGATCGTATCGGGGTTGAGTGACGAATGTGAACTTATTCATCATGTTTTATGGGTGTTAATATTAATGTTTAACAAGGGATCAGAGTTGGGTGGCGAACGTTTTATCTCGACACGGTATCATGGTTAGATAGATGAAAGTGACGTGTGATAAAAAATTCAATTCGATTTCATGGAAATTTAATTTTTCTTTGGGGTGATTTGGGTAAGGTTGATCACTTGATGATTTCAATTGCTGAATTAAAATTAGTGGACGAATTGAAATTTCAACTCGAAAGGTAAACGAGACAGCAAGAAGACACAATTTTGACTTGAACTACGAAAGTCGAAACAGTCCGTCTGCTTTAAAGTTTTTCGATTTGTAGAAACACGGTATATCTTTCTCCAGTAGAAATACGTCACGAATAACATACTACTCGCCGAACTGAAAAAAGAAAAAAAAGGAAAGATCGTAGACTAGAAACAGTAGTCACTTTTCGAATACCGAAACACCCATGGACTATTCTTTCTTTTTTCCTGATCAAGAATCAATAATCGTTTAGTAAACGCGCTCGTTTGATGTGTATCGATTGTATCGATCGTTATACGTTCGATTCCCCGGGTTTTTTCTACCGCGGACGTGGGTGATCGGCATTCTTCCGTGTAGTTAATTTAAAAGCAGAGCAAGGTTTTATCTTATCGTAAACAACGATTTGTGCTCCTATATCCGGAACTCGGCGAGCATCGAAGCAACTCGTTTAATATGTATACACATTATTATGTATACACATCTTTTTCTTTCGCTCTCGAGTCTTGCTCCTTTTTTTCTATTGAAGTTATGATCTCCGAACGGCAGAAGACAGAAGGATAGATAAAGAAGGTAAGAAACGAAGAAAAAGAGAACAAAGCAAAGTCAATCAGGCGGAACAATTTTCAAGAATTATATTTATATTTGTTCGCCTGGAAAAAACCGCGTATCACGTTGGGGAATGCATAAAAAGTCGTAGATTGTATCGGCGTCGTGGCTCGTGATTCTTTAACAATAGATATACGACTCATGACTTCATGAGACGGTTTTTCCCGATACAAATCTTTATTCACTGATTTTCTTATTTAACGATCGTTACGATCGATACGTATCGCAAACTTAGTCGCGATTTACAGTCGATCACGATCGACCAACTACGCGATACAAACTACTGCTCCATTTAAGAAAATTAATGATCGTATTCGTTTATTTATATACGCGCGCGGTGAACAAGATTACCGGACGATGTTTAAGTAGCTATTGTTTCATACGATTGGGTGAAAATGAGAAAATTTATAGATAATGAACGAAGACTGCATCGTGGAAAACCGCAAAATCTCGTGAAATTGCACATAGTAGATCGAGAGGATACTGGGTTTAGGTAAGTTATCGATGATTGCAAAATTATATCTTATTCGTTTAAATATGGTGAGCTCATCTCGTATTAATCTGTAAGAGCTAATTAGGGAAATTTGAATGAATGTTTTCCTCATTTGACACCTTGCTAAGAAAGATATAAAATCTTGGTGTTCTTAGATTTAGTGTTTTTCAATTACAATAAAAAGGTATATGCTAAAAGCTCTTTCGTGAATACCCACGCAGTTATGGATGCCTTCAAATCTAAATTTCAAATATCTTAAAACATAAATTTACGAACAATACTTCCTCAATAAAATACGATACACTATGATGCCATTACAATATACACATAACATTATGCTCGCAAAAATCCATATCATCTATGCGGAAACTTGAATCGTCAGAACGATCCTGCATATTCAATTATCAAAACACAGCAATTTCGACTCGTTACATTATTCTCACGATTGTTAATTCGAGTGGTGACGTTCCTCGGCCCCCTTTCCGCTGATTTGTGGCATTCCTTGGCGATCGGTTCGATTGCTGAACGAGCGAAGAAATAGAAAGAAAGGCCCGCGGCGCGGCAGATGAATACGGTCTGGATCGGAGGCCCCTGCACAGCATCGGTAGAATTGAATCGTTGGATTATGCGGAACGCGAGCTTTTCGCGCCTTTGTTGGACCGCTGTGTGCATCCTCGACGCTGGATCGCAATGTATGCACCGTGATCGCGGCGTTGCACACGTGTAACGCGCGGGACCCACTCGCAACAATGGCGATGCGTGGGCGGCTAAGTGTTATTAATAGCGAACACTGCCAATATCTCGGCTACAAGCGATGCGGCGCAACGGTGCGCAATAATGAGGCAATTATTAACGAGACTCGATTATGCGGTCGAGGTAGCGTGCGCAGAACCGCGTTTTAGCGGCAGAAAGCTTACGTTCAAGCTGATTCGCGTAAAGTAATAGCGGCACTGGTGCCGTTTAGTTTGTTCACGCGTCTTTTACCAAGATTTATCTCCCACCTTGTATCTTGTCCTTTCTCATTTCTTTCGAACGATGACTGCAGAAAATAAAGTTCCCAGGAAAGTAACAGAGTTGATGAAATTGATTGACGGTAGGCGCTAAATTTCCAGAAAAGTAGAAGATTGAGTACAGAGAAAAAAGACTTATTTTCCTGTTAAGAGAAAGTGTAATGTAAATTTTCTAGAAAGGTGGAAACTTATATATAATGTTTGAAAAATTCAATGGAAGAAGTTTTCTATTTTTCCAAGATAAGATTTTAATATATTGACTTCTTAGGTTTTCGTCTTCCTTTCTCTCTTTCTCTCTTTCTCTCCATGACAATGTACACATATTGTCTCAAATATGCTCGAGTTATCCGGAACGAGGTACTCGATCATCTTGAGTAGCTTCTACATTATTTTGCTTTGTTGTTTTTTTTTTTTTTTGAGATTTTACGATCACTCAAGAGAAGTACTTTTCTACTTTTGGTTTTAAATACAAACTGGCTGGAGAGTGCGTTATTGTGCGTCTTACATACCGTTTCTCGAATATGGTTTCAAATACGTTTCAGTTTCAATGGTTCCTATAAAATCTTGTAACATATAGCGTGGTTGCACTCTCCTCGTTATACCGTCTTCAACCATATTGAAGAGAAACATGTTTCGTTTGAAAGGATTTAAGTGCCTTTAAAATCTTACAGTTTTCTATTATTCTTTGTAAGACGTTTCTTGTTCAAGTCATAAAATCTGTATGTACAGTAATTTTTCTTTTTAACTTGCAAAGTATTAATTAAATGTAAAGGATAACAGTTAAAATTGTATTCCATATGTAAACGGAAGAAGCGTATCATTTCTTGAGCTTTGAAGTTTAGGCAGCATCCTGTTTCTTGAGAAAATATATACCTAATTCCGGTGGGCGATAGGCAGTTCGTTTGCTTAAATTCTAATGCCAGGTATTCTCCATTCGGATAATTTATTTTTGTAGGTAGTATACGGTGCAGTAAATGTTTGAGTTTTCTTAAAGTTGTAATGTCTTATGACTCATTGTTTCGATACATATGTGCATGTGGAAATGTTATTTTCGGACATACATGCGGCGATCTTTCCTATCCACGCATCAAAGTCTCCGCAAGCCAAGTATCACTACAATCTCAGACAATCTTAATATTACTGTAATATCGTTTCAAACAACTAAAGCTTAAATTTGAACAGGCGAAATAATTTCCATTAAAATAATACAACTTATTTAACGTAGGTAAACTTTTAAAATATCATTTATAATTCTCCAATATTCAAACATAAATGAAAATATCTATTCTATTTCTTCAAAACTTCTTTTTAATCACAGCACTGTGGTAAATCGTGTATAAAAACGATAGAAACGCAAAATCATCATACAAACGAGGCATATTATCGTTTTCCCATGGCAAAAACACGAGAGGATCGTTTGCGATATCGGGTTGAGCCGGTACGAACACCTGGATGTTCGTACTGGCAACAGGTCAAATTTATAACGTCCACATAGCCGTTCTAGGACAAGGGCCTTGCGAAGATCCGACGAGCTCCATAAAACGCTTAATAACGCGGCCTTAAGGGCTGCTCATGGCGGACAAAGCCAGACCTGCCGTAACTTGTTCA
The DNA here is from genome assembly GCF_011952205.1 of Bombus bifarius. Lineage (NCBI taxonomy): Eukaryota > Metazoa > Arthropoda > Insecta > Hymenoptera > Apidae > Bombus > Bombus bifarius. Next base: position 52,005 of record NW_022884517.1, on the reverse strand, counting down.
TGGTGATGCACCGACGGCATTACGAAGCTGCGTTATGCCCCCATTATGCGGTATTATGTTACTATTTACGCTATTACAAGTCCCTAATTATTTGTCTTCTCTCGCCGACCACGTTTCCCGCTTCATCTTCTTCCCGATTCCGCCATTTTTCGACGTGCCGCGCCGCCTAACTTGTATTTACAAATTACGGGTCAAGGTGCCCTTCTAACGAGATCAAATTTGTAAAATAAAAAAGATCCTTCCTGAAACGCGGACAACTCGAATACTTTGAAATATTCGATCGTTGTTTTAGAACCTTTTTTAGACTATATACTATATGTTTATAATATATATGATATGATCTAAAAAATCAAGCAATGAAACTTTATGAATCGAAAGATGTGCAGAACATTAAATATTAAAAACGTTATGTCTTTAGATAAGAAGTAAAACGACGTGAGATATAACATTGTTCAACAAAACGAATTCACGTTATCTGTGAAATAGCTCTGAAACTGAAGAACATCTCGAATATCTTCTTTAATAATGTATACGACCGATATCCATATAAAATTATTTCTTTCAAGTGACGTTTATATCTACTCTCTGAGATATTATTATGCCTTATCTAGCGGTTTATTTTATTACCCCGCGCTATTGTTTATATTATAAATTAGAAATATCTCAATAATGTATTTTACATATCGGGAAGAATTTCTATCCCACTATCTTGATCGGCTTGAAATTGATCTTGGTATGATCTTTTTGCTATTTTGTTCTATGCAGCGAAGTAGCATTGTAATGAAGTCTCGCTGGTGAACTCGACGAAAAACAAGCGTGAGAATAAGGAACTGCGATAGGCTCACAGTTACGTTTGATTATTTAATGTCTGCAACTACGTCGTTTAACTATGCAGAGAACTTGAAAGGGTTTACGGTTCTTAGCGCGAATATCGCCTTGTTAGTCCGTATTTTTCAATCACCAGGCGGGTATTTCGTTTTATATTGTTACACAACTTTGTCGATGTGATCCTTGTTCTGCTACATCGAATACGTGTAATCTAAATTCGAGTTTTCGGCATCATTATCCTGTTTCAATGGATTCAGTATCGAATCTTAAATTAATTATGCACTTATCAAGTTAACTAATAACATTCGTCTGTTAAACTGACTTTAAATTATTCAGTTTTTTCAATTTTCTCACTGTCTCATTCCAAAATTTTACTCATTTTAGAACTCATAAAATTAGCCTTACTTTGACAAAAGAAGAATTCTTTTATACAAATTATAAAGCGAACCGTTAAGAATTGCCTGTACTAAAACCGTCTATATTCCAAAGTTCGAAAGAACATTGATAGCCACCAGATGTGTAGGTGTGGATTCCTTCTTGAGCGAAGAAAGATGCAGGAATAAGGAGACCCGTTCCCGCGACCGTGTTTAGTCAACATTATTACCATTCGGAATCTTTAGTTAGTTTACCATGGCGGCATTCTATATAGCAATGCCACGAAGGTGCAACGCTACGATGCGATGGTTCGCGCGGCATACTCGCATTATATGCGCATAAGTTATGCACATTATCGTTATGCGCCAGTTCGAGCATAATTTCACCTCTCAAGAGGTTCGTATACACGCAACTCCGTACAAGTTACTTAGGAACTCTGATTTCAGATTCTGTTCCTGGCCGTTTCTTCCCTCTAGCCCTCTTTCACCTGTTTCTCTTTATTCCTGTTTTATGTGTGTCGACCAGCTTGTTTCGCCGTGTCTTTCCTTTGTACTCCATTTTTCTCGTCTACTCGCTTATTGCTCTTATTTATCGTATCCGTTGTACATACGGAATGATCTTTATTCATTTTGGTTCCTACAAACAACTTTTAAGAAGAAATGAGACAAAGTTCTGTGGATGTTTATAGTTTTGTGAATGATATGCATATCTGTATTAGTGTAACAGAATTAATATTATATTAGTATTTTATGAGTATTGTAACAAAATTTGAAGTTAATTTAGTTGGGAAACAGATAATTTTTTATTTCTAGGAAATAACATTAGAACAGTTAAGCATAGTTGGATTATATGGTTGAATTATAAATGAGATACCCGTGTATTATGTTTTTTGATTTTAGATTAATTTTATTAAGCCAGACATCCTATTGATGTGATCTAGTTAGCGGTTCGATACGAGTATCGTGAACACCAGTTTTAGGAACCTACAATTAAAAAGTGTCGAAGGTTTTGCAGTAAGGTCACCGAGGTTCGTACGTTATAGATTGTGGTGAATCGATAATCGAGACGTATCGAGGGTTTCGATCATAATTGAGTTCGTACGGTATGCTGGGGGCAGTTGAAAATAATTAAGGTAACATCTATGTGATTCTCATAAAGCTCTTGCTAGGGAAAAGAATTTTTTCGTCCTTGTAATCGAGGAAGAGAAAAGGGATAGCTGCGAAGAATAAAAGACAAATATGCGTTTCTTTTTTTTTTTTTTTTTGATGTCATAGTATTCTAGTCCTTTTAGAAAAGCCTGGAAAGGTGAGCAAGAGCATTGTAGAAGTTAACATGAAAATTGAAATAAACTTGGAATATTAATAGTCATTTATTGCAAATTCGAAGGAACATGAATGAAAAATTTATATAAAAATCTATGCAAATCCGACTTCAAAGAATTTTGAATTTATTCTTTGCTATTGTTCATAACTTCGAGTCATGTTGTGTGCATAAATTATGCGCTTAAGTTCAAGGTAGATATTACTGGTGATACTCAAATAGATAGGGATTCATTGTAAAAATTAACAATCACATAGTCTGTAGTATAGAATCTAGGAATAAATATCGTTTCTAAGAAAAGATGCAAGTGAAGTAGAAAAAATATTTCTCGGAAACAGAAAATAAACGTACTTATGTATGTATATATGTAAATCGATGACTTATTGTCAGGCTCGAGAAATATTGTTGTTTAAAATATCCATAAACTACAAAATGCTTATCGAAACTCGATGTAGAAATTCACTGATTCAATACCATAGAAATACCACCGTATAAATTAATTGTAAAAGAGACGAAGAAATTCTAAAATTAATCGAGAGAAATGTATGTGGGAATTATCGCTTTTCAATTCCTTACTTAAGTCGGGGACCAGACCGTTCATAGACGCAAAAAATTCTGCTCCTCCTTCTAAGAGAAATGGGAGGTAGAATGATCGTGAGGGACGATGATCTTAGATAGTACGCAACTGTCATGGATGGTACACGTGTTTCAGAGCGACGGTCGTTCACGTCCGTTTCAGATACTCGACCGCCCGCGTAGTCACGTGAGATTTCTAAGACAATATTCAGTTTTCAAGCAGTGTTTTCGTCATTCAGCACTTCAGAAAAACATTGGCATTCACGATGCTGGTCAACCCTTTATGATAAATAATAATTCAAATCTTAAAATTCTAGTGAGTAAAATTCAGTGATTTCTATAACGTGACAAATTAAAACAATGCAGACCTTCATTAAATTTTTTGTATAATGAAAATTGAATTCACTTAATATGCTTCGTTCAACGATTATTTCAGTGATGTGAAATTGGAAAAAAGTATGTTCTACGAGTGCTTCTGATTGATAGAAAATTAAAAGATATTTATATGACTGTGTATAATTTATAAGAAATTACGAATCCGTGTTTTTTGAAGTGGATTCTCAATGTCGATGATATAACATTTCTTTCGATGCTGCGAGAATTTTTAAGAAACGGACTACGTGATTTAATATTATTATTTAAATTTACGATCGATTGTCAAGGCTAAAATAATTGAATCTCGCATGGAACATTATTTCTTGATTCTCGCCGTGTCTACAGATAATCGATTTGATTCAAAGACATAATTCATTCCATCGGTTACGTGACTTCAGAAAAATATCTTTGTAATCGACGATTCCTATTTACATCGTTTTCTATCATTTCTTCGTAGCAAGATTTACATCAGCCTCTTTGACGTTCGCTTTATTTTCCATTAATTATCTGACTACTAACATCACATTTCATACACGCCAGTACTTGGAGCTTCAGTGAAAAGCATACTCTGAAATTATTTTTAAAATTTCTCAAGTTGTTTGACAATGTTCTAAAAATTCGTGAGGATAGTGTTATTCGTGTCATTTATAAGTTTACTTAAACAATTGCAATTGGTTAATTCTGTCCACTAGTTTAATATCTATTGCATAATTGTTTTTATATTAAAATGCTACGTTGTTTTTCATCAATGTTTCTCCTCTACTTTCAAAGTTTAGGTAGAAATGGTTAATTCTCCCGATTATCAGAAAAGAGAAGTCTCGATAACCCGAATCAAAAGCACAGTATGAAGATTACGATTTAACTTATTAATTTTTGCTTCTCATTAAATCTAATTCCCCAGCTGATTGAAACCGCAGAGCAAGTCGGTTTCCGTTATCGATTTCTCAAAGAACAAACATCAATTAAATCCTTTAATTCCGACTATTCAGTTTTCTATTCATCTAATTCCACGTAATTCATCACTGCCCTGTAGATAAACTCCTGATAATCGCGTTACATAATAGAATACACATAATTGCTCCGAAGAAAGAAGATTAATCGATCGTTCTTCTACTTTTTTCTTCTTTTTGCATCAAGTATTATACAATTATCTGTGCTGTCGTCGTGATTGTCATCAACGTGTTGCCATGCGATTACAAACAATATACTCGCAGATTAAACGTTCCAAATGAAAAACTACTTCTCTACCGTTATTCGATGGGCTATCGTTTCAGGAACAAAAAGAAAGCAAAGGTTAATTGAGACCGGACCTTCTTTTCTACATTGTCGATCGACCAAACGGTGTCGAATGAGATTCGATTGGCTTCGTTAAGTTGGCCCCGATGAGTTCTATGCTCGCGGCTCGTTCCACGTCGCCTCGGATGGTAATTATCTGAACGAGAAGTATGCGGATCGGCGCAGAATGTCATGACAGGTAACGGTATAATCTTGTGACATTCGAGCGTATTAATATTGCCGCGCGTTTCGTTCGTTCATGGAAGTGTATCGAACTGGATTCCTGAATACGAAATCGTCTTTCTGCCGTTTCCACGTGGAGGGCGGTTACCATTTAAAAAGAAACACGCGAAGGAAGTTGAAAACAATTTCGATCGACTCGCCCATTACCGAGTACCTATCGCATTTTCGACCGTAGTTCGTAAATTTCTTTCAAAAGAAAATTCTTCCAAAATTAAAAAATATATAAGTACTTTTAACATGATTGTCCTTGGTTTTCATTGATAGGGAAACATATTTAGATATATGTATTTATTTTCATTATAAAACATTAATTATAACCATCATATGTACATACACGTTGCAAATTTATTTATTTTTTGAATTTGGTGATTAACCCTTTCGCAATAAGTTACGTCGTTCATTGATTCGATCCATATCCGCAGAAATAATACTTCCAATTGACAAAGCGCCAGGCAACGATCTGAAAATGACATTTCCGGAGTTATGTTCAATTATGTGATACAGTCGAAGTATGATTTACGCATACACCAGGGTAGCTGACACCGATTATCCGTATGTATTGTAACTGGAATTAATTACGCAGAACACCGGCAAACGACACACACATGGCTGAATTGGCGAGAATAGACGATTACGATCGACTCGTGTGTTGTCACAGCAACGATAATTCGCAAGGGAAATCCCTGGCATAAATATTCTCGAACGATAAAACGATCGCGATCGAGACCCTGTCTCTGCAACTGTATTACGACAAAAAGTTACGATCACCGATTTTTTGCTTGTTCGTAACCTTGTACAGTGGCTTCCTATCGAATGAGTATAATCGAGAGAACCATAATGGTCTAGACGATTTTTATGATTTTAACGCTTTAGTTCCTTTAATCGAATACTACTTCTTTATTTAACATTTGGAAGTGAAATAAATATAAACTAGATTTATAAATACCCGTCACATAAAAATTGGATTCCAAAATCTTTGGACATGAAAAATTATTAACTTAAAATTCTTAATTGGAAGTATATGCATCCTGCATAGATACTAATACCAATTGACCCATAAGAAACATTCGGAGCCATAAAATCGCGCGAAGATAAAATGTAATAAGCCTATCATTGACGGAACATAAAGCTAAGAAATGAATGGTTCACAGTCAGATTTGTTGAAAAATTAAAAACCCGGAAATCGTTTTATAATTATAACTTAAAAATATCAGGCTCGAATAGATTAAACAAATCCAGCCTATTAGTGGCTGAAGAATTAAATTGTGCGAATAATGGTCATTTACTTATTTATATCCGAGCTTGCCTCATTGAGACTGCTTCTTTAGGAAAGAAAAAGATGCGCGAAGTTGGTTTTCCTTTGTGCTTGACTCAAGGCAAGTAGCCAGACGAGAGGTATAATTGTTTATAACTTCACTTGACTGGTTGTTTAAAGATAAAGTGACGGTGGGGAGTTTGCAACTGATGCGCGTGAATGAGCGAATGAATGAACTCGATGAAAACAACGTGAGAAGTTCTCGCGATGGAATTCTTGTGGTTCCCCTCGTCCATTTTTCGTTGTTTCACACATCATATTGAAATTATTTGCACTGGTTTAAATAAAAAATAGAACAATTTTTATATTCAACAGATATTTATAATAGAAAAACTTTACTTAAATGGAAATGTTGCACTAGCTATAAAACAATATCGTCATCGCTTCATACTCGAGAAGACAATTTGCCAGTAATTTATACTTTTACGTCAGTATATAAAAAATAAGATTATTGCAAAGTCAATAGATACTTTATACCAAGTAATACATATTATAATAACCCGAGTGTAAGATAAATCAGAACATTGGGAATATAATACGATGATAATTACATACTACGTATAATATTTTGTTTCAATTAAATATTTCACAAAAAGCTCGATATACGATATTTAAATTTCTTCATTCACAAGGTTTTTTACCATCAATATTTTTAAACAGCGTGTAGATATTCTTTATCTTCGTGCAAGAACTTTTACCATACCTTAAAACTTCATGAATACAGATCTATTTTTATGGAGTCATCCATTCTCGAATATAAGTATTATCTTTCCTTTCTTCTGTTCATCACTGTATAACACAGTGGATACGCAGACTGACAACAACCGTCAATGCCAACTACGAACGACTAAACGATTAGTGAAAGATTAATGTACGCGCGTCTCGCAAGAAACGATTAGAATTTCAATGAAAACGATTACAAATACACCTGGAGAAAAAAACACGTGCATAATAACAAGCACCAAAAATATCGTTAGATCGTTATCTATTATATAACAGATATCATAATATCAAAAGAAATTGCTTTGATTCCTCTGAAAAAAAACGTATTTGAGAAAACGATCCAATTCGTACAATTGATTGCCAGACTAATCAAGCCACCGTATCGACCGAATAAAAGTAGCAAAAAGATTTATTGGAGCTTGGTAAGGCACAATTTCGCCGTGGCCATCGAAAAATCACGGTAAAAAGAAGTTGAAAAAGAATTATTGTTAAAGCTGACGTCATTCTCCTTTCTAATTTCGTTACGTCACGATGGATTAGAGATCATCCAAGGCGTATAATCCTATGAACCATAAAATTATCGTCCTTGAACCTGGCTGTTGTTCTCTTGCCGGGTCAAAAACCCCCCTTGAACCCTATCTTGGAATTTTAGATATAATTCGGTCTCGGTTTAAAGTACATGGATTATATTGGTAGGTGAAAATAAAATGAAATGTCGTATAATGTCATATCTTAATTACAAGTCTTGACGAAAAACTTGCAATAAAAGTGAATGACTGATCATGAGATATGGATTTCCGGTCAAAATAAATTCGCCGCCACATATGAACACAAATCCAAATGCTCGCACGGAAATCAATTGAATGCCGCGCCGAGAGAGTTTAACGGAATTCGACAAGAGACTTCCTTCGATGAACGCTATCGAAGGTCAAGATTTTTTAACTGAGGGTATTATCGATCACGCGCAAATTTAATTTGGCTCAGACGTTGTTCGTTATGAAATCCCAACTGTGATAATCCCTTAGTTATCATAAAACGTTGGTAACTGGTATCCTCTGGAAACTGTTTCTTCGAAGGTGCATATCACCGTGAAACCGATAATTTCTTATCGATCTTCTTCAAATTCGACACTGGACTTTGATATCTGCATTTTATCTACGTTTATTTTGGAGCTGGACTGGAAGTTTAAATATAAACAGCTGTTTAAGGGTAAAATTTAGGGCGTCGCATGAAAAATTTTTTAAGATTTATCTATTAACAACATAATGTGTCTTTTCTTTAACATTTTGTTATTTCAATTGTGTAACTTAGTTGAATACGGACTTCTAGCTGACAATAAAAAGATTGATTATTTCGCAATGATTGCGAAACACCAGAAATTTTAGGTTTTCTATTAAATTAATGATTCAGCGCGAATCAATGAGTTACTACCGTCTTATCAGAGTTGTCACGAATTATAAATATAAACGAATCACGAAAAAGTGTCGAAAAATTGTATCGCTTATGTAATATGAAACATAGATACGATACGAGTATAACGAAGTCGTAAATTTAAGTTGAGTTAGAAAAATCGTCTCTCTATCTCGATGCAATAGAAAAGCATCGTGATCTATGAAAATAATATTTTCCCTCTAGAATTACGAATATTTTATTATGAAAAGAATAAAAATTGGATTTATAAACATATTTAACAAGAACAGTGTCAATTTCAAATCGTTACGTTTCCAGATATTATCAGAAGCAAAAAAATGACAAGTAATATATTCTCTGTTCTTTTTGCCCAATTATATCAAACGCTTCAACCATCCCAATTAATATCCCCAATGAGTTCCGCAAAAAACACAGCTACAAGTCGATTCATGGCCAAGCACGAGCCATTAAAATGACATTTTATCGTGGCTCTTCGCGGAGATACTCGTTTGTCGCGCAAAAAGTAGCCTTTTAAGCAAAATTAATTACGACGAGAAAACCGTACATCGATCTATCGAGCACTTAAATCGCGGCTCGTCGAAGCTGGTTTTTCTGAACAGAGCAATCGAACTAAGAGGTGTTGATTTCTCCAAAATGATGAGGTCGGATCCGTAACTCGGCTAAAATTTCGCGTTTAATGTACTAAAGGAAAGATCGCAGTTGCACCGTTGGCCAGTGATGTCAATCTCTAGTCCCTAGGAAAGGCCAAACAGGAAACTGTGGAAATCTTAAAAACTCGTCATTACGGAGAAGATTTTGTGATACCTAACATCCTATCACGTAAAAACCAGACTTTCGTTCGAACGGGTATATGTCGCAACCCATGTTGTCAGTTAATTAACCAAAAATCAGACGATACCGTCTGTTTTTATGTCGTTTGACTTAAGTTTCTTAATTGTAACGAACTTATATCGTGTGCAAAAGGTATCGGTGGATTTCAAGGAAGCGTGGATTGATCAGTAATTAATCGATGATCGTGTAAATATTTAAAATCTGTTAAATAACATTGGATTTAATTTTCTTAAACAAGATGTTATAAAAAAGGAATTGTAGTGCCAAACATCAGTCATTCGTCTAGGATACTCTTAATTATAAACCTGTTCTAATCTACATCGCAAAAGTAAAACTCAATGAAAACATTTAAAATTTCATTCCAACAAGTTGATCAGTTTCCGGAATACCAATCTCTCCGTGTCCTGCTTGTGCGGCAGAGGGGTTAAAGCAACCCATTCTTTTGCGCAGGCGATTCAGGAAAGCTCGGCCGAGGATTCCATAGTCCATAGATCCCATCAGCATAGATAAACATTCTCTTTCTTGCCGGGACCTTTCGCGGGAGGCTAGAGAGAAGTCGAGAAATACGCGGTCCTCTTTTGTGGCTCGGCCTTCCCGTATCTCTTCTCCTAGAGCTGTCCTCTCTTTCTTCCTTCTACTCTTCTCTATCCTCGTTTCTCTAGCCATGACGGTATACGCGATGTTACACGGTTCCAGATGGAGAAGGGATGGTATTGTGTCTCTACGTTGGTATATACACTGTAAGCGTGCAAATCCGCGGCCTCGTGTATGGGTATAATCGTTTATTTCGCGTCGACCTTTGCGGGGCACTACGTCAAAATGTCAGACGCGACCCCGCCTGAGCGTAGGGAAGATGCACTGGGAACGTTGTAATGGGCTTACAAAGCGTAACAAACTGATGCGAGGTCAAACACACGACGGGCAATAAACACACGGAAAGATAAATGGGCCCTTAAGGTGCACAGGCATACCACGTCGGGGAAAGTGTTTCGTTTCGTTTCGGCTCAAACCACTAGGACTTCCTTTACTCGCCCACTTTTACCTTTATTTTTTACCTTTCTTTCGACCCTAGACTCGAGATAATAGCGAGTCGTTAACGATTATTTACAAGGAAACCAAGGCAGATATTTATTATTACAGCGAGGATCGCGAGACCAGATAGCAAAGCCGCGCTATTTTCACGCCACAATATCCTGCGACTGATCCTATCGAATCCTTTGATCCCGTGAACACGTACTCGGTGGACCGACCGAATGAAGTTTTAATTACCGCGTGCTCTTCCTTTCACCAATGATGAAGAGGAATTTTTATTGTATATTTCGCTGAATTAATGACGCTGTAAGACGTAGCGTACATAATTATAAATAATTAAAAAGTATTTATAAAATATACCAAGAGTCTCATATCATTTATGAAAATGATTTTTCCAGCACTCGCTAGTAGGTTAATTTAATGTTATTGTGCATTCTGTATCTATAACGCTCGTTTTTATCGCAAGATACATTGAATTTAATCTTATGCAACTTCATGTAACTTAGAAGCTTTTATATCATATGTCTAGATTTCTTAAAATTTTGTTTTACTTGTTCTCATTTTACTGTTGTTTACTCATTTCAGTAGTATATTCTTCGGTACTCTTTCAAGTCTAATTTTACTCGCTTACCACTGTATTAGTTTATTACGTCACTATACCTTCATACTGATACCAAACAGTCTATGTATATATAGCCATTATTGATTCTTAATTTACAGATCAAAATGAAATAATAGTCGACTATAATTTCTTGTAAAATAAAATTATGTATAATAAAATTCCGATTACACTTAGATAGTGTAAAATTTCTATTTATCAATTTTCTCAAAGCAGTATGAAAATTTCCAGTGAAAGACGAGAGATAAAGTGCTTGTGAACGCAATTACACGTTCATATCGAAATGATCATGACGTTAACGTTCGAATTAGACAGTTGACAGAACGATATCGCGACCTCGGCCGGTTCGCAAGTTTCAGAGATGAGTAGGAAGATCGCCTTAAGCCATAAGTGACTTACGAAGCGTAACAAACTGACACGAGTTTAAGCACGGGACGGGCAATAAACACGCGGAAAGATAAATGGACCCTTGGTCTGTCGTTGTACTCTCGAAGAAAGTGTAACATTTCGACTAGATTTTTTTTTCACTTGTATGCGCCGAAATAAATCGTGAGTCGTCGGGGGTGGAAAGTAAAAACATTATAACCTCCGGTGAGTTTCTGTACAGTTCGTTTTCTTCTCGTCAAATCATTAAAGTTATTGATCATTCGATATAAAGTATTGAATTATATTCTCCTGCCTCTTTCTTATGCATACGTGCATTATAATGATATGGGAATGCATAGGTATTGTATTTTATTAACCTAATTTCAACTGCCACATTCAACAAAATTCGAAAATACAGAAGGTTATCTTGCAAAAAATATAGAACATTCTTCGCAACAAATTCTTCTACAAACGTAAAACTCGTAAAATCTATCATAAAATGTTTGTTTCAGATGCCACAGACAGTACCTACTGCAGCCGGCTATTCGCCGTCGTTCGATTACAGTACATTCCAGTTCGATTTGTCCCTTCTGTCGGACGATTATGCCGCTACGAACACGCAGAGTACACTGAAAGCAACGCAAATCAAACAGGAAGCACAATCGCCTCGCCCCAGTTCGCCGACCGCTTACTCGAGTTCACCTTACCCCGGTGCTGGTGGTGAACTATCCCCTAACTACTCGCATGAAGGTTCACCAGGATACCCGACGAGTCCATACTACGTGCCTAGGAGTCCTCAGAGTGCTCAATTCTATCCGACCAGTCCAGAACCTCCCGCGAAGCAGCCGGTTAAGAGAGAAAAGAGCCTCGATCTTCTTGCTATTTTGCAGGAGTCCAGGTAAATCATGTTCTGCCTATTTTATTAGTTTTTTAAGTTAAACGAATTTACGAAACTCTATTTTGACATTTTTCGATAAAATACTAATTTGTCTTAAAGTTGCAGTTGCAAGTTAAAGTTGCAATTTGAATCGTATATTATATTAACAAACGGTCTCCACAATCCTAATTTCAGACTCCTAGCCGAGAGTCTAGGTTACCGGGAGGATTCTACTGACTGTACAGTGCCGTGCACACCACCCAGGACAGAGGAGGATATTTACAACAGCCTTGACGCGGACTTCTTCGCGAAGAAAGAGGATACCGCAGTGCAAGGACACCCGTTGCTGAAGGAAATCCTGTTCAAGGAAGAGCCTCGATCCAGCTGTAGCAGCAGCAATAGCAATACCAGTGGCAACACCAGCAATTCCTCCTCCCCGTTGTCGTCCTCCTCATCGAGTACTTCTTCCTCACCAGATCCTGTGGAACTCGAGAACAGTTCTCCTTTGAGAAACTTGCTGTTTAAAGGTACCAGAAAGGATTTCGCGGATGCCGCGAGAACAAATGTTCTGAAACTTGAGAGAATACAGGACGAGGTCCGAAATCCTCTGCAAAAGGAGGAGGAGCTGTTCAAGGACGGACAAAAGAGCGATCATCAGTTGCTCAGAGAGGTTTTGAGGGATACCAGCTTTCAAAGAAAGTACAATTTGAGACCCGTGGATCTGGGTAGCGTCGGGACAGGGTTCGTGGAAGACATGGAAGCCGGCGAATGTGTCGGTGATCTGACCAGAGAACAGATCGAACCTGTCCTCAGTCTGGCCATCCAGCAGCTCCAGAAGGACTTCGACAATACCTGCGTGGCTCTTGGTATTCATCCCGGTGAGTGATTTCTTTGATTAATCAATTAATATTCAAAAAATTTACGTGTCTGCATACAGTACACGATACTTCGTTGTTACATAATGACTGGTCACGTTCTTTGAATATTAAAAGATAAAATATGAAGTATGTGGCGATAGCTGACTCGGATTATGACTTCTGAACTTCTGTTTTTAATTCTTTATAACATGATTCTTCTTCGTATAATTATTAAATTGCGCAAGACCTATGCCTTATTAAATGGCATTATTAGAACATACTTCCAACAAAACAGAGTCGAAAAATTATCATCGCGAACTAACGCAACGTAATGAATAAGTGAACCACGGATAGATGTAACCTCGATAAGCAATAAGAAGATGCGTGAGCGTCCATTAGACTCAGACCTTCTTGCTACCTTGCCGCGGGCAAACGTTCGACGTTATCTTCGTGAACGTAGGAGCGACCGGTTCGACTATTAGTTGGTCGCATGATGTCATGCTCGGAATAAGTTACGGAGTCACACCGTGCTTTCACGGTTACGAAATTTTGAGGGCTTCACTCAAGGTCATCTACGGTTCTTCCGCACCTTCTCTAACTAATTGAAAAATTTTCGATACCTGTGATCGCGTTGCAATGGGATGACACGATTTTAGTGCGAATGACCGTAATTTCGTTTGCAACCAACGAACAAGAGTTCGCGAGATAGATCGGCGAAATAGAATGAGCTTCGCGATGGAACGTAGAAAGTTCGGTAGTGAAATCGAAAGTAACTGTATCGATCGCGTGTCGTGAAACTTCGATACGTGTGTTCCAAAGCTAAAAGTTGTCTCGACTATATGAGAAATGAGTGTACGCAATGGCATAAGTGTCGAATAGAAGTGACAATAGATGTCGTAAGTATGACAAAAGTGTATTGTATCGAGTACGTAAATAAAATCTATGTCGACGTTTCGAGTAGTAAAACTATAACATGGAATTGGAAACTAAAGAGAACAAAAATACATGGAAAATTGTATTGTTTGAAACTAATGAAAACGAAATTTATTTATTTTGCACTATTTATATTAGTCAAACCTAGCGCCATAATTATTATGCTTCGTCAAACGTGTCTTCCTCTTCGCAAATAAATTAACAGTGTGACGAAGTAAAAAGTTTAATATCGAAATAATATCTAATAATGAATGTGCATCGATAATTATTGGAAACAATTGGAATAATTGCAGAGCCACGACGCTGGAGTGCTGCGGACGTAGCAGCCTGGATCCAGTGGGCCAGAAGGCAGCTGCAATTGCCCTCGGTGCCACTGGAGAGCTTCAACGTGGACGGTGCTACGTTAGCTTCCCTGACGGAAGAGGAATTCTGTCAGCGTGCCCCTCAGGTAAGTCGAGAATAATCTTACGAAAGATTGATTACGGCTCTGCTGGTTCTGTCGTTCGCCGACTCGTCTGCTTTTAAATCGGCCAGTGCATAAGTCGCACTTTCAACGGGTACCGTTACGCAATGCCGTTCTTGAGACAGCAACCAACGATGATTATTCGCAGACCGTTTTAACGAAGCAATTAGTCAATGGAATTTCGTGGTGTTTCGATAAATTGCCGGTGCAAAATGTTTGGTTGAACGTCATGGTCGGTGATTGCCGGCAACGATAAACGCGCGTCATCCTGCTGGTGACGTTCAGGAGTTGAATAAGAGAATCGTGCCGGCAGATGAGGAAGTTCCATCGTTGTTACCCACTGGTTACATATAATTGCGTCAATTACTAGAATTGGTTATTAGCGACTCCCATGAAAGTATTAATTTGAGTTTCGTTTTGAAAACAGTTCGGTCATCTATCCCAAAGATATCGATTAATGTAATTGGAGATTATTGGAAAATTTGATTTGAAAGATTTTCTAGTGTTTCTTCAAAAGGAAATTATATTTATTAAGAGGAAAAATTCATTTCGATTCGGAATAAAATTATGATAAATCTAGCATCAAAATATCTTTTGTTTCCTTAGAAATTGAATGAGCGATCGTTTTATCTTTAATTGCATCCTAGTTGCACAACGTACAAAATAATAATGTAACAAGTTTAAAATATGACGTAACATTTCAATTAATAAACCATTCGTTCTTTTAATCGTTTCTGAATTCTTTTATCGGTTTACTAGAATGACTAAAGAATACTTGTTTATAATTAAAAAGAAAAACACATAATCTCGATAGCGAAATGCTTCAATGAATTACGATTGCTACGCATAGGCAATATTCTCGTTCGTTATCTGTCGACAATGTCGTTTGCGTCGATATTTTTAAAAAAAGGTTATCTAGTGTCGGTCCAAGAATTTACAACGGATTTCATTTCTGGCGTTATCGCTGTCGGAATTTCTTTTTAACAGACAATGCACGTGGTTGTGTTATTTTAAATGCTACTAATACAATTTAACTTAACTTAACTTACTAAATCAAATGCAGCAAAGTGTTTTAATTGTACAGAAAGTGTGTACGCTTTCAAAAACAATGCTGTTTAATATCACACAAATTCCAATCAATCAAGGTAAAAATGTAAAAGTAGTTTCAAAAAGTCGTCAAATCCATAACCAGATAGCTTCCCCGATCGATACATAAAAAATTCTTCAACTACATTGCTACAAAGAACGACTTTTATATGAATAAAGCATTTCCAATGTTCGACAGAAAGTGCCCAAAAATTCCGATACACGCCCGTGGAAGCTAATATACGAAACTACGTTTTATCGAACACCATTTTGTACGCACAATATTGCGG
Source organism: Bombus bifarius (assembly GCF_011952205.1). Lineage (NCBI taxonomy): Eukaryota > Metazoa > Arthropoda > Insecta > Hymenoptera > Apidae > Bombus > Bombus bifarius. Next base: position 36,190 of record NW_022884517.1, on the reverse strand, counting down.
TTTGGTGGCTCTCGCTGCGAAAAGCAGGGAAACATAACGAAATAAAAAGTCTGACCTGACCACATTCGATGAAGAAACTAATGGCGCGAGTCACTCGAGAAACACTCATGGACAAGGTCCGGTGAAAGTGAATTTCCTGGGAATCGATGTGCGTCCACGTTTTTTCCTCGTAATCCATGCTGGACGGGCTAGAAGGAACGGCGCGACGCGACGGTATGAGTAAGCAACTGGCGTAATAATACGGTTTGTGCCGCTTAACGGAACCAGAATTCTCCAGATACACCTTTTGTACGTCGCTGGAATACGTGCTTTTAGCATCACACAGATTGCAGATTTCTGTACTCAGCTCGATAGACCGTTATTGAGTAGAGTCGACGAGCCTTAAAGCGAGAATTCTCCGACTTGACGTACGAATTAAAATAGTTGAACTTCGCGATTTTTCGTCTAGGAGAGTGTTAGCAAGATCGACCACGAATTTAAAAAGTGTCTACTATAAAGAAATTTTTCAAAAGGGGAGAAAGAAACTATATTTGTATTTTCGTAGTGTATATGAAATTTTATGAGAAAGTTTCCTGCTTTATTTTCCTATCTTGACGAAGAATAATACGTAATCTCGTTTTCTTGTTTAGCGTGGTTCTATAGGTATATAGATGCGGATTTATGTCTGGTCAGTTTTCAACTAGCACCACTTAAATAACCACGATGAAGACAAATTAACTCCTGTTAACATGAATGTAAAATGTCTTCGTCTTGATTTACTGATTATTGCTTGAGTTGTCACGTTCACGTGATATGTCCTTTCAGATAGTATGTTACCATCTAGTCATGTTTTATGATTTCGAGGAGACAGAATATTCATTAGACATATACGTAGAACATTCTGTAAATTATTGGATATGAATGATTTTAAAAAATGTCACGCTTCGCTAACGGTGTCCTTAGATAAACGAAAGGGGGAAATAACTCCCGGTTAACGTCTCGAACGAGTGTCCGAAGCTGAACTCGATGATGATCACGATCCGCGATGAGACGTAGCGTAATTTCGAAGAGTGAACGAAGGTTAACTTTCTGACTCGTAGCACGGAAACCGGTGATCTCGATACGTCGGCAGCCCTCCTGTCTCTTAAAATCATATCTCGAGAACGCAATGGAAATTAATAGCGGGCAGACTGGATATACCTGCATTAGCAGAGGGAGATAGAAGTGGTCATGCATAATGGATTCAGCTTTATATCTTGTAATTGGATAATTGTACCGTACGGCATCCACCGCTGACTTCTTAACATAGAATCATGATCGAACTCACGGTCATGTACTATTCCTAATTTCGTGAATTCTTTCGTCGGTTGCGTACCCTTTGGTCTCGATGTGAAAATCGCTATTAATCAGATGCTAACAGAAAATTTTTAATATTTATCTGACATACGAAAGCCAATAATCTAATATATAGAGCTAGTAGATATATTGTCAAGTAGCGTGTGCACTCTTACAATCTTTCTTTCATCGTATAACTCTTCAACTCCTTTCGTACAAAAGTGCTTTCTTATCCAGTCACGCACCGTTACAGGCAGAAATTTCACACCCTGCTTCGATCAAAGTGTGCTCGCACGAATTCTTCGATAATGATCTTCACGCGGTAGCGTGGCCGCTCATTGTTCGTCCATTATGGTTTGCGATGCGGCTAGAGTAAGAAGATGGTGGGTTGGCAAGCAAACTGTTTTACCTTTGACCTGAAATTGAACGCGATTCCCGCGGGTTAAATAATTCATACGGCGCCGCAGCGAATCCTGAAGAAGTTATTAACGTAATATTCCGCATTCGTTATGGATATTCGTTCGGCGTGCGAGCCCGGCCTGGTATGTATAATCGACCGCTGAGAATTCGATTCTTCGAACGTTTCGTGAATCGAACATCGTGCCGAGTTCCCATTGCTCGCGTCGCGATCTCACTGCTTGAAAATTACACAGAGCCAGCTCGCGTGCGCCATTCGAGCCTCTGGCCAGACCACGTAACATAGTTCTAACCGATTTAAAAATCTGCGACCACTCTATTACCAACGAGCATTTGCATTTAACGAATATGTAATTTATCCAGTCCCCTCTTCCTCTCTCTTAGTGTTTCCTGCCTTTCTCTGACTAGTTCTGATGTTCCAATGGATGAGTTCATCCGTAGTTTAGCGATCAGAAACGATCATGTGGTATTACTTTACTATTTTCGTGTCTCATGTACTTCTTAAAAATTCCTAACGAAAGAAATATGTCTTTCACCAGCACGAATTATTCTAATGACTCTAAGTAGACATTTAAAAGAAGTATGGAAATAAAGTTACTTAATCGATGATAAAATCGCAAATTTAAAACCTTACTGAACATGATACGGTGCCATAAGAACACACAACCCTCAAATACTACTCTCAATACCTGCACTGACACGCTATGTTTTTAATTCTGATTCAAATTACAAACTTTTAAGAGATCCAAAGAATCATCCTAAAAACAACCCCAAACTTATTCGAATTCCATATTTCATCCAACTACCTCAAGTGCAACCGTTCCAACGCGTCATTCTATTGCCCAAAGTGCAACGACTTCGACGCACGCAACCTATCGCCGTCGCCATCTCTAAATGGTAGAGGTCCGTTGACGTCGCGCATAGAGTCCCTACAGTATGCGTGACACATAGTCACCGTATGCTCGGTCCTCGCAGCACATAAATGCATCTAGGTGCGTTGAATATCCCCGTGATTCCCCTCGTGGGATCCTATGTTCCAGCTTCCAGCGAGTCGAGCAACAGGACTGGTGATCGCGCGTGTACGTCTATAGGACGCGCTATTTGGTCAGCAGAAACGAACGAAAAGTGGGTCAACGGCTGGCTGAATGCCTGGCTCTTTTGCCTGGCTCGCTCGACTGCCTATTGCGTCTCAGCGGAGCCGCTTTCTCTTCTCTTGCGGCTCAACGACATCGTCGCGTCGCAGGAATTCTAACGCTTACGTATTCCAACCTCCCACTCCAAACTCTTCTTCTTTCTCTTCTTCTTCTTCTTTCTTGTCTTCTGTTATTTACGATTTCTTCGTTGTTAAAGTTCATTGCTAGTTGATTAGCAGATAACTATTAGTTGGTTATCGCTCTTTCGAACGTACTACCTCGTTTTGGATGGTCTTGGGTTAGGTTGGTTAATTAAGAAAGGAATGCTGCTGCGTGGACGTGCAACTTTACGGAACGTTGCTGGTCGACCTTGATAAGGTAGCGGCGGGTTCAACAGCGCGTACGTGAAGTTTAAGGTTTCCGGTGGAACCTTGAAACCGGGTCGAAGAGATACGTTACTGCTGTTTAATTAAGTATCGAAACGCGTATCGAGTCCGTTTAATAGATCGTTTCGTACATGTGTTAGGGATCATGTTCGTGCAATTTCTTTTTTCGATTTACTGTTACAAGTACGATTATTATTTGAATGATATCGAACTTTTATACAGTCACCGAAGAAAAGAATCCCGTGTGTACTTAAAAATCTCTAACATGCTTAAACGTAATTGAACGCAAAGAATAAAAAATTATTCCGAATTTTAATTACCATAATCAGTATATTATACATTTGATTGATGAAAGAATTGCTTTCTTCTGCTCCTGTATGTCTGTTAGCGGTTCTACTGTACATGGTAATCTCATAAATCCTTTTAATTACGATCTGTCGCATCTTCAAAAGTATTCACTCGTGAATTTACAGTTATCATCGGATACTCCAATTCTTTTTAGCAACTTTTATCGACTACCTTCAATTTGCATTTCTGTTCATCCACCAGGTGCTTTAGGTGCATACGGTTACCGTGAAGCTTAATTGTTTTACATTACTATAGAATTTGTGCAAGCCGCTATTAATCTTCGGCTATGATAAATTTATCTACTCGGCTCTTCTTGACTTCTCCTCTTCCCATCGTTCCTTCTTTTTCTCCCGTTCGTTCCTGCCGTTGCCAAATGGCAACCGCTAAAAGTACATTCTTGGAACACCTTACCGTACCGAGAGACAGGTATTCATGCAAATGGGCTCCATATGGAGCCATTAGAGATAACGCGATTTTTTTCAGAATGCGAGAGAAAACGACTCTTACGAGTGATTCGACAGGAAAATTCTCGGATGAGTTATAACGTGGGTAATGAAATTTCTATGAACAATTCGTTTTAAATGATGGAAAACGTGGGATAATCTTTTTGTCGAACATTTTCTATGTATGTTTTTAAACATAACATAACGAAAACAATTTTTGTTTTAACAATGTTGTTTTGTTTTTGTTAAACAACAATGTTTTTACAGTTTAGTTCCAGAAAATTGCTCCTGTCAAACAGTAAAAATTTCTATTTGAGAAATATGATTGATTAGATGGATAATATACTTCTTTGATTAAATAATTATTTAACTTTTTTATACAATCTTTTGGCTTCTTTTGTTTCAGTGTGGAAGCATTCTTCATGCGCAACTAGAAATTTGGAAAGCAACAGTCGAAGAATCTCCACGTAACACATTAGCAGCTTCCTGGGTTCCCCCAGTTGTGCAAATATCTAACAGTAACAATAACACCTCATCCCCTATTACGAACACAACTCCAGCTAGTGTTAAGGGCTCCACTTGCAGCGGAGATTTCTCCGATGGTATGTCAATCATTAAACGTTGTCTAGTATTTTATAACTGCTTTTAATATGTCAAGATTACTTTAACCTCTTTTGTCTTACAATGTCGTGTCAGCTCCAATCTAACGAAAAAGGATTTTATTTGTAATAGGATTTAGTCAATGATATTATATAATAACCAAAAAAGAAACCGCAAGGCAAAGGGTTTGGATATCTCTAGAACTTAGTTTCCATTCGTGCTAAAGATAGTGAGATTCGTGAATAATAATATACAAAAATCTCATTTGCAAACACGCGACGACTATAGAACTTCTCAAACGATGGAATCGTTTCGCTGCTTAAACATACTCATTAAAATTATAATACTCACATATGATGCTCTACTATTCTCTACATAATGTGCTCTGCAATTTTTAACGTAAAAATTTCCATCTTTATAACTATATATATATGTCCAGATTAATTAACTCCGCTAACGTTTAAAAAAGTAACGGCTATGGCAGTAAACTAACTTTAATATTCTAAACATCTTAGCTTACTACAAGAAATCAGGATGTCTGATTATGATTAATTATATACACTCCATAATTATGCATTCTGTCATAACCATTTATTAACTATACACCACAAACACAACATATCAATACGTTAAATTACCATCACAGTAGAGATAGCTTGCATCGATGTGATTAATAAATTACCTTAGACTATAATAACCCGAAGACATAGTTAGAATTCGAAGTAAATATTAATATGGTAATTGTAAAAGTAAATGGTTTCTATTCACCGACTGAACACTATAATCTTTTATCGCAACGTACTTTGCACACTTATTAACTATATCATTATAATGGATTAAGCATCCTTATCACTGTATCTTATCACTGAACCTCATCCAGTTACGAGCTATAATTGTCCGTAAATATTAATATTCTAATCAGAAATAACTTCGTGTTATATGTATATGTGTATATGTACCCACTAACCAAATACCTAACGCATGAACTTAATAAATATATCTACGTATTTAGTCAACGAAAGAATTCACTTTGCAAATTAGATACTGCTAAAGCTTTCATTCCAGTTTTTAATCTAGCAATAAATTATGTAAACAAGAACTTAGAAAGATGATTATAATGACAAACGCGCACACTTAATATCTAGAATAATTCTAAAAATGAGCATGCCCAAAGACACAACGAAATGGTTGTCCTTCTACCATGTTTCCTCCTTCGCTACATTATCTAAAATATCGTGCATACCGTTATAACGAACACTCGGTATACTTATCAATCAGCTAACAGCAAGAACGAGTTCAAAAGAACATACCCATAACTCATAACCGTATACCTATCCAATAACCAAATAACAAAAAATAAAGCTGGTCAACCATCGCAGCGATTACCAAGAATATCAAGCTACATATACTTAATCATCACACTGCTCGGTAGAAGCACGCCAAAAGAAAATCCTCAAACTTTTAATCGCCAGGACACTATCACCGCACGAAGCACATCCGGGAAAGTTCTAGATGATTCACAAAACCGAGGCGTTTTGGCTGGACGCCGTTTCTTTTTGCAGACGAGGACGAGGACTGCGGTTCGCAAGCAGGAACGGGTGGTGGCGGCGGCGGCGGCGGTGGTAAAATGCGTAACGGTGGCTCGCACATTCACCTCTGGCAGTTCCTGAAGGAGCTGCTGCAAAGCCCTGGCATTCACGGTTCCTGTATACGTTGGCTAGACCGTGGCAAGGGCGTGTTTAAGATCGAGGACTCGGTTCGCGTGGCCAGACTCTGGGGCAAACGAAAGAATCGGCCGGCCATGAACTACGACAAGCTTAGCCGTAGCATCAGACAGTACTACAAGAAAGGGATCATGAAGAAGACGGAACGTAGCCAGAGGCTGGTCTATCAGTTCTGCCATCCTTACTGTCTGTAAATCCCGGTTCCGTTAAGTCTTTGCGCTCACGGACATCGAACGTGTTACCTCGACGCCTTTCAAAAATGTTTCATATTTATTCCCGGCGAAACACGTGACGAATGAACGAGTCGAGTCTTGATCTCGTTCGATCGTACGATTTATAATATTATTTATTGTAAACGCGATACGTGTCGGGGTAACATCGATGAATAGCGTCGCCTATCTTTGTCGTAATTACTCGTCGATTCTCGTTTATTATTAGAATATTATATCATATGGTCAGAACATATACATCGGCGATAAATTTGTCGACATTGTGGACGATCGAATTATTCTAGTTATCGATGGTTTATCGAACGAGCGCAAAGAGTTTAACACCTTCTCGTCGGTTCGAGATTCAAGGTCGTCTAGGCTGAATACCTTGAAGCTGGCGTTCGTTTTCAAAGGGAGTTACGACGAAGGGCTTCCGACTCTTTCTGCGTGCAATCTTTCCTCACAGGGCTCGTCGCGAAGACGAACGATGGTGTGCGTGCCTGTTTCTCTCGTTGCGTGCGTGTCTGTTCGGTGTGGTTGATTTTTTGAACAAAAAAATGAGAAGATAAAGAAAAAGTAAAAGAGTGAAGAATCAGTACGGAGGTCAAAGATAAAAAAAATACGATCCACCGTGTCCGGTGTATTATCCTTCCAAGGATAACGTCGTGCCACGGGTGGGTACCACTAAGTACGCCCGTTTTGGGCGATCCTGTTTCCTTCCCTCTCCCTCGCCCCAGGTTTTCTTCCCCACTCTGTACCTCCCTTTTTTCATTTCTGCCCCGACTTTTCTCGTTGTAACATAAATGATTACCCCTTAAAAAGTAAGTTACTCCTTCGTTTCACGATCCACAATTTCCCCGTTCCGATTATCGGAGGCGTCGGGACGTATGCAGAGTCGGTTTCCAAATCTTTCGACTGGTACGCTTTCTGTAGAAATATCATCTTTCATTTTCAACTTTTCTTTTAAATTCTTTTTCTTCTGATATCAAATTTTAAATAACGTATAACTTCATAATAATATCGACGTAATCGATGATCGCGTGTTAACGTATCGATACCACTTAACCACCAACGGTATATTATGGCTCATACTAACACTAACGTTTTACTAACGTAACGATAACGATATACATAGTACGATAATGCTGCTAGTATTATTACTATATTCCCAAGATATCAGTAATACTACTACAATGTTATGAGCGATGTACTAACCACAATGTTAATGTTATAACATACTGATGGTGGTATTAAATCGGTATTATATACCGTTGTATTATCATTAGCACGTTATCGATGCACTTAAACGCGACGTTACGTTAACCCGCGCTATTTCTACAACTATTAAAGCGGCGATCGAAAGACGAGAAGATCGACGCGTTCGAGATCTCGTTCGGAGGTACGTCCTACGAGGTTCGAACGTGCAACATCGTGATGCCGACATTATTGTTGTTCGAGGATGGAAGAACAACAAGGAAGAAGCGAGTCAGTGGAGATTTCGTTGGAGAAAAGGGAAGAAACTCCTCTTTCCTCTCTGTTCTCACGATTGCTTACCAGCGCCGGTCGCCAAAGCCTCGAGCTGTATCCTATCCACGGATCCACGATCTATGGACGATCCAGCGCGCGGAACTATTCGCTCATACTGGATCCGTCCCGCCATTTTAATTTTTCTTTTTCATAGGAAATCGGAGTAAATAGAAAGAGAGGGAATTATTGAGTCCTTTGATAGTGTTGAGATTACCTATGCTTGGTGCTATGAATCGAATATTTTTTATCAAATATCTTTACAACATTTATATTTCACAAGGCAATGCTAGTTTATAAAACATGAATTTTTTCGTTTGTATAAAAAAGATTAACTATTTTTGATGCGAAATATTTTTAAAATTGTAGTATATATATATATAGATAGAAAGATATTTTTGATACTATAGACATATACAAAAAGAACATATTTTTCTAAACATATTTTCCGAGCCTTTACACACTCAAAAGTGCCTTCTTCGATGTTCTTAAAGAGAAAGGAAGAAAGAAAGTCCCGGCAATCTGACACGCGTCCTTTTGAGGTACGTGCAGCATCGAGCGTCGAGCGGTGCGGAAAATTTTACTCGCGCGGCGTGAAACGATCGACGCACGATCGATTCGTCCTACGATGCGCGATCACGTCTTTCTTATCTCGAAGAGAAGGCATAGAGTTTCTTCGAAAGACGGAAAGAGAAATAGGAATAAATTGAGAAAAAAGGAAAAACAAAGAAACGGCAGAAAAATGGCGGTCGTGAATAGCTCGAAGCTGATACGTTTGCGCGGCTGGTTCTGGTGATTTTGGTCCCATATATCTATGATATATTAAACATTGTATGTTCCATGAACGATCTAGCGTGTAAGTTTCACTTTAGGCGTATAGATATCATAGCGGCTCACGTGAGCCGTCTGTTAAGTTACTCGAAGAGATTTCCCTCTATATCTTCTCTCCACCATTTCCTCTTTTTCTAACCTTTATCTAAATAGCGTTTAATTCCGTTAATCGTCGTGCTAACTTATCATTAATTAACCGTACTTCTTATTAAGATTTATTTAAACCTGCTCTGAATACTTAAAATAGAATTCCTGACAATCATCGAGCTTTGATCGCATTCATTCTATATGTCTTCTTTATCCTTATTCGTTTATTTTTGTTTTTCTTTCATTCAATATCGGCTTAAATATCAAACGATGATTTATTCGAGAATTTTAGGGCTACAAAAATCAAATATAAGGATCCTCTGGAATTTAGATCAGCGCGAAGTATCGAGCTTCTTCTTCTGTTCGAGGCTTCCAGGTATAAGTCATCAGGATACAATTGCTATTACAATTCCTCACGCTTCAGGTCCTAAAGTCTGGAATAGAAACGATTTTTTTCGTTCGATATTTAAGAAAAAAGCTTAGAGATCGAAGATCGAGTGAACAGTTGGAATTCGTCTCTGTGTAATGTTTATTTAATGCGACTTTATTCTATGATTATTTAAGAACTCATCCAAACGAACCCATTGATAGGTTTTGCTAACATCCCAATTGTTTCGCTCACCGATATCGGTTGTATATAATACTCGACGTATAATCATTTTGTATGTTCGTTTTATTTTATTATTATTTTTATTATTATTATTATTATATTATATATTTTTTAATAATTATTTATTTAACTGAGTTCGTTTGTAATCGTATTAATATATTTTATATATGTACGTTACATTGTTAGAAAGTTGTTCTCTACGTAAGATGTCGAGGTCGTCGTGGCGTGGCATGCCATGGAACTGGTTTCAATTTCGCGTTTCGGCTCTGCCTCCGCGGACCATGTTAAATTGAACGATAAAGAAGAACGAGTCACTCGGGGAAGATTTTATTATTGAAAACGATGAAATTGATACGACGGCACGCGATCGAAGGACGACCTACAACGTTTGCCCCGTCCTGAACTGCCGCGCCAGATATATCGGAATCTCGAAATAGAACTTTAAGCCAAAGAACATGACGACGAGCTCGATTATGTTCTCGAAACTAGAGACAGAGGACGATATGATCGTTCTTAATTCCGCGCATTTGTGATTCGCAAATTTTAATGGATTTAAATTCTGATAAAAAGTTAATTCCACAGACTATATACGTGTATATTATCATCGAGGTCATGAAGTCGTGAACGTTGTAAACGTTCATGGAATCCTGTTGAATTTTAACCGGTGCATCGGTCGAATTTCGAGATTACAAACGTACGAGTATTTAAGCCTGTAATATTTCTATTGCCAACACGAATACTCACTGCTATTACCCATGATTCAATCACGGAATATTCCAAAATTCCAATTTCAAATAAAAATGTAAAACGAAAGCAACCTGTTAGTTTTTTATTCTAAAAATTGTTCTGAATATTAGATACTGCATCGCCCGTGCAATATCAAATTAATTTCGATATTAAATACAATAAGCTCTGATAAGCGAGTAGAATTACCCTCATGGGTACCTGTGAATTTGCTCTTAATGCCAAACGCTGCAGATATCCATCGACATAAAACGTTGCACATTCAGTTTTAATGATATTGTAATTTATAAGTAGCCAATATAAAACGGAATAAACGAGTAACGTTTTAATTATTTCAATCTGAATATTTAAGTAAAAACGTTTCGGGACGAAACAATTATTAAAGCAAAAGCTTAAACGAGATTATTTACAAAAGCTACCAGGAAACGTTCCTTTTCTTTTGACGAGCTTTGTCCAGATTAAAATGTAAATTCGGTCACATTTCTGCGTCTTAAGCCTGCCTCACGATCCTCGTAATATCGCGAATGGAAAGAAAACGAAATCGAATTGTTTCTTCGGTCGCCACTCGAACGAGCACTTGTACGCTCGGCAATCGCCATAAAGTTGCTGTTATTAGAATCTTAAGTTGACGATACGACATACGTCGCAACCATCTTTTATCAGGATTACTTTTAAAAATAACCTGATCCTTCTCCAATGAAAAAAAAGACTGCTGTTGTCGTACGTTCGAACGCATTGAAAAGATCGCTCATAATCGTAAACCACGGCGGATTATCAGTTTCCAGTTCGGCAATGTACGTGATTTCGATCGGGCATCTCTCAGATTTATCTCCACCCCCTTTTAGCGGCGAGATCGGTGCACAAGCAGCAACATGCAGACTATTCACTTAAGAATCGATTCGTTTGTGACCAATGAAAGATAGTCAGTCTTGCGGTTTCTCTGCGGGTTTTCAAGGATTTCTGTAGAGAGATGCTTTGGTCCTTGTAAATGAAAGATTTATTGAAGTAGCAGTGTAGGTTTTAAATTGACGTTCGTTATGATGTAAAAACGATAAGGCGGTGTGGAGGTAATCGTTCAACCTGAAAGATTGCATTCTGTTTCTCCGTTTCTTTCACTTTCCACTGTTTAAAAAGGATCGTCAATCGAACACCATATCGTTCCTTCCTTAACAAGATCTTTTTGTTCGTTGAAATTCGATTGAGTTTTTAGCGTTCTTTGGAAGATTTCTTGTTTTTATCATGACAGAATGTTTTATTTCGAACTAGTTGCAAGATTTTATACAGAGAAAAATTTGTATGGATGATAATCTTTAAATATTCTTCCAGATTAATTTACGAATGGACAAGATCATTATCCTACATTTTTCACAAAATCATCATCTACTCCAAGTTACAATAACAATTAAGAAACAACTTCTAGTAATTAACCACGTGTAACCGAGCGACAGCGTTCAAGATTTCTAAGCAGCTTTCAGTCTGATAGTTCCTAAACATTCCATGTAGCACGTCGATTCTCTCGTGACGGTCGGAAATCGTTCGTTTTCAACCCGAGACTTTACAGAAATCGTGCACCGGTTTACTAACGCGGCCGTTCTTTCGGGGATTTTACGATAATCCATTGTGTGGCAGGCTTCGTAGCGTTTCGTAGCTTTAGCGGTAGCCGGTACTTCCGTCAGCATACGAGTTCCAAAGTACACACTGTATTTTGTGGTTCCAACACGATTATATATACGAGCGACTATTCAGAGAGAATAGCATTTCTACTTAAGAATCGTGATTAATTTTCAATCCTCCTCGATGACTTTAGGAATTACAGTGGGAAAGCGCGATGATAAAATTAATGAATGACGAATAAATATCGGTTTATTTAGGCGGATTTATGGACGATTGTGATCTTGAAAAAATGCCGAAGGAAATTTTTCTTTGAAATTCTTTTGCGAGATAAAAGTTTGGATGAAACATCTTGTGAAAAACAAACTGAGTACTTTCGGTCAATAATTTTACGAAATTTTTAAGAATGACGTTTATAGGAATAATTTATTAGACAATGCAAATTCAAAATAAAAGTACACAGTACCTCGTTCCACGTTTCGTTAGAATATAGAAGATGGAATTGCAATAGCAGAGAAGATGAAACGAAGCGTAATAGAAAAATCGTGAGCGTCATAATGGCTCCGTTATTACGTTACAAATGATCTATTGTCACCGGTGAGGGGGCAGTGTAAAAGAATATCGTTGAATTATTCCCAGAGATTAGATTAAAGAATCCAGGTAGTCGTTTGTGGTTGGGAGGAGAGCAGCTTGCTTTTCAGTTGCAGCTGCACAACGAGATTTCGTCGTTGCCGTGACTAACAGTCGAAACCAATACGAACGAAGAGAACAATGTCGATAATGCAACTGCCAGAGCACAGTTGTACGCCAACTATCCGGGGCGTGGCAATTAGATAAGTCTTGCTGCTATAAAATCGATTCTAGGACTGATAATTATAATTGGACGGTGTAAGCAGTAGACAAGTACAATAACGAATGTGCAATGTGAAAACATTCCACGAATCGAAGGTTGAAAGTTCTCGGAAGACAACTTTTTCGGATACTTCCTTGTTTTTTCTGTTGTAAAGAGACTGTGATGTTCTTAAGAGTTTTTAAGATAGTAAAAAACGTTTGTGTTTCGAATGAAAGTGAGTATGCAATATTTGAAAACTTGGCGAAAATTGGCAAAATAACCTCTGCTAAGAAAGATAAGAAGTGAAAGTAATTCTCGACTCAATTTTACATGAATTAAACTGATTGTATTTAAAGCAGCATCACACCCGAAACTATGTAAAGAGAATAAAAAAGAAAAGGGGAAGAGAGGCGTGCTTCCACTTTCTTGAACGACAATGAGTTGAATCGTTGAGTCGAGTTGTTATTAATTTGTACATAATCACGAAACGGCGCGGCGTGCGAGCGTATTATTTATCAATGGCGGTGAGACTCATTCATTCGATATGTTACTTAGCGTTAACGAGTTTATTTAATTAGGATTAAGAGTTGTTTCATCATTACTTAAAACGATCGGTCTTGTTGTAAGGCATTTTGTTACGAGTTAAATATTTATACCATCGTCGATCATCCTGCCCTATCATTGTCCCTATTAAATAAGATTACACTAAAAATACCGCGCGCAATGATTAACAACGATCAACATCAATATCAACGATACCTAATTGCATAGAAATCAGAAATCCACAAACACACGCATGTATGTATGTATATGTATACATTATATTTTCTATTGTATGTCGATGTTCTTGCTGTCGGGATTTGAAAGCGAGATACTAACACAAAGCAAAGATAAAAAGAAAAAAAATAAAAAAAAGATTGCAAAACCTCCCAGAAAAGCATTTCATTGAGATTGTCCTTTGTAATCAACCATAGTCTATGCCTATTAGCTTTTTCTTTCTTTAGTTCAGTTAATATTTTAGATATTTCTTCAAATCTTCATAGTTTTGATAAATATAGTAATTATAAAAATGTAATTACCCAATTAACAAGCTAGAATGTTGTCTAATTAACTAATTCTTTAATTGATCGAGGAAAGCCTATTATATGCATCCTATACACAAATAGAAGTATTTAAGGAACATGTTTACGACACAAGTATTTTAAAGAGTAATAAATGACTCACTAGAAACTGCAACTAATATTTCCTAGAAACTCACGTAAGTGTTTTTTATATCTCGAAGGCAATCTTTACCTAAATGAGTATCATTAAAAGATGAAGGATAGGAAATAAATACTTTCAAAGTAATTAGCAATATCTTCCATTGTACTCGAAAGCAAGAAATCCCTACCAAGTAAAGTAAAATGTGGATTCGTTGACTCGAGGAATTCAAGAATATTCGAACGCACGATCAAAACTTTAAGTCCTACTTATTTCCATAGCCAAAAACCAATAACGTAAAAAGAAGCGAAAGCAATTCACGATTGTGGGCGAGTGAAAGTTCTGAAATTATGCGAACCTAATCGACAATAAATTCAGGTGACTCATCTCGATTAAATTTCCATTCAACGATAATATCCAAATCGCAGTAGAATTAAATCTTGGAAGAATTTCGTTTCAGTCACGAAAAGATAAAAAAGTAAAGGCAAAGCGGAAAAGAAGAAAACTACGAAGTCGTTAAGTAGAAAATAATTGTTACTGGCTTGTGATTTTCTAAAATGAAACTTCAGGAATGCAGAGGAACATGTGTATATAAATAAAAACATGTTTCATATTATTCCTGCGACGTTTTCAAAAGCAAACGAGACGAGAAATGAAATCGAAGATCGAGGAGATTTTCGAATGAATTTTCACGCACTTGTTTCATGTGTTTACGATATGGAAATTGGCATTTACTTTCGAGTCAATTAAAAAGAAGGAACTCGAGGAGAATGGCTCCCTCTTTAATGGTATTAAAAATAACAGTAACAAATAAGGCAGTAATGTGTCGCTTTAATGGTACTACGGTCTAGCAATTTCAATTACAGCGTTTTAATTGGCCCTTGCTACATCGGAGCAATTACGTCGATTAATGGGAAGATGCACGGCAACTGGAGCGCGAATTTTATACCAACGGCCAGGATTTATTGGTCGGCAAACATTTCTTAAGGGAAATGTAAACAGGTATTCATGAGCGTACTGTGTGATAAGATGCGATAAATAATTGTAACGTTCACACATATCGTAGCGTGTGAATGATTATGATAGATAGTAAGGATAATTGGAAAGTTTGCATATTCTCTACTCAGTTTACTGCAAATTCGAAACATAAAGTAAAAAATTTATTGATTTTCACGCTCTTATACAAGCCTGTACGTTAAAAATAACTGCATATATCTCACAACAGATGTCTATACAAAAAATTTCTTCCTGTCATGAAAATCGAGAAAGTTTAGATCTCATAACTGAGTGTACTTTATAATAACTATAATAATTGATAAGTAGCTCAAGTAACTGTGTTTCACGAAGCGGTAAGTAGAAACAGATGTTTGAAGTCAGACATAGGTTAAATGAGCTGTAATGCTGGCACAAATTTCGAAGAACGATTAAAGGTAACCAGTGTATTGTAAAATAACAATATTCGTGAAAATTTAATAAATAAATTAAATTGTAAATCGTTCAATAAAATGTTCGTCATAAGTATTAATAAATCGGTAATATTGCGTATATCGTTAAAACAAATGTAAAATATTAATTATGTTCGATTGCATCGTGCCATCACTCCCGAGCTTCTATATATTCAAACCAGTGCAACACCAAACTAAACACCCAAAACTTAAACACTTAACATAAAACAAACATTGAACATAAACTTAAATACGCAAAAGACAGCTGTTTGATCTCCTTCAAATACGAGCATACCAATTTACGCCGTGCAATCAACGGAATAGCGAATTTGCGAACTCGGCCAAACAAACGGAGAGTAAGAGGCCGAGCGAAGGAACAACGGCAACAACAAGCAAAAACAAAAGGGTTGAACTCCGAAGGATGGCGAGAATCTCTCTGCCATAAAGATTCGTATCGCTCTCGAAACGTCGAGCTGCTCTCTTCTCTCTTCGATCTATCTCTCTTTTTCTCGTTTCCTTTTCCTTATTCACCTTTCTGCGATCATCCCTGCGCGGAGCAAAGGGGGCGGGCACGAGGGCAGTGGGCGTCCCTTTTCGAGATTTACGACGATTTAATCGTACAATTAATCTAACACCTTGTTGCAACAACACCTCGCACCGCGTATCTCCGTTACCTCCGACTCTCCACGATTCCAGGGGAAAAAATCGAGCCGTCTGCTCCAGGAAGGAAGAAAGAGTAAAGGAGGGAGGTAGGAGAACGGTGGACGGATCGACGAAGAAGCACAGGCTAGGCCTCTTCCCAACGATCTATCGTGGCTGAATCGCTGGCAGAAAAGGAGTACCGCGGCGTTAAAGGGGAGTAACTAACCAAAGCGATCGAAGCAAGGGTGTACATAGGTTAAGGGAGACGAAGAGCAGAAATAGAGGAGCGAGTGTTGAAGAAAGAGAGACGGAGAAGGATTTTTAAGGCCATAGATAGAGCAGTGGTGCGCAAAGTTCATTTTTAACGAGTTCGAGATGAGGTATTCAAGATTGAACTCGATGAGAAGGCGATTTACTTTTTCACGTAGGTGTTACGTATCTTTTGTGTTACGAATTTATGAGAATATTTCCTTTTATGTGCAGTGGCTACGAGAAGTATTTGCACCACATTGTATCCACTGTAGAATGTATACATTAATTAGGTCCAAGTGCATATCTTACAATACAATAATAATATCTTACAATTACAATAACATTCCGCTAGAAAACAAAGATGAAAACAAATACTTTTCGTAATTATCTTATTAATCGTGGATGAAGAAACAATCAAACGATATATTTATTTCATTCGATTATCGTCTCGAAATATTCGTCTCAAAGGTGTTAATAAAATATTTGTCATAATTAATGATTAACGCCTTGTGTATATTTAAATACAGCTACCGTTGCTATTGATAATATTTAAAATTAAGAAACACATAAGGAAGACGTTCGAAAATATTTTAAGAACTATGTCGGCTCTTTATTGTAATCTTTAGATAATCAATATTCTACCGAAGATACATCGAATTGCCTATTAATATCGTATTTAGTGTTTCGATCTCATGGTGATTATGATACTCATTAAAAGTTTAATATTGATTGGTGTCTGCAGTGTTTCAACTTAACTCGACCACCTTGAGTGCTTCTTAAAAGGTAGGAAAAATAATTAATGAAGCAACAGTTTCTTGAAACGAACCACTAATTTTACGATTAATCAGAATCTTTTTTTAGACACCTGAGGTTTTAAGTATCTTGCTTGGCATGATGCATTTTCTTGCAACCTTGAATCTAAGAATGTTTTTGGTACCTGATAAGCAACTAGCTATTACGATTTTCAATTACTTATGAAAGGAAAGAAACCTTCGTGAAAAGAGGATACTAATAATAATATTATTATATACGGAAGCAAATTTAGTAAATATCTTGAAATTACTTTCCAAATCCGAAAAAGCAAAGTTTCAAAGATTTATACAGGTCATGCGGAGCCAATGATTGCGCATCACTGATCCGTAGGGTAGTCAGTATTTTTACGAAAACGTTGGCACGTATAGTTACGTAGAATAAATGAATCCTCCAGTTATTTTATCGGGTCGCCATTGTTTTGCGATCTGAGAGTGGACCCGTAGCCGACACTCTTAAGCAGATGTAATTTAAACGTGGATGTGTTTCGCTTCGAATCGAGAAAAATTGGTATCGTGCCTGTTTTAACGCTCCCCCGAGATAACGAGTCGATAGAAAGGGCGAACCTAAAAATGATTAGCCACAGATATCATTCAAGGTATCGTGTACTGTTCCTCTTACTACACGTGTAGTCTCTTGGTTAAATTTATAGACTTCCCTTTTATTGGAGGAGACGAACGTGGAATCTTGTGAACGTAGAAACTTGTGAATGTGGAAAATTGGTATTTTCTGATATTATTTCCCTGACCGTACTTCATTATTTAGAAAACAAACAAATACATCGATTAAAGTAAACTCCTCCAAAGTAATCATACATCTTTTAAACATTCCTATACTGCATCATCTGTCATTGCCAAAAACCGTCACAAAAATCATCAGATTACTGATTCTCGGTAAGAAACTTTTCTACCTGGAAGGCCCTAACCAGGAGTGGAAACAACTGAAAATTCGATTATACGTTGATTAATGCAACGATGGATCAACGGACGAAGAGAATCGAATAACGGATGCGAATCGAAGAAAATTCCAGGCACGTACGAGCGTGGAACTTCTAAGAGGTGTGCACCTGCGATTCCTGCGAGGCCGCTTTTACGGGTCTCGGAGAAGCCGCGAGTGGAAGCCGTCCACTGCGTTGTTCCGCGCCGATATAGAGACTGCCGTGTGCATGGGGACACCCCCGCAAACGAGCGAATCGCGCGTGTGTCCGTACGACCAAGGACAACAACATTCTCCGCAAAACTAATTGCCAGGTAAGTATATACGAGCGACGAACCTGGTCGAGCGCGGCCGAACACGCGCCGATACACCTTCACGTGAACCGCGAAGCTGCACGTAGCGCGGCGGAGGCGCAAACCAGAGGAACGTAGACGAACAATGAGATGCGAGCTAAGATAGAACTGCGGGGATAAAATGGGTGAAAGAGAACTGAGGAAAAACTTTACCAACGATCCGTGGAAGGTATCCTGCGGAGACGCAAGGAAAGGATTCGTTGAAAAGGGAAAATTGATGCAAAGATGGAAAAGAAGAGCAAGATATAAGGAAAAAGTTATTTCACATAGAAAAATTTGGAAAGTAATTTGAATAATAGTCAAAGAAATACAGGTAATTTTGAATGAATTCTTTACAGAAGAGGAATGAGACAGAAATTGAAACGTCGAAGACAAGATATTGGCACAAGAGGTAAGGGAAGATAGTGATAAGAGTGGCAAAATTAATAAGGAGAAGAAGTGGGAGATACGAAAGTGAAATATGGGACCACCGTGAAAGACGGATAAAAGAAAAAGCAACATAAATAAGAGATGATATTCAAAAGATAGAACACTGTAGAAAATTAAAAAATATGACAATGACAGAGAAATGATGGAGGGGTGAATATTTTTTTACGCTAACAATGGAACAAGGAGATAATTAATGAAATAACAATTGTAGAAGGGTAGAAAATACAAATATATAAGAAATAAAAATGTAAAGAACAATAAGACAAATTCTAACTTTGTCAAACTAATTAATTACCAGAAAGTTTTCAAAAGCTTAGAAAGACCAGTAAAACGCAAAGGAAGGAGAAGGAAAGGAAGTCTAGATGAAGTGTAGGTGTACGGGAAAACCAAGAGCGAAAGGTACGAAGTGACTGAAAAAGAGAACGAGGAAGAACAAAGAGAGAAGGAGAATACGGAAAGAAGGGGAGGAAAGAGAAAGGCAGAGCAAAAGTATGGTCTGTATAGCATAGAATTTATTGCAGGGACCGGGTTGGATCTCGTTGAGGAGCAACACAGAGAAAAGGATACTCGTACCAGAGCGCATAATTTATGCTCTCATTATGCGACAACCAAGATTCATTACGGCCAACAAGCATTGTCGCGCCAATTCGGAGATCGATCGTGGCTCGGTAAGTAAATGCACGAACGATGATCGGACACTGGTATTATTTTGCGCAAAGTAATCTGATAGTACAAATCGAAAGAAACGAACCAAGAATATTATGTCCTTGGAAATAGAAAACCGACGAAACATATCAAAATTCCAACATTTCCCGGAGAGTTAACAGTGTGATAAAAGTAACAAAACTATTAAAATTGTATTTGCAAGATATGAAACAAAAA
Organism: Bombus bifarius; assembly: GCF_011952205.1. NCBI lineage: Eukaryota > Metazoa > Arthropoda > Insecta > Hymenoptera > Apidae > Bombus > Bombus bifarius. The sequence goes on along the minus strand of NW_022884517.1, from coordinate 16,428 downwards.
TTTGAGTAATCAAGAAATTAGTAGAAATGCGATGCGAATATTGAATTAATCGATCGATAACAATTAATAATTAAAATTATTAAGAGTGAACCATGTGTATCGAAGTGTATAAAACGTTGAACTCGAGTGAACTTGCGGCGAAAGAAAAAGAACCTCCGTACCACCGAACCGCAATTATCGCCTTTCTTTGGATTATCCATCGGCCTTGAAACGTACACTGCGCTCTTTATAGAAGTGTACATTAGCAATTTACTTGGTCGTTGAAGCGCGGTTAATAAATTATAACTTTACGAGTAATATTTTGGGGTCGAAATATTCATCTGCATAAATTTTTTCTCATTCTCGTGTAATGTGCATGTCAGCACTGGCAATCAGCAAGCTTTTACATTTACAGCATTAGCTCCCACTTCCTCCTCTATAAAAAGAAACTTTTATCAATCGTAACTTACGTTCTTATAATCGAAGAAAAATTTGTGCAAGGTTAAAGTTGCGACAAATGGATTTTCTCATTTACGACTGCACTTAATCCTTTGTAAAATCGAAATAAACTTAAACTCTATCGTCTCCCTCGGCCGCCGTTATCTAAAAAAAAGAAGCTATGCAATATGCACTGAATCAAGAGATCCCCGATATGTTTCAGCAATGATTAAACGATTTTTCCAAGTTGCTTTTGTCCATTTTCGCGTAATGATATCTCGGAGATGCGTACAATGCCGCGGCCGACCTATCGGAACCACGATTTTCACTTATCCTTGCATTCCATCGGCACGCGTATCTGATTTATCTGCGTCTGCTCAGTGTCCCCGTTGGCCACGGAAAGAGATATTCAATTTATCCACGACCGAATCGCGAGAAGTATTCAATTATCGACTCTGAACGATCACCGTGTGTTCAACGTTTTATCTCGATGCCCGTGTGCGACCTCGGAAACGGGTCTGACGTCAGTTCGATATTGTTCCCGGTCCTCATATTCGTAAATCGATCTCGCGAAAAATACGCGTGTTACCTCCGTTTAATTCGAGAGAGAAACGATTGGATTTGCGAATTTAACTTTTGTCGCCGCTGTTCAAGGATCATGTGTCCAGGGATCTGCCTTCGTTTCGTTCGATATCGTAAATGATCGTCCCGCTAGTCGAATCTAATTATTGTTAATCCTCTGGTGATGACTTTTTACAGGTTTCCCATTACCTACAATGTCTTGACCTGATTGTGGTAATGGGATCAAAAATTATTCATGGGAAATTATTTGTTTGATAGGCTGCAGTTATGATGGGAATATATAAGATTCGCTTTTGCAAAGAGAAACAATTTCGAGAATTGAGCTTGCCACAAAAATCTAACGATAGAAAATATTTCACCCATTAAAAACCTACATTTACAGACTAGCAACGATATTAAAAAAGAAACCTTCAAAGTAAATAATTTAGCAGGATAAAAGTGAGAATGATAAATATTAAATGATGACCGGCATCAACAGCGAGTCGAGTCACTAAAACGCAGACATTGATTGAGCAATTATTAATCGAACAACGTACCAGGGAGGAGGTATTAATAATAAAATATTGTTGCGCGCACATTTCATAATATTCCAAATGAGTTTCTGCTTTCAAGATGATTATCGTAATCGTAATCATCTACAGAATGACCGAGCGACGAAGAGGGGAAGAGGGTGATGTTGAATCGCGGAGTCGTTCATATATATACGTATTCAAGACAGAAGGTAACCTCGCGCGTTTGATAGCTGCCGATAGCAAAGCCATCCGAGATGATTAATCTCCTTCGTCTTTATCCATCTCGCGATCCCGTATATCTCATCCTTCTATCGAAAGAAGGTTAATTTCCCCTCCCTGTTTCTGTCGAGATTCCTACTTATCGTCATAACCTTTAACCTCCTGTTTAATTCTTCCTGTGTGAATGCTTTAGCTTTGTTTTTCCCTCGTTTTCACTCGTTACATTCATCGTGCCAAAAAATTGTGGAAAATATCTGCAGACGATTATCCAGGTTTTAAAATATTTCGTTTAAGATGAAAGAAAGTATAATTGAAACTGAGAATTTATTGATAAACTCAAAATGATCTTTCTAACGGATCGAGGATTGAATAATTTTGGTGCTTAGAAAGTTATTTTATCCATAATAACGTAACGTTGTTACGTATTACTGTGTTATTATATTTTATGAACATATCGTTATATCGAACGGTTCATTCGTAGCAATTATATTAACCTCAAAACTTTACTATAAACGTTGTCTCATAAAATCAAAGAAAACTCGAAGTATTAGCAAGTTTCGCGAACACCTTCAACGCGTAGTATTAACGCGCGAAGTTCGTTTATTCTGTATTCCCGAGTTTCCTTTTACATATTATTACCTCGACATAGACACGTTCACCGGTCTTTCTCCTGCCCTTTCCAACAACCTTGTCCTGCAAGAATGTAATCGGTCCCAAGGATGCGGCGGAACCGAAGAGGAAGAGGTCGATTGGTTAAAGGGGTTAAGAAAGATAGAATTAATTGCTCACCGAGTAATAACTCAAAGAAATACACACGATGACAAGGGACAAATAAAAATCACCAAGCTCGTTTATCCAGAGTCATTTAATTAGAGGCTCGAGATATATTAATTCAATCTCGTTCGCTGTCCTTTAATCGATGTTTTAATATCCGCTCTATAATGACTAAGCCTTTCAACGCACCTGGAGCAAATTATTTAATTCTGGAAGTCTGCATGTACGTGACATTACACGCACTGTTTTTTATCGTAATCTATGGGAAAATATGTCTCGTAAAGTTTGTTCGATTGAATTCCATTTTTATAGAAAATGTTTTTGATAAAAATTGCGATTTATAAAATATTTTTGGATTTTTTATCCGAATGGTTTACGACTTAAAATATATAGTATCGTATCACAGATCAAACCGATGCAGTGGAAGTTATTTGGCAACTTAAGATCTATAAAGGACGGTGTATCAAAAATCATCAGCTATTTAGAGGACTACACAAGAAAAGAATCGAAATCTTATCGCGAAATGAGATTTACGGCTGTGATTCGTTGGTTTCGGAGCACCTTTTACGCGAATTAGTAAAATCAGTGAATTAACAATGCAAATTGGGCGGCTACTGTAATCGATGTGTCATTTTTAAAAATAGTATTAGGATAAATTTGACGTTCGTAGCATTCCTGATATATTTCGTAATAATTTTTAAATTGTTCAGAACGTATCCAGCTATGATCAAATATGACATTCTGTAGAAAGTAAAAATGATTCTCTTGATAAGCTCCCGCTTAAAGAGAAACAATTAATATGATAATTTAACACATTACTAATTTATCACGAGAATAATAATTAGCAATTTAGAGGATAAAATACTTGTTTACATGATAAATTAATGTATGCACGTAGAAAGTATCAGAAGCTTGGAATTTGGCAAAAACCATTTGGCAAAAAGAAAAAGAAATTTCATCAAAATTTATATTATACTTGCACGTTTGAAATTCAACGATCATCAAATGATTTCAACGGTTAAAATCAATTAGTACACACTTTTCAAATTCACTTCATATTCGCTCCCACTCCTATTACTGCAATTATTGCAATACTAACCAGAGCATTGTAGACAGATAAAAATAGCTATGACACAACTAAGAGTCCTTAATCAGGTAATAAATTCTAAAGAACTCAATAAACACTGACGAGATGAAAACAAAAACTCGTTGCTCATAAAATTTCTTCAACTATTTTCAAGACAAACCATCATCTACGACTTTTTGCAATTTCTTCCACTTTTAAAATGATGCTGTCCTAAATCGATCTTTTAACGCTGGTATATTAATGTCGAGAACCGGAAAAAGAAGGGTATGCTTATTCCCCGTGTTATGTTCGATGACTCTCTATATAAATCAAAATCGGTCAAAACGGCCACTAGCTGTGCAAATATAATTAGTCGGACCGCAATAATTCTAAGGAACTATCATAAAACTAAGCATTTTTATTTTATCGTCAAGGCCCTTAATTGTTACAAAGCATCTACGAGTCGAGGCGTTCCTTAGGGTTATTATTCAATCAGGTAAAAAATGGGAATGTCGGATTTTTCCCATGTTCAACGATCATTTCCACCCGCAAGCCACTAACATCCATTAATAATTTTCCTTTGCGACAGCATCGTCACCGAACTTCACTGGTTTTTCATCCATTGATCAGGCAATATCTTGACTGGTTCTCCATCCTTAGATCAGTCATTGACTGATTTTCCGTTCATTTATCAGTCATGAGTTTAACTTACTATTTACACTTCGCTGAGAATACATCTACACGCACCACGCATAACTATTTATATTTACAAAGTTGTTGGAATAAAGTGCATATATTAATTTGTTAACCAAGTGTTATCATCAACCACCTTTATTATGCTAACCGAAATAGAGGATCGACCGACTCGTGGCATCGATTATCAAATCGTAACGGTAATTTGCGACTCTCGTTGGCGCGTTTCTTCGTGGTCGCGTCTCTCCCGAACGGTCGAACACCCCGAATAAAGAAAGAAATTTGCTTTACCTTTTTTCGCTAACAATGTCCACACAAGGTAAATTGCGTATTGCGAGATATAGGTACTTGGTTTTTTAGTCTCCATAATAGTCGACCTCCTCCTTTTTCCAATTCCTGACGTAGTCAGAGTCAAAACGAAAGGTCAATGCGTGCACGACTGTGAAACTGTTTCCAGCGCTACGATACCAACAATGTTCTGCTTCATTTTATTTCGCTAATTACACGGAAAAATTGTATATCTCGCAAAAGTCCGGGTCATTATTGATATTTTCTGTACTTTTTGAAACTTTTGTTTTTCATATTATCGTTAAGAAAGCATTATAGTTGGGCTAGTTTGTTTAAAAACATGATTTGAGAAATTCTAAGAGCTTTTTAATTGAAAGGGTCGCTGCAAATCTTTCAAAAAAAATTCTTCACGACACTGATCAACATCCATAGAGCAGATGTTACAAATACCACAAACTTTGAAATCAGAATCTAACCCAAACAAATTCTATCCAACTCCACATTCACGGAAGACTATTCTCATTCCCTTGTGGAACACTTTAATGGAAATGATCTAGTCAACCATGCTGATTGCAGTAACGACAATCCGCGGAAAAGACGAGAACCGAAGGGGTGGAAGGTGCAAACCGCCGAGTACGTCCAAGGGGAGCTCTATCGCGGAAACTATCGGTCGTCGTTGGACGATGCCTGTAATCTACGGCCGTAACAACTTGCTCTCGGAAGAGACGGGGGAAGAAGGAAGGGAGCAAAAAACCGGCAGAAAATGAAATACGGATTACAGTGGTTGGCCGAGCCACGATAATGACGGGTAATGACGACCTCGGCCAGTACCCTCGCTACCACGCCGCTGTCCGGATCAGATTTGCCATTTTTTCGCGCCCGCCCCCGCTCTCAACTTTATCTCTCTTCCTGTCTTTCTCTTGTGTACCATTCTGTCATCGACGGATAAGCAATTTTCGTACAGAGTTACCACCCCTTGTCGTCGATGAGTCTCGATCCACCGATATAAGGTTACCATTTGTCCTCGTCGTCGATTTAATGCACATTTTCGCGCTGAATTACCCGTCGCTTAGCGATCCTACTCGATTCTTTCTTTCTCGACTGTTCAGCTTGCTTGTTGGGTTACGTGTAAGATTTTCGTATAAGGGTTTCCTTTTTATCTCGTTTTTCTTTCCTTTTTTCTTTCCTTTTTGAGAGAGAGAGAGAGAGAGAGAGAGAGAGAGGGAGAGAGAGAAAGACAGACAGACAGACAGACAGACAGAGAGATTATTTTGAAATATGTCCAGATTTTTGTGGATAGTTGGATAAATTGAGAGATTTGATTACTTTGGATTTCTGTTTTGCTAGTACTATGGTATAATGATAGAAATAATAGAGAACAAATTTGATTTGATGTAGCGATCAAAATGATACAAATTGTTTAAGAAAGTCGATAAAAAGCTTGAGGAAGCGCAACGAATAGCTGTGATTGTATATTTTCTATTAACAAGAAAAACACGCTTAAATTAGGTTTTTTATTTATCACGAGACGCCCACCACGCTACAAAATACAACGCAAATAAGAATGTAGCATTTCAAACAATTAAAGTTTTAACTTACTTCGTATTTTTATACGTATTTTTATACGGAGCAGTAGGTTCTCTTGTCGCACGAACGCAATTCACATCCTGATGAATTCAATGATCATAGTTAAACAGGGTCAATGAAGGCCATATAACATAGATAAAGATAAAGGGAAAGTAGTAATATTTCTTTAGATGTTGAAATCATTTTGAGCGATTGAATTTATTTGAATAATGAATATAGGGAATATACAGATACAAAATAGTGAAAGTGTCATTTTTGAAATTACTGGAACTTTCATTGCAAGGAACAATACGGATTTTAACTTGATCTATCAATATTTGTCCATAGTCATGAAAAATAGTGAAAAGGAATCCGTCACGTAATGATAAAAATCATGTCTAAGACAATTTTCGAACAATATTAAAACCAAATAAATCGTTGCTCGTCCAACATTCTCTCGAACTGGTTCTATGCTCTTCTTCTATCGTAACATCACGATCGAGAGACGATTCAGAGAAACTTCTACTAGAAGTGAAAAAAAGCGTTCGATCGGAGATTCTGTCGGTAGTGGCGCGAACGGTCGAGCGACGGGGCCGCGACGTGCGAATGCGAACATAAATCCAAATTAGCGGCAACATAACGCAACCATGCGCTTCTATCGGTATTACGATTCAGAGGGGAAGAAGCTCCTCTATCTATCTGGAAGCCGGTGTTCGCGCGAATGACAGTAAATCGTATCGCGATATCGGAACGTTTGATCGCTCTGACTAGTTTCGCGGATGCCACCCTCCTGCTCTTTCAACTACCGTGAAAACCGCCTTGATACCGCCGTGATCTCCTCGTGTTCCGCCGATTTCTGATTCTTCCTGGTTCGCCAGGTCCAGATATATTAGACTTCGCTCGTCATTGGTCGGACGAATCAGGTATACTTCTGGTGAAGATGTCAATATATCTGTTTGATAGGATTGCGTTAATGAAAATTTGTACAAGTTTGCTTTGTAGAGCTTTTGTTTCTTTCGTTCTATTTATGAGATACAATTTGAATATGATTCTCTAAGAGATCGTAAAATTGAACGTGCATCAAGTACCTGTTTCCAATGAAACCACCTATTCCCCTTTCACTTTCTTTTCCTTTCTTATTAACACGGTCGTATTGCTTTTACCCTATGTGACGTTGAGTCAGCAATGCTGATTCCTGTATATATTAATTACAAGTATACATAAGTATACCAGATAGTCTACCTGAGACATCTAACTGACCTACAGCGAACTGGATGGAATTGCGATTCTCTGTATCTTACCGACAGTCGAAAACTTCGATGGAATTATTTACCTCGTCGATGATTCTATTAAAACATTAATTATATACAGAATATATCCGACATTATATCATTCATTAAGGACAGGATAGACGTTACATTAAATGGGACTTCGTGTATCACGTCCTGAAATACCGACCTCGAAAAAGATCAGTATGTTTGTAACGCCCCCTACGACGTATAACATCGCAACGATTATGATCATGTAGAGCTCTGTTTATTTATACAAAACTTTACTCACTGCTCGATTAAATAAACATCTGCTCATTGAATTCATTTATGTGAACGTGAACTGCTATTATATGATCAAGAAATATTAAGAACATAAGTATTTGTCGTACGACAAGTTCAAATAAATAGAATGCTGCAGTATATTAAATATAGATTTCAGACGTTATTAAATAATATAACGTAAATAATTAAATTAATAATTCAACTAAAACGACACTTTAACATAATCTTAGATTTATATATTTAATAGTTAATTGTTGAACAACGTTGTATGTTTAGAATTAAGCTAAGAAAGTGTATAAATCGCTGTAAAACATTATGGTGGGTTGTCAAAGTTAAATATCTTGTAAAATGAATGAGTGAATATTCTTAACCACTGGTCATATTTGGCTCTATAATATAATCATTTTTGTCACAAGTGGCATTTAATGTAAATTAATACTTTTGTAAACTAATTCTAAATGAAAAACAATTATCACAAAAGTGTAAATTTAATTTTAGCTTATAAAAAATATAGAAATTATGAGAATAATTGTTGTAATAAATTGGCGAAGACTTCAATTTACAATAAAAATTTAAAAATTATTAATTAAATTTGATTGTGTTGCAATGGAAAAACTTTTCATGACCTTATCGAGGGCATGGCAACATCTGATACATATCTGATGCTGATGCATACTGACAAAAATGTATATAAAGAACATCCGACTCGCGCGCGAGTTTATATAGACTTGAAACTTTGTACAGTGCTAATCGAAAAAGAAATGTAACATTAATATAAAAGACTTATACCACTAATTTAAAACAATTTTATTGTTAATTTATAATAATATATCATTAACTAAAAATAATTACGCTGTTAATGTGTGACAATTATATCCTTAATTTAAAACAGTTAACAATTAATACCGTAACAATAAACAACCATAATAATATGATCAACTCGCAATAATTAAATTAATGAGTTATTTTATTTTGTATAATATTAACTAAACCTCTGAAATCCTTCCTGAAATGTTATTGTATTTAAACTTAATTTTAGATACAATACTTAATTTTTAATTTAACTGCTTCATATAAAATCAGTACCAATGCAAAGTGCAACTATTGACTGACTATGGATGGAATTTAACTCTTTTGTGTCCGCTCAGAGCCAAGGAATCAAACTGTGTTCAGGGATTTAAGAAACAAAATGCAATCAGATCAAAGGCAACAAAATGTAGTCGTCCAATAATGTATGCTACGATTGGTAAAACTTATGATTTAGTTGCTTTAGTGATGAATTCAATGTTCAAATATGATTATTTGAGCTGAGTATGAGATTAACTCCCACGAATTCTACCATATTCGTGCATAATTCAGTCTGCTTCAGACTACATACTAATAATATTCAATATGCTTTTATTCAACGATATTTGAAAAATATCTCTCCGCCCGTCACGTATAAACCTGACAGAGTCATTTTTAAATTTTATTTTTGTCTTAATGAATTTCAACTTGTCGTAATTCTCCGGTTTCGAAAATTTATAAAATTACCTAAGAATCAAATATAATTTAATTGAATTATATTTGGATTTAAATATCTTTAACAACTTCTTACGTGCTGTACCGTATTCCCTTTAACAAATTTTAAATATTAAGCTATAATTAATAATAAGATATGATGTTGCGTATGAAGAACACATATTTTACGAATAAATAACACTAACTTGCACACTATATTTTGCTAATAACTTGTACTCTCGCGCGCATGTAAATAAAATCATATTAAAATCAAATATTACAAATATATAACGGTAGATTACAAACCTTCTCAGTACCTTTAGACCTTCACTAATAAATTTCAGTTCTCACTATTTTGTTACTATCACGTAATTTTACAGTATCTGCTTCTGATAACATAAATAACGATTACTGGTAAACCATGAACCATAATAGAAACACAAACCTTCTACATAATCTATCCAATTCATTCCAAATTATGCATTACTTTTAAAAAAACAAAAACGTAAAATGGATATTTTATCGATAAACGTCCTCGTGGTGGGACCTAATAATTGGTATCGTTTTCCAAATATTAGTAGCTTGGAATACTGTTGTAAATATTATTATAAATTAAATTTTAATATCAGAAATACGTTATCCACTACATGTAAAACGATTCACATATTAGTATTTCTGAGTATGTACTGTTATTTGAAAAACGATAACAGCCAAAGAAATACTTTAACAAAGATTAATATAGATAACCCAAAATCTTCTTCGGAATCTTTCGGTGATATAGGCTGCGCTTACACCTTCGTCGTGGGACACCATGGGATACGTGTGTTTTAGTTTGAATTAATTTTATGCAAAATATATCTAGGATAAGCCCATTGTGCACGCTCTTTATACAAACATACATTGTCCATCTTAGAGCGAGAAGTTCATCCACAGAGGTAATTTATTGGCGATCTCTTTGCTTCCTTCGTTGCGTTTTTTATATCTTACGACTCCCGTTGACGTCTCTCCTCGCGATTACGTCTCCTAGCAAATGGACGAATTTACACCATATGTGGTAATACATTATAACGTTATACCATACAACGTTATATCATATAACGTAATACGTTATACTGTTATACCATATAACGTAATACGTTATAACGTAATACCATATAACTTTATACCTTATAACGTAATACGTTACAACCTTATACCATATAACGTAATACGATACAACGTTATACCATAAAACGTAATACGTTATAACGTTATACCATATGACGTTATACCGTTATACCATATGACGTTATACTATATAACGTAATACGTTACAGCATATGACGTTATACCATATAACGTAATACGTTATAACGTTATACCATATAACGTTATACGTTATAACGTTATACCATATGGCGTAATACGTTATAACGTTATACCATACAACGTAATACGTTATAACTTTATAGCATATAACGTAATACGTTATAACGTTATACCATATAACGTAATACGTAATAACGTTATACCATATGACGTTATACCATATAACGTAATACGTTATAACGTTATACCATATAACGTAATATGTTATAACGTAATACCATAAAACGTAAGAGGATATAACGTTATACCATATAACGTAATACGTTATAACGTTAAACCACATGACGCTATACCATATAACGTAATTCGTTAAAACGTATTACCATATAACGTAATACGTTATAACGTTATACCATATGACGTTATACCATATAACGTAATACGTTATAACGTAATACCATATAACGTAATACGTTATAACGTAATACCATATAACGTAATACGTTATAACGTTATATCATATGACGTTATACCATATAACGTAATACGTTATAACGTTATACCATATAACGTAATACGTTATAACGTTATACCATATAACGTAATACGTTATAACGTAATACCATATAACGTAATACGTTATAACGTTATACCATATAACGTAATACGTTATAACGTTATACCATATGACGTTATACCATATAACGTAATACGTTATAACGTTATACCATATAACGTAATATGTTATAACGTAATACCATATAACGTAATACGTTATAACGTTATACCATATAACGTAATATGTTATAACGTAATACCATATAACGTAATACGTTATAACGTAATACCATATAACGTAATACGTTATAACTTTATAGCATATAACGTAATACGTTATAACGTTATACCATATAACGTAATACGTAATAACGTTATACCATATGACGTTATACCATATAACGTAATACGTTATAACGTTATACCATATAACGTAATATGTTATAACGTAATACCATAAAACGTAAGAGGATATAACGTTATACCATATAACGTAATACGTTATAACGTTATACCATATGACGTTATACCATATAACGTAATACGTTATAACGTAATACCATATAACGTAATACGTTATAACGTAATACCATATAACGTAATACGTTATAACGTTATATCATATGACGTTATACCATATAACGTAATACGTTATAACGTTATACCATATAACGTAATATGTTATAACGTAATTCCATATAACGTAATACGTTATAACGTTATACCATATAACGTAATACGTTATAACGATATACCATATAACGTAATACGTTATAACGTTATACCATATAACGTAATACGTTATATCGATATACCATATATCGTAATACGTTATACCATATAACGTAATACGTTATATCGATATACCATATATCGTAATACGTTATAACGTTATACCATATAACGTAATACGTTATAACGTTATACCATATGACGTTATACCATATAACGTAATACGTTATAACGTTATACCATATGACGTTATACCATATAACGTAATACGTTATAACGTTATACCATATAACGTAATACGTTATAACGTAATACCATATAACGTAAGAGGATATAACGTTATACCATATAACGTAATTCGTTAAAACGTATTACCATATAACGTAATACGTTATAACGTTATATCATATGACGTTATACCATATAACGTAATACGTTATAACGTTATACCATATAACGTAATAGGTTATAACGTAATACCATATAACGTAATACGTTATAACGTTATACCATATAACGTAATACCATATAACGTAATACGTTATAACGATATACCATATAACGTAATACGTTATAAGGTTATACCATATAACGTAATACGTTATAACGTTATACCATATGACGTTATACCATATAACGTAATACGTTATAACGTAATACCATATAACGTAATACGTTATAACGATATACCATACGACGTTATACCATATGACGTTATACCATATAACGTAATACGTTATAACGTAATACCATATAACGTAATACGTTATAACGTTATATCATATGACGTTATACCATATAACGTAATACGTTATAACGTTATACCATATAACGTAATATGTTATAACGTAATTCCATATAACGTAATACGTTATAACGTTATACCATATAACGTAATACGTTATAACGTTATACCATATAACGTAATACGTTACAACGTAATACCATATAACGTAATAGGTTATAACGTTATACCATATAACGTAATACGTTATAACGATATACCATATAACGTAATACGTTATAACGTTATACCATATGACGTAATACGTTATAGCGTTATATCATATGACGTTAAACCATATAACGTAATACGTTATAACGTTATACCATATAACGTAATAGGTTATAACGTAATACCATATAACGTAATACGTTATAACGTTATTCCATATAACGTAATACGTTATAACGATATACCATATAACGTAATACGTTATAACGTTATACCATATGACGTTATACCATATAACGTAATACGTTATAACGTAATACCATATAACGTAATACGTTATAACGTTATATCATATGACGTTATACCATATAACGTAATACGTTATGACGTAATACCATATAACGTAATAACGTAATACGTTATATATACGTTATACCATATAACGTAATACGTTATAACGTTATACCATATAACGTAATAGGTTATAACGTAATACCATATAACGTAATACGTTATAACGTTATTCCATCTAACATAATACGTTATAACGATATACCATATAGCGTAATACGTTATAACGTAATACCATATAACGTAATACGTTATAACGTTATATCATATGACGTTATACCATATAACGTAATACGTTATAACGTTATACCATATAACGTAATACGTTATAACGTAATGCCATATAACGTAATACGTTATAACGTTATACCATATAACGTAATACGTTATAACGATATACCATATAACGTAATACGTTATAACGTTATACCATATAACGTAATACGTTATAACGTTATACCATATAACGTAATACGTTATAACGTACCATATAACGTAATACGTTATAACGTAATACCATATAACGTAATACGTTATAACGTTATCCATATAATACGTTATACCATATAACGTAATACGTTATAACGTAATACCATATAACGTAATACGTTATAACGTTATATCATATGACGTTATACCATATAACGTAATACGTTATAACGTTATACCATATAACGTAATAGGTTATAACGTAATGCCATATAACGTAATACGTTATAACGTTATAACATATAACGTAATACGTTATAACGATATACCATATAACGTAATACGTTATAACGTTATACCATATAACGTAATACGTTATAACGTTATACCATATAACGTAATACTTTATAACGTTGTGCCATATGACGTTATCCCATATAACGTAATACGTTATAACATTATCCCATATAACGTAATACGTTATAACGTTATACCATATACCGTAATACGTTATAACTTTATACCATATAACGTGATACGTTATTACGTAATACCATATAACGTCATACGTTATAAAGTTATACCGTATGACGTTATACCATATAACGTAATACGTTATAACGTAATACCATATAACGTAATACGTTATAACATTATACCATATGACGTTATACCATATAACGTAATACGTTATAACCTAATACCATATAACGTAATACGTTATAACGTTATACCATATGACGTTATACCATATAACGTAATACGTTATAACGTAATACCATATAACGTAATACGTTATAACGTTATATCATATGACGTTATACCATATAACGTAACGTTATATATATGACGTTATACCATATAACGTAATACGTTATAACGTTATACCATATAACGTAATATGTTATAACGTAATTCCATATAACGTAATACGTTATAACGTTATACCATATAACGTAATACGTTATAACGATATACCATATAACGTAATACGTTATAACGTTATACCATATAACGTAATACGTTATATCGATATACCATATATCGTAATACGTTATACCATATAACGTAATACGTTATATCGATATACCATATATCGTAATACGTTATAACGTTATACCATATAACGTAATACGTTATAACGTTATACCATATGACGTTATACCATATAACGTAATACGTTATAACGTTATACCATATGACGTTATACCATATAACGTAATACGTTATAACGTTATACCATATAACGTAATATGTTATAACGTAATACCATATAACGTAAGAGGATATAACGTTATACCATATAACGTAATTCGTTAAAACGTATTACCATATAACGTAATACGTTATAACGTTATATCATATGACGTTATACCATATAACGTAATACGTTATAACGTTATACCATATAACGTAATAGGTTATAACGTAATACCATATAACGTAATACGTTATAACGTTATACCATATAACGTAATACCATATAACGTAATACGTTATAACGATATACCATATAACGTAATACGTTATAACGTTATACCATATAACGTAATACGTTATAACGTTATACCATATGACGTTATACCATATAACGTAATACGTTATAACGTAATACCATATAACGTAATACGTTATAACGATATACCATACGACGTTATACCATATGACGTTATACCATATAACGTAATACGTTATAACGTAATACCATATAACGTAATACGTTATAACGTTATATCATATGACGTTATACCATATAACGTAATACGTTATAACGTTATACCATATAACGTAATATGTTATAACGTAATTCCATATAACGTAATACGTTATAACGTTATACCATATAACGTAATACGTTATAACGTTATACCATATAACGTAATAGGTTATAACGTAATACCATATAACGTAATAGGTTATAACGTTATACCATATAACGTAATACGTTATAACGATATACCATATAACGTAATACGTTATAACGTTATACCATATGACGTAATACGTTATAACGTTATATCATATGACGTTAAACCATATAACGTAATACGTTATAACGTTATACCATATAACGTAATAGGTTATAACGTAATACCATATAACGTAATACGTTATAACGTTATTCCATATAACGTAATACGTTATAACGATATACCATATAACGTAATACGTTATAACGTTATACCATATGACGTTATACCATATAACGTAATACGTTATAACGTAATACCATATAACGTAATACGTTATAACGTTATATCATATGACGTTATACCATATAACGTAATACGTTATAACGTTATACCATATAACGTAATAGGTTATAACGTAATACCATTTAACGTAATACGTTATAACGTTATTCCATATAACGTAATACGTTATAACGATATACCATATAACGTAGTACGTTATAACGTTATGCCATATAACGTAATACGTTATAACGTTATACCATATAACGTAATACGTTATAACGTTATACCATATGACGTTATACCATATAACGTAATACGTTATAACGTTATACCATATAACGTAATATGTTATAACGTAATACCATATAACGTAAGAGGATATAACGTTATACCATATAACGTAATACGTTATAACGTTATAACATATAACGTAATATGTTATAACGTAATTCCATATAACGTAATACGTTATAACGTTATACCATATAACGTAATACGTTATAACGTAATACCATATAACGTAATACGTTATAACGTAATACTATATAACGTAATACGTTATAACGTTATATCATATGACGTTATACCATATAACGTAATACGTTATAACGTTATAACATATAACGTAATATGTTATAACGTAATTCCATATAACGTAATACGTTATAACGTTATACCATACAACGTTATATCATATAACGTAATACGTTATACTGTTATACCATAT